>NW_026136713.1:5677737-6350237 GCF_905237075.1 Dicentrarchus labrax | reverse complement strand
TAAAATGATATATATATAATATTTAATGTAAAAATTATTGATTTAAGTAATAAGCAGCATAATGTACAGGGAGAGGGTCATTATTGTACAATATCCCTTACATGTTTGCCAGACTTCCTACTGTAACTAACATTTGCTCAAAGTTGTTAAATTAAGTTTTTAAGCAGCAGGGCATGTTTGTTTACCCAGCACTAATATAAAGTGCATCTGGTTTCACACTGTCTGCTGCATATTAACCGTCTCATCTGGTGTCGGTATTACCTCTACCCAGTGACTGCTGGAATGCAGTGTCCACTTCCCCACCTGCCAGCTCCAAAGCCTCGCTTTTAATAGAGCAGAATCTCATCATCTGGAACAATAAACAAACTATAAATATAATTTTTTCCAAATAAAAGAATCCTGGATAAACACGTAGCAGCTGATGTGAATAATTTTCCACGTTTATATTTTGAGAAAAATTTGCATAAAAGCTTTAAAATTGCCCTTGCAACTAATGGAAACAGACATTAATATGCATACAGAAATGCATATCATGAATTTTTTGGTAGTTGTGTGCTGGCCATAATGTGTGACCTTTTTTAAGAGGTAGATTTGGCATCTGCCGTTACCCAGAAACAGGAAATCTGACCTGTACTTCCTGAACAAATGAGAGGAAATCGCTCAATGTGACTGAAACAAGCACTCTCTTCACTGTTACCAACAGCAACAAAAAGCCTTGTCTATGTGTCCGAGAGCTCATTTCTCAACATGACCTCTCGCCCTGGACATCTAAGTGTCTCAGTAACTCTCCAAATCTGGTTAGTGGGCAGACAGACCAGTGACAGACTGAGCCACACTATCTCTGTCAGGGGACTCAGTGACTCACCATGTGTGTACACACACACACACACACACACACACACACACACACACACACACACACACACACACACACACACACCACAACACAGTGTCAAGACAACAGGACAGACTCGCACACTCTTATTAGTCTACACACAAGCTGTATTACAACACAGACGTAAGGTCAGTGAGTGAGAAATCAGGGTGTGGCTGCAAGTCCCAGACACATTGAGGTCAAATATGGGTGGACAAAAGGCCACGGGGGGAGCTCTGTCAACACAGTAACACTCCTGTCCAAAGGATATGGCTTGGAGTGTTGCTAGCACACACACGCACACACATTCATACAGACTTTAAGATAAAGCCTTCACTGTTGGCCAGCACTTCAGCTCTCATTGGTCTCATGACTCAAGCCTCTCAACATAGAGAATGTCCCTTGTGCTGTTGTGAGGAGCAATATTTTGTGTACCCGACTATGGATTTCAGTTAGGAGGCACATAAAACATCACAAAACTTAAATTCTTTATGGACAGCACATGTCAATTTCTGTGACATGTGAGGTTTTTCTTGCATCACTCAAATACTCAGGGAGTCAAAATGATACCAAGTGGGACAGTAAATAAATTAATTAGTGGCACACTTTTGAAATAACATACCTTTTAATCTTTGGGCTTGGGGGGAGGTATCGAGTATTTTCAAATCAAAAGGCCTAAGTCCAAGTGAAGTCCCGAGTCATTGGTGTTAAAGTCCAAGTCAATTTGCATGTCTGTTTTGATTTTGTCAAGTTGAGTCTAAAGTCATCAAAGTTGTGACTCGAGTATAACCTGAGTCTAAGTCCTGTGACTTGTGTCCAGCACTCTGAATGGGACAACTTTGCATAAAGAGTAGTTTTACTTCTGATGACTTTTTCTGATGATACTTCTGTACAGAAGGCAGTACTACAGTACAGCACAGTAACTTTGCACTGAGTCATGAGTACACTGGCTTCAACTCCTTTAAAAATCTGACATAAGGACTCCAACCCTCTCAGTATCTTTCATTCCCTCTTACTGTGGCTCTCACTCTCTCCTCATTTCTTTGTCCCCTTCTCCCTCTTTTCTTCACAAAGTAAGTGTGTGCCATTTCAGCCGAGGCTTTTTACTCTGGCTGAAGAGGGTACGGCAGTACAGGATAAGCAGTTTGACATCCACTAAAGAGAATATTGCCTCCACTCAGCTCACTCAGCCCACCCAGACAAACAAGCAGCATTGCCTATTTAGGAGTAGTGAGCTGGTGCTGGTGAGAGTGCTGTTTCATGTGTTTCATCAACTCAGTCATCTACACTCAGACACACCCTCCCTCCCTCCCTCTGTCTCTCCCCCTGTCTCTCCCCCTGTCTCCCGTCTCTCCCCTGTCTCCCCCTGTCTCTCCCTCTGTCTCTCCCTCTCTGCTCCATTTGCAAGAACAAAAAAAATTATGGGACCGTCTTCTCAACGAAAGTCTCTGCCTAAATAAACTGCAGGCATCAAATCTCCCAGTCGCCAAATGTCCTGCTGCCCTGATGAAGAGGAGGCCCCACAGACACACATACATACAACAGCTCCACTGAAGATCGATATATAAATTATACACTACATATCAGGCATTATGAATGAATAATCTGTAACTGTGCTGTTGTATTTGTACAGTGCTTCTGTGCTGATTTTACATTAAAAATTCAAAATAAAAAGACTTCTGAGATCCATGTGACTTATGTCTTAAAAGTGATTTATAAATTGCTGCAAAGAAGAAAAAGCTCAAGGCCTTTCAAGTTGAAATGGTGTTTAATTTATTACTCAGTGAAGTACAACGTTTTTATGGGCTTTGAAGGATGGTGAAGTCATACTGGAGCCACTAGGAGGTCCAGTGTGCCAGAGGAAGGGCCTTAATCTCCAAGTCTCTTTAATGACATCATGCATTTGGTTTGGCAGCTGCCCAAACAAGAAGGGAGGAGAAGGAAAGCTGATGTATGTTTTAACAGTTTCAAGCTACACATGGTACACATGGTACCTCTGGGCTCTGCTGTTCATTATACAGCTACAGATCTGATGGAATCCAATACAGTAGTCCTGCAACCAGTATTACATGTTTGTACTTGATATTAAAGCATGTATGAGGGAGGGGTCGTCAAAATATTAGATACAGTTAACATTATAACACAGTTCAAGACAACAAATATACATATTGTTGATGCATTAACATGTAAGCTCTAATTTAATGTTTAACTGCTTTATACAGTGGTGGTTTATATATTATTTATATATATTTATCTTTAAATCGTGTTGGAGTATAAGCATAAAGTAGCAGAAAATGTAAATACTTAATTACCTCAAAACTGTACTTAAGTACAGTGCTTGAGTGAATGTATTTAGTTACTTTCCACTACTGTTGATTATTATGAACCACAGACAAAAGTTTATTTTTGAAATAAAAAAGTCCTAAAATGAACTTGCTCCAAACAAACATGTCCATGGAGATATAGAGATACGGGCAGATAGAGTGTCCACAATATGTGCCATTGCAGTGCCAAACAAAGCGCATCACCTGTTGCGCGCAGCAGCACCGTTCCCGACGTGGTCAGGTGGACTGAAATACTAAAAAGAAATTGGTCGCATATTTTAATATTCTTCAGAAGGACCTTCTGTGAAACTGAGGATGTAACGCTCTCAAATGGTGTACGATAAGATAACGGCTGCAATTACGCATCTGACATAACTGTCCTTAAATGGACCAAATAACGGATAAAGCTCTCATGAAGCACTTAAACATCATCTGCAGTGACCTGAGCCGGCTGCCTGATAATCTGAGTTAAAACACAGCTGTGGGTTTTTTGGACTCACCTCTCAAAAAAGGCGAACAGATGAGCGTCTCTCACTCTGTCAGCAGCAGTGTCCGGTGGCTTTGGCCGAGAGGTAAAATCTGCGCAGGCAGCGCAGCTTTAAAAGACAGGGGGAGCAGAGGAAAAAAAAAAAGTGCAGGACATGAGCCAAACCTCTGTAAGCTCTCATAAACAATGACCTCAACTAGGAATTTACAAGATCTCTTAGTAAAGTTCTCACTGGCGCTGCGCTCTGAGCAAACGGGGATCGGGAAGAAAATAAAGTCATAACTTTTGTGCATCAACGAGCGCTGAGACTTTACAACCACCTTACTGTGCTAGAGGCAGGTCTATCTGTGCAAGGGATCCCCGCTCATGGTGTCACTCTTCCTCACAACGTTTGCAACATTTGCTGCTGTTTACAAAAGATGGACTGACTTCTCAAGTTGACACACTTTTGTCCTACTTTCTGTGTCAGCCTCACTCGTCTCCTTCTTTGGTAATGAATGGAGGAGTTACATCAAGATGACTCATTTCTTAACCCAACGTAAATACTTGCAGCCTGTAAACTTAACCCACAAAGTGAATCCATTATAATTACAAATCGATGATGAAATGCCCCGAAAGCTGTTACATAACGCGGATGCCAGCTTTTATACCATGTGTCAATGAGACTAAACAGATATTTGCGTCTTCATTTGAGCTCCATCCACAGAGATAAACATCCAACTCTAAGCCTAAGAAAGAAGTGTGAGAGGGAGGATGCATGTGTCTGTACAGTCAGGATGAATATCTATCTAAGTTATGAGGGGAGGATATTAAGATCATATGTTGCTGTGTTTGTTTAACATCTATATTATGGCCTCTTATGAACTGCAGTTCCCATTTCCAGCATTAAATGTGTTTTCTTTTTGAGATGTGTTTACTGTGCACATTTGCAAGAGTAATAGTGGAAATTATGGAAGGGGCATTTCACTAAACAAACAAGGATCCAGTATTTACTGCAGGAATTCAAATGCAACAGAAGGCAGCATAAAATGACTTCCATAATCTGTTTTTGTACTAGAACAGTCAAATTTTTCTTATAACACCTAATAAAAACTCCACTGGAGTGGGAAACTTTTTGACTTGATTTAATACCATTATACAGTTTAACTTGAAAAACAGCAAATCTCAGTACCTGGTGGAATAATCAATACGTAATTTATTATGATCAACAACATTAATACTTCTGTGGAGCGAGTGGAAATCAGACATTTCAGTTGGGAGACAGATATCTGCTCGAGCCGAAGCTAAGTGGCCCTTTAAAACTACTATTTCCTCCCTGGACTCTAACTCCATTATACAGACATTCTTGAGCAGACTGGAGGGAGTTGTGCCCATATTAGGAGCATGTTACCTGATATCTGGCACAAATCGTGCCTGGGAGAATCTAATGCCATCAGTCTTGGCTGTGCAGGGTGCGGCTTTCATATTAACGCCACTCTGCTCCTTTATCCTGGACACATAATGGTTTTTCTTTGTTGTCTGGTTCATTTAATCATTTACAACACAAAGTGACAGAAAAATTGTGGCTCAATTCATGATCATTTGTAGGCTTGGTGAGTGTTTGATCAAATTGGGAGAATGAGATGTAAATATTAGATGAGAAGATGAGCAAAGGGCACATCTCCCAAGGAGTCTTTTAGTTCTCACATCACACAATAGAGATGGTTTGACAGATCCAGAGTCCCAGAGTTTACCTGTAACAAGGAATAACACATGTACACCTATTATTAATCAATAATTAATCTGTTATTCGATTGGAGCACAAGTGACCCAGACATGAAGAATTTTAGTCCCAGTGTTTCCACATTAGAGCAGTGATTCCCAACCTTCTAAGCTTGTAAAATTACAGTGTCTACCTGTGAAACATCGTAACAGGTTGGATACGTCTACCGGTTCAACCAAAAAGTGTTTTTATTACTTCTTCTTAGATTGTTTCTGTTGAACTTTTAGAGACCTGAAGAGGTACAACTATCCACTGTCCCATTACAAAAAGCAAAGTCTGCACAATAAACCATTTTTAGAGCAGAAATACTGTATTTTTTTTTCTTTCCTGCTTATCATCTCACAGGTTTATCTTTTGACCCTTCAGTGGGACCTGTACCCCCAAGTTTGGAACCTTTGTACAACCCTACTTTAGACCAGGACCAGCCAGCCAGAAAGTTGACCTTATTGCACTGGAATATTTGACAATCTCTCAATAGCTTGTAAGCTTGGGCTACCGGCCATATTTCAAGGCTATGAAGATTAAAAACCTGTTCTCAGCGTAAGGTGAAAATCCCTTTTCAGATTTATGCAGCTCAAACAAAATCACATCTGGCACTAATCTTCTTTCATACTTCTTGTGGACGGGATGATACATTCTTACACAAACCAGACATCCAATAAAAGAGGAAACAAGGTAAATGAGGAGGCCATTAGAGCGAGGGCTTTAATCAAAAGCACAGGCTTCTGTTTATTGACGGCTGCACGCACATGAAACAGGTGAGAGTATGTTTACGCAGATGTAAACAGTTGGTACCTGCAACACAGAGGAAGAGACAGAGAACACAATGTCTCCCCTATCTTTTCTCTTGCGCGCGCACACACACACACACACACACACACACACACACACACACACACGCACACACAGAATTTGCAGTAGAAAGATAGAGTGGACTGTCTGAAAACACAAAGCACAGCAGGCCTCTTTGGTCAGCTACTTCAGACAAGGTTTCCAATGATCAAAGCCTATCACAAGTCACCATTCAGAGAACAGAGAGAGAACACACACTGGCAGAGCAGTACGCAAACACCAAAACCTATATCAGCTTTTGCAGATTTCATATTATTTAATGTGTCATTTGGAGAACAGTGGCACACAATTCTGCTTTTATATATATATATATATATATATATATATATATATATATATATATATATATATTTTTATTTTATATTATATATATTTTTTTTTTTTTCCCCCACCATTTCAGCAGAAGATGATGAATCATGCTCTGTAGAAGTCATGGCAACAGCATTCAGACAGACATACCTGAAAGGTGAAGTGATAAGATGGAACAGTATGAAAGGACTTTTAACCTTCTCCACTGCCACTGCAATGTGGAATTCATAGTAACATCAACAAACCAACTTAACTTTTACTGAACATTAAAGCAAGATGCATTAAACTGACATGAATTTGACATTCATGTGACATTTTTCCACAACCTTCCAAAACATAAAAAAGTAAATAACATAAAGGCAGCTGTTAGATAAAACAAACATCATAGCAATTTAACAGTAAAACATTCTCAATGGATGAGTGCAAATTACTTTTTACTTCATTGTTTCCCTTCTACAAAATAAAATTCAGTAACAACAACAAATGAAAAGTATAAAATGGTGGAAAGAATGAATCATTTCCTGGACAATGTGGTGTCAAGAGGCATGCCTAATTAAAAATTGTAAAAAAATTGAACACTTTCAGTTAGAAGTTCCTGCACAGCAGAAGATAACTGTGAAAGGAAAAGCAATATCTAAAAGCCTGCTCTTCCTTCCACCTCTGTATCATCCCCAACAGACCAACACACACACACACACACACACACACACACACACACACACACACACACACACACACACACACACACACACACACACACACACACACACACACACACACACACACACACACACACACCAACACTACCCTTCCACATCCATCTCTCTTTCTTTTAACATCTATTTCTTTCACTCTTTTCTTTAACCACATTATCATCCCCTTGCATGCACCACTGTTTTTTCATGGAGAGGATGAACCACAAAACTGTTCTACTAAGTCACCATGTTCACGGATGTTTTCTGGCTTCTGGCCACATCAACACGGCGTTGCCACGGTGACACCCTGTCAGCGCTTCCTGTTAAACCTGCATTAACAGCTGCTATCCTCGCCACACAAAGGAAATCACTAAACCTTCCTTCCACACTGAAATAAAACTACAAGTTAAACATAACACATCCATCCAAGAGTACCCTCCTAAAAGTGTGTATTTTTCATGCATCTAAATAACGCATTAGTTTAATGCTGTTAAACTCCAGTTTCCCCATCAAACACGCAGGAACCCCATCATGTACAGCAGAAGAACAAATGTCCAGCATGTAAACAACTATTGTTCTTTTCTGGCAATTCTCATATGATGAACTGCCACAGTACCAACCAAAATATCTGCTCATATCAGGAATAAATTGATTAGAGTAATTCTCCTCTCTCTCTCTCTCTCTCTCTCTCTCTCTCTCCAAAAAAAAAAATATATATATTTTTTTAAGTGGCAGATTAATCAATCATGAAAATAATCATTGGGTTCAGCCGTAATAAAATCGGAGATAGACAATCAATTGTCTGATATGCCAAAATTACACTCACAAAATCCCTTGTGTGCTTACCAATAACATAAGTTCATTAGTGTCAAATACACTTATCCATATGTGTTTTTTCAGGTTCATTTGATGCTAAAATTTGATCCAAAGTCTCGACATTAATGCACAATTGTAATAGAAAATGTATTCACAAAGCTAAATGTGTATGACAAAGGTGATTCAGCTTAAAGTCCTTAAGCTCTGTTGCAAAAAAATAATACAAAAACACTTTAAGGTCGTCTGCATTCACTTTTCATAAAATGTCAAAATGCAGGACAGAAATGGCACTAAGCTTTCTCCGTTAAAACTGATTTGGATCTCGTTGTCGGAACAACAGCCCTTCGTTCTGCTGTGAGCGACATCAGCTTCTAAAATAAGGTGTAAAGTCCCTCTCTATGTCACAGTCAAAGGTCATTGGGAGAGATCCACAACTTTCACTGCCAGGTTACACTGCATCAGTGGCATCACATTGTTACACACTATTTACAGGCGAATAGCACAAACTGACAGCCCAAACACCCACTGAGTATATTGCTACCTTATGGACAGAGGTGTCTGTTTCATTATTTTTTTGTATTTTTCTTTTTTTTTTTTTTTTTTTTTTTACAAAGGAAAACTACAACTGCATGACTGCCCATCCTGAACTGGTTGTACTTCCCAGAACTGATCCAGTATGGGCTGCCAGGCTTAAAACTACAATTCCCAGGCACTTGATTGTAACAAAATGTACACTAAAGTTGTCCACTGGGTCAGCATGCCTCTGATGCACAGAGAGAAGGCAGCAACATTCAAGGTCAGACCCAAAACACGAAAGCCCTCGACCTCCCACACAAATAAAACGACAAGCATCCTCAGCATGCATATCAAAGTTATAGTACTCTTGTGATATACTGTACATCGACAAATTAGCTAGTGGTTGGTACTTGCATTTACACACTAACACATGCTGCTAGACCTCTGTGCAATGCTACAGTAAGGTGACTGACACACAACTTTAAGCTGAACTAAGAGAAACTGACTTTCAACTGAATACCAAAAAGAAGAACCCTGCAAATAAATAAGACTATATTACAATTATGGCAGATGCCTGAAAGGTGTGGAAAAGGAGCAGAACAAGAATGAGGTAGAGACAGTGATTTGCCACTAGAGGAAGTGAGAAAATTTAACGCTGAGGAAATGTGTAGGGGGGGAAAAAAGCAAGACGAATGAGGCAATGTGCAAGAGAAAAAAAGTGGAAGAGTGAAAGACGGAGTGTCAGGTACTGGTCGTTTGCTTGATGGCTCGGGTCAGTTTGAGTTGGACGGTTGGCTGTATCTTCACATTCGCAAACGGTGGTGGGGGTCCGTAAAGGGCGGCTCAGAGTCATCCATGGGCAGCACCAGACGCGTCCCTCTCATCACCAGCTCATGATCCCCGTACGTCAACTCTCTGTCCAAGTCATCAGAGGTGGCGCCGCCAGCAAAGGCTGGGCCGCTACTGGTGTGAGCACCAGAGGCGTCTGTACTGACTGTGATGTCGCCGTAGGTCAGGTTGATATCGCCGTCTGTCAGGATGAGGTCAGAGTCGTCATCCTTCAGTTGGCACTCGTTCTGGTGAGAAGGAAGAGGAATGGTGTCAGATATGTACAGAGACTAGGATAAAGAAGTGACTTAAATAGCAAACCTTTTACCAATTAAAGGTTGTAACTCTGGTTGGTGTTTATTATTGTTTCCTCATCTGCCCAAATCTTTCAAATTAAACCTCTGTGCTTATAATAAAAATAACTTTCTTAAACTAAACAAACATAGTTGAGCCAGAAATAGCTCCTGTATGAACCAGCGTCTGACCTCATAGGCCTGAGGGCTGGTGAGGATGCGGGCGAGGGGGCCGCAGCAGGGAGGCAGCGTAGCAGTGAGAGGGGGGCCGCTGTGAGTCAGGATGGGCTTCAGATAGCTGGAGAAGGGGCTCAAGTCAAGGACATAAGAGCATGGAAAACAAGCACTGAGAGAGTGGTGAGACACAGCAAACAAGAACAATTCAACAAAGTGTGATTAATGAAAGCGAACAAATTGTATTAAAATACAATTAAAATGTAAAAAAATAAAACAATGTTTCTTGTTTTGTCAAGTCAAAAGGGCAAAATTCTTAAAATTGAATTAATGTGAAAATACATGAAACTTAATGACCGTCACACTACACAGCCAATAAAAGAGATCATTTGTCTTCAAGTCTGTACATGGTGCTCCCTCTGCTGTCTCACTCTGGAACATGTGTGATGCCACAGTCGTCTGGCAGCTTTTTTTTAATACACATGCAGGTTTCTTAATTCTATTCTTGTGTTTGTGACTTTGTAATTTTGGCTGTTAATGTTATATTTTGTTCTTTAATCTATTTATTTTTAGTTTCTGTGTCAGAAGTGCATCTCATAATAGTTATAAAAATGACAATTTGTTAAAAACACACAAGTTTTAAGCACAGACAATTAAAAAAAATGTTTTTGTTCTTGGCATTTATGACATTGACAAAAAGTAATTATTTTTGAGCAAAGGATACTTGTGGTCAAAGTTGTACCAAATTCTGAAAAGCCAGGCACTTTCATGTTTGGTGCTTCTTCTCTCTGAGCCATCAGTGATACTCATCTGTTCAAACAGAAAAAATGTTATTCAGATGTTTTATTACAGTTAATGTATGCGACATTAGAGTAATAGGTAGTTTACCATGGCCACACTTACAGAGTTATCTTGATCAGAGTCCACTCCCACTCTGTTGAAGACAAAAAAACACATGTAAATCAGCCGCAGTTATAAACCGTCAGAGCAGAGCAGTTCTGTGAAGCATGTTTCCTCCGTTCCTGAGCAGCCAGATTCCATGTAAATGTGGGCGTACTGTGAAAAAACTGCCTCAAACATTCACCAGAGCAGGGTCAAAGGTTATATTGAATGTTTCTTGGAGTTTTAACCCGATAGAAGAACTAGATTAGTCAAACATGGGGGCCATAAAGACAATCAGTCAATTTCTGTGACATTATCTGAAATAGCCTGATGTCAAACCCCTCCAGTGTTAAAACAACTGCAGATCCAGTTTTACCCAGGAGTGGATTCGACAGGTACCTTATGCGCTGGCAGGACAGCATCTGGGTGGTGCCACCTCCACAAATCCAAACAGTGAAGAAGACCACAAGCAGAGTGGTGGAAAACATCATCTGACGGGCGTACGTTGCCGTGTCCCTGATGGATAGGGCAAAGGTCATCGCGCCTCGCAGTCCTGAAGAGCACAGCATGGAGAATGTTACACACAAACAAGTGAGCAAGTTCCTATTCAAGACAAATTAGATGATCTCTGTTTACAAGCCTGTCTGGGTTATCTTGTAATTTATGAAGAGGCCTAAAAGCCTAAACTCCTTGCAAAGTCGTATTCTTAACTCAACACTAACCCGCAAACATCATCATGTGCTGGAAGTTGGATCTGATCTTGTTGCGTCGTCCCAGATTAAGAAGGAATGAGAGAGGGTAGATGTTAGCAGCTCTTCCCAGGAACACTGCCACCTGGGAGGGAACGAGGTTAAGGAGAGGACAACAAGGCAGAGCGCCCTATCTGTGCCAACCTTATTTACTGCTCCTTTAAATCAATTACTGTTCTCTTATCTGTGCTTATTTGTAAAGCTTCCTCTCTGGAAACTGAAATTAGTGGCAGTTCCATATTCCTACGCTGATATTACCTAACTGACTTCACATGTGAGTGAAAACAGCCACTGTTGAGATCAAGCTGAGGGTTATCGGGCTTTGCGTGCCCCGTTTGCAAAAGATACAAAAGCTCCAACGATGAACATGGGGTTAAAGACGTGGTTCTGGAAGGTGAACAGGGTCAGACCCATGTAGGAGAAAATGAAGTTCTCTGCCAGGAAATTTAGCAGTTCAAACAGCTGCAACAAAGGAGAAACAACATTAAGTGCTTTAGATAACGGCAATGTTAGTGGATGTACAGCTTAACAGAAAGAGATTAGAAAGTTACCAAGAAACAAATTCATCAGCTTGATACACCTTGCTTGCATGTTTGACTGAAATCAGACTTTGAAAACTACATTTTCAGAGCATGTATAAATGCAGTTATTTTGTTTCATTATCCTCTCCTAGAAGAGGTACTCCACACTTAAACGTGATGAGGAACATCAATGCTGGTATTAATACTGACACCCTCACCAAATTATGAAAACTGGCAGTTCATGGGTTAAAGATGGCTCATCACACCATCTGCTGTCTTAAATCCTCATGAACCTTGCAAGGCCAATGCGGAGATGCTTTTGCTAACCCTCTACTTAGTATTTTTCTATTTTGGCACAATGATTCAGACTTGTGCTTTAGAAGCACCAGACTGCATTATTTCCCTTGATGATCTCTGACTACCAGCTCACTGTTCTGCTACACTACTGAGTTCATGAGCAGTGAAGGTGAATGAATACGTTACTGAGCCACAAAATCAAACAACAAATATTAGCATACTGTGCTTTAACAACAAACCCATTATCACTGTACCATTTATAGCTTGTAAATTGGCCCACACCTTTATTAGTTCTGGGACATTTCATTGTTTAAATATTTGACTACGTAACTAAAGATCTTCATCCTTAACTTTTTTTCTACTGTAAAAATAAATGGACCAAACATCAGTCAATCCAAATATACATATTCAAAAAGAACAGAATGGGCAGTGGTGCGACTGTAGTCCAGGTCTGACCTGTTTGGTCCTGTCCTGGGAGTCTGGAGACAGGTTGTTGAAGGTGTAGTGGGCCTGAGTGATTCCACAGAACAGCACTGCGACCACACCTGCAACACACCAGGAGGGACAAAGATACAGAAGAGTTAGAAGCTCAATAAAAACTGATTATTAACAACAGCATAAAGTTTTTGATCCTCACAGGAAACTTATTTTGTACGTACTCCAAGAAATTTAGTTCAAGGACAAGGACACTTGTGAAACGTGGATGCTATTTGGTGTGTGTGTGTGTGTGTGTGTGTGTGTGTGTGTGTGTGTGTGTGTGTGTGTGTGTGTGTGTGTGTGTGTGTGTGTGTGTGTGTGTGTGTATTACCTGTAAATCCACAGGCCTCAGCCAGTAGGAATGTGCTCCATGACATGAGAAAGAACAGAGCCGTCTCCAACAGTGGGAAATCTCTTAGCTTAGTGAACTTAGTCACGTACGGACAACAGTCAAGGAATTTAACAAGACACTCAGACACTGCAAAATGAATCCATATTAAACTTTTATCTATTATTCATGACATCTAACAAAGGACAGGTGAGTCTGACTAAATCTGGCCCTGTGGTAGGATAATTAAAGTGATGTGTTCACAGCCTCTAATGGAGCCATTATTACTGTCACCTGTTTCACATGGATTCTACAAACAAGACAAATATTGTGCAAACAAGTTCCATTTTCTACTCATTTTTATCTTACTTTTCCTCCTTTACTTTTACAAAAAACAAGTTTGCACCTCTTACTATCATTTAAAGTGTTCAAGGTACTTTTTGTAACGTAGTCATTCTTTTTTAATCAAACAGAAACATCTACAACTGAGTAAATAATTAAGATTTAATTTACATTTAACCACGTTCTGTAAACACTTTTTCTTGCCTTATAAAGGAAAGTTTTAGAAATAGTTATTTTTTAAGATTAATATAAATAAATGAATAAACAATTAAATGACGGAAAAGATATGAGTGCGGTGAAGACTCCGGTGGCCACTCCCAGAGCAAAAGAGCCGCTGAAAACTCCGAGGAACATCCCAAAAGACTTCAGCATCGCCATGACCTCAAAGGTGTGGCTGTTGTCTCCTTGTGGCTGGTACGCAACTATAGACCTGATATAACACACAATAAAACCATTTAATGGCGGCTACAAATGTGCAGAGAGAGTTAATCATTGAATTAAACATAAACTTTACTTTACTTCTTAAACTAAAGCGAAAGCCTCCATACAGATACAAATGTGGTATTTGTATAATATGATAACCTGTACTGTAAGTAGATATTCTTGTTAACTGCACATTCCAGCACTATAGTTAGGTCTCCTTGTACTTTCTTGAAAACCTTTCAGGTGTGCTTTCACAGCAAAAACTCTCAGTCATGTAAACTGGAGGACTCGAGATAAAGAGAAAGGCAGAGTAATGTAGAGGTCAGAGGGTTGGAACATGTCTCTATTTGAATAGTTCAGTGTTAATACTCAACTTAGGACAATGTGGCTTTCTAAAAAAATCTACCGAAGTGATACTGCTGTGTCAAGTTAAGCACAGATAAGTAACGTATTCTTTAGACTGCACATATGTAGGCAAGTTTCCACTAAGGTCAAGGTTCCCATAAATTCTGCGCAAGGGTTAAACAATAGACAATAAAAAATATTATGGTGTAGTTTCGGCTTACTTTACTGCCTTTTAGTGACTGTTTTTACTAAAAAAACATCATTACTTGCTGTTAAATACACATTTTGTCAAGGTAGAATGAGGAGAAAACCATAATCTGCCATTAGAGCAAGAAAAGAGCTTTTTCCTCCGTAAAAAGAGATATTAGTCCACTTGCTGCTTGTAAAGAAAAATACAAATGTGATGAAAATGTTTTCAGTGTACAGTATGTTATTCATATGTTGTATGTACATCAATTTTGTGTGACCTGGTAGTTGAGTATGAACACTGAACTGTCCCAATAAAGTCAGACTTGAAAGAACAGGAACATACTTCTTCTGTCTTGCTCTAAAAAGGGAGTCTGTGATGAGAAGGATTTTATCGCAGCAGAATTTTTATTTTAGCAGGGGAGTTATCATTATAAAATATACATTTTCATTTTGTTGGGTAACTTTTGCGATAAAATGTAAATAAAGTATATATTCACTCCCTCCATTCACAGCCCCAACACTCTCAAGACAAATCACCAGGCATTTTGTATATAAGCAATCTGGGCGTCCTGCCTTCTCCTTGGCTTTTGTCTTTACAGTATCTTGAAAGATAATAGGAATGCGTTCAGAGCTGGCTCATGATATCAAAAAATGTTTACCAAGAAAATAATAAAATCTTCTGCACCTCTGGTTGAATAAGCCAGAGTGGAGAAACAAATGGCTGGTGATTTGTCATGTTTGTCCCAAGGCACCGCAAAGGCACACAATGCCATGCTCTACTTAGTACACCCGTTCAATGGGCTGGTCAGAGTCTCTCCGCAGGCGCCGGCCCCTCCACTGTGCCTGCTATTATAATTTACAATTCTGTGGAAATAATAACAGTCCCATATAGAGGAGGAGAATGTTAGCTCAGGGAACACCTCGTGTTTAGCACAGCCTTACAGAGAAGCTGACATTAGGTTAGTTAAAAGGTCACAGGCCGATCGATACAAAACGCATGACTTGCATTTTCATCATCACTCTCAGTGAACCAGTAACTTCGCAGCTCTGTTCACATTCAAGATACGTTTGGGATGCAATGGTTCGAGTGTGATGTGAAAAGGACAGACGACTTACGAGGACAGAACCACGGCCACTGCGTCGTTGAGCACACTCTCTCCAAACAGCAAAGCGTACAGATCCACGTCTACCTGCAGCTCGTTGAAGATAGCCAGGACCGTCACTGTGAACAAACACAAACACACTTATTCCCCCTAACCCAAATAACGATACATATCACGACACAAGATGGAAGCAGGTGTCAAGAGCTGTGTTTCAATTCTATACTATATAATAATACTAGTTTTATAAGTTTTAAGTGATTATTACTTTTTACTATACTTCTGGGTATTGAATTATTTTTGTCTTTTCTGAGGTTTTTCCCTTTCTACTTCAGTTTTTTCATTTTACCAGCTGTGGATCTTAGATGTAAAAATAGTGGCCATCAAAACTGAACAATTGTAACAGACGTGATGGTAAACAGAGTTATTCTTAGTATACCGTTTGCGATTTTGACACAAAGTTTGTAATAAGTAATGGAAGCTATATTAGAACTTTTTAAAAGTTAAAAAGTGCTTCTCTCACACACGGCAAATATAAAATAAATACAATTAAATTACAATAGACAACAGACTAAACTAAAACGGAATCAAAACATAAGACAGGGATGGACATCTATAGAAAAGCCTGCCTATAGAATGATGGGTTTTCAGAAGTTGCTTAAAACAGTTTAAAGTCTGATAGACAGAGGAAGATGATTCCAGAGGGTTGGGGCTATAACAGCAAAGGTGCAATCACCTTTTGTTTAGCAGTTGGAGCGATGGATAAAAAGAGAGATAATTGAGGATCGGAGTGCAGGATCAGAAATGCAGTGCTTTATATGCAATCAACAGGATATTTTGGTTTATTGTGAGTTTTAGAGGAAGCATATGGAGGGATGCAAGAACAGGGGGTATGTTGGACTGAGTGCTAGTTCTAGTGAATGGCCTGGCAGATGGATTTTGAACTACCTGTAAACAATTTAGAGCAGCTTGACTGAGGCATGTGTAGAGGGAATTACAGGAGAAATCGAAAGTGTGAATTAATAGTTCGAGAGCAGTAGAAAATATACATTTGTCCTCTATAGCTTGTGCCTGTGTCCTGTCTGCCAGAATGAATAGTGCAAGCTTTGAACAATTCAAAAGATAAAAGTGAATCTGGTTTATAATTAGTGTAACATATAGGCAGGGAAAACTTTGAAAGCTGAAGACGAGCATACACACCGGGGTCCGTGGCAGAGACGATGGCTCCAAAGAACAGACAATCAGTGAAGAAGAAGTCTCCATCCAGCTGTCCCACCTGCTTCATTAGCATCACACAGCCATACATCAGCAACCTGACGGAGGAACAGCAGGTGGTTTTGCATATCATCATAAACAACACTGACTTTATTGCCATTATGGGCACTTTAACACCACAGTAACTGACATATATGAATACTGCCCTTGCATACAATGTCTTTGGTGCATATTGTGGCCCCAATGCAGAATGGTGGATTTTTGTTCAGCAAATTAATATTCTTACCCAATAACAAAACAGGAAATAACTGTCCCCAGAAAGGCATAAGCCAGGATAGATCCCATGTTACGGAAAAAGTGCCTCTGAAAGACAAAACAATTAAACACGTCAGCAATCATCTGCATAGTGGCTATAATCACCACTCAACTCTGAGAGGAAATAAGTGGATTTCAGCATTTCATATTGAAGAGAGGACATCAGGAGTCAAACGTGTTATTAAAATATTCACTGTGTAATTAATGAGCATTTCACTTGTATTCAACAGTAGAGATAAATAGCACTGTACCCTTTTTAAGCTGTAGCCAGCGTGGAAGATGATAGGTGGGAGGAGAATATTGAAGAACACTTCAGGGTCAAAGGTCACCTGAGTCACACACACACACACACACACACACACACACACACACACACACACACACACACACACACACACACACACACACACACACACACAAAAACAGGATCATATTACAGTTCTGGATCAGTTTGAAATGAATAGAACAAAAAAGTTGTCTTAATGGATACTTCTTAATTAATCCTAAATGACACATCTGGGGCAGCATGAAGTAGCTTCCAGGACAATCAACAAAACATTCTTATAATGGTGAAATGATGGGATGGGAAATGGGGACAGCATCTACACACATGCAGAGCCAAACTCATGTTAGGTGTAAATCTGTATCAGTGCTATTTTAACAGTTGTCTGCAGTTTGACGAGTTTAATTTGTAAAAGAAGAAATCTGATGGTGAACAAACTTCAACCAATGACGGACAGTGCTACAATGTGAAAGACCTCTGGGGCATTTTGTTTACATTTCACCAACATAACCACAGAATAATAATTATGGCTCCAAAAAGTTCAAGTGACCTTCAGGTAAAAGGCATCTGTCTGCTGCCTTTGATTGAGAGCAGCTTCATGACAGGTTTATTACCTCTGATAAAAATAAGTCTCTCTCAACATTTTGTAAATTTTTTGTAAAAGTTCTTTGTCCGGCTTCAGATTGCATAACTTCATTCTGTACTTCTATAAATGGGAGATATATTATATATATTTATTGGAGGAGAATGCAGAATTGCTTAATTATCAATTAATCTGACACTGATTTTCTCAATTAATTAATCATTTTGTCTATATGAGAGTGAAAAATATAAATATAATTTGCCAGAGCTCAATGTAACATCATGTCTGACCAACAGTCCAAAAAGATTCCCAGTAAACTCATAAATGTAAAAAGATTAGTAATTACAAAATAGTTGACAATTAATTTTCTGTTGATTGACTAATTGATCAACTGATTGATTAAGCTCTATATTATACAGTTGCAACATGAACAGTCGAAAAAAACATTAAACCTGTATGTGACATATACATGGAAACTTCACAATATTCCTGACATGCAATCATTCGTGGCACTAAACAACTTTTTGGGGTCAAACATGAGATTTCAGACAATAAAACGATCGCCTGTACCTTTCGCAGCATCTCATTATCTTGAACGTCGTCCACCTCGTTGGCATTGATCTCTCCTTTCAGAGTGTACTCGTAGAATTTACCACTGACGTTGATCAGCAGTGTGGCGGGGCTGGCATTAACGGGGCAGCTCAGCGTGGCGTTGCTAATGTCCCGGGGAACATGGATGCCATAGCGTAAGACCACGCCAACAAGTACACCTGGGAAAAGAACCACGACAAACAGGATACAGAGGGCGAAGTTGATTAGTGTTGCAACAAGAAGGCTGAAATCAATGAAGAGATGTCACTAGAGGAGTGAATACGGGGTCATCACATGTTTCAGCTGTGGAAAAGAAATGAAGATATGGAGAAAAAGTAAAATTCTTACCTGCACAAAGCCAGACTAAATAGCATAAACTAACTTTTGCTATGAAATTAAAATCCAACATTCATATGAGAATAATATATTTGGATATAAATTAGGAATACTACAGTACGTGTTAAGATAATGACTCTAAAAAAGCGTTTTCAATGACTGATCTCTGGCTGATCAGCCAACCAGGAAGTTGAGTGGAGCTCTGCTGGGACTTACATGATGTCAACAAACCCTATCTAAAAAATAACATGTAAGTTGACACTCTAACAGTTGCACCAGAACTAAGTGGAAAGTGAAGAAGATGTCATTTAAGCACAGTTTGCACAAGCCCACTCTCTTTTGATTAATCTAGCAGGAAACACTATTACTGCTAATGCTGGCTGCCAGCATGACATTTGAGTGCAATTCATTATTATTGATATTAACTAGTACAACTGTTTTCCTCCTAATACCACAAGTCAAAATGTCTGCTGTGAAAAAGGCCAATCAGGCAAAGTCCAAACACCTACTGCTGTGCTGGCAGCGATTATAGAAACAAGTCATCGTAGATACAAATAGTAACATGATTCTACTTCAGCGTGACCAACTTCTCATCCATTCAGAAAATTATTTTTAAGGAGGTTGGCTTTGGGGGGGAATTGACAGCTCTACAGAAATGCTGCCACCTCATACCACTTTAAAAGAGAAGTGACAGCCCGGCCAGTGGCGTTGTTTGTCCTCTCAGGTGTAGGATGTGTTTGTGTTGCTGTCTGAGTTAAGGAGGGAACAGCCTGTTGTGGTACGGCCTGCTCCAAATTACATTCATCCTTTAGAGAAGTGAAAATGTAAAGGGACATTTTGGGCAGGCCTTTTCAAACCACACTAGTTCCCTCTGGAGACCGAAACATACTGAGTTACATGGATGCTATTTTCACTACCAAGCACATACAAAGTGTTCATACTGCCGTAAATATGCAGCATCAACCTGGAACAGCCTGGTACATAAAACAGGTTGACATACTTAGTATTTTGTTTCCGGGTTGGGCAGAGTGAAGCCTGATAAGACATACAATCCCTTCAAACCCTTATCACGAGTATAAAATGAAAAGTAACGACACTGACGACGTCTCTCAGTCACGCTGGAGCATCTCACCATAAATCATCGCCAGCCCAGTTTCGTGCAGAAACCTGAACCGCCGGTGTTTGAACAGCCAGATGGTGAGGATGGTGAGGGTGAGGAGCATGATGAAGATGAGCAGGTCCGCGCTGTCCTGCCTGTGGCTCTCCTCAGCCTTTTTCTCCGTAACGATGTTCTCCATGGCACTGTCCTCCTGAGTTGATGATGCTCGGCAAACACAGATGCACACAGACAGGCTCACCAGCACGAGCAGCCACAGCGTCCTCGTCGCCCTCCACGCGCTGTTGACAGTCACTCTGAACACCATGTCGGCTGGTCGGTGGTCAAATGCTGCAGTGTCGTCGTGGATAACAGCAAACTTTGTGCAAATATTATCCACGAACCGGAGGAGGAGGAGGAGGAGGAGGAGGGGAGTAGAGAGTGCATAGACGACAGCAACAGAGGAATTGATTCCGGCCCGGAAGTGAAAAGTATTTTTCCAGAAAGTGTACAATGTTTGTTTCGATGTAAGAGCACCGTATCAGGATGTTGCCAGTTTAAAGAAAACATAATCGATAAATCCTTGCCCTAATGTATTGGGTGGTATTTATATGACATGTGAATGAACAAATGTAAAGATTTAAAGAGTATTTCCATAGCTGGTGATAATAGTTGTAATCGAGGACTCTTATTATGAAATTTCGAATTGCCATCACTCTGAACAGGAAGTGAGATGAAAGCTAGATAATTTCTACGATTTCGTATTTATTTCTGTTTTACTGACCAACTTGGCTGTTTTAATAGACAACAGTTTAATGATTTTGTAGAAAACGTAAAGTTTCGTCCAATATGCTTTTTGTAATGACGTTTAACTAACAATTCATATACTACAACTTTATAAAAAATAAAATTAACTACAATTTAAATATTTTGTTAAATGGTGATATTTCAATATCACCGTTTTACCCCCGAAACTCGTCCGTGTCACAAATCTCGCGATACAGAATAAGACACAGGAATTAATGTTACATTCAGGTGTATCGGAAATGTACATTTCGTATAAACTAACGTTAGAGGAGTCAGCGTACAAAAACAATTATACTTATATATTGCAATGATTGTTGTTATTTCCTTACAATATGACATATTTATGAACTTTTGTGTCAATTAAATATAATAACAATAAATACATTACAGTTAAAGTTACCTTACAACAACCAAAAACCAGGGACAACAAAATGCAAGTGACACAACCATGATATTACAATAATTTATTTAACAGAGCTACACCGCAAGGTATGAAGAATCTCCGAGCACGGGTAGTCTGCCATGGTGGTACCCTGTACTTTCATTAATGGTGCAGGAAAGTGTACTAGAATGTGTCAGCACCGCAATTTCCGAGGAGAGCCTGAATGTAGCAGGAGTGTACACCACCCCACTCGCGTTTTCGTTATGGCTGTGTTAGCTTCGTGAAGCTAAGCTGGTTCGATTTAATCAAAGTCAGCATAGTTATACTTGCCATCTTGCCATTATTTTTTATAATTTAAGCACATTTATGCAGCGGCACCGTCCATATTACAAAAACGAAGATGACATCTAAAATAAAAGGTACGTTAAAAGGCTTTGTCATCAATGTAGCCCAAGTAACTATTGAGCTAACGGCAGCTAGCTAGCTCTCTTATTTTGTAAACATGTCGCCTCTGCTTATGCAGTTTGTGTTGTAATAAATATAATAGAAATAACGAGTTTTTGGTTGCTGCAAAATGTGTATAAGTTCCATAACAGTGTTAACAAATCATAGTTTGTAGTGTATTTATCAGGGTTTTCTCTAACATTAACGTTATAGGTATATATTTCGTGCTAACCCTGCCTGCTACCTTACTATTGTTATAAACTGCGATAGCGTTAGATAACGTTATAAAGACTTATAAGTAATTACCTGATGTTTACTCTGGCTTAAGGTTATTTATAATGTCTCATTCTGGGATTAATTCAGGCTAAATTAACTGGGCTAGTCCTACTTTACATACTTAACTAAGTTATATTGGCAAAACAGAGATCGTTCATTCATACTAAGATTTATCACAATTATAGTTAGCTGATGCTAGTTATTGAACTAATAATACAATTATTATGTTTGAGAGGGGTCATGATAGTGTTGTCTGTTTTAAATACTGTATATTGATGATAGCTGAGAAGAGGTTTTAGTTTGGCTACATTATTGTTTACCACAAGGAATCACAGGTCAATGCTCCAATTTAACAATATGAGATATTCGTTTATAATATCACTGTGAGTGATGACTGAGTTTATGTGTACCAAGAAGATGCAATGTATACTTGGTGTATGACAAGAACAATACATATGCAGTACCAAAGCTGAATAAAAATATTAGATACAGGTAGGAAAAAAATCTGGAAAAAGCTTATTTTTGAAATCACTTAAGACATTAGTTTTCAAAGTGGGAGGTTGGCCTCTCCAGGATGACTCCAAACAGTCTGTGGAAAGGCTCAGGGAATTTAAGTGAAACAACACTACATTAGTTATTAAACTAGTTAACAAAAGGAGATTATAAAGGATAGCCTAAATGTTTGTGATTTGGTTAAAGAGATAGTTCAGATATATAGTAGTTTTGAGGAATTGAACTGTTTTCCCACTTTCCCAGAGTCAGAAACTGATACATTGATTATGTACTTGGTGTAGTCTGAATTTACTTCAAACCGCATATTAGGGTTATCTTGGCTCAATTGTCTATGGAATCAAATAACACAATTATGAGCTCCTAGGCATCCAGGAAGGTTGGGGCACCCTTTTCCAAGCTATGTATGAGGGGACGCCCACAGTTTGAGATGTTGAAGTGAGAAGCCCCTGAGTCAAGAGACATTAAATACAAATATGGCAAACATTAAAAAAATGTATGAATAAATTTACTCCAAAATACTCAATGAAGTTACAGTTCTTAACAGCAAGTGCATGGTTCACTTTGGTTTAATGTTTTTCTTGATGTGATTAGCAGTGGTCTAAGATGCCTAATCTGAAGGGCTATACAAGTGCAGTTCATATGAGCTGAAATTGGTCAAAAGACTAGACCATCTAAGCCATAACATACTGTATTACTCTAGGTTAGTCCAATATAAGCAAAAAGCCAGATATATTGCTCTTACAAAAGTTAAATGTCCCTGTTTGTTTCAAGTGTATTGTTGTAGCTTCAGAAATATACACCAAGCAGCAAGGAATCTATTTTACCACTTTGTTCATGGTGATGTGTTTTCATTCTAGTTGGGAAGGTCGGCTCCAAGAATAAGGAGGATGCTCCTTATGAATTGGAGAGCCAGTTTGTCCTGAGGCTTCCTTCGGTGAGACTGTTGCACATAATGAAACTGGTTATTTCTATGAAATGAAGTGTGACTGTTGGCTGGAAATGATGTGGATTCCTCATCTCTCTTTTACAGGAGTATGCTTCAACAGTAAGGAGGATTGCCCAGTCCAGCAGTATGAACATGAAAGACAGACTCACCATTGAGTTGCACCGTAAGCTGGTTTATCAGTAGTCTTAGTACTGGTATTATATGTCTGATCTGACATCACTGTTCAAACACTGATTTCATTTGTCTTATCAATCAGTCTCATATGAAAGCTGTCAGGGTATTCATTTAACACGAGATTATTCAGAATTTTGTAACTTGCGAAAATGTATATTTCCATATTTCTACAGTGACACTCAAATGTTCAGTCTAGTTTGTAATTAGGGATTCACTCTTATATCTTAATACTAGCACTACTGACCTGTTTTAACTCACAAACAGGTTTAACATTGTTTCAACTGCAATTTTCTTCTCAGTTGGAATTGACATTTTATGATTTTCATTTTCAGTTTTGTTGGAATACATTACTAATAACAACAGTCAATTTGACAACAAATTCAGATGCCATGCTCTTTACTACCAAATTATCTTAAAGTGTGTAGGATCTGGTGGCACCTGGCAGTGTAGTTGCAGGTTACAACTCCTGTTTCAAGCGTATAGATCATAGGATTTGAGCTACTGTAGAAACATGGCATACATCATAGAAGAGCACCCGCTACCTCTGTAAACACAAATGGTTCAATTTAAGGTAACAAAACATAACAATTCTTATTTTCAGGTGATTACATACATGGGAAACATACTATAGATATTATACTCCATTTCCGCCAATAGATCCTCCTTAATATTACACACTGGACGTCTGTCTGAAAATCATGTTTTTCACCTGTATTTGTACTCTCCATTTTTCCACTCAACTGACTGTTGTGTTTAATGACAATGATTACCTTTGTCTCACACACAACATCTCATATTTATCAATCATGTTGCCCTTCTCGTTCTTAGCCGATGGTCGTCATGGCATAGTGAGGGTAGACCGTGTCCCTCTCGCCTGCAAACTAGTGGACCTGCCCTGTATGATTGAGTCTCTGAAAACAGTGGACAAGAAGACATTTTACAAGACTGCTGATGTCTGCCAGGTAAACCACAGTGGCATTAAATTTAGGATATCATCTTCATTGGATACATTTCTTGTTTGCATTTAGGATGAGGATTGTGATCAAAAAGTATTCAACATTTAAAACTAAGGTATTGTCCCCACTTTTCTTGTGCAGGGTTATCGGGTTAACAGCATTAATCGGCACAATGCTGAGTAATAATTTACCATTTATTTTGCATCCTTGGGTTAGATGCTGGTATGTACACTAGATGGAGACCTTTACCCTCCTTTAGAGGAGCCAACTGGCACCGACCCCAAGAGCAAGAAGAAGGACAAAGACAAGGACAAGAAATTCATTTGGAACCACGGCAGTAAGTAGCTACACACAGTTAGTGCCGAAAACTTCAGCAATTCAGGAAGCATAGTTTGCCTTTCACAGCTGATTGAGCCATTTTGACTTCACTGATCCTGTTGTTTTGGTCTCCAGTCACCTGCCCTCTGAAGAACACACGCAAGAGGAGATTTCGGAAGACTGCGAAAAAGAAGGTTTTGACATTTTCATTTCCCCCTCAGCACTCCCCTCCCCTTTCCCATCCGTCTCTTTAGCATCCTGTCTGATGATCCATCGCTTTCCTAGGCTCTCTTCCAACAAGACATTTACATTTCATAAAATAGGAACTGTGGTGAAAGTGAAAACTAAGATTTACATATAAATAAAGCCTTTCCATCTTAGTTTGCCCCAAAGGCATGCAAAAAAGCAATTTCACTATTGCTTTGATCAAAGTGAAAGCGAGTGTGCTCAAGCACTACACTTCTACTTTGTCTTCAGAATAAATCTTCCTGAAGATGCAGAGCCGAGCCATATTGATTTGGCCCCTTCTGTTGTTAATCGCTAATGTGCTTCCTGGCATGCAGCCAGCTGCTACCTTTGTGTGTAAGACAGAGGGAGAGAGCGAGAGAGCTGCTGCTAACACTACATGTAACCCAATCTCTCTCTCTTGCAGTACATTGAATCTCCTGATGTGGAAAAGGAGGTGAAGAGATTGCTGAGCACAGACGCTGAGGCTGTCAGCGTCCGTATCCTTTTAGACACCTATGGCTATTCTGTACGTCCATTTTGCAAAGCCTAAAATGCTAAATAACCAGTTGTGTAACAAAGCACAAGATCACTGCTGTTTATCATTAACATTAAGCAACATTAAGCAACAGCATGCAATTTATAATCAGATGGAAAGCTAACTCCTAGCCATGACTTCAGCTTTTAAGAAGTACCAGATAGTTAATAATCTTGTCTTTTTGGGACAAACGTAAACCCACTCCCATCTTACATCCTAAATAGGTATATCTAAGGCGCAGGTGCATGTCTTCACTCCTGCCTGGCTCACCGGACTTGACTCTGTCTAATGTCTTTGTGTGAGAGATGCACTTTGCAAGGAGGCTATTAGTGCTCTAATGAAACTCTAAACTTGCCTGACAGAATAAGAGCACAGCAGGGCTGCTTTGAGTGGCTGCTTGCTGTGTGTTAATTGAGATGGACTGTTCATTATCATTGCTTAGTTGGTCACAGTGAAGCTAGATGCTAATTATAGATTTAGCGTTTGCATGCAGCAGCAGACATACACATGACACACTAATGAATGTTAACGTTAAGGGAGTTCCCTATCATCTGGTTTTTAGTCTACTTCAAAGAGGAGTTTGTAGAAAGTGAGTCTTTAGTGTAGGACTACAGAGAGTATGTTGACCTTAACCTATGACGTTCAGGGTGGGAAATCATAGCAGAGGATGAGTCCAAGGAAGCAGATCAACACGGTTCTCTGGCCAACCTGGACTCCTCACCCGGCACCTCAGGACACAAGATGGGTCATGGCTCCTCTGGTAAGCGAAACATTTTCCATTAGTACATCAAGGGGAGTAAGATGTGGTTGGGTTTTGTTAGCATGCTGGTTCCTCCACTCTGTGGAGACACTGCGTCCGGTCGAATAGTCTTTTTTGCTTAGGAAGGTTCCTAACTTGGTGAAAGGATCCGGAAGTATTTAAGTGGCAGCAAGAGCTGCTTGAATTCTCTAAGTGGTAAGAAAAATTAACGCCAATGCTTCCTTTATTATCTCCTTTAGCGGAGGATACTCTGGACCATCACCACATTTGGAATTTGCCACGGTATATTGGTGCATCAATAAACATAAGAAAAGGAAAACAAGCAGTGCAAGTCAAGAAGCATAAATAGAAAATGAACTATATTATATGTAAAATATAAAGATAATAATACACAGTATGTACAATATGGCTAGTATTTTAAATAGAAGATGTACACTTTGTGCAGGAATGTGTTGATCACAGTATTAAGTATAAACAGCAATGTGCTGTAGAAGATTATGATATGTACAGTAGTAGGCCTATTAAACACGACTGATATCACCAAACATGAAACAACATGGTAAGAGTGCAGGTGCGAAATATCTAAAATGCGCTTCTTTTAGTCCATCTTTCGGAGCGTTGTAGTTTCACCACAGCAGGCACACGTCATCAACATCCGCTATCACATAATTACCTAATGTAGCAAAGTGCAGTTGGATTTTCTCAGTACCGTGGTTGTCTTTTCCTACATCCTTGTGAATTCTCCTTTACATCTTTCCTTGATCTCATGACGTTTTCCCTCAAGGGTAATGAAAAGTGTTTAAGAAAGGACATAGGACCTACTGTTTCTAAACTATCTCAAAAGTATTTTTGACATTTCTGTACCAATTTCTTACCAATTACTTTTTGGCTGACATATATGTTGATACTGATAAAACTTCAATAAGCTAAAATGGGCTGGTTTATTGGTCAGGCTCTTTGTGTGCCGCTGCTTTGAAGAACCGCAGATAGCTCTTGCGATTGACCTGACTGTTGTACAATGATCTCTCTGATATTCCTCCTCCTCTCACCAGCAGAGGTTTCCCCTCTTCATTTTGAACATGCTCACCACTCTTGTCACTCCTGATAGCCTCTGCCCCAGTGGTTTGAAATGGAAATAGAGTGCACCCAAGCATTAGTTACTCTTTGGCCTTAAGATTATTTTTGCCGCTAGACTCACCAGAGAACCTTCCTAGCACATAGATAGGCAATCCAGGCATGTGTGCTGGCACTTACAGGTACTGATGGTGAGTGGTGTGTGTGTGAGTGGGATGACTAGCATTTCTTTCTAAAATGTAAAAGTTTTTCTTAGCTATATAAGATGAGCTGTTCATAATGTCATGAGTAGGCTGAGTGTTTGGAGTCCACATTACTCATACATTGTTTAGGTCATACGAGACCATCTCCCTAACATCTTCTGTTTTTACCAGACTGTTTTCTCTGTGACCTAGATCCAACCCGAGCTAGATTCTTAAATTCTCGCTTGTTTCCATGTTAATGACACTAATGTGCGTTTCGCATGGCCAGCCCAGCGTGATGAACTGCGGGAGATCTTCAACGACATCAGCAGCTCCAGTGAGGATGAAGAGGACGAAGGGGACCGGCACGAGGATGAGGACCTGAATATCATGGACACGGAGGATGATCTTGTCCGACAGCTCCAAGACAAACTCAACGAGTCTGATTCTGCACAGCACGAAAGCGATAGAAACAACCAGATAGGTGAGAGGGTATCAGGGTTTCTACACAGATCTGGAAAACTGTTTCAAATCTGATTTAATTTAGAGGTTTTTACAAATATTGGTGATTGTATGAAAAGCTTATTCAAGTATAAAAAAAAGTCTTAATAATTATGGATTTTGTGTTTCTGACATGTAGAGCCAATCTAGGAGCAGTTCCAATATTTGTTGGTTTAAAAAATGGGTAGCTTGTCCCTCTTTTATATCATTTTCAGTGGAATCTCTTTGGGTTGTTGGTTGGACAAAGGCACTTTGGCTGTGGGAATATCAGCATTTTTCAATATTTTTGTCATTTTATAGACTAAACAATAAATCAATTAATTAAAATAGTTAGAATAATTGTTAGTTGCAGCTATGGTGTAGTATTTGCTGTTGTCAAAGATACAGTTTGCATCACTTACCAAATTGTTTCTAGTTCAAAAATGAAAGTTCAGGAATATTATAAATGAACTGCACGTAGAAACTCATCAATCATATTTGACCTATAGTTGTGTGTCCATATGGTGGGAGATGCATATTTATGTACATCTGGTCTTGAATGGAGCATGTGTGCTTGTAAAGCTATTCTAAGTGCATGTGTATGTATACCAAGGTGGAAGAAGTAAGTGCAGCATTAGAATTATGCAATCACTCGTGCTGTGCTTGCAACTTGCATTTGCACCTCAGTGTGAATGCTGATTCTGTCAGCCGACTTACCCAGCATACCAACCGTTTCTTTTTTCAGTCGTAGCGGTCATGGCCAATAACTTGCCATGCTGATTTGAGAACCCACCTGTAGACCAGAGACAGTCGGACATTAAATAAAATCAAAGCAGAGGTAAAAAAATAACCTTAGCCAGGTGTCTGGACTTCTAATCAAAGCAGAGTTTTGTAGGTCAGACATCACACACACACACAAATGAGTAGCCCTACTTTCACTTAAATACACATGCTGCGCCCTCACCCGCAAAGATGCACAACACTGACAGCTCTCAGCTCTCCTCCTCAGCTGACCAGCCTGACAGGTGTTGTGGCTCAGTGTTCGGCTCAGACAGCTGTCCGGTCTGACAGCTCAATGCCTCCTTATCTACATACACGGAGCTGTCAGTCAGCAACACTATTGGTCAGCTCCACTGTAGCAGCTCAGCACAGCCTTTGTAGACGTGTCAAAGCCTGGCTGTGCGTTTTTCTGGCAGTGCTGCAGAGCTGCAATAAATGGGTCTGCAGGGTCTCTTCCCTGCTTGATGTTGCATATTAGATGGGCTGTATCAGAGGATTGAGAATCAGCTGGGGGGGAAGCAAAGGATGGATACAATTAGTTTGGAAGGTAGTTGATGGTGATGGAGCCACAGGTTGTTGCGAGGCACTATCACTTTGGCTGGATTTAATGAGAACCCTCTGTGGAGCCCAGAGCAGACTGATTTAGTTGTGTCTTTGAGTGCTTCGGCCTGCTGGCTCACGTCTTTTCTAAATGGATTTGTTGTTCCCATTAACCGCAATTTGTCAAACTGAAATGGAGGTATCCTTGTGGTTCAGCAAGCTGAGGTGCATATCTTGTCCTCACGAAATTGTGAGTGTAGTGTTGCTCTCAAATGACATTACATCACTGCTTTAACTGGCTTTTTCTGTTCTTCACTGCACAAGAAAGCAGAAGCATAAATGACATTTGTGTTATGACAGTTGTAACACATGAACCTTCTGCTGTTCCCTGCAGTTATGGAGTTTCAGGTGCAGATCAACAGCGTCAAGGCCAAGCTTCAAGAAACCCGCGCCCGTAAGAAACAGCAGGAGGAGCTCATTATGAAAGTGGAAAACCAGGCCCTCAAAGTAAGCAGTGAACACACACACACACACACACACACACACACACACACACACACACACTTCTTTCACAGAAACTAGGTCTGCATGTACAGAAACATAAACAGGAACATGCAGATGAGCTCGGAGGCAGAAGTCCTCATGCAGCATAAGTTCTCTCAACAGTGATGTGAAAACATAAAAAAACAGCTGATTACACACAGTGTTGGAGGCCATTATGTCATTTTTTGTATATTTAAATCCATAAATATTACATTTTCCCTGTCAAGCCTTTGTTGTATAAGTATTGCTATGCAAAAAAACTGGCATGAAAATTCATTGTTCTGCCAAGCACTCTTTAGTGGAGACTTTACAATGAGTGAAACATGAGCAGACATGGCCCTTTTTACGTTGCCATTTAGAGCTCTCATTGCCCGGTGTTTTGGGACCGTCAAAGCCCCATCTCCAGTCGTTATTATCACAGTCGCAGGGAAAAGGTCAGCTGTCTCTGACTGGCATTCCAAGTGGCCTTTCTGTCAGAGAGGAGATAGTGACATGAGCAGCCCAGGCAAACACACATTTAAAGCCATCACAATTTAATGAGGCTCAGCATGTCGACTCGAACAAATCTTGTTTGTCTTTCTCCTCTCACAGAACCGCTTCCAAGCTTTGTTGGATGAGATTATTCAGCAGGAGGAGCGGGAGATGGAGCAGGTAAGAACCTTTTTGTAAAAGCCGAGGATCCGTGCTTGCTGCGAGCTTCCTACAGCTTTCAGCACTTTGCATGAATTTATCTTGTATGAATGTCAAATACCATGTTACCAGATGTGCAAAGTGGCTGTCCCTTTTTAACCCAGTAGTTTTCATGCCTGATAGCAAAGTTCAAATTCAATCATGTGAAATTTAATTTGTCAACAGCTACCAAAAGTCCTTTTTGTAGCTATGGCATAGAGGCCACCCACTGTCTTGGGTCGTTGTTTGTATTGACAAATGCAGGCAGCAAATTAATGTGAAAAGACATGTTAATCATCATCCACTTACCCTCCAATTACACCCTGGGGCTGTCGGGCATCAATCACGCCTTCTATTTTCTGCTCCAACAGCTGGCCTCCCTGCAGGAGCAGCTGGACTCACTGATAGAGAAGTGACCACCAGGGGGCAGCCTCATGTCATCTTCAGCCACACATAAACACTGAGAAGAGGAGGAGAAGAACCTTCATCCAGGGGGGAGGGAGTCTTTATTAGCTGACTTGCTGTGTCATTCCTTTCAGTTTGCCTTGTTAAACATTACACATACACATATTTCTGTATTAAAAGGCAGTGTTTTTTTATTAAGTTGACTAAATTTGTTGTTAGTTACTGTATGATTAAAGTGTATGTGTGGCTTCACAGAATATTGTGTCTGTATTGCTTATCAACTTAAAGCTAAATGTACTCTCACCCTCAGCTCATCCTCTTTGTATTTCAACATGAATAATAAATTACAGTAACACACAAGTGTCAAAGAAGTCTGCAGTTTGATATCATTGACATCATTTTTCTACAGGTGGATAAACCTTCCTCAAAGTTTTAAAAACAGTAAAACTGAAGTTAGAGCATCTTTATCTTCTGTAATGTAACTTATTTCCACGTGAAATGGCAGATACGATGCAGCAGGGGACTGTTGGCCTCCACACACACCTGTGTTTTTAGACCAGGAGGAGGCGGTAAGGGTTAACTAAACAAATTAGATGTCAACCACAACCTTTGTTTTCATAAGTTTACCAGCTAAAATCCAGACACTCTCCTCCTATGTTGCTCTGCTAGCTACCCACACTAACTGATGGTCAAGTGTGCTTTTATATGATGGGCAGGTTAGCTAGTCGCCCTAAATCACATTTGATGGGTCCAATTAATGTAAATGAGTTAAAGATGAGTCATCAAAAATATTTATTTGTTTAACATAAAGAGGAAATAGGCATTTTGACATAAAAAAAAAACACATATTTGACACATATTTAGCATGAAACAAGATAATTAACTCAATAACAAAAGGTTAGAACTTGGAAAATAGGTTTTTCATTTAAGTGTCTTTAAACTAGTTTAACATCATCTGACTGCCACTGGCAGCATACAGTGGATTGCATCATTGTTACTGCTCAGTGTGTTTAACGTACTGTCCACTGAGCTTACTGGATTTTAACAGTCAAGATAAACAAGAATTTTTGTCTCAGAATCTGGATTTTAATCTTAGAGTTTCTCACATATTCAAGTGCTTCCTGTTCAAATAAGAGCCGAGGTGATTAATTGATTAGCTGATTGACAGAAAATCATTTGGTAACTCAATTAATAGATGATCAAACATCTATTAATTGAGTCATTTTTCAAGCTGAAATTTGTTTGCAGTGTCTTGTGAGGACTTGCTGCTTTTCTTTGTCTTATGTGATTATAAAGTCAAGGTGTGTGGGTTTTGGAGTGTTGGTCGCAAGAAACAAGCAATTTGAAGACAACCTTGGGCTTCAAACTGCCAGTTTGATAGACCCAAATATTGCTCAAAAAAGTAATCAATAATGCAAATAATCATGAGTTGCAGCCCTAGTTCAAATGTAAGTATCTCCTGTTAAAGGGCTACTTCCAGTGTGATGTACAGCCCTCATAGCATGGCCGGACAGCTCGGTCACTAAACCGCACGTCACAAGATTACTCTCCTTCCAGAATGATCTTAACTTGGTCGACGGTGATCTGGGTCCTGGTGGCCATTCCTGCCTCGCCCACTCCTTCCTGCACGGGTTGCCCCTCCAATCATAGGGGTAGGCAAGAGATTAGCTCCTCAGATTAAAGTGTCCACCTCCAAACCCTGCCTAATCCTGCCATCTGTCAGAGAGCATCTAACCAGCCAAGACTCTCTCCACTAGGCTAATTAGAAAGCCAGAAGAACACAGGCCTAGAAAGGGAAAAAGAAATCTCTAAAACACACATTTTCCTGTCTTGTACTGCTCAAGGCAGAGTGACAATGGAGGAGACATACCTTCTGAACCATCCAGGAGTCAGGAAGAAGATTCTGGCCGGAGGCACAGGACCACTGCCACACTTTCCACCTGGGACAAAGGTAGCAAGTCACACTTAACCTGATAACATAAATAATACTAGATTCAAACTCAGTATGATTGGAAATCATTCCCAGCACGATTACCATTGTGATGTAATTTGTTCCACATAAAAAAATATCTATTTTTAGCTATGTGTTGCCCACTTCAATTAGATTCTGTTGAATTATTCATGAAGTGAGGACATTTATTCTGTATCTGGCACTTACACACAGAGCAAACATTTGGTCAACCAAATTGCAACATGTTTTTTGGCACCGTATCTGTGTTCCTGTTCATCCACTGATCCACTGGTCGCCGACTTCCAAGTCAAATCCAGCCATATGGCTTCGAGCCTGGACACCGTGACAAACATTTTCCATGACAATGCCAGCATGAATTTCCATTTACCTGTGTGTCTGTATTACAGTGAGTGTGTGCTCCCTCCCAGGTGAGGTGATTCCCGGTTGCTCGCACAGTTACCAGACCATTATACACAATCTGTCAAGCTATAAATAGAAGGTTACATGCAGCCAGTGTAATTTTACAGTCAGAGTGATGGTGAAGGCTTTGTTAGGCTTTCACATGCACACAAACAGATGGAACACATAATGAAAACAAGAATGTTTTGTGTCACATATGTGACAGCATTCAGTGAAATTCCCCTTTTTTAAAATAGATATATCAAGCTTAATACAATTGTCAACAGCAACACATTGTCAAAGTTGACAAATAGTCTATTTTGTCTATTGCATTCATTATGTTATGTGTATTTTAGACATACAAACATGTTCAAAACAGGAGATAAGATGAATGAATGTACATACATGTAAATAAAAAAAAAAAACAAAGGCAGTCATTCCTCACTGTAGATTTAAAAAGTGAAAGGAAAATGATGGTACACTAATTATAGAATTGCTGTGTTTTGAATAGAAACATGAAAATATTTTTTATGCTTGTAAATAGAAGGTCTTAAGGACAAAATAACATGTTAAATAATGCGGAAATTCAAGGTCTTTGAATATATGTGGGGATTATTCATGGACCTCCTGAAAAAATATCCCACAGAGGATTGTTCAATACTAGAACTCCATTTGTTTTAAAGTACAATATATGGTCAAACTGTACACCATAATGTACTTTTTAAAGTATATTTTGTTGAGGAATTGTTTCATTCATTAATCTTCACCATCCAACTCTTCCTGTCCCCGGCTCCCTCCTTCCATCCCAGCTGGTTTTCCACTTCCAGACACTGTTGGACAACTTTGAACGAACGGTCATCGATGACAGTCGACTTGCTGGCAGGCCAGCTGAGATCTTTGTCGGAAAGATGTTCAAGATGGAAGTCTGGGAGACCCTGCTGATGTCCATGAGGACTGGAGAGGTGGCTGAGTTCTGGTGTGATTCCATTGTGAGTTGAACTGCAGACTCACAAGGGAAGATATTAGGCCCCCAAACGAGGTCCTAATAGGTGTTCATGAGCATGGAAGGGAAGCTTTTGCTCCTCATTATGATGCACATGAATCAACCATCTGAAGCCTCCTATGTGCCCTGTATTATAAACACAAACAGAAAAATCTCTTTTGTGCAAATTGCAGTGTTTTTCTTCTGGAGAAAAATGTAATTTGCAAGTAAAATTGTGGCCATTTCTTGTGTTTTCCTGGTAGGACTGATTAGCACAAGCTGGCAGCACCGGGGGGTTAGCCCGATTAAGTGCTTCTATGTCTTGTTGCAGACCTGTTGTTTATGTTCTGTTGATGAGTTCATTTTGCAGCACACAGGCTTGTACCCCATCGTGTCCAAGGGAATGAGGCTGATCGCTCAAGGGAAAGACCCCCTAGAGGGCCAGAGACACATGTGTGGTATGGGGAACATGTTCCACTATCACTCCACTGGTTTCCCAGAGCTGGATGAGCTAATGAGAACTCCTCAACCCCTTATATTCATCATGGAGCTGTTGCAGGTAAGCACCAGTGGCAATATACTGCATGTCACACTGAATAGCAAAAGAAGAAGACAGCGTAGAATATAATCAGCTGTCTTTTTCTTCAATAAACAGCTTTCCTCGAATTGAAGCCTCTGTAAACATAGGCTCACAGTAAAAAAAGACACATTTACCTATTCATCCAAACCTCTTCTAGAAGTGAGACACTCCTACACACTATTTTCTAAAATCCACTGACAGAAATGACAAAAGTGAAGTCCCACTCTGCCTAAGATATGCACATTTGAAATAATATAGTATCCAGAACCAGTTTGAAACTCACCAGGGGGTCCAGCAGCGGTAACAGTAAATTATCATCTTCCCTGTTTTACAAGCTGACAACTCAGAAATACTCAGATCCTTTACTGAAGTAAAAGAAGCAACACAAATAAAATTGTTTTAAGTATTACCAGAACAATGTAGAAGTATCCAAAGTACTGGCCTTCAAACCTTCTCTTTTACCAAAATGAAAAATATTATTCCATAGAAATGTTTCAGCCTAATAAAAAAAGAAATACATTTTGGTGTAACCAAACTACAGTGATGTACTCCAGCTATGCAGCGGTTACACACAATTAGTAGCCCTAAAACTTCAAAGCTTTTTTTTCTCAACCTCACTGTTTCTGCTCTGCTGTTGGCCTTTGTAAGGCAGTATAATGCTCCCTTTCAGAGTGTTAAATTATCCTGGTCCTAAATGATTGGATATAACTGAAACATTATATGCACAAGATAATATTGTGTGCACAGAAAATAAGAGCACTCTCCTGTTAGTTTTGTTGCAAGACAAGTTAAAACAAAGAATCATTGTTATCGGTGACTTCATGTGAATCCCAGCTGAGCTTTGCACAATTCCAACTTGAGCAGATCTAATCAGCCACAACCTGTGTGGTTTATTTCTAAAAATACATCAAAATCTTAGTAACTATAGCTATCAAATAAATGTAGTGAAGTAAAAACTGTATTTCCCTCTGAAATGTAGTGAAGCTTAAGTATAAGTACCATAAATTGGAAATAGCAAAGTACCTCAAAATTGTATTTAAGTACAGCACTCGAGTACTACATTAACTTGCTTCAATTGCTGGAGTTTTTCTCCTTTTGACGTTTTTGTTCTGTTACGCTCTCCTCCTGCCCCTGCTGCTTCCAGGTGGGAGACCCCATGTCCTACCACAGAGAGTCGTGGATGATGGAAAAGGATGAGAAGCTGCAGACGGTGCCGATTCTCCACATGCAGGGAAATGCGCTGGTCAAGCAGAGACAATTCAGAGAGGCTGCCAGCAAGTACAAAGAGGCCGTCCTGCTGCTGAAAACAGTCCAGTCCAGAGTGAGTGAATGATTAGAGGAGAAAGATAGGATGGAGGGAGCAATATGACTGACGTGCAGGCCTGTGAATGTTGAGGTTTTCTCAGATTTTAGGTTTTTGGGACATGATGCAACCCGTGCTCTTTTCCAGTGGGAGATTCCTGTTTTTCTTGTTGTGCTCTGCTTCACTGTGTCCCTGATAACAGGCAGTACGGTAGGAGGGCTGGCAAAGGAAAGAGGAGGGAGAGCTGTGGAGGACTTGCGGGGGGGGGGGATACTGGAGGGAGAACAATTTGTGTATGAGATGTTCTGACAAGAGAGTGTAAATTCTTTTGTGCATGAGAAGGATTTTTGGCAGCTTTAGACACAAGTTTGATGTTGAAGGATGTTACAAAGAGTTGGCCTGTGTGCTAACGGCTCCTAAAGCTCTGATAGGCAGAGATGATGCTTTATTATGCCAAGTCCATGCCATGTTTAAATCTGTGAAAATATTTCAACCTACACCTAAATTCACTCAATTATTAAAATATGTGTAGGAGATGTCAGGGAACATTACAGCACTGATCATGTTCTTGTTCTTTCATCTGTGTGTGTGTGTGTGTGTGTGTGTGTGTGTGTGTGATAGGAGATGCCGGGTGATATAGACTACATTAATTTAGGTCAAATGATCATCCCTCTGGAGCTGAACTACTGCCAGTGTATGTTGGAGCTGGAGGAGTATTATGAAGTTATAGAGCACACCACTGAACTGCTGGAGAAAAACAAAGGTAAATGCCTGGTTGGACTCTGTTAGACTGAATTGGTTTATGCTCATTTTTGGCACTGAAACACATCTTTAATTTACATTTTCCAGGGGGAGTTAACTGAGAACACTTTCTATTCCAGTGTCACCTAGCTTCAAATTAACACAGTCGCATCATTTTGACAAATATGCTTATTCGCTTTCTTGCTGAGAGTTCGACGTAAAGCTCGATACCGCTGTCATGTCTGACAGTTAGCTTAGCATAAAGACTGAAAACAGTGGGAAACAGGCAGCTGTGAAACTACTGAGAGTTGTGCGAAGCCATGTTGGTGCTTCAAATAATTTTGGCTAAGCTAAGCTAATCGCCGTCTGGCTATAGATACATTAGTTTAGCTTAGCATAGCATAACGACTGGAAGTAGGTGAAAGTACTAACATTAGCTACTTCCTGGCTTGTCATATATATATATATATATGACAAATGAGATATAGAATGTTAATTATTACGTTGTGAGTTATTTTTACCTTTAGACAGAGCCAGGCTAGCTGTTTCCCCCAGCTTACAGCTCTTATCCTAAACTACGCTAACCATCCCCTGGCTTTAGTGTAATACATAACGGACGGACATCAGAGTGGCAACAATTTTCTAATCTGACTCTCAGCAAGAAAGCAAATAAGTGTTTCCCAAAATGTCCAACTATTGTAATCAAGTACATGAACAGCTGCCCAGTGATGAGTAAAATGAGGGCTTGTACAAAGTTACTTCCACCCCCGGATATGAACAAACAATAATTTCAAAATGTTGTAAAAGGCTGACAGGTCAGGGTCTGATGCCCGTGCCGGCTTTATATCCGTGGCTACTGCATGTTTCAGCGGTGGATTCAGAGAGTGTGTAGGAGGCCCCGAGGGTTTTACAGTCGAAGCAGCCCTGGGAATTGTACTGTCATACCCACAGCTACTCATATAATCCTAGAGGAGCTCACATGCTGGCACCGTCTCCACTTCAGAGCCTTATGAATTATGCCACCGAAGCAGTCTTCACTTTACTCTCTGTCCCTCAGCCTGGATATTTGTCTTTGTATGTGGCAGGAGGAGAGTGTGTACAGTTGTGAATTTGTGTGCCTGAGCTTGTGTAAACTTTGGGGTGTAAACTTTGTCGCGAGAGAGCTTGAGAGTGATACAGTATCGTGGAAATGGGCGGGAGTTTCTGAGCTCTGCTGGCCCATTTTGAGCTATCGCCACAAAGCCACAATCTTATAAGAGTGACTCACCCCACACAAGCATCTCTCCACCTTCCCTTATTTTTTTCTCTTTTCTACGGAAGCTGAGAACGACTATTCTTGCTTTTTAAAAAAAAAAAAAAAAATCTATGCCATTATCTAGATTACAAGTTGATTTATCTCATTATTTCGAGAAAACATAAGCCTGATTTCTCGAGATTACAATATCATTTGTAGTGAGAAAATGACTTGATTTCAGCCTTCAAAAGCACTGTCATGGATGTTGGGGAGCATTCATAAGTGTACTGAAAATAGTTCTTTACCAGAATGTACATCTGAGAATTAATTTAAGCTATTAATTTTTCTGGCTATGTGATGCAATACTGACAAAATATATCAGGAAAAGACTGAAATTATTTAAATGAGCTCAAAGATCCCTTTAATGTGCAGATTCTTTTTGTGCACTTTTTCCTGGCTGCTGGCTTGGTCAGTATGAAATTAGCACGTTGCATGTCATTCCTCCTCCTCACCATCTATGCATGCTGGCATGGCACTCTTGATCTCTGATACACCCCATACCAACAAACTGTGATGCACTGTGCACCTTTCTATCAGAACCAGCATGCATTCTTTCAGCAGTTTGAGCTACAGTAGCTCGTCTGTTGGATCGGACCACACGTACATCAGTGAGCCTTATCCGCCCATGACCCTGTCTCTGGTTCACTCCTTTTTCTTTCTTGGACCACTTTTTTTTAAAATTTCACTTACAGTAGTTCTTTGCCTCCGTACTTTTCATTGTCTTTAGTTTCCCTTTTCCAGTCCTTTTCTAGCTGTACCTTCAGTTTCATGTCCCCTCTGTTCGCACTTTTGTCTTCTTTTCTTCTCCCTTTATTGCATTCTCCTTGGTATTGTTGCTCCTTTCATCAATGTCATGTTGTCTGTATCAGTTCAAGTCAGTCACTCTACTGCTGTTTCATCCCTTCAACCCAGTTGCTCTTTAGAAAAGCACCCAATGGTGGCTCACTGCAGCGTCTCTGCTTTTGCCAGAGGCGACAAAGAAATCTGTTTAAATGTTGGCTGAATGAAGATTTAGCACAGAGGGAAATTAAATGCAGAGGAACAGAAAAACTGAGCCATCAGTGAGTTTCTAACCAAGCACATGAGCTTGTTCTGCTGTAACAGAGTGTATGTGTGTGTGTGTGTATGGACATGATTTCTTTTTTCAGATTTAGTTAAACATTTTGGGAAATACACTGATACCACTGTCTGTCTGTTAAATATAAGGCTACAGCTAACAGCGAGTTAGCTTAGCTTGGCATAATGTGCAGGACTATTTCTTGGCCAGGCACAGAAACCCCCCCCAAAACGCAAAATTGTCATTGTCGTGTCTTGCAGATATAATAACGAGATATATAATGTGTTAATTAGTGAGCTGTAGTGGTTAACTTCTTTTATCGTGGGGCAGAGCCAAGCTAACTGTTTCCCCATGTTTCTACTCCTTGTGTGAAGCTAAGCTAAGCTGGCTGTAGCTGCATATTTAACAAACAGACATAAGAATAAGCGTATATCACAAAATTACTTTAAAAAAAACTTTCACTGTTTGTCATAAGGAGGAATAAAGATGCTGCATGTAAGAGTTTGTTTTAGAAACTCAGTGCTGATGAGAAATACAGATACTGACAGTACACCTACACTCTCCGACACGCAGACAAATTGCCACCTCAGCCTCAGCGGACAGAGCAGGTTTGTTATTGAATATCTCTAGGTTAGACATTAATAACTCTTTTTTTATTCCTGTTTTCTGTTGTTTCTAAGACTGTGTGAAGGGCTACTACAAGAGAGCCAAGGCCCACGCCGCTGTGTGGAATGAAAAGGAAGCCCGAAGAGACTACAACATGGTGGCCCAGCTGGACGTCACTCTGGCCTCTCTTGTCAATCGAGAGCTGAGAGCCATGTCAGAGCGCATGAAGGAGAAGTACTGGGAAGAGAAGGAGAAATACTGGAACATGCTAGAGAAAAAGGAGAATGAAAATGAAGAGGTGGAAGACAATGGAGAACAAGATGGCAGTGAGAGTGTGACCACAGAAGGTAAAGGTAGAGAAGACTCTCCATCCAAATGTGCTGAAGGCCATATAGAGGAACTCTTACCTGAGGGAACAGGTAACGAAGAGGAAGCAATCTCTTCTGAGATCAGTCAAAGCGCCTCCAATAAAACAGAGGGGAAGGGCTGGCAGCAGATGTTACGACTGGTCATGTTGCTGCAGAACGAAGGAAACTTCCTTATAAAAGAAAAACGCTTTGAAGATGCTTCTGTAAAGCTCAAGGAGGCCACAGAATATGTGGATATCCTTCAGAAGATGGTGAGTTTGACTGATTATACGGTGACGTTGTGTAAAAGCATGCACAAAAGTAGTAATAATATAGTGTTGTTTGGTCAAATAAAGCCTTTTGATGACAAGGATTGTCCAGATGGACAAGATTGATGATCATATTAACAGCCTCCAGTCCAAGTCATTCAGCTTGATGAATGGACTGAATGTGCCAGACAGTAGTCTTACAAAAGCATTGTGCCTCGCAAACTATAATCTGTCACTGTTGCTTTTTTACTGAAGAGCAGCTGTGGCATTGTAGGTATGCTGGCGAAGTGAAGAGCAGAGAAAAGAACGCTAAGAATAACAGCTATCCACAGAGATATCACTGTGACAGCGCTCGCCTGTGCTTCTTTTCCCTTCCTAAAACTCCCTCACTCCTGCCACACCTCGCCGTCTAACTCTCTCACGCCTTTCACACACAACAAACTGCCTCCTCTCGCTAACCCACCCTCCTCCGCTTTCATTTCTCCTCCTCCTATTCTTACAATCCTCTGCCTTTCACCTCATCTCTCTATCACGTTCAGAATCTCATCTTCTTCTTCATCATTCCTCCCAAACCCTTACATTTTCTCTCTTTTTGTTGTCACACTTTAATTTTTGTTTCATCTTTTTAACATTTCCTCTGCCATCCATCAACACCACCACCACCACCACCACCTCCTCGTCCGCCATTATCCTGCCACTTCCCGCCCATCTTGTCCTGTCCGTGTGCTCGGCAGGTGGATCAACAGGCTGAGGACTTTGAGTCCCTGGAGAAAGTGCGCCTTCCACTGACTCTCAACCTCAGCCAGTGCATGCTGGAGCTCAAACAATACGAGCAAGTGGTGGACCTCAACAGCAAGCTGCTGAGGAAGCACAAAGGTAATATATGTTAGTGTGAAGATGGAGTTTGAAGCAAGGGAGGGAACAAAAAGACATGTTTTGATATAGAAATAGGTACATGAGTATATATAAACAAGCTCTGTTTTCGTTTCTTTTTCCTCACACACCTTCATTTTTTAGCTTAAAAATATCAACATCTGTTGTTAGTACAAATGCGTGGCCCCCAGCAAACGCCTTCCTTCACACCGCAGCAATCCTTGATCTTTCTGTTTGCCAGGAAAAGAAGCAACCAAACATTCACAACCGCATTGCTGAGTCTCTCTTTCCCTCCCCTGGCACCCACCCATGGACATCACAGTCAAAAATGAATTCATTGTTTTCTTCTCGTTTCTGCTATGACTGAATTATTTATAGTTGAGGCTGATGTGAAATGGTTGTTCTTATGCTTTCCTTTTCCCTTCATTTACTTCTCTCCAACTTTCGCCTTCTACTTTGTCTGCCTCCTGTCTCACCACGGGCTTTCAGTGCAGTTATTTCATTCTCCTTCTAGTAGTTTATTTTACCTTTAACTTTTAGTTTTACTGCTTCTTAGTTTTTTTTCTTGATGACCTCCTGTTTCTTTTCCTGTTGTCTCATGTGGTCTTTACATGTCAATATGTCTGTCATTTCTACCCCTCCACCCCTGTCTTTTCACATACTCCGTAGGTAACTTTAAGGCGGTGTACCAGCGGGCACGAGCACACGCTGCTTTGTGCAATGAGGATGAAGCTCGGAGGGACTTTGATATGGTGGAGAAATTGGACCCAAAGTTCAAACCCTTTGTCCGCCAGGAACTTAAAAAGCTGTGTGAGGGCATGCGCACCATGCACGCCCGCCAAAATAAGACTTACTGGGATACGACACAGGAGAAGTGGGGGCCTGGTGGAAGCAAGGAAAAGGGTGCAGCAAGAAAGAAGAAATTTTCACAGAGAGCCACTGAAGCAGATAAGAAGACAGAAGTCAGTAAAATAGAAGACGAGGAAAGCTCAGAGAAACCCGCCTCTGCTGAGAAAGAGGGAGTGAATGACGCAGAAACAGAGAAGAATCCAGATGTGAAAGCAGAGCAATGCAATAAAGAGCTAGAGAGTGGGAGGGAGAATGGAGAGGGGTTAGATAATGAAAATATGGAGAGTTTTGTGGGTCACGAGGACGGGCAGGTTGCACCAGATAATCGAGCAACAGATAAAGATAGCAATCCCGCGCCCACCAGCACAGGCAAAGATAATGTAGTGAGCAAGAGATCGGTGAGCCATAAGAGCAGGAAGGTCAAATGCCAATCAAGTGCTGCACCAGGCCCAAGCGGAACAAGCCAAGGGAACAAAGCCACCACTGATAAGACAGGAAATGGTGGCACTCAATTAGAATAGACCAATGAGCTGGAATTGTCTGTGGCTCGAGATGAATAGACCCTTAAACTGGGAAAGAACAGCAAGAGACACAGGAAGAAAGAAGTGATAAACAGCCAAGCCTCTAATATCAACAGGAAATACTGATTAGACAAATACATCCAAATATAAACACTAGAAGAAATAAATTATATAAACAGTTACATTTGGCACCATTCTGAGTTTCATTCTTCAGATCTCAAAGGTGTAACTGCAGGCACATTTAAAAAGAAGCACAGACAAACAAAGGGTTTGCCAAATACAAAGTTTTTATTTCTGTACACAAAGAGTAGAAAGCAGCCAGTAACCCACTTGTTATTACAGTAAAAAGCCTTTCTTCAGAAAACGTTTTATACAGATTAAAAACTCCAGAGAAAAGACAGCAAGAAGTGTTTGAGTGCTGGACAATAACATAAAATCAAAACCATTAAACAATAAACATTTGAAACTATTAATGAGGTATATTAATGGTTATTTTTAAAAGAAAAAAGAAACCTCAGTTCACCAGTAAGGTATGAGTGTGTGTGTATATATGTGTTAGTGTTAAACACCTTTGAGGTTAGGTGATTCATTGCCCTGTCATGTGAGAGGCGACATACAAGCGCACGTGTGTCCTTATTACAAGCTTAAATGCAAATATGGAGGGTGTGATGTAAAGGCAGGACAGTAATGATCGGAGCCTTTAGCGTGTTGGCTGGCTACATGCAGTAACAGAAGTCTGGAGAGCGATAGCAGTGTCCTCTAGGGAGGGACTCTTGCCTCTGTGGAGAGCTTTTTTTCTTCAATCACGCAGCTTCAGTCATAACCACAGAGAGCAGGGTATGTTTTTGTGAGTGCAGGGAATATAGTACTACCAGTATAGAAACTGGTACATGGTCATCAAGCAGTCTAAGAGAGATGAGGCTCACTGTGTGACTCCTGTGCAGCTGTATGACCATCAAAGTCAATTTAGACACTGGTGTCAAACAGCAGCAACGGCAGAGTGAAACCTGGGGACAAACTGTGTGTGGTAATTTAACCACCTAGTGTATTTACTTTAGTCTGCCTCGTCTATATTATCTTAAAATACACAAGACAAATGTTGACATGCAGCCCAGTGGGGAACGCCTCATCTTCTCTTCTTTTTTTTTCACACACTGTCACTCTTACATCATTTTGTGTACCAACATACAAAAGTATGGAGATAAGAGTGTGAGACCGCCGGTGATCATCAATGTGTAATGAGATGTGTGAATACCAATAAATAAATGTCTATGAATAAACATTGCTTATCATGTTTTTTTTTTTTTTTTTCACCCACGAGCTGAACCGCTCTTCTTTGTTCTGACTTGTGAGAGCTTTACCAAAACAAATTCTTGAGTGATGCTGGTGCGGTGACGGATTCAACAGATGATAATGACTATCTTAAGCAGCTACACAGTGGCAGGCTTCAGTGGAGGTGGAAGTGAAGAAGAGGAGAGTGGCACTCTCCCTAGCTTCCCTTAAGGCTATTAGCATTTGTATTATGAACGGCACATCACCTTTCCAACTCACAAACCTGTGGTACTGCATCCTTAGGGGCAGTTCCCTAGCAACAGTATCAAAACTAACAGGCAGCGAGTGCTGAGGAGGATGGTGTCAAAATGTGAGCGCTGTGTGCCTGGAGGGGTAGCCCATAATGAATGCAGCACATGGGTTTCAAACTCATGTGTGTGAGGTCAGAGTGTCGTTTTAAGGATTAGTATGTATTCCTAACTGTGTATATCTCTGTCTTTTCTGTAAGAATGAGGCAATATGATTGCCAAGAATCACACAGAACCACAGCTTAGCAACTTGTTTCAGGCAATCTCTTGTCTTGCTTCTGGTGATTTTGCTGTGGCAGGCACATCAAAGTGGATCTCTCCCACCAGCCCTCCAGCAATAAATGCACTGTTTTTTTTTTTCCACCTTTCCTCCATTGTCTCAGATCTTTAGGCCCTCCAAGCATCCCCAGTATCATGGGTGCACCCATAAAAGCCCTATTTAGCTGGTATCAATGAATGAATGCTTATGCGGCGTGATCCACACTCTAAACTTTTCCTGTTACTCCAAATTAACCACAGGCCTGTCCAGGGAGCGACAGACAACACACAAACGCACGCCTGATGCAACCTCCTTCCCTGAATGAAAAACATAACGTAAGAAGTCCAGAAACACTAACTTGTTTTATATGGATTTAGTTTGGATTTAAGGCATTAATTGACTGTGCTATGTTTAGAACAGAATGACCCTGATAAGATGAGGGCAAAGCTATTTTCACCACTCGTCTTTTTGTAAATCTAAAAGCAATTAAGTATGCATTAGCAAGGGAAAATTAGGCATGTAGAGTCAATAGCTACTGTTCTTTTTAAATCTACATGGAAGGGGGGATTATTAAGGATGAAGTCAGTGTAGGATCACGTTATGGTGGCGTGCCTCATCCCCCCTGTAATATCTGGAAGTGGCCTTGCAAAGAGAGAGAGAGTGAGAGAGGGGGCTTCAGCCTGGCAGCACTATTGCCTGGAGCTGCTTCTTTCTCTTTCTCGGCACACAGCAGGAGAACACTAAGATTCCAGAGCAGACGCCTGCGTGCTGATATTTATCAGCAGACATTTCCTCAACAAAACCCAATTTCACTCACAATACAAATTGGCTCAAAACTGAGAGCTTGTCTGAATCCCCCCGAGCCAAAGAGATGAAATATATCTCCATTTTTATGGAAGTCTATATTTTTAGTGATGCAGCACAGCACATGTAATTGATCATGCAGGGTGGTGCATTGTCAACAGGGAGTATGGATGTAGCAGCATACATGTGTGTGTGCATGTACGGTGAGTGCAAGTGGTTCTGAATGAGCGTAAAAGGCTCACTTAGGAGAGGTGAGCAATGAGAGCGACAAGCAGTTTGAGAGATTAGAGGAACACAGTGTGTGCATACAGAGGCGCTGTGCTAGCGGGCACTTTGGCTGTCTTAAATAAATCATGGATTTAACTGATGATGTGTCATTCTCACAAAGTAAATAAGCTTGTTGTGGGCGCTGTCAACTCCCTGACAATCTGCACCACGCAGCCACATGAAATGCAGTCAGCCAAGCCCTGATCTAGTTTTCACTAGCAAGCTTTAACGCACCACCTCCCTTCAAAAAACGAAAATAACAACCATGATAACACATTCAAGGAGAAAGAAACCCCACAAACACTGAAGATACAGGCATTCTGAAAAAACAAGGGGATCTTCTTATTCCTTTTTGCATTTTTTTAAGTTCTTTTCGTGGAAGGTCCAATTTGTGCTGTGGACTTATATAAAGCTTCACACCTCCGAATGACTACACAGATACTGGTGAGCACAGTGTCTTGGCTGGGCATTTTTACTTTTACTTTAGTCTCTCCCTGACCTGCTGCTAACGTTAGTTTCCTTTGGCTCGTTAACATTGTGTCAGGCTGCACCACTGAAATCATGAAGCACAGCCTGGCCAAACGGACATCAGCGTGAGCCTTTAGCAGTTTGCATGAAAAAGGCTTTTAGTGCACAGAGTTCCAGTAGAGGGTTAGCTCTGGGTATCATAGCTGCTGCAGTCATCACAGGGCCTGGTGTATTGTGGCCTGACCTCAGCCATATGGAGCTCCTCCCTCTGCCATCAGGCGTCCTTTCAGGTTTTCACTCTGCTCCTTCAGGCCCACTCAGGGTTAGATGTGTGAGGTGGTGCCTGAAATTAGGAAATAGGAGAAGAGAAAAAAGGAAAGGCTTTCACAATTTTAGGAACACATGCACAAGACTGACTGAATGTGCTTAGTTATAACTAAGAAGGCTATAATTACTATAATCCCCTTCTTTGTTCAAGTTACAGGCTTTGGACTGCCCAGAAAATTGCGTTTTAAATGCGATGGGACAGTTTGCAAAGTGTGTGACACTGACGCTCTCTCTGTGCTACTGTCTCTCTTTATCTTACTCCTCCTCTCTGCCATTTAATCTCCCTGTCCCTCCCCCCGACTATCGACCCACAGCAGTACATATTTGCTCTCCTCTCCATCTCTCACTCTCCCTCGGGTGATGGAGGAGCAAAGAGTCTGTCTCTGAAGCACAGGGGGCTACGGCTGCTACAATCCATGCAGCCCAGACAAACTCACCCGGTTCTGAAGGGAAGACGTTTCTCAGCTGCTCGATGACCTCCTGGAGCTGCAGCACTGTATCCTGTTCATGCTCCATATCATCTCCTGTCACATACACACACAGAATGTTATATCTCTATGAATGGATGAGGGTGAGGTACAAGGAGGAGGATGCATGTTTTCACATTCAGTGTGTGTGCATGTGTCAAGCCCACATATGAGCCTTGCTGCATGTCGCTGACCTGCTGCTTCAGTGTCAGTGGTCTCTCTGCTAGCTGGCTCCCCGTGGTGACCCCCTCCAGACACAGGAGAAGACAGGGTTGACGGTTCTGATCCGTTGGCCTCTGAATCATCTTTGGGCTGTTTTTAGGAAAGACTGATTATCATTCCTTCCAAATAATTGCTCATATTCATCATGGTTCCAGCTACAAAGTCATTTAGCTTTTCACATAGTAATGAATGTGATGGGTAATGGCACTCAGCCAGCAGTCCTCAACTGGCATCTCTGAGCAGAATCATTTTTTTCAGTCAACAATTTTGCCCGACAGCTGTTACACAAAACCATCAGGTTACTGTGATTTGTGCTTTGATAGACAGATAAAAAGACAGTAAATTGCACTGCATGTAGAAACATTGCAGAAAACACACTGACAGAGGTGGGGGAAGATCTCAAATCACAATCAAAGATGCATAATGTGACTCTTGAGGATATTCCCAGATACAACATACATACAACCTGACATCTTTGTATTGTTTTCAGCAACACTGTAGCAATACTCAAGAGGTGAGATAGTTCAGTAGTTGTAGTGAAACTGGGGCGCCTGCAGAGATTGGGAGGAATTCATGCATATACTTGCAAAGAAAGGCAGATTTTACTGATTTTATTTTTTCAGGAAATGAAACTGTAATATTGGTCCTGGGAGAAAATGAACTGAATAACATTTTTATGTTTTACCTAACAATGTGTATCTACTCCTTCTCTGGCACACTGTCTTTTCTCTCCACTCTCAATTTCCTGGTATTTGACCCGAAGAAGCAGCTTCCTGTCCCTCTTTCTCAGAATCTTTTTCTCATTGTCACTCACTCCCTTTGCTTTTTCTTTATTCAGTGACCTGCATACACAATTTGCTTCTGTACTCCCACTGTTAACAATTTACACTTTCTTATTATGGTAACCCAGTAACTGCATAAGTCAGCTCCCACTCTCCTCTCCATCTCCTTCTCACACCTTTCCTTTAGACTGCAGTAAATCCTTTCATATCATGCTCCAGAGTCTCTTAAGGCTTATCCTCTTTCTTAACTCTTTCTATTCTGTACTTTTTGCACTCCCACGTCTGCTATTTCCAACTTGCAATGCCATATCTTCAAAGTTCAAATTTTATATTTTAAGAGGTGATGTCATTTTGCATATTTTTTACATGTACCTTTGCCTTTTTGTATTTTAAGAATGTATGTGAAGCACTGTGCTAGTTGATGTATGCATTGTCATGCATACAAATGTTGAAAACAATTGAACTTGAATGTGTCTGCCTGTGCCTTTTATTCAAACTGCACACAATAGTTCAGTTACATCTTAGAAATATAGCTGTACAGTTTACCATTAACAGAGCAGATGCTGTTGATGAACACGTTAGTGACTCTAGGAATCAAACCTTCAGTGTTTAAAGATACAAGATAAAAGTGAGTTTTAAGAAGAGATTTAAAAAATGATACAAAGTTTGCCTGTCTGAGATCCTTAGGATAACTTCTTGTCACCTTCAGTGACAAGAAAAGATTTTGGAACCATTAATAAGGCCCTGCCAGAAGATCTCAAGCAGAGGTGGCCAGTGAACGGTGGCAAGGATTAGTGTGATGTGGTCCCTTCTCTTAGAACGTGTTAAGATCCTGGCAGAAGCTGTATGTATAATAAATATATTGTATATAATGTATCAGCCGTAGTTGGATATTTTGCCTGCTTAAACCAGAATAAATTGAGAGGTAATAGTCATGTCTGGAGTAGATAAAAGCATGGATGACCTTTTATAAATCTTCTGAGGAGAGGAATGACCTGATCTGGGTTAAATGTCTCAGTTGGACAAAGCCGGACAGGCCTTTAAAACAGGCCCAGACTAAACCAGTTAACCTCTTAATACTGCAAGTGCTGAGGCCAGCAGGGATAATCATAGTTTGCGGCTTTGGAGGTATTCAACAATGCAGGAGATAATAAAGGACACATCATTGGTACCAGTCTGGACATACAGTTCATAACATCCGTGTGGCAATGAAAATCAATATTATATCTACACGGGGGTAGGATGTACATGGTAAATAAAATAAAAGGGGACCCAGAATAGAACCCTGAGGGACCCCACAAGAGAGATGAGTGCAAAAGGAGGAGGCATTAACTCCAATAGTGGAGGAAGTAATCAGATGCTCTACTCAGAAATACTTACAAGAGTCTTTTATGTCCAGTAATATATATATATCCTACTCTATGGTTTAAATTCCAGGAATGACTCAGAGAAAGATATGTTTCAAATTAACAAAAAGATAAACTGGGACATTGTTTGAACCAGTCCTTTTAAGGCACCAGCAAACCCCAATCCTCAATTAATTTTAAGTTTTGTCATAGTACATATATGACAACCTGGGAAAGTCATCTCATGGGTTTTTCTCCCCCCCTTTATTGTTTGTATTGTCCACATGTAACACCTTCATGGCATGGTGATTGCCCAAACATTGTACACACCATCTCCACCTTAACAAATGGCTCCAGCCCTTCACCTCCTTAATGACTTCTCAGAGTGGCTACACCCAGAAAAGTCATGTAAGATATGGCTAAGTGATGTGTGCAGCCAAGAAGCATATCGCTCAAAGTTGGAGATCTCCATCATTTTTTTTCTTTTTCTGGGGCCTTTTCACGTTTATTGGAGAGTGACAAGTGAAGAGGCAGGAAGGAAATGAGGAGAGAGAGAGAGAGAGAGAGAGAGAGAGAGAGAGAGAGAGAGAGAGAGAGAGAGAGAGAGAGAGAGAGGGAGGAAACGTGAAAAAATGTGTCCACAAACAAAGTCAACATATATTAACACTAAGGTTTCCAATAATAATGAATAAATATTTACTTGGGTTTAAATGGAGCTTGGAAATCAATATTAAATGGAACACAAATAACCTAACTTTATTATAGCTCAATATAATCAGGTCCACTACAGTTTCAGAGGTTTGGCTCTACTTTCCCAATAGGAATTGGATTAGAAGTAGACATTTTTCTTGCAAGCACCTCAAAACTGTACTTAAGTACAGTACTTATACTACTGCTAAACTCTCTTCATGACACCCAACCACCATGCCTCTCAAAGAGGTGTACCTGTAGCAGTAGCTCCCTGAGCCTGCGTAGCTGGGATTCCAGCTGTTTGTTGTGGTCCTCCAGGATCTGCATACGGGTCTCCAGGCGCGTCTTGTGTTGCCGGAGGACTCGTGCCTCAGCCAGGAGCTCCTCATCCTGCTGGCCTTCCGCTGTAGGTGAACCTGGACCGCCCTCTCCAGCCTCAGTCAACATGGGAACTGATGCCGCCTCCTCGTGCTTCCACTTGAGCCTCCTGTACTCGCCCTGCAGCACCCTGAGGACCCACAGTGGAGGACAGACGGGGGGAAAACAGTCAAGCTTACAAACTCATACACACAGCCATCAAACAAAAATGCAGCCACACCAATAATCTGAAATAATTGTGAGCTATATAATCAAAATAATTTCACCACATGCATAAATAATAGCACATAAAAACAGTGCAGCAAGGGGCTAATGTATTGTTGATATCTTACTACATGGAGAGCAATTATCTTCATTTTGAATTTAAGCTGCAATAAATCAGTGTCTTCTATCTCTTATGTGTGTGACATTAAGGCCATTAAATGACTGTGCTGTGAAGCATTACTAAAGGTGTTTTAATTTATTTGGGTTCTGAAAAAGTCTATTTAAGTGCTAAATTAGTAATGACCTTCTTTTTAGGACAAAGAAAACTTCTCATATCACAATGTCATCACGCCCTGATATCCAGTCCAGGGGATTAACACATATTTTATTCATTATTATATCAAATTAAAGAAAAAGTTACATGAGCTATGCATGGACAAATGTATATTATTTTTGTTTAGTAAAGTCATTCACAGATAAAGAAGTGTATTATATGCTATCCTACATGGTGATGTTACCAATGTTTTCAGTTAGACCCTAGAAGAGTCAAACGCCCTGTTAGGCCTCTTCAAACTTAAAACAATAGTTAAAAAAAGATTTGGGTATTTAGAAGGGGTAGCGCTGCGTAAAATGTGCTGTCAACATCAATCACAGATACAGAGCAGATGAAAATATATTGTATATAACCATATTTTACAGCATAGGTATCTGAGACCCCAAACTGAAGCCTGTTTCTATAGCAGACTTCAGAATTTTCTGAGTCATCCATTCAAAATCAGGTTTATCAGCAATTTTCATGAAATTCTGAAAAAGGCATGAAGTATCAAGCTGACAAAACAATGTTAAGTATTTTTTAAGCTGTTAAAGAGGACCTGAACCCCAGAGGATATAAATCAAGCTACAGCAGCATCTATAGTAATAAATAAGGACAACAGAGCACACTGCAGTGTCATAACAGGAGGCATATTTTGTAAAAAAAAAACTGAACTGGGTCAAGGTTTCAGACACCCAAAGGGCACAAGTCTGTGTGTGTGTGTGTGTGTGTGTGTGTGTGTGTGTGTGTGTGTGTGTGTGTGTGTGTGTGTGTGTGTGTGTGTGTTTGTGTGTGTGTGTGTGTGTGTGTGTGTGTGTGTATACGTAGCTGCTGTATGTCACTGTGTTTGTGTGTGAAAAGGTCACAACCGAACGAAAAGACAACAGAAAATTATTCATATGAATAATTTGCATAAAGGTTGCCTCTGGTAACCAATTAAGAGTTTGAGGAAAATGAATTTGCTTCATTTATGGAAAATGCTCGACCCTCTAAGCTACTAGGACACAATACATTCACAATCACGCATTAGCATCTAAAGTAATGCGTGTCAGAGATGCTTTACACTTGTATCACACCACTTAATCCATAATCCATCCTGTCTATTTTATAGGCTTTAACTGTCATATGGTATACACACAGAAAATATTTATTGTTTTCTTAAGGCTGTTCAATACAAATTTGAGGTGCTTGCAAGACAAATTTCTACTTCTAATCCATTACTCTTCAGAAGGAAATAGTGTACAAAAATAGCACGTTTTTCTGAGGTGATGTACAACAATATGTGCAGTCAATCAGACGTGGTTCAGGAGGATTTATTGTGTGTGAAAACAAACATACAATTATTGACTCCACTACCCCAACAAATCTAGAAAAGAACCCAGCACCATGTCCTAAAAAACAATGTTTGTTTTTCCTGGATACACACCTGTTCTCATTCTCCAGGCGGGCCAGGGTGCATTGGAGCTGCTCCTTGTCCTGGTGCTCCAGGTGGGCCAGCAGCATGTGCTGTCCGCAGGGTGAGTCATGGTCCAGGGCTGGGCTGGAGTGACGCAGGAGGTACTGATCTTCATCCCTGAGTCCCCCACACAGGAGACAGCACACTGAGCCACCAGCACACAGCCACCAGCAGCACGAAGCAGAGCCAAGGACGGCATGGGACAGCAGACAGGCCAAAGCAAGGCAAGGCAAGCAGGGGCGAGGAAATGTAGTACAGGACGAGATGCAATGAAGACAAGACTGGACAGAGTGGGACGGGACACTATGACAAAGGCACTGTGCCATGTTCACAGTCCAAATATTACATTTTCTGTAACAAACTTGGCTTACAACATCATTAAAAACACACTCACATTTATTAAAAATGCAAGGTGGATCTTAATAAATCGCCCAAATAATAAACATAAACTTTATTGACATTGGAACAGAAAAATTAATGTGCAAATCTATGATAGTAGACCTGCAGCTGTAAAAACCACTAATGGATGTGTGAATGTTTGGCAATTATTTTAATGGAAAGACAGCTGTTTGTCTATTTAATGTAATGCTTTGGGCTAGAAAGCAAACTACTTTATTGAGCCAACATTAAAAGCAAGTTATAGGCTTTGTATTCTAAAGCCAAACTCTACATCACAGAGGTATTTATAGGCCAAGTTCAAGCAGACTGTTTATGTCTAGAGATCCACTTTGTTGCAGCACACCTCTTTGACCGTCAGATCTGTTATTTAGGAGCTTAACCCTTAGATGCATTGGTGTGTCAACAATGAACCGGCTGATACCAGCAACATATTTCAGCATTTCATATTACAGGTATTCCTGAAAAATCTGCTATTATGATCAAATGAACCCACTTCATAGCTAGCTTACATTAGCTTGTCAACATAATACTAGTCGTGGATGAAATGTTACCATAACGAAGTAGCTTAGCTAACTTAGTAGAGAGATAGACTCTAATGTTTGCAAGTTTAATAATGTTATTAAGCACATATATACTACACACTTTAAGTAACAGTGTGGTGTGGAACTCAAACAGTGACTTTGAATAGAAAAAATGTTGGCGTCCATTGACCTATGCATCTAAGGGTTACCTGCTGACAATAAGCAGCAACAGTGAACTCAGAACAATGCATACAGCTGGAGGGTGAAGGCTGCACACACAGGCAGCATGGTTAAGGACAGGAAACAGTGTGATGCCAGCCAAACACCAGCTGGAGGCACAGATAGCACAGCAGCATGTACATTGCCATGCAGCAGGAAAAACAGAGAGGAACTGAAAGACAGACGGACGGGTTTGCAGAATAAGAACAAGATACAAGGGCACAAGAGCAGAAAACAGCAGCACTACACGTAAGAGGTAAAAGTGTCATGCATACAAACACACTCTCAGGCACAGAATTATAGACACAGATGAAAACACTGCATGTACATGCACAGGTATACACAACACATATTTTTGTGACAGAGCTCCATCCAAGCAACGCTCTAGGTACATGCACATGGCAACAAAGACACTGGGAGCAGGCTTGAGAGGTACAGGTGTCAGTGGTAAAAAGTGTTGCTCTGCTTGAAAAGTAGTGTAGGCTAAAACTAGCTTTTAATGTGGTGTCAATCACAGCCTTATCTCAAAGCACACACACATGAAAACACGTCTAAAACAAATGATGAGCACACTTCACAATACACACACAGACACACACCAGGAGCCCTAAAGACTAGAAAACACTGCACAGAGCGGCTAGGCATGCAGCCTTGACTTTAAAGTGCAATAAAAAAAACAGAACCATCTAGAAAAGGAGGAAACAGTCAACAGCCGACATAGATGTCAACAAAATAAGACGTGGACACACACAAATACATGATCTCAAACAACCCTACCACTTCGTCCAGCTGGCACTTTCTCAACTTTCCACAATGAGGACTCACCTTATTGGCTGCCTCATCCACATCAAACATCCCTCATTCCTCTCACTGCTGTAACCTCGCCACTTCCCCGCCACTCAGCCAGCTTATACAAACACTCACATGGCTCTCCCTCTCCTCAGCAGGGCTTTGTGTATCTACCCACAGCCAAAGGCTTCAATCACAGCAGGCATGTGCATGATGAAGGGGGAACCGTGTAAGACCTGCCTGCTGTGGGTCATTTTCATTATGTGGCGGATCATTTATGCGATTACCCACTCTTTCTCTAAGAGTCGAACATACATGCACAAGCCCGAGCACACACAAACACCGAAACAATCAAGGTATCAAGACGAAAGAGCGTACACACAAAACACACACATAATCCCAGTGAAAGCTGTAGTTGTAATGAGCGAGTTCTTAGTGTGAGGGTGGCAGCATACTCACAGACTCTCATCAGGAGACAGGCTATCCGTGAAGAATGAACAATTCTGGCTCTCCATTTCTGCCAGTCTGTATACATATACATATATACACACACACACATATATATACACACATGTATACAAACAGACAAACAAGAAAAACACAGGATACAGTGGTTGAGTCAGAGCAAATGCAGAAAAAAGCAACAGTAACATGTTGATATTATCATACACTGGGGAAATATGCTTCCTCAAACACAAGATAAAAACAAACTATCAGTGAAGTTTAGCCTTTAAGTAGTGAGAATAAGACCTGTGGCCTTTTAGTATTACGGACTGACACTGAACCAGCTGTCCAAAAACATCTAGACTACAGAGTGGCAGAAATTCTTCTCTTCACAGAGTACGAGCTATAAACTGATAAAATATTGTACACTGTCTACCAGCATGCAGGCAATAAAACAGCCTTCAGAAATGTGCTGTTGTCCAGCACCACAGACAGCAACTGTGTGTGTGTGTGAGTGCCAGGATGCAGCCAGTGAGCTGCTGTGTGGCTTTTCAGGACCAAGGACAGCGCTTCTAGTTCTGCATTATGTCCTGCTGACTGTCGGTGGACTGTGCACACTGCTCTGTAAGCTGTTTCACCAGTATAACAAATAAAAAATGCTGCAGTAGGGGAAAATAGTTTTGAGTTAAAAATACATGTTGCTTATAGTGGTTAAGGTTTGGTGACATAAATCAAGGAAAAACTTACGGCTGGAAAAATCATATCACTGCCTAAGAAAATGGTACAGTGTCCTTGAGCAAAGACACTGAACCCAATTGCTCCCAGTATTTAGGCCAGTGTCTTGCATGATAGCTTGCTGCCATCATGTGTGTGAGTGGGAGGCCAAAGTGATTTGGATAAATTCTGTATATTTACTAAATAAAAAATAAAACAAGAGAAACTGGATAGAAACAACATTTAGACTGGCTATGTTAAGCATGTATAGCATGTTACACTGCATACTAAAGTGTAGATTTTTGGCTAATTCACCTTAGAGTGTATGCTATGGCTAATGTATAAGCTCAAATAAACCAGTCATGTTATCAAATTATTTAGGATTGCCGCATACACTCTTACAATGTACAACTACTTTCCTTTATTAGAGCTGGCATCTTACTTGCTAATTTGGGTGCACTACTGCATTTTTTTGTGTTTCATGGCTAATAGTAATATACTAGGGCCCAGTAACCACAACCTTACAACAATCATTGCTTGTGCGATCTTTGTGTGTGCGTGTGTTTGTTTGGCCAGATCATCATTTAATTCACTGTAGGAGCATGTATCTGTTTTAACACTACTTCTGACTTTCGCTCTCCATCTTTCACCTTTTCCTCCTCCACCTACATGCACAGCTTACACCTGAATACATGAGGCCACCAACACGCTCTGACACCCATTAAAAGGAAACGTAGAAAAGACATGATCTAAATTAGATGCAGGTTGAGACAAGTTGAGTGGAAGTGCAGCTCACTGAATATCACATGCTAATGATATATAACAGTGTTAGATGATCAAAGAGTGTGTTTCTCCTTCAAGTAGCATAGACAACCTACCCACTGATGCAAATGTGCTAGGAGCCTTGTGGCTGCCCACATACATTCACACACACACGTGCCACATGAAAGCTAGTCTTAAATCTACACTGCAGCAAACACACAAGGCACACCCCATGCTGCATCATCTTTCGCAGAATGTCGTCAGCTGAAGGAGTGAGGGATGTGAGGAGGAGGGGTGAGTGATGTAGAGGCTGTCAGGGACATCCACACTACATCCTATTTCTCTCCGGTGTCCAATGAGACCATAACACAGAGAAACTTAGGATTTATCCATGTCCAGTTACAGGAGGCCAGGCCTGTGAACCCGACCGCTCGTAATTCATTCTGTGACACTATTCATCAGAAAGCCTCCACAAACCTGCAGTCTCAGTCAGGGACAACAGCAAATGAGAAAAGAAAGGCCAGAAAGTAATAGGAAATAGTAGTGTGGGTGTATGTCTGCATGTGTGCCTGCGTGTATTGTGCATACATGTGTGTTAAGCTTCCTGTATGAATGTAAATAGATGTGAGAGGAAATGAGAAACTGGAGAAAGAGAGCGAGGGTAAGAGAGGAGAAATCCTAACAGAGTTCTTAGAGGTTTTTTATTATCTTCTTCTCATCCATCCTCTATAAGATGTCGAAGCAGCGCAGATGATGAAAGGAATGAACTCTACTCCTGCATCAATGTGGGGGGAGGGGTGGGAGATACAGAGGGAAAGAGAGAGGGGAAGAGACAGACGCTGTCTCTGCGTTTGACATGTCTATGTATTTGGCTTTCCTTACCCCAAACATCAAATAGTTTATCTCCTTTGAGATGCCATGGATTAACACATATACCCCTCAACGCTGAAGGGCACTTAGGCAGGTGTGTGTAGGAGTCTGTGTGTGCGTTTGTGTCAAATATGTGAACCCAAAGGCAAGGATTTCAGACAGTGGCCTGCCAATGATGACATCCAGTATTTTGATATCAGCTTGACTTTCCATTAGCGTTCAAAGTGAGTGGTGAGTTACGATTAACGCAGGGAATGAATTCAAATAAGAAATGGGATTTCTCCCTTTATATCCTATATTAACTGGCAGGTAGAGAGGTGGGAAAGGGAGAGAGAGAGAGAGAGAGAGAGAAAAGAGGAAGAGAGACAGAGAGACAGATAAAATACTCAACATTCCCATAATAAGGACTGTCTACTCCTATTACGATGGTGCTCAGATCAGTGTGCTCTCACACTTCTCTTTTTTTATTGTGTTTAAAATGCAAATGCCGATACTCATTCATTTTCTACAACAAGTAGACATATGAAGAGCGTGTTATAAAGCACTTGTTAAGTCTTTACACTAGATCTTTTACAAGCAATTTAAAAAAGATAGGTCTGGTGATATTCTATATTTTCTTACTGTCAACAAATCACATGAAAAGACCAAAACTAACACTGAATTGATCTTAATATTGTTGTCTAGCTAAGTCTTATGCAGCTTATACATGCCTCTGAGCCACAGAGCTCCATTGTTGTCCAAAACTATTAAAAACACATCAGTAAGCCACACTGTTGCGCTGGGTGACATGTTTCATTATGATGAATATGGGCTCTGTAGTTTATTTAGAGTTAATCCGCCATACACAATCCTGCTGCCAAAAATACTCATAGTTCATGAGATCCGTGGCTTAAAACAGCCCCAACAAAATCGCTGTTTATTTGCTAGAGTCACATTTGCAAAAAACTTTATATTTATGTTTTTAAAGTCACAAAGATAACAAAAATACAGAATATCACCAGCCTCATACTTTAAAACTGTTAATAAAATAATATCAGAATCCAAGACATATCACTATAAGAATACAATTGCGTTATGTTGTCAAGCATTCATTATGTTTTTAACTGCTCAACTGCTTCATATAAGCTTTATGTTATCAACAAATTAATACACTTTAACTGTCTGTTAATATCTGCTTACAACTACATTGTGTGCTATGTTTTATAATGAATTCATTATTATTATTCATTGTATAGAGCTTCTAAAAGACACTATTTGAAAGCATAGCCCAATGATCGTAGGTAATGGTTTAAAATTCAAAAAGACCCTTACTGACATTCTTACGCACAAAAAAATGCTTGAGAGACAAAGACGGCTTCTGCTATGAGTAAAGTTGCTACTGTGAAACATTCCTTTTTTGTTTTGTTTATTTTGGTATTATGCTGGTTAAGTGACCAGTGACAGAGCTGTTTGAAGAAAATTACCAAAAATGAATCAATGTAAGAGGATGTAACAGAGACAATATTGAAGAATGGAGAGGAAGGAGAAATGGCTAGATGAGAGAGAGCAAGAGATAGGAAAAGGGGGAGAAATAAATGTGTGGGTAGGAGACAATAGAAGAGAGGGATCAAAGATAGGAATTAAAAGAAAAAAGGCAAGCAGAAAACCAGGAGAAAAAGGGAAAAAGAAAGATAAAAGGGGTAAAGAGGACAATTGTGCCTGCTCTCTTGTTGGTGTGTGTTCCCTCTGTTTTGGCAGTTGTGTGTAAGAGCCTCAGGGAAGTAATACACAATGGCACACTTACAAGCACACACATACACACTGCAGGCTCAGTGGAAATGTGTGTGTGTCCAGCCCTGCAGTACTGTGGGCAAAGCTGCCAGGAGTGTGGGAGTCCAGTCTGTGCCCTGTTTATAACCTGTCAGACAGACACTAATCCACACCAACAGCTCCCAGGTGACCAATGGGCTCACACTGCCCCAGCAAGTGACAAGCCGCTAGGCACGCTGAACCCCACTGACCTCCACACACACAACAACCACAGAGTGCTCTGCTTGTGTGCACCAGTGTGTGTTTGTGTGGATAGCAAGCATGAAAGAAACTGCTGGGCAGTACAGTCTCTACCCTGGCTGGAGTACAGTGCACAACACAGGCAAATCAATACTTCAATCAGTGTGAGGCGAAGACTAAAGGGTGAGGGGGCAGGGGAGGCAGGGGAGGCAGGGGAGGCAGGGGAGGAGAAGAGGTAGAGGCAGGGGTGGAGTGAATATAAAGAAGAAGAGGGGATGGGGGAATGATTTGGAGAGTGGAAAGTGAGAGAAGGAGAGCCATTGTTGTAATGATCTGATGTACAGCACAGCGCAGCGAGCCACGTACCTGCTGGCATAATGTTCAATCCTGCTGTGTGTGTCTGCATGGGGCAGCCTGGGCGAGGAGCACGGCCTGGGAACAACAGAAGCCAACATTAATGCCTCACCAGGGCATTTTTAACACTCTGCAAGTGTGACTGTGTGACGGCAGAAAGAAAGCCAAATCTGATTTTAATTCACACATATTTGCTTTAATCCAGAGAGGGGGAGAGTTTTATTTTTGAACATGGAAAACTTTCTTGTTAGGATGCAAACACGAGAGATTTGATTTGTTTCACAGTGGAGGACATTAAGTACATTCATGAACTACACTTACATGCACATTTATGTTACTTGCTGTACTTCCCTAACATTTTGAGGTACTTGTATTTGAGTATTTCCATTTTATGCTACTTTCTACTCCTACTCCACTACGTTTATTTGAGAGCTTTAGTTTCTTTTCAGATTAGAATTTTACCCACAAATTATACACTGGTCTTAAAATATGATGCATTTCTATTGATTTCCAACATTTGTGTTATGTCTTAAAGCCAAACAATACTTACTTGTGACCCTTCATTACAGGCTGCATATGTCTATGAGCTATGAGTAGATGTGAAGATGGATCGTACAGTTATACTAAGAGCTTTTCTAATGAGGCAGAACATGAGTTGGCTATTCACATCAAGAATATTTAGTATGCAATAGCATATCATCGTGTTAATGAAAATTGGAAAATTATGGGAAAAGATTTCCATTGCACAGGGAAGGAGACACTGGAATTATTCATTAAATACAACTGAATGTTGAACTTTGAAGAAATGACTCTATCTTGGTTTCTATGATGCTAAGGTACTTCAATGGTTTTTATGATGTATATTCATATATGCTGTAACATGGAATTGGCAACGACCAAACCCAGTCTACCCAGGGACAGACAGCTATTAACAGGGCATAGGCAATTTAAACATCTATACTCCCTTTTCTCATTCTGATGAAGACATGCTTCATGTTAGGTGGTGCGCCTTATTAAAAAGTTCTTATTATAACTATGTGCTCCAAATCTCAACACTACAGATCCTGCCTCGGTTGTCATGTCTGGTTTGAGCACCTTCATAATTATTCTCTCTGTAGTTCAGCCAAATAACTACATCTTAGTTGTTAAATTTAAGAGTTTTTATTCAAATAGAGGTAAAACTTTCCAACATTTTCAACCAGGAGAAAGCTTAGATTTGAGAAATCTCAGATTTATCCTAAAGCTCACTTAAGGGATCCCTACCCCCACGCTGGAAACCCCTGTAGTAAACTACCCCAAGAGGTGTATTAAAAAGTTAAAATCAGCTGCATTTCAACAACATTAAAATGCTAATATACACTAATGCATGAGTAAAATATACAATGATAGAATAAGCGTGAGGATATTTATATATATTAATATAATAATATTAGGGATCATTCTACATAATGAGTGCTTTTACTGATGGTTATGTCTGTTTGGCTTCCAACACTGGAGTCTTATCTCTGCTTTGTGTCAGTGGATGGAAGGTTATATTTAAGGTTATAAAATGTGACCTTAACAGTGACACAATCATCCATAACATAGCCCTAAGCTATGCTTCTTGATGATCTCATGGATTTTACTCTCTTACGCTCTTGTTTTTTCCTTTGGGTGAGGTTCACTCATGTGAACAGAGCATCTGATCCAAACTGAGATCACAGGAATAACATTATGTTAATTCTAAACACAGAGCTGTCCCTTTAACCCATCTCAGCGAGTTAGAGGGCCCAAAATTGTCGAAGCATATGTATGAGCCTACAGCAGCTCGGTGAAAGTGAGACAAAGTGAGAGACAGATGACAGAGAAGATGTGTGTGTTTGCGAGCGTTTCCGTGTGTGACTCACGTCTCCGAGCTCTCTGCTTCCAGCACAGATTGCACCGGCAGGTAACCTCTCTGAGGGTGCTTGGTGAAGTACTGCTTTGACCTGAACTTATTCTTCAGAGTCTTGGCAAAGTCCCTCATCTTCTCTCCCGAGGTTGTCTGGAGTGTGATTTAGAAGGAGAGGAGTTTAGGGGGGTTGAAGGAAGGGTGACAGGTGGTGGTGGTGGTGGTGGTGGTGGAGGCAGTAAGAGTGGATGGGAGGGAGACAAATTACACCCCTTAAGAATTCTTGAATTACCTCATCTGAGATTTTCCCACTTTGTCTCGACACTGGTTTGTCTTATTTTGACTTTAGATGATTAACTTATTCCTCCATCTGCTTTTCTGATTCAGTTTCTGCTGCTCTCTCTGCTGTTTTGAATCCTCCTATTCTCTCTCTGGCTCTCTATTTCCTGCTCTCTCTCTCTCTCTATCATAGTAGAAATCTGTGGGCGCCTGCCTGCTTCACCACTTTGAAAAACTGTTGCTGACTAATATTAAATATTGTCCAGTGAAAAAAAAACATTGTACAGATGGCCTTTAGCCATATTTTACAGCTCGGAATTGATTAGAGATTAAATCTGGCACCATCTCAGTACACTCCAACTACAGCTAGTCGTTTGGAATTAACTCGACTTCGGAGACTCTGAGTGCAAATGCTTAAGACTCTGGTTTTATTGAGGTTTAGTCCACAATGTGTGCTCCAAATAGCACTTTATGCGTGCACTATGTGAGCCAGAGAGGATGTTACTGCTGAGTGGTACTCAATCTCTGCATACTATAGAGCTAGACCAGGCGGTGTAAGCATACATTTACATTATAGAGATGATAGAGATCTTGCAGCAGAGAGGAGGCTAATCTGGCTAGTCTGGCAGCAGGAATAAGGAGATAGTAGCATTTTTGTTGGAGTACAGCTGAGTTTTATTTATCCCTGGAGCCTTGAATTTTTGTATTCAGTTAAAGCACTTGATAATGTTTGTCTTACCGGGGTATAGTACTCCATGATGGGGTAGTGCAGCTTCTTTCCCTTGGTAGTACGGCCTGTTAGAAAACATGTCTGGCAGATGTCCACATTGAACTGCTTCAGACTGCGATACCTGTCAAGATCAATATAACACAGAGGCTGAGCTGATGTTTGCAAGAGAACTGGGCAGAGTAGAGGGGCGAGCGTGTGTTCAGGAAAAACGGTTGATGTGTGTATGTGTGTCAAAAATATATGCTTGTCATGCTTTTTTCTGCTTCAGACAGGAATGTACTCCATTACAGCCACCTGTTAATTAAAATTGGAATTAGTAACTGTATCTATGTATGTAACTGTTGTGATAAATGATCTAATGTGATTACTTTATGTTATTTGCCTTCTGGTAAATGTATAAAATACAGATAAAAGAAGGTTAATTCAGTACAGTATATTCATACACAAATTATTTTCTGTGCCAGATTTGATCAGCATGAAGAATATTGCATAATAACAAGCATCTGTACACTGAAATTTGTAATATCTTTTAGGGGATATGGGGAAGGGGGAAGCTTGCCTCAATAAATGGATATTACTGTACAGACTGGAGTGTGCTGTGGCTTATTATTATACACTGTATTTTAATTCTAGTGTCTCCTACAAGCTGTTATCTAGTGAGAAAAAAATCTTATATATGATGAAAACACCAGCTGCCACTATTAAAATGGATTTCTTTGCTTCTCTTTCGAAATGTTCTCACAAGAAAATCCATTCAACTTTCCAATTGTATTTAACATGTGTATTTGTGTTGTGTATGTGAATATGTTAACATTCATACCAGTCATGTTAACAACGTTTTCATTTACATAATTTTTGCTTTTCTTCATATGGGATGTTGCAATAGCCCACTGTGATCACTGTGATTAAGAGTGAAGATGTCATGTTATGTTACTTATAAATGTATGTGAAATACATAGTATCTGCGTGACCAATTAGCTACACTGGCAGGCCTACCTGAAGCCCTTGATGGGACACTGTTTGCAGACGTAGCATTTGGCCTGGTGCTTGGTCGACTCAGCAGCAGTCACACGGTGAAGGACAGGCAGCCAAACCATCGACTGGGGCTCCAGGCTCATCCACTCCAGGAAGTGAGACACCTCAATGGCAGGTTTCCCTGGGGCCTGGAAAAGCAAAGTGGGAGGGATGAAAGAAGTGCAAGAGACTGTAAACAATCCAAATATAGACCACCAGCAGGGCAGACACATAAAGTAATGAGAGGAGAAGGTGTGCTTCCTTTCCAAAGGTAGTCCAGCAGTGAGCTATTGTTGAATCAAAGAGAATACAAAAGATAAGAGAAGGAAGGAGAGGGTGAAAGAAGATGTTCTACACTGTGGGATATCTTTTGCTTTTATGTAACTACTTGAACAATTATAAAGCTGAAACACAGCAGACATAAATTATGCTTCTGTGAGTATACTGTAATGCATGTATGTTTATGTACAGCAGACTCACCTTGTTGAGAATTCCAGAAAGTTGGATAAAAAGGAAGTCAACCTAATAAAAGAATGACTTGCCAAGCACTGAAAATCCGTGATGTGCTAAATTCTCATTAAGTCTGCATCAGAGATGCATTAAGAGCTTGATTTCCCTGGGGCTTCCTCCACCGCTCAACCAAAGTAGCATAATAAATGTGTGTGTGTGTGTGTGTGCACTGATCACACAGACTGTGAGGTGTACAGAGGTACAGAGTCTCCTGGGGATGAAGGAGCTCCTCTCTGGAAGTAGAGTAGCCAGCCTTGCTCCATGTGGGAGGTCAAATAGCAACCCCTCACGTACCGAACACCTGGAACTGGCGCTGACTATGCTGAGCACGCCACTGCATCTCAAAGCAGCACGCCTGAGCAGATGGGATGCTTTGAACATCATTGGAAAAGTAGAGTGATAAACATTCAGTCATTCATCAAAACACTGTGCTTTCTGAACCATATATCCACTAACCGACATGTATTTGTGAATCAAACAAATCAAACTTACAATACTCACACAGTATAAAAATATTTGTGTTTTCGTGTTGAGTTTTTCCCCTAGTTGAATTTGACCTAACAACCTGTGCACAGACCTACATCTTCAGCAAAATCATAGTGTTCTGTATAACCACCGTACTCTGCATATTCTCTGCAAGTCAATCCATCTGCTCCACTGCTAGCAGTCTAAAACTATGTGAGGTGGCAGCAAATGTTGTTGCTGTGCACCTGTCTGTCTGTCTGTCTGTCTGTCTGTCTCTCTCTCTCTCTCTCTCTCTCTCTCTCTCTCTCTACCCCAACTGGTCGAGACAGACGACCATCCACCTAGAGCTGAAGGATCTGTTCTAGGTTTCTGCCTTTTAACAGGCAGTTTTTCCTTGCCCTTGTCGCCAAGTGCTTGCTCATGGTGGTACTGTTGGGTCTCTGTAATTAATGTTTTAAAGAGTTCGGTCTAGACCTGCTCTATTTGAAAAGTGTCCTGAGATAACTTCTGTTATGAATTGGCGCTATACAAATAAAATTGAATTGAATTGAAACTGAAATGCTGTTCCCACGTCTCCACAAAATTATGTCACTCATTTCCAAGCCTAGTGATAAACAGGCAAATGGGTCACCCCCCAGTTCACATTACATGGATATTTCATCTACAACTAAATGCCCTGACATGGAGCAAATGGATAAATGAATTGATTTTAATCCGCTGTAGCTGATACAGGAAGCACGTACCAGAACAGAGTATGTATAATTAGGATCTGACTCGAAAATGAGGGAATTAAAAGGCTTTGCATGGGCCACCTTCCAAAAAAGCTGTGGCCTGCTCCTGACGACTCCCTAATTACCTGGTGTCCCGAATTGAATGTCATAAGGTGAAGTTCCTGCAACCTGCGCCAGACGCACATATTCAGACGCATACAGAACAAGCAAAGGAGGGAAAGACAAATTAATTCATGCTTTGTGTCTTTCTAATGTGTCCTCATTAGCTATTTCTCTGTGCGCTGCTGGACCTCGCCTCATCCTATCAATATTCCAATAGATCATATTCTATGAGCAACTTTCCCATTTAAACTTCTTTGATTTCACCTACAGTCTATATATGGTAAGTAACATCGTGCATTATCTACCACTGACTCCATTTTACGAGCATTAAAAGCAATGCAATGCAATATTAATGTAGTTTAATGTTTGTAAGGCAACATTGTGAGTATGTTTGGAGCAATTGGGCCTTCTTTAGGGGGAATCATTATAACTTCTCAATTTCCTCTTCCTCTAAAGGAAAGTCGAACTGTGCTGATGTCAGTAAAACACAATGGGATTCACATAACTGGCTGCTTCCTAGTGTGACATCATAATTTTTTCATACTAGACTTGTGATGGAAAGCATCCAAAGCCAAATGTTTGATTTTGCCATTCATTTTTTAAGTTTCTGCCTTCAGAACTCTGTTTCTGTTTTTGTAATATTGTCTTGGCACAGACTGTTCTGATTATCTGGAGGTCACTCATTATTTTCCTGTAATTAATAGATTAGCAGGTTTGAAATACATCACTATTCTGTAATAGCATGGTTTTCAAGGTCGATTTCTAATTTCTCGTTGGGGGCAATCATGCCATTGATTCAAGCACTGAAAGTGGCACTATCAAGTCAAGTGGTGGTCACTCTCTCACTTGCTTCGAGTGTGCATATGCTGCTAGTTTAACAGGGACATCGGGCAACTAAAATCCACAAGAACTTCAGCTGCAGTAGTTGAATCTTGTAACTGAAATAAAAAATATATCACTGCGAGAACAGTGTTTATCTGGTCAAATGCAGTAAGTTGAACTCACAACATATTCCACACAGACTCTTCTAGTCCATTGTATGTGTGTGCAAGTGCGTAGCAAACTATGCACACAACGTTGGCTATAAATATGTTAAAGCATGACATGCATTGCGGTGCCTCTGCCCTCACCACACGGAAGCAGCTGCGGACGCTGGGCTCCACATTGCTGCCCCCAAAAGCAGCAACTTCACCCAGCTGGCGGGGGATCTGGATGGCTTCATGGAGCAGCAGGCTGAGGTGACGCTGGTCTGTCAAACCTCCCTGGCCAGACACTTGACGGAATAAGTCTGCAACCATAAGAAAACACATACAGTAATGTATCAATTATGCAGTAATTAATCTGATTATATACCAGTGTGTACCTGCATTACGTATACACTGCATTTGTATGCATGAAAAACAAGTACATGCACGTGTATTATCAACACAGGCATTTTCTACGTGTGTGTGGTACCTTGTCTGCAAAATAAAAGAATAGTATGAACACAAAAACAATATGCTGGGTTTGTCAATAGAACAGAAACATCTGTTCATTTGATTTTTAACAATGAGCCTTGAATCCCAGGCAACAGGTTCACCAAAGATAGTTTTGTGGAATAAAACTTAGTTCACTCACATATAGACAAAGACAGAATCGGTATTAGTGGCCTGGCTGGTCTGCTTGGAGATGAAAGAGCTGCATAAGTGGAGTCTTGACAGGTTTTGAATGAGGTCTTTACCAAGCAAGCCGCGACTCTGCCTGTCACTGAGAAGATGAATGCTGACAGGCGTGTGAGGGTGCTGCACAATGCCAGTATTTGCATCCCATGTATCCCCCTCTCTGTGTACTCATTCAACCCTACAGGGACAACACTTTAACAGCTGCATGTTAAACAGCCTCCTCTATATAGTTCTCATAACCAGAGCTGAGGTGTGTATGACACTTTGAATGCTCACATTGAGCTGTTTGATAGAGATGAGTTTTGGAAGTGTTTTATGGAGACACTAGCACAGTATATAGACCTATTACATAAACATGCAGCTTGCAGTGTTGCAAGCGTTGCAGTGAGATAATGGTACTCCTGAAGTTGGCTGCACACCCATCGCGAAGTTTGTTTGCAAAGTCCTTGATAAGTTCAGTAATTACTAGCTAGTATGAAACTACCTCTTTACTGGGATTTCACTCATAATGTTTTGAAGCCCTCAGTATCAGTTTAGGTAAACCCTGATTAACTGGAACATTAGTTGGTCACTAATTACCTACTCAAATGGCAACCTTAAATAAATAATCCACAGCCACAAGTCTACAGCCACTCTAGATGCTCTCTTTGAGCTAAATTCTAAATGTCTGCATGCTGAAAAGCTCACAATGACAATGCTAACATGCTGTTGTTTACAAGGTAAAGTAATCAGAGGCATCACCAGCAGAGGGTGTTGCACAAAGCACAAGGACCTACAGAATATCCAATTCATTTTTAGTCGAAATGCTCCGAATGGTTTAAATCTAGCTGCTTGAATGAGAGTAAATTCATAATCTGCAACTATTTCTCCCCTCAAATATATTTAGACACCAATTTTGGTGGATAATTATGGAGGACTGACAAAGTGTTTGCCATGTTTTTCTGATGTGAAAATTAGAAGCAGGAGACAGTGACAGAGCAGTAAGTGGTGCATTTGTAAAATTAAGCGTGAAAGCAGTATGTTAATGTCTGCAAAATGTTCAGAAACAATTGTTAAATACAATCAATCAAATATTTGTGTCTACTATGAGGTCAAGTAATTAAACTACTTTTGAAAATAATATGACAAACATATTCCTTTTTTGAATTACAAGCCAAAGACTGGTGATGATGGAATAAACACCCACCATCTGTATTTCAAAGCAGGTTGATGCAAATGCTTCACAATTATTGTGCAAATATTATTCTAGCGGCGTCTGGAGTTAGCAAAAATGGATCAGTCACAGAAATGACAAACTGTTGAGGCCACCACATGTCTACCTGAACCCAGAAAAAGTGGACTGACTCACCTCAGGGACCATTCAATTGAAGGCAAATCTGTTAACTCTCAGTGTTTAAGACCTGATACAGATGGTGTGCCAGGCATGAATAATCCTGGCATGGGTTTGGCCATGTTGTCTCAGATCCTGTATCAACTACAAGCTGTTCCAGGTCCAACTATCGTCCCTTCAAATGCTCACTCTCCATTTTATCATTTTATCGTAAACTGGGGTGACAATGGATCAGTAAAAATATATCTCAGACTGGAACGGCACAGTAATAAAATATAACAGCATAATTTATAATCGGAAAAGGAAGGAGGGAGTGCCTTAGCTCTTTGCTAGTTGACTTGAGAAGAAAAATGAGAGCGAGGGCTATAGAAAGAGCGTGCATGAATGGTGTCTTTGGCAAGCAATCCTTTTAAAGGCCCCCGGTGTACTTTGTAGAAGTAAAGAAAGCTTTCTCCATTATGGCAGCAGAGTCATTTCCTCCATTAGACTAAGTGGATGTCTTTATGTAATACTGGCAATCAGGACCGTTTTGTTTTGGCTCATTGTTTGCAGTTGAGGAGATGCATTAGGCACATGAGCGAGCATCAGACTCACATTTGTACTTCTCTTGGACGTCTGCATTGCACAAGCTCACCAATCCCATCTTGAAGCTGAGAACTCGCATTTTCCCATTTCGAGCACTAGTTGAAAGAAACAGAAGAAAATAAAGAAGTTAACATTTTTGAATGGTGAATTATCTTAAATCTTGGTGTATTTTGCCATGATAATATATTCATACATCGGCTGAGTCCTGCTGTGTGAGAGAAAGTGTGGAGGAATTACGTGGGTCAAGGCAGTACAGTACAGGTCAGTGCAATAGTGTGAAATTGTATTAGAGCACATCTAGAGTAACTAAAGGCACTACAGGGAGTGGATGAAATGTTGTGTCCATGACTTTATGCGCAGAAGAGCAATAATAATCTCACATACAACACCGTGTCACTTACAGGCAAACACATGCATGCATACTGAATAAACACACACTTAAGAACACACACTCAGAATTGCTTGTCCCAGCTGAATATACAGTATAGTCTGATCACTGGCCAATGACAAGGGCAGTGAGATGGACACTGTTGTGTCCTGACCTGAGCCTAAAAGGGACACATTACAATTTTTTTCCCGCTTGAAATAAAAAAGAGGGTTATTGGGAAGCCAGTGGAAAGACTGGATTTGAGAGGCGAACACACCATCACTGTTTGAGATTTCTTGACTCCAGTGCCAACACAGCCAGGAAGAATTTAGTGCAGAGCTGAGCAGCATTGGCAGAAGCCACACACTTATCTAATTAACATTTGAATCATTAAGTGAGAAATCAAGAACAGCACATCAGAGAACATCAGATCAATGACGCATAAAAAGCTGAATCAAAGAGCAAGTTAAATTTCCAGAGCTGGATTTCACTTTGATTGTATATGAAAAACATGGTAGGGACACTGTTTTTTAATTTGCTGACGGGTCAAACCTTGAGGAAGTGAAACATTAGGCCCGACCTTGAGAGTCATGTTGAGAAAATTAGAGTAACACACAGGAGAAGCAATATGGCAAGAATTACTTTCTTTTAGATTCAGAGCTAGAACTGGTCCAGAGGAGCTGGAGAGCACATGGGGACGACTGGCTGTCAACAGCTTTCACACACACTTCCGCTATGTGTCGCATGCCATTTTCAATATGCACCCCAGTGCCGCTCCTCGAGGGACACGTCACTCCTGCACGACCTGCTAGTGTGACACACCCCTGGAAACACAAACACACGCACACACGCATGCTGTGATATACTGTAATGCACATTCACAGGCACAAACATAATTAAAACACACGCATTAAAATGACACACAAACATACACACACAACATTCAGATTCACTGCCGGTGTTTATTGGAAAACAAAAAGCAATTACCGAAATGTATGCAGAGGGTAAAGTCTCTGATTGTCTCTCATTAGCAGCAAGTAGTTAAGAGCTACCGTCCGAAATTACAGCACTCGTAGGGTTATTCCTGTATTTCTGTGTCTGTGCTCAGTGTTTTCTCTTTGGAGAGAATAGTCAAACAGGAGCAAAGATGGGGTGAGTGTTGGTGTGAAAGAGGATTGTGTCTGCTGTGTCTCAGAAGAGATGATTGGCCCTCTGCCTGGACATTATTATTGGAGCTTTAGACTCTTTATAGGTATCTGTACAAGTGGCCATTGAACCTATTACATTGATATGCAGTCAGTTCTAGGGATGCAAGAGCTAAAAATAGTTTTTACATTACACATAGAGAGTCTTTATGTGTGTATGTCATATATATTTACCTACAGCTCTATTGACTCAAATGACCTTGTGTTTCTGTGAAGACATTTTTAAAGTTTACATTTGATATTTGATATTATTTGATATCTAAACTTTGAAGACCTGCAGACCTGAACACAAGCTATATACTCAGAGCCTTTACTCCCTGCTATACAGCCTTGCCCTGTGTTAGAGAAGTACACAGTTAAAGCTAATATAACAATGACAAAGTGTCAGAAAACAATGCATTTGGCAGAAAAGAAAAAAGAAGCCTATTAAGGATGTATGAGAGTAAAAAAAAAAATAATTCTAATTCAATATTCACAGGAAAAAATGTGCTCAAGATTCATCCAAATCACGCTTTTTACAGAAACTTCCTGCAGCGGGAAACACTGCTGTAGGAGGTATGCTCATTAAGTATCAAATCAGACAATGAGAAAACAGATGTGATTTAAAAGAGCACTTCAGCGATTCAGCACTGTAAAAGAAAAGTAGGTTCAAAATCGATGCAGCAGAACCTGAAACATCATCCTTTTTATTCAACAGATTCTTCTTCCTAGTCCAGACCTGCAGCCTGCATTACCCTGCCCACACTTCAGTCAGAGATTTGGTGTATTATGCTACTAGAGGCTAATGTAGCTTGGAGCACTGATTTCAAGCACAGCTGAGGAGCCGGCTGCAGAGGTCTTGTAAGATAACTTCTTTCTAACTCAACAACTCCCAATTTTAAGCCTTTTTTTGGTTTTGTGAATTCACTGGAGACAATTTATCCCTCCAGAACCATAACAGGCAAACTGACTTTAATGCATAATATTGTCATGGTTCCCCTTTAATTAGACATCTAGGTCAGTGTCAGATACGATAACAGTCTAGCATAATGTCTAAACATTTAACTTTTATCTCATCATTTTGGTTTTTCAGGCTGCACATTGGCTGTGTGGTCAGCATCCTCTTCTCAGTATAAATCAGCCAACTAAGATCTAAGAGGCAAATTGTCAGGTGGCAAGAAACACAACTCCAAAGAGACACTTACGCTGCTCTGCTGGATGTGTAGAGACTAATTGCATTAGCCACTGGTAAATCTGTATTCTTAAAAAAATTACTGGATGCAGCTTTCAGTGGAAATATAGGTTTTAATAAATATTTCACAAAAAAATCTCACCCCAACTCTTACTCACCTGTCGTAGACATTGAGCAGCCAGTTGAGACACATGTCAACACAGAGTGGGATGTTGACCAGGATAGACCTCTCCTCCTCCAGCCTCTCATACAGAGCTGTCAGGCCGTGGATCATCTCCACTACATCCATCACATGTTCCCCTTGCTGCAGCTCCTGCTCCCGAAACACCTCCACAAGGCTGCTCAGCGCCACTAAATCCACTGAAAAACACACATACATAATACTTAAACACTGAAATTGTATTTACTTATGTGCATTTTTTCTAATATGCTTTTTTTATTTGTGTGTGCTGTAAATTGAGTGTGGTAATTTGGATATTTTTCTATGTTTAAAAGCATGTGCTGGAGCCTTAACACCTACGTTCATGGCTGCACATTCGCTTTTGAACACAAACACACACACAGACACAGACACAGAGCAGGATCATTATTCTCACCTCCGCAAATGAGAGCACAGGCGACAGCAGTGCTTATTCACCCTTTCTGCCCACTTAAGCCGTATACCAGATGTTTCAAGAGCAGTGACACAAATTTGATTTCACTCTTCTAAACTAATTTGATGGCCCATCCCTACGAGTGGAACTAAAAGGGTGTCCGTTGATGCCAGGTATAATTGGATAGCACAATAATGAGGTAAAACAGAGAGAGCTGATAACAGGAGTTCTCAGTGTAGGGAGGGAATCACCTAAAAATGTATTTCTGATGGGCTCTTATACAGCACTGCTCAATCATTCACGACATGTGCAGAGAGAAAGAGTTCTACCGTTATCAAGGCAGCCTGGCAATTAAATTCTGTAACAATAGTCAACCAGTAGACCAGAGGAGGGTGAGATAAGAGAGTGGGCAAGAGAAGGAAATAGAGTGTCATTGAAAGAGGTTTTTCACACTGGTCTGAGCATGCTGAGTTTTTATTACGGAAACTCGGGATGTGTAAGAGAGAGAAGGTGGCAGGAAGGTTTCATGGTAAAGAAGAGAAGTGTGTGTAAAGGAAACATGAATAAGGAAAAATAGGGAAATATGAAATTGGCCACTTGCAGTGGCAAATATGGGCTCATCTGGAGTCAGTGGGAATTAGAGCACTGCAGGTGATGGGAGATAGATGACATTGAGGAGTCGAGAGCACAAAGAGGAAGACAGAAAGGCCAGATTTTACAGCAGCTGTAGTTACAGGCAGAGAAAGCAAAGAATGTGAGGCATAAAGAAACACAAAATAACCATTAAGAGAAGCATTGGAGGAATCAGCAATAGTTAGAAAAAAGGCCAGAAAATGAGAGCAGGATACACAAGTGCTGTGACCCTGAAGAGGCACACATTCAAGCCTCAACCATGCGGCAAAAACTAATTGCCTTCTTTTTTGTAAGCCAAATTGACCAATTAATAGCTGTAATTACCTAACATGCTAACAATCCAGGCCTTGATGAAAATGAGGAAGGAATCCGGTGGTTGAGCTCTAGTGGCTCTCGAGATTATCAATACTTTTGATTTTTGCAATTTAAAGCCAATAGTAATGGCGAAAAGCAGGGAATATTTTTACCGACATTTCCAAATAGTGCAAAGAGGAGTGATAATTCCTTTGACAACTGAATGAAGAAATGTGCAACAGCTAATTGTTATATTTAATTCTCACAGAGAGTTTGTCACAGTGGATTAATGATGGTGCAGGATAACAGTACGTCACTTAACCACCCATCCCATTGTTGCAGACAGAAAATACCATCGATGAAATACTGTACGTACATCTCAGGGCCTTTTGAACTCGCCGCAGCTTCATAGCTGTTCTGTATGCTGAGAACTTAATGTTGTTCAGATCCGCTAATGGAGGGAGGGAGAGAGAGATAGAAAGAGATTAGAGTAAATGAAAAGATGAGGGAAAACAAACCCATCCTGCACCACTCCACCCTGCCATCGAGGAATTAGACATCACTATCTCTCCTCATGTTTATCACACCATTGCAGAAGTCATTAGGAGTGTACTGTATTGCTAATGTGTCTGTGCACATGCATGTGTGTGTCTAGCTGTGCATGTGTATGCGACAGCGTGCCTATCTCCCCTGCAAGCTTCCCATGTCAGATCCGATCAACGGTAAAACACATGATGTCGTTTAATCACAATTAATTAAAGGCTAAGCAAAAAGCAATCGCAGCGCTGGCAAATTGGGCCTTGTAGGGTAATGACAGTAGCAATGTAGTCCCTAAGGTGTTTGAAATACAGGGCCCTTAATGAGCTGTATGACAGGGACTTCAAAGCAAAAGCACGGTGGTGCTGGTGCTGCTGCAGCCCGGTGGGGGTTCTGAGTGAATTCACGACTCAGAGGGCGCTTTAATTGTCTCCTTACTCACCCAGTGCTTGGTACAGTTCTGTCATCTTTGGATGGTCCCAGCACGTTGTCTGGGCTTGATGGCTGGGAGAAGAGAGAAAAAAAGGAAACAAAGGCAGAAGAATTCATGAAGCAGGCAAGAACGGAGGTGCACATTTTCAGGCCAGAAAGATCAAGGTAAAAATCGAGTACAAATGAGCCGAGGGAGCAGAGACAGGCAGGTGTGGCAGAGGGTAAAACAAGGGAGATCAGAGGGTAGTAAGTAGGAGAGAACAAGAAAAATGAGAGGGCAGGACAGTGCGACCATTGTTTACAAGAGATTTCAGGCCTGTATAGTGCAAGCATACGTCAAACATGATAAAGTATTCATGCTCAGGCATCAAAGTTACGTACTGCTGCTCTGCTGGAGATATACAGCGAGTTTCGTAAAAGGCTTGACTCAGAGACACTACATGAAATCTGAACTCATACGTACACATCAAAAACACACATTTACACCATTTCACTATGCGATTACTAGCAGTCTGGGAACATTCAGAAAAAAAAAAGTCCAATAAAAAAAGTACAAGTGAAGCAAAATAAATGAGAAACCTCAAAGCAGGAAGTCTGCCAGGACCCAGGGGACTTTTAGGGCAGCACTCATCGTTTTACCAGTGCAGGCACTCATTGATTGGAACCCAATGAAGTGCTACTCAGATACTACTCCCACCCTCATTGGTACAGTAATATAGCCCATAAAGAATTGACTAGCAGACTATACAAGACCCACGAGGTTCTGTTGCAAATGATTAAGAAAATAAATACTCATAGTCTGTAGAGGAATAAACCAAGCAAAATGCTTGCACAGACAACACCACCATCCTCTAGGCATAAACACACACCTACACATACACACACACACACACACACACACACACACACACACACACACACACACACACACACACACGCTCATGGTTCGTTGATAAAACCAGCAGCACTCTAAAGGTGAAATGGTATTGATGAGGTAAATAGATAAACAGATGAGTGCTCAGGCAAATAGGACTCACAGTAGCTCAATAGAGTTCATCTCTGAATCATTTATTATTTATTTGCTTTCTAATGGTCACTCCGTGCAAATGTTTGGGCAATGGAAAGATATCTGAAAATGTGAGACAGATTGATGAAGAGTTATTCTACTCTGCTGCTGAATTTGCTTGTATAAATGACATATCAACTCACAATGACAGACCCACCTTTGCTGTCATGAGGAATACCATCAAAGCTTCTAAAACAATTCACACACTTCTTTGTAGTGGACTAGATGGTATTTTAAGAGAGAGTATTACGGAAAACAAGATGTGTTGAAATATGGCTGGATTTAGATCAGTTAGAGATGTTATTTAACTGGTGTCTAAGTATAAAGCTGGTAGCGTTCTTCCAGACCTCTGAATTCTTGCTTACATCTCTGATTATTACTTTATTTTTTCAGTGATTCAAATGTGTGTCTGGTGGCTCACTGATGTTTATTTTGCTGAATGGAAAACTAACCACACCAATCAGAGGTTTGTAGCCAGGCAATAATCAATATAAAGCAAAAGTTGGATGAGCGTTCCTATAGCCCATTCAGACCGGATGAAATGATTGGCTTGCCTACCTGCCTATCTACCCAACTATCTACCTAACTACCTGTGCACACTCAACAATGTCGAGAACAGAGGGAGTTGAAGGGCCTGAAAATTGATGTCATGGTTGCTTTATTTCTGTTGTAGTTTAGGTCAAACTTAACCATACCCCCACTTTAATCCAGCCCCCTAACCTGCCATGGAAAAAGTACATATATTACCACAATGCAGACACTGACCCTGAAGATGCACTTACTTGATGTAGTAGGGCACTTTGTTCGGGGAGATAGCACGCTCCCACGGTATCTGCACTGAACCTGCATAAACACACAGAAACCAAATCAATTTCAAAATAGGCATGTCACGCATGAAAAGCTATTGTGCACAATGTCCCTGACAGCGTGTCCAGACAGTGTGCCCATTCAGACCTTCTTAACAAAGCTGCTCTGGTGTACAACAGGCGCAGTAAAGCCAAAGAGACAAGTCTATTGTGTCGGGTTTCCACAGAGAATTGGTTTGTTTGGCATGGCCTTATACAATACAGGAGGTAGAGGAGCCGGTGAGACAGGGTGACTGTAGCGTTTTAACCGGTCCACAGGGGGTTCAGCAGAGGATCAAACAGGACAGACTGCACTAGAAGAAGCAAGAGGCAGACAATATGCACCGTCACACTGATAGAGAGGCATACACACAACACATACAACACACCATGTCATTATCCATTATTGGATTAGGACACGGCACGATGTATGTTGTTGCTCTGCATACGTGAAAAATACATACACATACAAAGACTGGAGTAGAATCACAAATCCAGTGGTGGAGAAAGTACTCAGATCATTTACTTAAATAATAGCACAAATACCAGTAGGAACTAAATGCCCGTAGGAAGTATGTATTGCTATAGAAAAGTGTGAGGTTAAGTAGCTTTTTCATTGATGGCCAAATGAGGTTAAAGGTGGGATGTCAGGGACATTTAGGACATATTATTTAGGGATGGATCAGGGACGCATTATTTTTGAACCGCCTACAGTGTGAACGGAGAAGCCGACGGCGCGGAGCGAGGGCGTGTCGGTCAGACAGTCTGATAACTGCACAGGTCTCTCACTCAACTTAATAAAGAGAAATGTCCCACAAAGCAATGTTACAGGACCAAACAACAGTAACGTAGTAACTGTAACTGTCTTTGGAAACTTATATGAGGAAAACAAATACCACAGCTGTACGTGGAGAAGCATCTGTCTTCCTGTCTGTCCTCCCGCATATCTTACCGACTCTTCGTCACATTTCTGCCTGAAAAACAGCGTCTGTCACCGGCGAAAAACTGGTGGAGTGTTTGTGATCAAAAATCAAAAATCACTGCGACCGCCAGCTCTCCGGACCGAGACATCAGTTTACTTTCACTTTCCAGGATGTTTGGGCTCTGCAGTGATTGACTCTGGTGCGCACGTGGCTACTAGTGGCTGTAGTTGACAATGCTAGCGGAATTCGGAAATAATTTATGAAATAATTTATTAACGGTATCTTTATAGTCCAAACAAAGCAGACGTTGCACACCCTTAAACCACACAGCAGCCATGTTGAAACTCTCAGGTCAGTCTGGTTCTGATCTGCAGAGATATTTGAGCCACACACACACACACACACACACACACACACACACACACACAGAGAAAGACAGACAGAGATTTCTTGCTTTATAGATAGATAGATAGATAGATAGATAGATAGATCGATCGATAGATAGATAGATAGATAGATAGATAGATAGATAGATAGATAGATAGATAGATAGATAGATAGATAGATAGATTATCCAATTTTTAAATGTAAAATCTTAATCTGAAATGTAACTAATAATCATAACTGTCAGATAAATGTATTGTGGATAAAAAAGTACAATATCTCCCTCAGAAATGTAGCTTAAAATGGAAAATCCAGAAGTATTCAATTTAAAATTGTATTTAAAGGTCCAATGTTTAACAGTCAGTAGGATCTATTGGCAGAAATTGAATATAATATTCATAGGTATGTTTATAGTAAAATAAGAATTTCTGTCATTTTCATCTACATAGTGAGCAGGTCCTCTTCAGTGGAGTCCTCTTCATATTTAACTGCCACGTTTCTACAGTAGCCCAGAACAGACAAACCAAACACTGGCTCTAGATAGCGCCTTTGCAGTTGTGAGTTTTATGGCCATTATAGTTCCTCCTTTGTGCTTGGTTTCAGTTGGTTGCAATCTCGTCGCCAGATGCCACTAAATCCTACACACTGGTCCTTTAAGTACAGTACTTCAGTGAATGTACTCAGTTGCATTCCACCACTGCACCAATCCATCTACCTGCAATAAGCACTATGTGCACTATACCACGTGTACTATTTGTGATATCAAAAATACTGTTAAATACTGTATATGCATGTTGCATTAAAAAACCACACAGACACAAACCCAGACGTTCCTGCAGGATACAGTGGGCTAAGCTGGCAGTGGAATAGTGGTATATAAGCCCCAGTGTGGCATCTCTGAGCCAGCGTGACAGCAGTAAAACTGGATGGAGTTGGCAAGGACACACAAGCACACACCACTTCAGATACACTCACAAAGTGTGAGAGCCTTGCAACTCACAGCTTTTTCCATTTCTTCATCAGTTTAAACTAGGCAAAGTAAATCACATTTTTCAGCCCCCCGCTACCTCTCTGTAGTCTTTGAAGAGCAGCAGGTAAAAGAAGAGACAGAATTCACAAATATGTGTCTCTGCTCAAATGAGAGCAATGACTGTTGTGATGAGCATCACTGGGGATGCTTATCACTACAGTGTGTGCTGGAACTGATGAAGACAGACAAACAAAGCCTGCCAGCTCCACCTCTAACCCAAATACGCACACAAACAAACACACACACAAACACACAGGCAGTGAATAATAACCATACCACAACAAAATTTAATACTCCTAACTTTCTTTTCATCCCCCTCACACACTCGGCGACGGTGCCTTGGCACAGCATGGCACAGATTAGTGCGACATGAGGTAACAACTTCAAATAGCAGAAGAGGACTCTTACTGGAAAGGAAGTGCTGCGATCCGGGGCCAAAGTCTCTATGTGCATCCTGGAGCTGCTTCAGCCGCTCCTCTATCGAACCCTGAGGAACCACACATACACACATACATGTAGAGTTAAATCAAAGGGAATCATGCTGTTCATCCCTCTCCACCACAAATCCCCAAAATAGAAATGCACAGACACAAACCACCTGCTTCTCCTCCATTAGTTAACGGCAGAATATAAATTATGTCTTTTTTCTTCTGCTGCCCCTCTTGAAGGACTTTGAAAGCCTTTGAAGAGCAGCAGGTAGCAATGGAAGACAGAGATTACCAAATAATATATTTTGTTGAAAGGAGGACAACGGTTCCTGGTTGCAGTGTGTAAAAGAGCTTGGAGGAAGAGAAGATGAAATGAGAGACTTACAAAGCATCACATATGTTCAATAACCAGGGAGACTGAGTTGACAAAATTAAGTTTGCCACTGCCTTTGTGAAAGTGTTTCACGTCAGCTATGTGTCCCACCCAATGGGATTTAGTCTGACTAATCCCGGTTTACTTGAACTGTATTGGATTTGGCACATGAATCATTGTCAGCTGGATGTTTGAAACACGTCATCAAACAATGGGAGGTAAATCCACTCGTGGTGAGGTAAAAAAAGATAAAGAGAGAAAAAGGGGAATGTGAGAAGCCTTTAAACTTCAAAGAGAAGCACAGGCAATGGGTCGTAATGTGTGAAGTTAGATATATTAAGTTAGCATTTCTCAGTGTGCACACGTCATTGCTCCCGTGCCAGAAAATAAAACAATATAATCTGGACCGGTGATTTAAATTGGTTGGGACTAATATAGAGCATTGTCAATGTGCCGTGGAGATGTTACTGCCAACTGTGCACTGTTGTACAAACTATTTGTTGTACAGGCAATTTGGGCTGCCATAAGGAAGACAAATGACTAAATTATCCGTGATCGACAAATATTACCAAATCAAATTTGAGAATACATTTTCGCTGGCGACAGAGCAGCCAAAATCAACAGGGCACAGGATGTTGCTGGGATTTAGCATTTATCATTTTAATTAAGAGAGAAATGGGACAGAGAAAGGAGACAAAGAAAAGATTTCTTTATTCTGCTTGCTTTCACAGTCAAAGATAAGAAGACGCCAGGTCAGTGCAACTTATTGCATTGAAAGTAATGAATGTGGATGAGAAGAGATAGCAGATCAATCGGGGGGTGGAAGCAAGGCACCTCAAAGAAGGTTGAAACCTTTTTTTCTCTAAAAACATTTGCAACACCTGTCTCTTCACTTCGTGTCACTTGGGCTCTATATCAATATCAGAAACTCTGAGAACAATCCAAGATCTGGGAAATGGATATCTGCTGGTGGCTATGGAAACTAAAAGCCTTTGTAACAATGTTGATCACCAGGGGGGATTAGAGGCTCAGACTTACTTCCTGAATCAAAGACCACAGGACACACTACCTACTGTAGCACGCTGTACAGGACGAGATTTAGCAGAAATTGTCCTGTAAAATAACTTTTTCAGGCAGACTCTTTTTACCTCCAATGCAAAGGTACATCAATGGTCCATCAGTGGTCCAATGTTATTTTTATTAAACTCTCTCTCAATAATCCCTTCCTAAAATACATTAAGCTGTGGTGACAATCTGTATAGGAGTTCTCCTTGATAGTTGTTCAGGCTCCAAAAGTGTGAAATTTGACTTGTGTGCCCATCTGAATGCTTTTAACGGTCATTTAAACTTTACTATCCACGTGACCCGTATGAAAGAAAAATATCTTAATTGAAACAGAAGGAAGGTTGGCTACTGATTAGTGCAAAAATAAGACTGACAGATGTTACCGTTTATATGCCATCTCATCCCACACATTAAAAAAAAGCTTGCCTATCAGTCAGTGTAGCTATGAAGTACCTCATTGTTTTTTCAAGCACAGAGCACTTGAACTTGGTCAAACGAGTATCCTAAAAATGGATCAAAGCAGCCAGAAATAAATACGAGTACTTACACAGGAGGAGCACCGTTTAACAAGACACAAACTGTGTCTCAAATGCATAATACTATACAGTATGCACCACACACTGATCATAATAGTTTATAGTTTATAATAGTTTTAGCAGTTTGTATACAGACTGATTCAACATATAATTCTATACAGACAGGAAATGATACAATAAGTGTATTTAATCTTATGACATAACATTTTTGTTTACAAGATATTTTTGGAGCAGTTTCACCATCCACACTTTATTAACATCTACAGTCTTTAGTACACATAATGTCTGCTTTAAGTGTACTTTATTTTGTCACCTTAGAAGTGTGAAAACCCTACAAACTAAAACCTGCTTAGAATTAGTATGTAATGTGGACTTGGAATATGGCGCGAGAGTCTAAGAGGCTTTGAGACAGCCAGAGCGGCGCTTTGAGCTAAATGCTAATGCCAGCATGTTACAGTAAAAATTCTCACAGTTACAACACTAACATGCTGATATGGCAGGTATGTTTACCATATTAACCATCTTTGTTTAACTTAAGAGCATGGTACAATTACCACTAAACACAACAAACAGCTGCTCATAACTTCTGCAGGTATTTAGTCATAAACCAGAGTATTGGACCCACTGAAATTGTGACGGGGGTCATCAAAGTCATCACTGATGTAATCTGCTCTGTTTTGCTTTATTCTGTTCTCCACATTAACTGTCTCAATAAAGGCGAGTCAGCGAGACAGCAAGAGTGCAAAGTGGATACTGGAAATTAATTTCTCAGACTTGTTGAAGGGAAAGTTAAAATCACCATGAGACGAGAGAGAGAGGAGAGACAGAGAGGAGGAGAGGCTGGAGTGGCAATTAGAACATCATGATGAGGCCATGAACGACGGGCTGTGGAGAGGGTGTCATGAAGGTTATCTACTGGGAACAGGGTGTTCTCACACGAGGCATAGTAAAGGCTGAGTGGGGTTTTGTTGTGCTTGTGGGAGCACTGCAGAGGATGCTGATGGAGCATGCAGCCTGAGCTTGAAAGTTGCACACTGTAGAGTTACAGTAATGCTCACTGGGTAATTCATCCATACATTCATTCATGCATTCATTCATTCATTCATAAATTACTGATATTATTGTTTCTATTATTATTACTACAGTTACTACTATTATTATGATTATTCACTCATTGTCCCCCATAGATGTAGCTGTTGTTGTCATCGTCATCATCTTCTTCATGTTCATCATCATCATCACCATCAGTCACTACTATTAGTGTAGTTGTTGCTATTGTTGTTGCTGTGCACCTTTGTCTCTGTCTCTGTCCTTCTGTCTCTACCTCTGCCTCTCTCTCTCTCTCTCTCTCTCTCTCTCTCTCTCTCTCTCTCTCTGAGGTAACTTCGGTTATGAATTAGCGCTATACAAATAAAATTTAATTGAATTGAATTGAAGTCAGCTAAGCATTGAGCAAGTCGAGTTCAATGAATCCAGGCACTTTATTCTTGAAATTTTTAAAAGGCTTTAAGTGCTGGGGATTCATTGAAGAACTGCCCTCTCAGTGTACATGCATGGGTTCAAGTCTATCTTTTCATTATTTATTCATCTTTTCTGCCAGATTTCTCACTTCAACTTCCAATTTAATGGATAAAAATACTGAAATAAAATAATGATCTATACAACGCCTCAACATTTATCCGTTAAACTTTCTTACAGATAGTTATACTCTAAAACTAATGAACACCCTGTAAATGTTTTTTTTTACTTGTCTCCTTAACTTAAGCTTAACTCATCACAGGGAGGAACTGCTGCAGAAAAACAACAGCTGTTAGAAAACAGGTCAATACTGAGACTAGTGTGTTAGAGCTGTTGGAATCTTCCTACAGTCCTGCTGTTGATCTTTTATAGTAAACAGCGTTCAATCACATACAGCTGGGGATGTCTGTTACTTAGATATTTTTTCCATTCATTTAAACAGTATAATTCAGACACCATTTTATTCACATTTCAAATAGTTTTGGCTCCAAAAGAAGAAGAATTATGTGATTAAAACTTATTTTTAGTCAATGTCCTCGCAGTGTTGTATGACAGGGACAATATGGTTGTAACCATTCTTTTCTTTTTGCGTAAGTGACCCACATTTCTTTAGTTAATTCTGACATTATGATCTGTGTATGTATATTTTCTTTTAATTGTAGAAATGAAACCACTCAACAGCACATCATCAACTGCACACGACTGACAGACAATTAATTTCTTTAAATGGATTCTGCTGATTGCTTCTCCTTCTATGCTCATATTAATAAAGTCAAGTCTAGTGGATTCATGTAAAACAGGCATTATTGTGAACTTGACACCTGACATTTAAATCTCTAGATTTTGATGAAAAGCTTCCAATTTGTTTTACCAATGACTGGTGATTTCTTATATTTCTTATTTAGATGTTGCTCATGGGGATCTTGGTCTCATTCTGCCTTTTCAGTGTTATGTTCTCCATGTACAAAACATTACTTTTTTTTTTTTTTACAAAACTTAACACTAAATAGCACCTATTTGTAAAGAGGACTTTCTACAACCTAAAAGCAAGAAAGACACTTACAAATATACCGTAGAGCAGTTATCTCATCCATCTGACTGTACCGTATCAAGCTACTGTGGCACATGATTCAAAAAATTGGAATAGTAGTATCCATTTGGACATTTTTAACCACAGTTTTAGCAGCTCGGATAAACCTCTGTAAACCCCCTTATATCCACCTTTATTAGCTTCACCTTATGTTAACAGACTATATAGTTAAACATGTTTTAGCCCTTTTACTACAACTATTGACTTTATACTGTAACAACTAACCTCTTTGCAAACAATGCCTGTTAAAAGGAATTAGGATTCATTTTCTCTACCGTTCAAGGCGTCTATTGTTTGGTTGTTTTTCTATTGTTTTTTATAACTTTCACTGTGGTGGGTTACACAACATGAGCAAGAGTCTGTTAACTGATTCCAAAATAATTAAGATGGATGCAAATAAGTGGGTGATCTACAACAGTCGGAAAACTAAAAACAAAACTACTAAGATATCAAACATGTAACTGCAGTCTTTGTTTTGAGTCCAGACAGGGATCTTTGCTTCATGTAATCCTCTACTGTGTTTTATCTAACTAGTATTTTGATATTACTTACCTATCTGGACAATTGTTGATATATTACCTGCAATGCTGGTATGAACCACTTAGTTCAGTGGTTTTAATGACAAGATTTTAATGATCCCTGTGAATAATTGTCTCATCTATCAGGAGGAAAACATTCTCTGATCACCCCTTCTTATACCAGCCTTTATGTATGCCCTAAATAACAACAGTGTCTTTCACAAGCTCAAAAAGATAAAAAGACATAAAGCAGTTGGAAGCCTGATGTTTGGGCACCATTGGAGCTTCACATAAACCGTTAACTTGCATTAGGACAAACATTACACATGGAATCACTCTCTAATGTCTCCCTTGAATTTGACTGCTGGAAAAAGCTGCTGCTGACAATGTCAAACAGGCAACATAGACCCAGCAGTGAACTCTACCTGAAGCACTTTCCATCTGCTGTTGAGATGCTCCAGGGCGCGGGCGTTCTCCATCGACAAATGGACATCGGAGATCGCCAGCTGGTGGGCCAGATCATTGATATGCTTCATGCCCTCCTTCACCTGGGTCAGCTCCTCCTTAAATAACTGCAGGAGTACGAGAGAGAGCGAGATGAGTAGAGAGAGAGGTGGATGGTAAGGCGGGCAGTGGAATAAAAGAGAAAGAAAAAAGCTGAAATACAAAACATGGAGAAAAAGTATCAGACACAGATAAACATCCAGTCTGGACAAGGTCTACTCAAATTAAATAATAACAGAAATCATTTGAAATGGGATCCAGTATTGCTGTCAGGTCTGTTTTAGAAACGATTTGGCATGAACCATATGCTAACTTAAATCAAAGTGAAAGAATGTATAATGGTATTGGAATAGCACCAGCATCTGTTTGTAGTAGATTTGATTTATGAAACCAGGGAATAAATGGATAAACTGTAACAATAGTGAAGTGTGAGGACAGCTAATGGCAGTCTATTTTCATCATTTTGCACTGTAGTGTGTATTAATCTTTTGTTTTCCTTTTTAGTGGGTGAAAACTTTTGCTGTCGATTTTAACATCTTTTTTATAAACTTCACAACCTCACTTGAAAGTAACTTGTATCTGAATGAGGGCAAACAAAGACAAACAATAAATAAATAAATAAGACATAATTGTGACAAGAAAATGCGCCTGTGTGACATGTTTTTCACAATCATTTTTGAGCACTGATGTCTTTATTTGACAGTGCACAGCAGAAACATTGATAAAAGATTGCAAGTGTAAGGTAGTGGGCACCATTCAAAAATAGTAAGCTGTGGCTGCATGGCACGAACGTCAGCAAACTCAGCCCGAGGATAGCCTGAAGTCCCATGTTTTTTTGGGGATTACTTCCCTGCATTTATTCCTATGAGTGCCATTTGAATGACAGGATGATAATTCACATAAAAAATATTTAACTCCAGCACATTAAAATAATGTTCTAACTCAGATGTTGCTAAATCAAATTAAGGTTTCATATTTACCATGATGGATGATTGTAGCTTGAGCAATTTGGGAAATTCACCAAATGGCTTCTGTTAATGGCAGGAAGTTAATCCCTGATATCTGCAAATGTGCTGACTGTGTTTAGACATCAGCAGAATCAACGGAAAAGAGAGAGGCAACAAAAATCACAGGCAGAAATGTAAATAATGCATCACCCTTTATCATGGGAGTGTGCAGTCTTGTGTGTCAATGTATGGGTCAGTGCATAGTGCATACTATACTATACTGAGTGTAGAGCTGAAACTATGAATAAATTAGTCAATCAACAGAACATTTTGATAATTGATGGTTGTTTGTTATTGTAATTTTTTCTAGCAAACAAAACATTTTAGGATGGTTCGATCCAATGTGAGGATTTGATGCTATTCTCAGTTTTATGTGATAGTAAACAAGTATTTCTTTGGTTTTGAACTGTTGATTGGACAAAACTATATTTAAAGATATCACCATTTTGTTAAGCTGTGACAGACATTTTTCACTATTTTCTGGCATTTTATAGACCAAAAGATACATTTTTGAATGGATATTGAAATTGTTGCAGCCCTATATGCGTGTATGCAAGTGTGCATAATGCGGGGTTTATGATTGTGTCTTATTTGCATGCATCCATGTGTCTACTCTTATATGTGTCTGTGTGAGAATGCAAATTAGTGAGTTAGTGCATATGAGGCCAACTGACGAGACTGCCCTAAACACCATGCTGAACATGTGCTGGCTGTGACAGGAGTCCAAACAGTGACATGATTATTGTGAAGTGCCTTCACTTCTAATGAATAGAGCCACACAATTACAGGCAGCAGCAGCACTCGGCACTCCATAATGACTAAACCAATGACCTGTCATTTGTTTAACAGCATCCATTCAACTGAGGATTGTAACCCCTACCATCTCCACTGTGTCGGTTTGAAGTGTCCTTGTCATTCTCTGTCAGATCACAGCCACTCTGACAGGAATGCGTACGCAGGCAACCAAAACAAAACATTTTAAAGCAACACAGCCTGATACCAATCTCTCACTTATTCATGAGTAACATATCACTGCTGTGTTCATGTGATACAAAAAAAATACAGCAAAAAGCTGGATGTCACTGTTTTGATGTTTGTTTACGACAAAGTGTCACAATGTGTGCTTTTTCAGGGTTAGCCGGAGGCGATTATCTCAAAGGAGGCAATTAAGTTACTCCACAGGTAAAACCAATTTATATCTGGGAATCACGATAATGTGTCTGCATGTACAAGAGTGTGTGTATGAGAGAGATAAAGAGAGAGAAGAGAGTGTGCATGTAATGCAGAGTGGTTTCCTGCGTGTCTACCTTGGTGGCGTCTATGTGGTCCTGCAGAGAGTCAATGAAGAGGTCTCCGACAGGCTCCCAGGCGTCTCTCACCCCCTCTGCCTGCTCCAGGGCCACGGCCAGTTCTTCCATTGCTGCCTGGATCTGAAGTAGACGCTCTAAGGTCCTCTCCATGTGTCTGTGAGGTATAATTCATTGCAGTTCACCACCAGGACCATTAAAATTTTGAGCTAATGCGAGCAACAGACAAAAAGAATCTATCAAAATCCACAGAGCATGCAGTCCAACATACCATTCATTCAGATGTATGCGCTGTCATTTCAGTAGGGCTATTTTAAACCATCATTTCACACTCACACACATTATTATTCTGAAAAGTAAGCTCTGAATTTTCAATGATCTAAAAGTTGATGAATGTGTTTTCCTAATTGTTTCTGTAAAGAATTATATTTGCTACGTTTTGTAATCAGGTTATGGTAATTATATTATGTCTAATGTATCGCTGCATGACCCTGCTACGGATCAACACACGCACACAGTCACAGGGAGAAATAACACTCTTGAGTTTATGGCTCTAAAAGTTACAGGCATATTGCTGTTGTATAGTAAAAGGGCCCCTTTATTTCCCACAAAAATGCCTTTTTCCATCACTTATCTTTGAACAGCACTCTCATACTTTTCTCCCCTGTTACATACAGCCAAATTATTTGAAAACGGTAAAGGAGAAAAAGACTGACAACAGGTCTGACCAAACAAAAAAAATAAAAGGAAGCAACAAATATACCCCAAACAATGAATAAATAAAAGAGCCTATCTTCCACCCTTTGTTAGGCCTATATTTAAGCATGAGTCTTCACTCAGGAGGGGGGAAAAAATAAAATTGTAACTTTTAGGTAACAAAGAAAAACCAATGTGTTTTGCTTTTGAGTTTCAAGAGCACATGGAAATTATTATCATGGTTATCATTTCTTTATTTAATTAAGAAATAATCACCAAACTGGAATTGCAAGACTTTCTGAGGACAAAAAAATGCTGAAATCCTGAACAGATTTCTGACTGAAAGTCTATTTTCAAACACTGGCCTTGAAAAACATCTTATTATTAACATTATTATCATTACTGTCAAAAACAACTTTCCATTCACCAGAACCTTTCACATTTTTTGTTATATATATTTTTTTTTTTTGTCATTTTCTGAGAAAAGACAGAAATCCAGAATTGGAAGAAATATTTAGATCTTACTTCAATACAACAATGTAAAAATACACTATTATATAAGTAAATGGCCTGTATTCAACATCCTACTGAAATAAAAGTGACAAATAAATCTGAGGGGTTGTAAGATAATTATTGGGGTAAGAAAGAAGATGAACTTTTCATATTTTCATTTTTTGGCCTTTTGTCTGATCTTTGCTGTTTTCTTGAAAGGGTTAACAAACCAAGAATGTCTGGTTTCAATTTTAGCAATGCATTATATTATATTATATTATATTATATGTCCTTATCATATGTTTTTATTCAAAGTAAAATAAGTAACTTGTAATTATAGCTGTAAGATAAATAAAGTACCTGACTAAATTGACTTTTGATCACTGCAGAAACCTTACTTAATCTGTACAAGATATACAAATTTAAAACTGTATCTGACCTATGGCGGTCCACGCAGCGTGCCGTCAGCTTTTCCCACAGGTCACTGGCCACGTTTGCCTGCTTCCACACCGAGCGGCTCACATTTAAGATCCGCCGACGTGGAGACACCTCTGCAGACGGTGGAAGAGGAAGGGGGATAAAAGAGAAAGGAAAAGGGCAAAACAAGTTGGAGACACAAGGAGAACACAGTAAGGTAGACTGCTACAGTATTCCCCAGGTGAGCATCCCATGTTCAGAGGCAGACGTTATGAAGAGGACGTGTTGTGGAGAAAAAGCCAAGCTTGCTGTATTATTGATCTGAACAGATGGTACTGTAGAGCTGGTGAGTTAGAGCTAATTGGTCCCGACCCGGACTCTTTCCCTAAACTCAGTGTGACACCAGAGAATGGATCACTGCTAATAACTACTAATGGAAGATTTCACCTGCATGGGTCCTACCAAATGAACTCTGGGGTTTAGCCCAGGATGGTTGTGAGTATGATATTTTGGCTGGCGCAGCAGTTGGCACAGAGTATGAAGGGAGCAGACCTTTTCCATCGGTCAGGGTCTCCTCTGGCTCCTGGAAGGGGTGCTGAGCCAGAAAGGCCTGGGCAGACTCCAAGACTGAGTAGATGAATGGCCCACGAGACTTGACATCCTCCATGAACGCCTGCCGGGACACAACAGAGACGGAAAGAGTGTTTCTAAGTAAAAGAGAATGAAAGACATAAGCTGCTTTCAAACTCAAGTGCTGGTTGAATCGGCATTGTAGACAAGGAAGATGAGTCCTTTAGGCTGTAATAATGACAGCACACATGGTGTGTTCTAGTGCTGAAACTATTCAAACAACCGACAATGAATTGAGAACAATTTTGATCGTCAAATAAAGTTAATCTACCGTAATTCATTTTTAAAGAAAAAAAGCTAATCATAAGCTGGTTCCACCTTCTCAAACAAGGTATTTTCTTCTTTTTTTTCATTGGAAATTAAATATCTTCTGGGCTCTGGGAAATTTGGATGGACATTTTTCACTTTTTTTTACATTAAACAGACCAAGTCACACAGAAAAATAAAATAATCAACAGTTAAAGAGAAAGCCCACTATGAAACACCAGCAAACACTAACCACTGAACTCAAATGACACTGTGTCATTCTAGTGACTTTAAATAGGCTACCAGACAAACAGCAATGGCCAACCGGGGGGAAGGTGGTAAGAAGCAGAAGGTGTTTTGCATGAACTCATTATTCATACAAATTGGTTTATATCCATTTAAGTTGATTAAACAAGATCAAATTTTTCTGATCAGAATCTAGCGTTCAAGGTTAGGGAGTGTGATGCGCTGGGCAGATTGTGAAGCCCTCAGATAAACTAGTATTTTTGGGCCCTGTAAATAAACCTGACTTGAGTTGGCTTCCATTTACCTGCAATTCTCAGTGATTCACAACACGTCCAGTGTGCTAACAAGAACAAACAGTAGGGTTTAGGTCCGACTTCCATTATTCACATTCTGCAGTGGCGTTTTCATTGACCTAGTTCAAGTGATGTATCACCAGTGACCAATGACCACCTGAGTGGAAATACCTGGTACATAAAATGTGGTGATATTTCCAGTATTTGCGAGTTGACGAGGATCACTTGAATGCTCCATTAAGCAACTGACCAGCGCACAACTATGGAGAGAATTTTGTTCCTTTATTATTCAATCAGATAGAATAGATTTGAAACCAAAAAAGAGATATGAGAGCAAAAAAGAGTAAGTGGCAATCAAAAAAAAATGTTTTGAGATCGAAACAGAACAGGTTGCAATCGAAAAAAAAATATGAGTGAACATATTTCTTCAACTTCAATCAAAACTGATGTTTGTAAGTAGAAACATACGACCATTTTGCTTATAAATCAGTCCTCTTTGCTTGCGAGTTCTAAAGTTTTGCTTGCGAATTCAACTGCACTTGATGGGCGGGGCCTACGCTGGTGGACAAGAGAAGAGTTTCTATTGGTTGGTTTGACCTGGCTACGTCTTCCGCATTACACCCACTTCGCCCTTGTGCTGTGCTGCTTAGAGGTAAGTCTGTTGCTATTGAAACATTTCCCGTAAGTAATGAATTGCGCTATATATCGTTGGCTACAGCCTGCCGTACATTCACAACAACAACAACAACAACAACAACAACAACACAAGTAATGAATTATAATGCCCTGCTGCTGCAAGCACACTGATTAGCAGCAACATGGTTGTCTCTGCTAGTCACGGCCTGAGCAGAGTAGCCTAATGAGTGAGTGAATTACAGGGAGGCGTATACAACGTAGGGCTGTGATTTAAACATTTAGTGTTGCATGGTACTCGCGGTGCCAAAACGTCACGGTTCCTACACAACAGTACTACCGTGGATTACTAAACTACCGCTGAACGCGGTGCCAGTTTCCACTGTGTAGCGGGCTGCCGCTACTCCTCCCGGCTCCCGTTCTCGCTACAGCTGTTCTAATGTCAACAAACACAGGTGGCGAATAATTAAAATCAAAAATTGGTCTGATTATACAGATCAGTGGTGCTGAAATTTGCGTTTCTCTTCTATAGCTTACACATTCTACATCTCTGAGGTCAAAAGCATCATTCAGTGTCATTTAAGTCGGACTGTCTGACGCAGCTGCTCCTGTATAGACCAGTAATGCTGGCTGGTTAGAAATATGTGCGCGAATTTGTTAAATTATCATTTTAAATTGTCATTTTAGAAATCCAGCTTTGGATCATTGAGAAGCAACAAATAAATTGGAACTGGGAAATAAGCCACTGTGGCCACAAATGGCAGTCACAGGATAAATGTAAATTACTCAAAAAGTCAGAAAACAGATTCAGTAACATCAGTTACACAAGAAACACAGCAGAAAGAATACATGGGTTACATATAGGATTGACTAAAGACACGCACACACACACTGGCAGCAACCTACTGGCCATATGATATTACATGGCTGTCTACTTGTGCTGAGAGGCTGCAGGCAATAGGAGACCAAATCTATTGGGAGCACTGGTCAGTTGGCCTGCTCACACAGAAGAGCCAATTAGCTGGAGAGCCCAGCTCCACTGGTCCACACTGAAGAGCGCTCCCTATGCAAATCACAGACGAAGAGCTCATTGTGCAAGAAGACACACACACACACATATACATATGCCTTTACTCCACCACAGAACAGATATCCAGAGCCTCCTCAGGGCCTTGAGTAAAGCCAGTGTGTTAACCTTCTACATTCTTCCACACTAATCTTTCTTCTGTATAAAACATACTGCAGGTGTGTGAATGAATGCCAGGGATATCCCCTCTCTTCAAAGTAATTTATTTCGTTGAAGCCAGCGCACTCAATCCTCTTACACTATGAAGAGATTACAATTTCAGCTGAAAATCTACATTACCAGCTGGAATTAGCAGCATTGTGCAGCACAGCAGTGAAAGTGTTTCAGTGTTTTAAAAAAAAAATAATAAAAAAGCACAGGACTAGAGCCCAGCAGGCCTGATAACACCCAGCGAGCAGAGTTAAACAGAAAGCCCCCTATGAAACACCAGCAAACACTAGCCGGAGCCAAGCAAACATGCAAAAGTGTGTAACAGTGAGGAGCTGTGGCATGAGATAAGATTCCCAATGCAACAGTCATGGAGAAAACCTGCTGTCTGCCTTTTCTCTTTTTCCTCGTCTCACACTGTCTCTAATGACAAACAAATTCCCTCCTCAACCTCACATCCTCGCTCCTCCTCACTTCCTTCCTTTCCTGTTCCTTTTTTTTCATCCTCTTTATTCTCTCCATCCTCTCTTTAGCTGCTTTGCTGCCCAAAGAGGAGCTGAGCCACGGATTCCCTGAGCCAGCTGTCATGTTAAAACTTTAATTCCAGCTAAATTTCACACTCAGAGGTTTCGTCTTTGGTTGAAGGAACATTAAGAGCGAAGCCTTCAGATCAGATTAAGATACATTATGCATGGGGTAGAAAAAGTCAGACGAAGAAAATGACTTTATTGACTCTGTCTGAACATGTTGATGGCGTTCCTTTTAACCCCCCCCGACGGTCCCTCTCAACGTACTTCAGACAACACAGAGAAGGATACGTTTTCATTTCATTTTGCCTTTCGCATGAGGCTAAGAAGATTCTGCAGCTGCCGCTGACTCACACAAAATCCCTCCAATTGCCAAGATGCTCAGTTATCCCAACACCCAAACACTTCCCACCCATCTCCCTTGCATCACCACCCCAAATACACATACAGTAACCATGCTCCCAAACCAATACACAAGCAGATGCACACGCAAAACTGTAGCACAGTGGGAACTCAACACACACACAAAAAACCGACATCAGAATAAATCCACTTAAGATCAATAATTCACATTTCTTAAAACGCTTTAATTCTCTATAGAAAACTAGGATGCAATTTCCCTCTCTGCTTTGTCAGAAAAGTTTTAGAGCCACCAGACGCTTGGGAAGCCGAGGCTTCTCAGATAATAAAGGCGTGCTGTGCCCAAAATGGAACATTGGAGAGAAGAGAAGAGGAGAGGAGAGGAGAGGAGAGGAGAGGAGAGGAGAGGAGAGGAGAGGCGAGGCCTCAGTCAAGGGATAGTTGTTGAAAAGAAGAGGAAGTGTGGCTTTAAAGCATGAAAAGCAGACAGGGTGCAGGACAGAAGGGGAGGGATGAGGAGGGACGAGGAGAAAGGAGAAATTAAGAGGGAGAGGAAGGGGGACAGAGGCGACTGCAGGATAATGTTAAGTGTTGTTCTTTTCGTTGTCCTGTTAATTGGGAGTCTGATTTCTCAGTGCACTGGTCGAGGTGGGAGTTGGAGTGGGGTTAAGCGGGAGCCACAAACCTCTCACTGTCAATACAATTCTCCCTTTAGAGACAGAGACACTGCACCAACTGACAGCACAGAAAATTGGAAAGAGGGTGGAAAGGGAAACTCTGCTGTACTTACAGAACCAATTAGAGTGTGTGAATGTAGGCTACTGTATGTGTGTGTGTGTGTGTGTGTGTGTGTGTGTGTGTGTGTGTGTGTGTGTGATCTGCATGTCTACACCAGTCCCAGTTCCTGAACAACAGCATAACTAAGGTGATATACCGGGAGATGAAAGAACATCCCTAGCATCCCAGGTAGCGTCTCTCCAAATACTTCCTGTCACAGTGGAGCACAAGAGAAGTATCCAAAGAGCATCAATTTTAATGGTTTTACCCTTCACACACTTTCAAGTATTTGGATTTTGATTGTCTCCTTGATTTAGATATCATGATGGCTCAATAATATTTTATGGTAATAAATATTCATCAGAAGCATTATTTCCACTATGATTTAGCGACCGCATCAGATTCTGCTTGTTGTCTGGAGCTATTTTTAAACAGGCCAACAATCTGTATGACTAACAGTAAGGCAGACACACACGCACACACACACACACACACACACACACACACACACACACATCACACTGCCTGGCTGCTGGGCATCTCCAGTCTGTACCAACTTTATGAGAGTCTCGGCCAACACAGCACACAGGGCTATATAACATGTCAATTAAAAAGATTTCAGTGGAGAGACTTTCCTCCCTTAAAGACATCCTGGGATTTTTGTTATTGTCCCACCAGTGGATGTCTTAACACACAAGAAAGCCATTTTTTTTCTTTTGATCTGCCCAATAAAACAAACACAATGCTGAAACTCTCTCCAATTATTCTGTCAGCTTGCTAAATTAAGGAAGTCAGATTAAAAGGAACTTGCAACTTGACTGTATGTTTATCTCATGCTGTCAGTGACCAGAGGCTTTCTAGTCAGTGTGTTAATGTAGGTCGAGAGCCTCAAAGACCCTACACATAAATATGTTCCACCCACACAGGTGTTCATGTATAGACCTCTTCTGTAGACTGTATGTGTGGGCATTTAACATTGTGTTTGACTAATAACTCCTGTTAGTTTTGTTGAACCTGAACAATTAACACCTGTAGTTTGGTTCCTTTAGCAAGAATCCCATCATGACCCCAACCATCTTAACCAGACAATAAGATATGAGTGACTGTGCAGGGCTTAAAGGTCCTGCACATACACACAGGTGTTTGGTGTATATTCTTTCATTACTGATAAATAGACCCTTGTTAAATGCACAAAATTGATATTTGCACAATGGATACCTGTCTATATCATACCAAGGCTGCCCAACTTGCACTGGCAATACTGTCTAAATTAAATTAATATATTGCAATATATGATATTTGGTGGACTTTTGGTTATGATGTTTATCTCAAGGTGTGTCGAGGGATGGTTTGGCCGTCATGTGTGTCACTGGGGGTAATTGTGTGCATATGTATGGTATGGTATGGCCTGTGTTGTATGTATTAAAATAAATGTTAAAAATATATATATATGACAAGAAATAAATTACATCAACAGTGATCTTGTTGGTTGTCTTCCTGTATCATTCTTAATATCCATCCATAAAAAAGGTTTTGCACTATTCAGGTGGGGAGAAAAACATCTTAAACAAGCTCTTAAAAGGTCTACATTGTCCTGCGGTAAAAAGGTGCAACCAAACTCACAATAATCTGCCTGTACACACCAACACAGACCTGAGAAGGTGTCCAGGAAGATAAAATAAATCAAACACACATACAGGTAAGAATACAGAGATTAAAGAAGCGTGACGTATGTTGAAAATGTTATTTGATCCGTGTTTCAGTTGAACTCCTATCACTCGAGCTCCTGTCTGTGTCTTGTAGAATTAGTTGACAACCAGTAATCCAAGTCTAATTATAATCCCCAGGTTTTAGAGGGAGTATTGGTTCCCTGACCTCAATATGAGGATAAAAATATTTATTGGAAAGATAAACAAGCGCTGATTTGTGCCATGATCAATAAGGTCTCAGTCTCTAGGTTTGTGAGCTTGTGTGCCCTTCTATCTACACAAGCCCTTGAAGGGATTTACCGTCCAGTTCAAATCACTGAACCGTGGAGGAATTATCTGAGAGGAGGAGGAGGTGGCTCACTGCTGTCAGCAACTCAAACTGATGTTCCCTAAAGCCTTAAACTTGGACAAAAAAAATTACCATTGGGTAATGAGAACATCACAATTTCACCTCTGTGTTTAGTATTTGGTGTGCAATGAGGCTTTAGAGATGATAAAAATGCTGTTTTGTATCACTTTGTTCAGCACACACATCACCGTTAACCCGAGAAACAATCACACAACAAACTAATCCTCATGTGGCTTTGTGTTAATCAAAGTGTTTATTTACCAAATCATGGTTGTACTGTGCAGACTGTGTCTCTCTGTGCTCAAGGGCGTAACTTTGGTTTGAGAAGTGGGGTGCTCATTAAAATGGGGACTTTTAATCCAGTTTCCTGCATTTCTTTATACATTTAGGAACTACAGTAACCTATATAACCCTGGCAAAAATTAATTTGGTCATCATGTTAAATTCTGGAATAGTTTTAAATAAACATAAGGGAAGGCTGTCTTACCTTGTTTTTGCCTTGTTTAACCCACAACTTTAATGAACTTCCCATGTTGAGTTATTCAATTATGTATCAGTGTTAGCCCCAGTGGAAATGATGCTTCAGGATATACAGTATTTTTGGTGAGTGTCGTAGTTACCATTGAGGACATACAGGATACATTTTCAGTATTATTTCTTGGAATGATGCTGTTTAATCACTTTAGCAGAAGTTTACAACCTACACATCCATACACAGAAGTAACATGGTGGGTGAGAACAAAAATGTGTGTCTCATATGTTTTTTCTGCAAAAAAAAAAAATCTCCACATTAATCTCCTCAAAAGGGCCTCTACTCTTTCTACCTCATATGCAAATTAACATATATGCAAATGTTGTTAATTTCTAAAGTTATCCTGGTTTCCAGAAGATGTCTCCAACTTCACTGTAAAGTCAAACCGCAAATTATTGTGACATGCTAGTAGGCCCTATCTTTTAAAATGAGATTCTCATTGAGCACAGAGAAAATGTCACATTCAGCAGATGAATGTGAAACCATCCTTCTAGTGTCAAACTCTGCTCATACATCATTTTGCACAGTGAAGCTGTGAAGCAAACATCCAACTGTAAGTGCTAGAAGAAAAACATATTTTTGAGTGAATGGGGTATTTAAGCATTCAATTAACCACTTATTTCCAGAGAACATGTATTAGAACTAGTCCTTGGCACTCCCAACACACACTGCAGTGCACAACCCCCCACCTCCATCAGTACTATCAATGACAGCTGAACTTGGAGAAAGTTTCAACTATTTAGTATTGACTCAGGCTTGACAATAAACCCAGGATTGATCAATATCTGTGATATCTACACAAGCTGCCACCAGAGTCTCTGTTATCTGTAAACCCCAAATGCTCTATTCTGTTCCTCACCTTCTGTTGCTGCAGTGAAAAAGCATAATCCATAAAACCACACTGCTCCATGTGTTTTTCTACATGTTCACTTTCTCCAGCAACAACAAATTCACCTACTTATCACGCAGTTCAAACACTGCCTTCAAAACCATTGGCCTCTCAACTCCCAGTCTCTCACATTTCAATGACAAAGCCATCACACGCATTGCACAGATCATAGCGCATGACCCTGGGCACACCCTCAATCCATTTATCAAACTGCTCCCATATGGATGCAGTTATAGTACTGCAAAGTGGAAAAGAGAACACTGTACTGTAGTAGGAGTCTTGTCCCCTCTGTCACACACAACACTAAACACTCTACCCCTGTGAATACATCTATGTATGTCTGTTTTTATATCTGCATGTTTACAGACTCAACTATAGACTCAATTTATCTGAGTACATGTGTGTTTTTGTATGGCTGTATCTTGGTCTTGAGTGAGTAGACATACCTTGGACAGAATAAAGACTAATATTTGCACTGCAGAGGTAGTATCATCTACATTACCTGGTGGAACTCCCTCTGGTGCTGGACGGCCCCCACGTCGCCTCCTATGGGCAGCTGCTCCGACAGCTCCTCGTCCTTGGCTGTCAGCCATTCTATGATCTCTTGCAGAGAGAGTTGAAGCTTCCCGCTGTTGTCTGAGAAGGCCTCTAGCCGCACCCTGCCAACACATGCACACAGAGTTAGTTTAGCAAACAGTAACATTCTCCTGCTGCAGGTGAAATTTGGTCACTACCACCCATTATCCAGAATGTCAACACAGTATTAGCTTTGTTAACATCCAGAACTGAAAACGGCATCAAAAGATGTCAAATATATAAGATTTAAACCTTCAATTGAGAGCCAATAATGATACATAGGTTGTCAGCGACCTGTTCATAGTGGAAAGTGGAATAAAATACAAACTTAACACAATTTACGTCCTAGGACCTTGTCTTTCATTTGGGAAACTATATCAAGTTGCAGATGTCTTCACGTCAAACTGTCAGAATAAACATTTGAAAGGGCCTTGGAAAGCTTGCTTTGAAAAGGTCAGTGCTTTGCTGTTGAGCGAGTTACGTAGGAGACAAATAGCTTGAAATCTGTCACGCTGTGCTGAACATGGCACTCTGGACGATGCTGTATCTGAATGCTGTGCTGTGTCATCATTGAGTTTTGAACAAGTATAAAGCGTGTGCATGGGGTTGTAGTAAGCCAGATACTCGGGCTCTAAAGCGTTTGGAGATGTCCTTTTCTTAACATTTTAAAACCAAAAAGATTGGTAACAAATTGGTAAGAAACGTAAGGAACATATTAAACAGTGGGGTTGTCTGCTTTATCTGAAACAGCAGAAATAAACATGTTTACAGCCTGGTACATAAAACACATATATTTAACGCTATATTCCCTGTTGTTGATGACTGTATGGGGGTTGAATTTTTATAAAACCCGGTTTAAATTATATTGACACTTTAAGTTATGAATAATTAAGTGCATGACTGCTTTGAGTGACAGGTGGCTGTTTTCATCAACCAGGCTTCATTCAGCCTGCCTCACTTCACCCACACTCCACATCTTTGCCCATTATTGGATTAGCCGGGAGCCGTCAGAGAACAGCTCTTCAGAAACCTATAGGTGACAGGCTCAGTACTTTGGCATAATATCATGTAGCCATCAAGACCATATTTAAGACCCTTTTCCATGGTTCTTGTAATAAAAATTAAAAAAAAATTCATGGAGATAATTTTAGCTAAATACATAAAAATCTGACAGGTTGCTTTTGTCTACCTCTGTCTAAAATCAGGGATCCATTTCTAAGAATTGTGACGGTAAATCTGCCACCGTTATCATTATATGTTATTAGTTTATTGTATATTATATATGCTGAGCAAGAACAAAAAGTTTGGGTGACAAACGAGCCAAACCATGCATTACCACTATCCAAAAACTTTTTTTTTTTCATAATACAGGACACTATAGAGTATAGCTACCTTCTGTGTTAAATCACAATGCAGAAGTCCCAGCAAAACAAACAGATAGTCCGTATGTCGCGGCACATGGAAGACAAGATGAGAGACACTGAGTCACAGGTAACTGTTGCAGCAGGTTTGTTGGAGTAAATCAGGAACAAATATCAGACAGAATTTATCTGCTTGCCACCTGCCAGCAGCATGAGAGATGTCTGAGGGAACCACTGCTCTTGTATCAGTGGCACAGCTGGCTCTAAAGGGCAGTGTGAAAGCATCCCAGTGTTTCAATTACACACCAGAAGCCAGCACTCAAACATCATTATTCCTGCACATCACAATTTGCCAGCACTGTCACATCAGACATGATGAGTAGGAGCGAGAGAAAGAGTCAGACAGAGAAACAGATAGTCTAAGTGTCACTGCTCACAGTTATGAGGGAGGGAACGTTACAAAAAAACTTAATTTGACTGATATTCAGATGAAAGCCAAAGGGAAGTCAGAGGAACACTTTAAGATTTCTAAGTCTAAATGTAGTCAAACAGAGTAAATCACAATGATGCTATTCTGCAAAACATATGGTTATAGTATGCACCAGCACCATTAGCATTCCAATAGCAATGCCATGTTAGCAACTGAAAAGGAACTGTAAGGCAATTTCCTGCAACCTGAATTTGGGACAGATGAGTTCTGACACATGAGGGATTAGGTATCACTTCAGGGGTGCTGGCTGAATGCAGACATGTGGGAAAAGCTTTGAGACGTTACGGGGGAAAAGACGGAAAGGTGAAATCAAGCTTGTAAGTGCACATTTCAGAATTGATAGGCCTCTTTGTTCAGCCCTATGTCAGTAAACTTGTGTGAAGCAGACCATGCTGTCCCCTAACCCTCTTGTTGCCCCTCCAGCTCAGCTTGTTGTGGTAGTTGAATCCGAGAGGAACTGTTTTTCCGTGGCCCCTGCAGAACAGGCTCTTCATAACAGGCGTGAATACACACATTCAAATACAACATACACACACACAGTAAAGAGAGTTCAAATCACAGCGAACCCTGGCCTCGGATACATCTAAGTAAGGTCATCCATCAAAGGATGACCCTGGCACTTTTGCAGAGAAGTTTCAAAAACGCTTCAAACCACAAAGGAGACCTTCGATTCACACACTGATAGAGAAAAACATGCACAAACACACACACACACACACACACACACACACACACACACACACACACACACAGCTCACAGTACACTCTCCCATCACTGCTGCTTCCATTACACACAGAAGGTGAGACAAATAGAGCACTGCCAGTGCTGTAATGGAATCGCAGTCACATGGTGGGTGCTGCCAAGAACAGCTCTTACCCTGCTAAACTGTAGAGAGGCCAGGCTAAAGGTTTGCCAGTATAGGAGGCTGACTGATGCTATTCTATCTCCAGTGGAAATATCGTGATATCAATTTAAGTGCAATTTATGGGCCAAGGGCTGTATTAGATTAGAAGATGCCAGAGATTTTGAGTGTGTGTGTGTGTGTGTGTGTGTGTGTGTGTGTGTGTGTGTGTGTGTGTGTGTGTGTGTGTCCAGAAATGTAGTGAAGAAAGGTTTGAAAGAGGACATGGGTAGGATGCTCTTTTATCTTTGTAAAGACTCATTTGAGTTAACCTTAGTTAACTCAAATTAGTCAGTATTAATAGATTTTTTTTTAGCACACTGGGTTGACAGCAACAAGCTGTAAACACAACACGGGCATTTTACCACCTTATAAAGTTGCAAATTTGTTAGCAAGCAGTTGCCTATTTTTAGTTTAAATTCAGCAGACATTTAGCAACATTAATTGTCATTAAGATTGTGTTTTTGGCCAACTGGTCTCCACTATTTCCTGAGGAAAATATTGGAATTATTTAACTGCTAAATGCTCCACTATGTTCTCTTAACTCTTAACTTTCTGTAGTTTGGTGCTGTAGTGTGTATTGGGTTTATCAGAGCTTTTCCACCATTTTATTATCTGTGGGTTCATCACTAAGAGTAGTATAGTATATTGTAGTTTGACACATTGTTGAAGGTACAGTGAACAAAATTGAGCACCAGACATACAATTTAGTATATCAATAATAACTCAGGGTTATTATGTGCAGTTTAGAAAAAAGAGTTAGTGTATAAAGATAATTCATCTCTCTCTCTCTCTCTCTCTCTCTCTCTCTCTCTCTCTCTCTCTCTCTCTCTCTCTCTCTCTTCTCTCTGTCTCTCTCCCCTCTTCCTGTCTACCTTCAGCTCCCTCTATCCATTAAAGGCATACAAAGCCTGACATATTTTTCAGGTTTTTTAAAAGTTTAACACTCATGCCCTTCAGATATTTCATTCTTTTCACAACACTTTTCAATCAAAATTTAGGACAAAAGAACTCCAGCTAATCTTTTAACACACTTGTTCTAACTCAAAACCACTTCTGTACACACGTGAGTTCATTCGTTCACTTTTCATATTTCATAAAAACATTCCATTAAAATAAAGAGTTACTCTGTCAGTTACTTTTTCTGATTGTCCTAGGTTATATCAGTACTTTTAAACTAGTGTTAATTCATCAAATATCCTAAATGTAAGTTACCAGAGTCGCTGAAGGGTTTGTGTGAGTGTGTGTATACGGAGTATTATATGTTGTATTGTAGGCTTGGAGAAAATTTTATGTCCAACAGAGGAGTAATATTAGACAGTTCTGTGTTCTTGAAGTGGGGAAAGAGGGAAAGGGATTAATCTTCCGTAGTACTTGGGTAATGAGGAGAAACAGAAGATTATTTCTTGGTTGGCAGGTAGGAGGGTTTAAAGAGGGCAGTCAGCATTAGAAACAAAGAGTGTTGCCAATTCAGTAGATCCGATAATATGATTCTCCACACAATGTGCAGTTCCCATCAAAAATCGCAGGAGCCAAAGGGTCAAAAGGAATAATCAAACCCGCTCTTGGTGTGTTAGCAACAGTTGTCCTTGAATCTGATGTAGCTTAGGGTTTGTTAACACCAGTAAAATCTTGCAATGACTTCAGAATCAACATAGATTTATGCTTCCTTGACTTGACCTGCACACACTCCCTGACAGATGTCAAAAATAATCACCCTGTCCTCTGCTGGGACACACCCACTCCCTCACAGCAATCCTCTGCTGTGCAGTAAAAGAGTTTCCTGTTTGTATGACTGGCTGCTACAAAACATTTTGATTAGTGCAGCTTTCAGAATCAGAACATTTTAGCCTTTAGTCTGTTTTCTGGAATTGGAGTTGGTTTTAGGGCTGGGTTAAGGTTCACTTCAGTGTTGGGGTTTAGGGGTTGGGATGTAGTTCCGATGGTTAAATGAAAAGAACGGCATTATTTTCTTATAGTTAACAAATCCCATTAAAAAAAAAAAAACAAGTGAAGAAGTTTAGGGGTTGACAATAATTTTCCACAGAGGACCACATACTGTACACAGATACTGTATGATGTCTTGTGTGCTCTGTCACAGAAAATATCAGGTTCTACATATCACATTACTGCACATCACTGCTTATAAAAACGCATCAAACTCGTCGCTCAGTTTATGTCACCACACAGTCCATATGTTGGGTTCATTTTCAGATGTGTGTGTCCTTATCTCAGGCTGCTCAATAACAGCTAACAGACTTGATCACAATGGCAGCAATAATCAGTACGCATTGGCTAACTAATGGGAGGCTGTGTGACATAGGACCTCAACACACAATTTTAAGACTAAAAGCAGCTAATCTCACCAGGGAACACATGTCTAAACTGAGACTGGCTGTCAAAATTACAGGTATTGTCATCATAAAGATTGTAGACCTTTTCATTTCCTGGATTAGCTTCAAGCTAAGGATTCAAAAGAGATAAAATATGCAGCCTTAAATTAGACAGACTAATGTTGGCTATGAATGTGAATACACAGATTCATGCTGCAACAGCTGAGGTGAGAAGGACACTGAGCTGCTAGCTCAACACTGTTGTGGATAAGGATCCTGATCACAATGTTTAGGGTGTAAATATGAAATTGTGTTGCTGTTTAGCAGACCTTGAGTTTTGTGTTCAGTGTAACTCAATGTTCTTCCAGTTGCAAACTCTGTTGCATGTTAATTACTGTTGTATCCCCACATTTCTTGACAGTTAACATCCAAAGTAAATAACATGGTCAAATAGAAATCCAACTCCCAAATCAGTCAGAGAGATTACAGAGAGAGGCTTAGTGCCTGGTTCAATGATTAATTAATGCATAGGAGATAGAAGCAGTGTTTCTGCTGTTTTAGGAGAGAAGAGCTAGCTAGTGTGTTGCCTCAGGGCGGAGAGAAGCTTTCAGCACAGCCCCATCCCTATCTCCTTTCTTCCCTCCCTCTCTCTCTGTCTCTTTCTCTCTCAATTGCAGAGATGTTGCAAAAACTGGCAAAAAGCGCAAGGGTGTGTGATGGGCCACGTTGACACTAGCAGCACAGCATTTAGTTGAAAGGGTATATATTCAAAGGTGTGTATATGTATATTTTTCTTCAAAATCTCCTGGGATACCACACTGTGAAAGTCTTGAATCAAAGTATACTGAGATGCGACACATTTATAGTGTCATGTTGTCATTCTTAGCTGGTTTGTTAAGATCAGGTTCAGGTTCGGGCAGACTGCTGACTTTGGGGAGAAGTCATGATGGAGAGAGTTCAGCAATATGTTGAAAAAGAAAGAAGTAGAACCCAACTTGTCTGTGATGTGTTACATTGCTTTTTGTTGTGTTATTGCATAGTGGTTGGATTGCATGGTCACCACAGAGCAGGGGCAGATCTAGAGAAATGGGGTGGCAAGAGGGTAGCATGAGACTTTAAGGAGTGTCAGAAGTATATGCTGACGTAATCAAAAACAATCACAGATATAATATTTGCTTGGAAAATCCCCTAAATGAAAATATTTGAACTAAAAATCATTGGATCATTGTGGCACATTAGTGAAACGTTAAATAGAAATTTAAATAAATTTTTCCAAATGTCTTTTTTCATTGAACTTAAGCGTAACACTCTAAAATTAAATTAAATTGGGTTTTTTTTTCTAACAAAATTAATCTAAATGAATGTGTTAAATTTTCCAGCATTTGACACCAAACTGGTAGCTGTCACCCCGTGCCACCCCTCTACTTCCGCCCCTGCCACAGAGAGGGAGCATATAAACTCTTAATACAGTGATACAGTCCATGTACTATACCATAACATTGTATCAGTTAACTTAATAACTTTGTTTAGCTTTGTTTTGTTTATGTCATTAAATAATTTGGTTGGGTTAATGTTAAGATCATAAGAAAAACAAAAATAAAAACAACACCAAAGACAGGCAGCCAGAGGGCATCTTTACAAGGAGTTTGGACCAACTCAGCTGACACCTCTCAGTTCAAAGTAACAGTGAATTGCTGAGTTCCTCACTCTATCACAGAGAGCAGACATGGTGTAAAGAAGTCATTTTTCCACTGGCTCTGTTCAGCTCAATCCAGAAACTGATTTGTGATTTCCTGTTTTGCTGTGTTAGGCTACAGTAAATTTAATGCATTCAAACCCTTCCTGTGGCTGCTTCATATTTAAAGGATCACTGTAGTAGGATTTAGTGGCATCTATTGGTGAAGTTGTGGGTTGCAACTAACTGAATACTACTCAAGTCTGTATTTGACAACTGTGAATGAGAACAGGCTGTTAAGTGTGTACTTCAATAAACTACAATGGGTGCAAATCTCGCGAAAAACACTAAAAGGCCTTGTCTACAGCCAGTGTTGTGAGTCCATGGAAGGCGACCTGCCATGTCTGTAGATATAAACAACTCATTCTAAGGTAACAAACCAAACAACAATTCCTGTATTCAGGTGATTATACACTAATGAAAACATACCTATAAATATTATATCCCATTTCTGCCAATAGATCCTCCTAAATGTTACACACTGCACCTTTAAAGCTTTCCACTGGCAACCCACTGGAGAGCTTTATTATGAAGCAGCTACAGAACGTGCTGACTTAGTTCCTTTTCACACTTGGTTTGTGTGTTTGTATCTGAGCCAGAGTTTGATTGTCCACCAAGTCGACCTTGAATACTATTCTGCACACATACAGCTGTAAGATATTTTATTATTTTCATTTTCTTGCTTACAAGAAAGCATTACCTATGGGGTTAAAGTGACAGATGTGAATTCATCTTGAATGAGTTCTTCCTGTAGCTGCAGCGACTGGAAACCAGCTCAGATTGTCTGGTTCAGGTGCAGTCAGGTACAATTTCTTGGACTACACCCAGGTCCCAGGCTTCATATTGTTCCCGAATTCAGACTATAACCCATCTTCTACTGGACTTTGGAGGACGATGCCGTTAATTGTGAGAACAGAAAATCCAATAATGATGTAACGGGCCGATATATCTGCATTAAGCTAATATCGCCCTAGCTCAATTTCAGACTATACTGCCAGTGTGAAAGCACTCTTTGGTACAAAGATGTGTGACTAGCCACAAACGAACTGTTAGCCCTTTGTCTACAGCTACTTAGTCTCGTCTAATTGGTCTGTCCAAATCAATTCAATTCAATTTTATTTGTATAGCGCCAATTCATAACAAAAGTTATCTCAGGACACCTTTCAAATAGAGCAGGTCTAGACCGTATTCCTTTTAAAATTATTTACAGAGACCCAACAGTTCCCACCATGAGCAAGCACTTGGCAACAGCAGCAAGGAAAAACCTCCTTTTAAAGGTAGAAACCTCAGACAGACCCCATCTCTATGTGGGTGGCCGTCTGCCTCGACCAGTTGGGGTTAGAGAAAGAGAGAGGAAGGGTATAAGGGTAGATCACAGGCTCTAATCACAGTAGAGCACACTGAACATATCCCAGTGTAGGAAGAAGTCAAAATAAGACCCCAGTAGATTCTGTGCAGTTGCACATTATATTACACCCTTGACTACTGTTTTGATGTCTATATCTGTACAATATGTCACAGTATGTCTATATCACAGACATGAAAAAATATATATATCTTTTTTTTAACTCAGCACCTTCTGTATCCATTTCAAATTAGAATCCATTCATTTGTTTTTATTGTATTGTATTTATGGAAGAAAAAACTCAATGTAGCATCCATGACGCAGCATTTCAGCAAGGTAGCCACCACACACAGGTAGAGGTAGGAAGTGTGTCCCGGCATAAAGCTGTTGGATGCACTGGTGGTCTCAAATGGGAGCAGTAGGTAACTGAAAAATGTTAACTTCAATATGAATAAATCATGTGGAGTGATAGCTGTAAATTGCAAACAGCATGTTCATGTTTGCCAGCCTTTCCTAGGTTTCTCTCTCTTTCTGCTTCCCTTTTTGATTTTCTGCACTGTAGGGGTAGAGTCTGTCGCATGTGCATTCAGGGACTTCTCTCGTGGTGGTGGAGTTTTACTGATGCCTTGCCTAAAGCGTCTCTTCCAATAGCCATCTTACTGAGATTTGTGGGAAACATATTTGATGAGTAACAAGAGCATACCAGCCACTGGGGCTGTTTCCCACAACTGGAAATACTGTAGATGTTTGAAAATTTACAGCAGCTGATGCCCACGGGTAATACACTCCTGTAACTAATTCTTAACAGTTGCACAAGGCATACTTTGCATGCTTGCAGTTCCAAATTACAACACAAAATTATATTTATCTGAAATTAAATAAATTACATGTAAACACCAATACCCCAAATAATGGGATATAATATTAGTAAACTGAACAGAAGGTGCTTGTTTTCACCAATCTCCTTGGTTTGAAAATAACTTAAGACATGGCTAGTTGTGTATTGCATTTTAAAAGACACCATTAACTTTAAGTTTTAGAATGTTTTCGACAAATAAAACAAGTTTACTGGTTAGTGTGGAAAATACAGTTTTCTCCATTGCAGTCTGATTATGATGCTGAAAAAAAAATTGAAATGAAATGTTCTCAATAAGAACAAGCTCATCCTCCTCTGTATCAGTGACTCACTGCTATAATTAACCCACATTCACAGTGTGAATCATGCAATCTTCAACGTAATACTAATACTTATAAAACAATTTTTCAAATATAGAATCTCAACTGCTTCTGTAAAATACACAGATATTTGTACATTGTGTACAGTGAACGCAGACATATTGTGGATGTGTCTGGTGTGATGTGTTGCTGAGAACACTCATTCATCATACTGCCTGCATCATACACTCCACACTGATGTAAAGACGTGAATGAATCTTGTCCCTTGAAATTGTTCTGGCAAATGCAAATGCAGACGCATAGATGTACAGTGACACACAGTCTAAGGGCCAATAATGTAACATAAATGCTGAGTGTTTTTAGCCCAGCAGATAGTAGAAGAAGTGTAAGGGGTGTTATGGGAAGTGGAGACACTTGAAAAATAATAAAAGATAACAAATAAGAAGCACGAGAGACCACTGCTGAAATGGTCATAAGACCATCCCACTCCTCTCTTAAAACCAGCTGTATGTTCAATATGTGTGTGTGTGTGTGTGTGTGAGAGATGATAAAACAGTGATAGTTTTGCTGAGGTTTAGTTTTCTTGTGTGTAGATGTGTTGTGTAGATGTTTTCCATCTGAATCTTCATTCCTTTTTTATCACGTTTATGAGTGTTTGTGTTTTTCGGGGGTGTGCATTTTTATCCCCATTTATGTTTGAGAGAGTGTAGAATTATTGTATCAATTCAGTGTTTCCCCCTCATGATGTTAATCTATCGGAGAAAGTATTGTAATTATAGAACACAGAACGAGACGGTCAGGGTGTATGGTCAGACTTTCACATGCAAGAACGACAAATGTCATCTAACCTTAACTAAGTTGTAGTTTTAATGCAAACCACAATCTAGTCATTTCTGTGCCTAAATTCTAACCCAACCATATCCATAGTGCTGTCATATCACTTCTACATTTCGTTCTAGAGGGCATGGACGTATTTTGGTGTTTAATTTGGAGGACTTGTTGGTTCGAACTAAAACTCTAAATAACAGCAAAACATTTTCTATCAAAACTGGATTCTTATAGACACATTTGCTTAATGTATTCAATGGCAATTGGTAGCAAAGGCCCTTTAGTGTGTTTATGTTGCGTGAGCAGCTCATTATCTCTGTCAGGAATAAGCCTGGATGGGATCGTGCGTTTTGCTTGTGTGTGTTCTTTTCTTTCATTAACATGAACACAACATTTCAGTTGTTCTTTGTAACAATGTGTTACTCAGTGGTTATTGTTATTGTTTGCTTTTGATAGACTCCTTTACTGTATGACAATTTCATTTGTAATGTATTCTGCTTTATACGTAATTACTGTAGAGACATGTTTGATTTCAGCGTGTTACAAGTCTTAGCCTTGAGATCATTTTATAGTGCTTGTATAATCTTTTCACCATCACACAATTGTTTGGTTGTGATTGACTAAGGATAATGCAACTTTATAAATTCAGTTTCATTGTCTACAGTGACAGTGCCCCCTACATACAGTAGACAGAGACAGAGCGAGGTGGTTGAAGGAGGCAGCCAAGAAAGACCTTGTTTGCAAAGTTGTTTTCAAATCTGCTGCGAGACAAAAGGTGAACCATAGCAACCGAAACAACTACGACAACACCAGAATAGCAGATACAAGCTCAAATGGTCGCTAATTAGTTTCTTTTATTTTTTGATAGAATCTTTGAGATCAAACACACAAATTAATGCGAGCTCATTATCCCATGAAGCAGAATGCCATATATGCCTACAGTCATCACAATAATTTCCCTGTTCAGTATCATTTCAAATAAGCAATCGGAGTTCACTCAGGAGTGAGAGGAAATTAAACCTTGGGCTGCAGGTGTCAATCACGTGCATGTTATTGCATTGGTAATCTTTCACTAACTCACGGAAGAAGTGTTTAATTAAGCAAAGGTGAGCATGAGCAAGTACAAGTATAGGTTCATCTGGTTCTTGGTGACCCATGTTCGCTAATTCCTGATTTACGCGGCAGCAGTACAAGACCAAAGAAGAGCCATTGTTGTTTCTATGTAGTAATGTATGCAGCATCACAATCCTCCTGTGTGGAGGTGCATGTGCAGGCGTACTGGCATGTTTAAAGACACGATTTTTAATCCAAAAAAACTGGACTGGAACCTGCTTTCAGCCTGAAATTGATTGACAGGTTTTTAATTACTTAACTAGCACGAGGAAACAGCTAAATCTAAGCTTCTGTTTTATGATGTTATTTAGGTCTGTTTAGTTCAATTAAATTTTATTTGTATACCACCAATTCATAACAAGAGTTATCTTGTGGCACTTTTCAAATAGAACAGATCTAATAAAATCAGTCAGTAAAACACGAAAATGAACATTACATATTGATCAGGGCTTGATCAAGGCTTTCTTTTTTCTTCCTTTGACCTCCATGCAGGTCTTGGTTTTAAGTAAACACAGCTAATGTACAAAGCGTGTTTCCTATCCTGGAGCCCTCATTGTTCTTGCAGCTTCAACAACACAATGTTTTCACTCCTTTGGGAATTTGATTTGCTCCATTTAAACCATTCAGCGTGCCTGGGTACAGTGTGTGCACAAAACCTGATTATCTCCTCTTGCTAGTCAAACAGACACTATAGAAGTCCAAATTAGAGGTCGACTGATGGTGGATTTTTCAAGGCTGATATAACAACAATAGTTTGGAGCAGGCTGATATCATCACCCCTCGCGAAAATATTTTCAGAAGTGGCCCTCAGATGATTAGATATGGCCAGTGGGCCATAGCTGTGCTAGGCTTGCACTTACGGCGAGCCAAATTCTAGTGACCATGCTTACTAGAAAGACAGAGACAGCATGATTGAATGAAGGCCATACATATTCAATAACCTTAATCATACTCACAAATATACAAATAAAGCTGTCTTATATAAATTAAGCTTTAACTTTTATTTAAATATAAATTATATCAGGTGCACAATGACACTGTGTATGAAGCCTCCTTGCAATAAGGTGATTCACATCCCTGCGTGACTGGTGGACGCTGCACAGCCATCAGCCACCATCAGGGCCGAGTTCCACCAGTAATGATAAAATATCCTGTCAGCCCCAATTAATCGGCCAAACTGGTTAATCGGTCGACCTGTAGTCCAAAAAGTCCAATATTGTCTCTAATCTGCGCAAAACCACCTCTGATTTGTTGTGCAGCAGATGATGGGTGTGAAGGCACAGTGCTGTCCTCAAAGCTTCACTCTTGTTTAATTTCAAACTCTACGCACACACACACACACACACACACACACACACACACACACACACACACACACAACATGGTAATTCATCAAATTATTCATGGGGCTCCTGATTCCCCATTGGTTTCTTTTATCATTACAGTGTATCAAAATGTGTTTTCGTCAGCCCTGCCACCAGACGTGGCGTCTGTCCCACAAGTCTCAAAGCTGTTATTCCTTCTTCATCAAATCTTCATTCCCTGGTTTACCAGCCTTTACCCAGTTTGACACACATGACGTCAATGACAGTCTCTCAAGGAAAAGAGAATGGGCTTTGCATGAGGCCTGAATTAATGACTGCATGGCTGAATTAACTGATTAAGACATCAGAAAATGTCTCTTGCTTACAAATGAAAAATCAGGTAAATAAAAGACCTGAAATGCGGGTTGCAATATTTGGCCTAGCAGCTCAAACCACATCCTTCAGTATAAGGAGTAACACTGGGAGCAAATATATCCATAGAATCCTAGAAAAATGATGCCTTTTTCTGAAAAACAAAACCCTGAACCTCAAAATGATTCTCAGGCGGCAGTTAAAGTAAAATCCACTCCTTCAAGCGACTGAATGATTGATGGCTGAATCCCCCAACAGAGTCCCACACACCTGCCATCCCATGGCTAACCCCTCTAGCAGGAACAGGTCTTCCCCCTTGACCTTGAACAATAGAATTATCATTAACATGTAATTGGAGCTCAATAAGTCCTGCAGGCATTGTACTGTAAATTACCAAAGGGTTAAGTAGGGAAAGTGGAGCACAGAACAACCAAAGGGCATTGCACTGTGCCTGGGCTGTCTGTAGGAGGCGCTAGCAGGGGATGGAGGGTGTGGAGAAGAACATGGGTGAAGGAGGGGGACGTGCAAGAGAGAAATAGCAACAGCAGAGAAGAAGAGCAGAGACCGAGTGAATGGGAATAAAAGAGACTTGATAACGGTATCAACAGATAACTATAGTGGTGAATAGGAACATTGTGGTAATGACAAAAACAGACAGACAAAAACAGACTCAGAGGTCTCCCTTTGCCCTCAGACAGACGCTGAGCGTGGGCGGCCTCCTCTCTGCAGTTATCTGAGCCATGCGGCAAATAAATTCATAACATGCCACCGAGACACCCACACCAACCCCGGTGGGCATTCCCTGCAGTGCAAAACAGTGGGCACCTTACTATGCGGCACAGCCAAAGTCTCAACAGTGCCTCATATTGTTCCCAGTATGTTTGACACTGTAATCAGCTAAGTTAAATCTCTTTGAAGAACTCATACCTATAACTGTGACTGATGACTGCAGGCATATCTGGTATTCTGTGTTAACACTACACTGTGGGAGATTTGTGATGATTCAGCACCAAGCTGTGGTGGGTTTGACTGCCATAGTATGCAAGTGCAAGAATAGAATGCAGTACAGCTGGTCTCAGTGGAAATACACGTTGATCAAACCATTAAAACTAATATTCACTGAGTGTACAACCTATTCTGTTGACCTGACTATGAAATATGCTTATAGTTTTTCTTGCTGAGAGTTAAGTGAGAAGGTAGATATTACTCTCAAATCTGAACAAAAAAGACTGGAGGAAGTTGTCAAAAGATTAATTTTCTCCCTTTTCAAATGTGTTAAAGGCATGTATAGTCCAAGTGAATGGACACAAATGAAGGAATGAAGAAGGAATGCCAGATAATTCCCTGATTGTCCAGTGAGTTAATTACACAAAAAATAACTTTCTAGCATGCGGTCTCTACTGAGTAAATGGCACAGTAAATTCACTGAAACCTTCCACACTCTCATAGTATATTTTCTTACACAATAGTTACAGATGGCTGAATGGCCTCAGCAATATGCTTGCGGTAATAAATGTCTCTTTTATATATATTCATAATCATTCAGCGGTGATTATGATAGAGGCAGCGCAGTACCGTGTTGTGGTCCACTTGTCTGGTGCTATTATCTCAATCCTGCATAAGACATTAAACCACAACTTGATGTAACGCAAAGCACACAGCGATAAAAACAGCATGTCTACATTTTTTGCCAATGGCATCAAAGCACTGTTTTGTAGTCAATAACGCATGTTATGCAGCTGGTGAGTGTGCGTAGACTGGCTCACAGAGTAATGATTTGTCTTCTATCCATACAAAATGCCAAAAAAGTGATCAAACCCCTAACCTTCTGTTATCAGGGCTGAGTCCAATTAGCTGAGCTACACTGTGTCACACTGATAAATTCTCTATGCCATCTGTAAACATTTAGAAAATGCATTTTGTGCGCTATTTACTTCTTATCTTAATTTGTTCAATTCTCTGGGCGTTTTCAGAAATGAGAGCGTACAGGTACTTCCACACCATCGTCACATTTATGAACTTATGAACTGCTTATTCTTCAGCAATGCTAGTGTCCGTCAGTCACTTTGGTCCAGACTGAAATATCTCAATATATTTGATTAATTGCTTTTGACATTCGTGATCCCCAAATGATGAATCCTCCTGGCTATGGTGATCCCCTGTCTTTCCTCCAGAACCACCAGCAGGTCAACGTTTTCACTTATCCAGTGAAATATCGGATTTACATAAAATTTGGTAAAAAACATTCATGGTTTCCAGATGATAAATTCCCAATTCATGTTCCACTCACAATTAGTTGTCATCAGTTTGGATGTCCCCTGACTTTTCATCTAGCACCACCATCAGGTAAAATACCTGCAAAACTAAAAACATTATTCAGCACTAATTACCAAATTTTAGCATGTTAACACACTAAATGAAGATGGTGGGCATAGTAAACATTATACCTGTTTGAAGGTCCAGTGTGTAACATTAAGGAGGATCTATAAATAAAAATCGAGAAAACAAGAATCGTTGCGCTTTCGTAACCTTAGAATGAGTCGTTTTCATCTACAAAGGGAGCAGGTCCACCATGTCACAGTAGCTCAGGACGGACAAACCATACACTGGCTCTAGATAGGGCCTTTCATGTTTTTCGCAAGTTTCCCGGCCACCATAGTTTCTCCTACACACTGGGAAGGTGCGTATTTTTCAGCTGTACACACTGGTCCTTTAATATTAGCATGTTAGCTTTGTCAGTAGTCTCACAGAGTCGCCATTGTTATGTAGACTCTTAGACCTTTGAGGGGGATTCCAGGGAGTAGAAAAATGATAGATTTCACTATTATTTCACTGACCAGAAGTTACCCCTGTGTGAGAATGTATAAGAATGAGTATTCTATTCATAGGTTTCACACTATTCCCTGTTAACCTGTCAATTTATAGTACAGACAGTTATTGAATAACAAAATCTTATCAGATGTGGATCCCTGAGACTAAATCTTATCGAATACAAGTCTGCTGGCTGATATGCATCAATTTGGGGGTCCTGGACACCAAAGAGAAAATAAGAGAGCCACAGCTATAAGGTATAATATATGACAGTTTAAAGGATAAAAAGAAACAGCCAAGACTTTTATTGGAACAAAGCCTCAGCCACCTGTCAATCAGTGCCAGACAGGCCATTATATAGCCAGTCGTCTGCACTTGTCCAGCCGCTGGCATTAAACGCAGTCAGACGTTTCTTCTGGACAGTACTCACCCTCAAGGTTAGACAACTTCTCAGTCAAGCTCTTTCTCATTCATTCATTCATTCTTATATTGTTCTTTCTCTCTGCCCCTCCTATTTTCCTGCATCGCATCTCTCTTCTGTGATGATTTAATACCAGTTGTCTGTTTTCTCTCTCTCTTTCTCTCTCTCTCTCCCCATCAACCCCCCCCCTCAGCCTGATGGAGTCAGAGTGCAGCTCCGGTATAAACAGCCACTGCAGGCCATCCATAGTGATCTCATTACACAGGACTGCAGGGGAAACTGTCTTAACCAATTTCACAACTATCCCTCCTTAACCTCCCCCTCCCGCTTCCTAGATACATCAGGGTCAAGTAAGCAATTAAGGGGCCAATTGTCTAAACAGGCTGCCAGTTGAACTGAACAGAAATGATGCAGCAAGGCTGGACAGTTTCCAATTAAGCATCAAAGAACAATGTGAATGCCTTCTAATTGTTCTGCACTGGAAAACCTCTCAAGTGTAACTTGTGCAATGGTAGTATTAACGCATGTGCTATCAATAATTAATCTGCTGACTGGAAGGAGTACTGAAATATGCATTATTGTGTGACAGCACATTATAAGACGATATTTTTTTAATTGCCTAAAAGCTGACAACAAATGGAGTAAAATAGAAAGCAAACAAAGAAAGGGACAGTATATATATATATATATATATATATAGATGTTAGACATCATTAGGCTCAACTACCCTATGTGACTGGCTGGGCATAAACTTAAACATATTAGTACTATGATCCCCCGCAGATACAACCACAAAAGTAATTAAAAGTGCTATTCTCACTTATTATTATTAAATTAGAAGAATCACTAATTTCCTGGCAATTAAGAGTCTGTATAAAATGATAACTCAGTCAGAAACTATCAGGCTCATTTCCACTACACATCTCTATACCAACTGTGTGTGTGCAATCAATGGCTTATTAGCAGCAGCTGGGCTATTATGAGGAATTTGTTTCCAGATTTGGTCAGCTGCGACACAGGAAGTTGTTTTGTCATTTGGTTTTGTGTTCTTATCTGTCCCTGCACAGAAATGTTTGGAGTTGTGGCTTAAGACATGTTCAATAAACCGCTCAGTAGACGCAAGTGAATCTCAGTAAGCCAGAATGTGAGAGTGATGGCTATCTGCTAGCTAACAAGCTGAAACCGATCAAATGTTTTCTTGGAAAAACCCTCTATAGCCTGGCAATTTCATGATTGAACGATCTGCACTGAAGTTTTCAAACATTCTCTCACATAAGCATCTTGGCTCCATCCCTCCAGACTGTTCCAGTAACACCACTACGAATGTCCTCTTACCGGATGTTGTGGGACTTGCGCTTGATCTCGTTCCAGCAGAGATTCATGTCTCCTGTTTGGTGCGAGCCACCTCCTCTCAGTCTCCTGCACTCGGTCCCCTCCTCCTGCCCCTCACCGTCCACTGTGGACTGGCACGGCACACAGTGGCATCCCGGCCACGAGGGCCGCCCCGCAGCTGAGGGACAAAAAAGAAAGAAGGAAACATCCAGGTGAGTATCAACGGATTTGGGACGAAGGCTGATTTTTCCATTTTTGGATTGAACCTGCTGTTAATTAATATTTTGTGCTGATATATAAAGTCGGTGTGGGTAGGATTAGAACATTTCTGGCTTTGGTGACCCCAGGGGTAGTATCAAACAAGACATTGTGAAAGACAGCAATGCACTCCAAAAATGACTAATATTCAGTGTTTCCCCAGAAATCGATTAGAAAAATCCAGTAAAATACAAACCTCTCTATTGACTTGATTTTGGGTTTGCAGCTCTTAGTTCAATATTTAAAGAACTTTGCTTTTGCTGTCTTGCTGAGAGTTAGATGAAGAGATTGATACACTTTCATATGAGCTTAGCACACAGACTGGAAACAGGGGGAAACAGGGCCCGGCTCTGTTACTGGGGGATGTGGGCTTTTCTATTTCTTGGCTTCTCCCGCTGGTTTTCTCGGAACTATTTTCAAAAAGTTCACTGATTCCTTTGAAGCTGCTATAATCAGTATAGCAGTGGGGTCATTTCCACCGACCTACATTCATGAGTTGGCCAGAAACGTAAATTCAAGTTATAATCATTAACTTGGTCAATCACTGCTGGATTTGAAAATAAGTTGGCAATATCAACCTGAAAGATGATAATACATCAGTGTTTGTTGTTTACAACCAGGTTAGGTTTAAAGTCCACATGAAACAGAAATCTAACGTTAGCTGCATGAGCTAACTAACTAACGGCTCCTAACATCAACGATAGTTGACTACTTTTACCAACAAGTCCATCTGGAAACTCTATGAATCACATCGGTATCGCTGTCTCGGAGGTTGCATTCAGTTGCACACTAACGGGGCTTTAAATTAAATCTTTCATTTCACATGGACTTTAAGGCTAGACCTGATCCATTAAAGAAGAAACACATTAATCCTTAACATGAATAATCTGTCAAGAAAATGTATGACTGTTTATGGCAGGACCTACCTGCCAATTTAACAGGCCAAAATCAGCTAAACAAATTGATACCATTATCAATATACCTCGTGAAAGAAAGCACAGTGCAAGTATGAATAATGAAAATGAAAAAAGAAAAAAAAGAAAAATGTGAGGTGCCACACACAAGAAACTCTATCAACAAATAAGAATCAAATTGAATAACTTTGTCCAGTGTGTAGAATAGAAAACTTGAATCATGAGACAGCAGCAGTTTTATCCCATTATTCCATTCCATTAAACTGAAGGAAACAGACAAAAAGCCTCCTTTTCTCACAGACTTTCAGAGGGAGGGGGCATGTGAGGCTAGACTTGAAGAGGTGCAATCCCCTTGATGGAGCTGTGGAAGAAAAAATATCAAGAAAGCAACCCATGCACACACACACCACAATAAGTGCTATTCAGGACATAAAAAGCTTTTCCAGGTTCATAGGTCATAATAAATCTTGTGTTTGGTCACTGTGCTGTCAGAGGCTTCCTGTCTTGACTGTTTCACAAGCTTTCCCTCAGCAGCAGCTGGGCCCCTCAGCTAACACCATCAGCCTTAAAACACACACACGCACCCGTCATAACCAGAAGATTCCCTTGTGTTTGGTCAGAAGGCTCTTATCACATTGTTTTTTTTAAACTGGTCCATCTGATTCTTCGCTGCTGAAGGTCTCAACCTCTAACCTTTCAGTCAGACATCCATCTACGGCAACACACGCATGAATACACTCACTAGAATATACAAAACAATCCCTCAGCCATTTCATTCTCTTTGGATACCTTATTTTGTGGAAGAATGAGTTTACTCTGCCTGCTTGAGTCATCTCTAGGACTCTGTTAGGCCTGAAGCACATTGGTAGCAGAATGGTCACAGGGCACGCCATGTAATCACAATGTCGCTGGTCCAATTCCAGCAAGCAGCCTTTGCCACATGTGAGTGGAGATGCGCTTTTACTATGAAAGAACATCTTAACCGTTTGGTAGAGGTTCATATTAAAGACAAGTCTGGTCATTATTGAAAAAAATAAAACTTCATTAGCCAAAAGGAGCCATTAAAGGGTTAACGTGTCCAACTCACTGCTTCCTTTTGAGTACTTCTCTCTAGAGCTCAGATGGTTTGTCTAAAACAAATTGAGTCCAAAGTGAATCAGGAAGAAGGAACTTTTGTTGCAGTGTCAACATTTGTTGAGTGAATGATTCCCCAGTGAAAGAGCGACTCAGTATACTCATCCACGATCTTTATCTTTTCTCTCCTCCTCTTCTGCACATATTCATTCCTCTCTATTCCTTTCTAGTTTGTTCTACAGACCACCTCACCTCAGATTGGTCAGATGGGTTTTTTTTTTCTTTTCTATTTCACATGAATCATCACCATCTCGTTCCCACTCCTGTCTCCTGTTATCTCTTCTCGTCCTTCCCTCCCTTTTCTTCCTCAGACAGCTCCTGTTAGTGTAGGTGAGTGTTGTATGAATCAGCAGTACCCTGCACATCCCTCCCACTCTCTCCTGTCTCTTTCTCTTTTCTGGTAATCAGAGGTCACGTGTGACTCTGAGTACTGTTAGTGCTTCCTCACTTGACCTCAAATACCTCTAAAAATAAAAACGTAAATGCTTTTATATTCTGTGAACCCATTTGATTCAGTTTGTGCTGGTGAATAAAACATGGAAGTGAATGCAAACGAGGCAGGGGAGGCTCCACATGACACAATGAAGTTTCAAAGCAGAATGGTAGCATGATTGTTTGTTTGCTTTGGAAAGCTGCCTCTTCAAAATGTGAAATGGAGTTGAACAATGACAACCATCAACCACACCACTGCTAACGCCAAAGGAATACCCTGAGGGTGAAAGATAGCTCTGAGAGAGGTTTGTTTCTCAAGTGAAGAGGGATTCAAGTGACAGACAGCCCTGTCGGCGACCTCAAATCTCTCTTCTTCCTCTTCAGTTTTTTTTCTCAGATAGCTACTAGCAGGGTTTCACATAAAGACACAAACCCACACATCATTGCACCTGGAGGTTTGTATTTATAAACTTGATTAAATATTTAAAAAAATCTGTTCTCATTTTGGCTCCAAGACACATTAAAATCCATCACAATAGGGAAATTATGTCTGCAAAAATCATGTCATGCAAATGTCTCTATTATCTCCGTCTTGTAGGCACACATCTGCATCATGCAGGCATGTATCAGCCTACAGTGCAAGACGTTAGGTGGGTCTGTCTCCCTTAAACTTCAAAAACATGAGTCAAGCTATAAACATGCATTATTTACGGCCTTGATCGGATGTGGCGTGGCTCAGTCAAGCGTATGTACTGCATGTTTTCCAAAGATGGTGAAAAACCAGCAGAGATTTCACTGACATGCCACAAAGTGACACAGACAATATTCATCTTGCTGCTATGGCTACGGCTCTTACCTCCATGCACTACTCATGACTGTTTCCTACAGAAATCATAGCTTCACACTTTAAATTGCCCAATTATGTGAACAGTGCAGACAGAATATCTGCCTCTTGTTCCTTTTTTTTTTTTTTGACCACTCGAGCCAAGACAACCAGAAAGGACATTTCTCAGACAACATGTGAATTTCAAATCAAAGGAGTTGAAGATGATAAAGGATAGCACACAAAGCTTTGCTGGATTTCAGAGCAAAAGAGAAAAGACAGTTCAACTCTGCAGATAGAGCCTCAGAGGATCAAAGCCACCGTGCCGCTACACCATGTCTACACGTTGATATTAATCTGGAGGAATCAAGACTGTAGCAAAGATATCCCTGAGAAGCAATAAAATAGCTAGGATTTACTCTCATTACTGGAGCTCTGCAGATAAATGCAATTCTTTCACGATGTGCAGTGCCTACCTTAATAGTACAGACTTGCTACGCCGTTTCGATTCGAGTCTCAGACTGAAGCTGTCACTAAGGCTAACTGAGTGTTGACATTATTTACCCTGTCTGTTGATTGGTTTGGCAGAGAATGCCGAGATAAGTTTGGCATGCAGAGAGAAACAGAGGAAAAATAGGGAGAGAGATGGAGGTAGGGAGGGAGGGGGTTTGGAGGGGAAGACAGACTCAGAGAGATGGGTGACCTAATAAGCAGAGACTTCTCTCATGGTCAAAAGATTTCTCTGTCCTTGTACATTCCTGCTCACACCTACATGGACCCCCACTCTCCAAGAGCAATGGGAAGAAAAGGCCATCTGCCTGATGTCCTTCAACCCACACACACACTCTGACCAGTGCACAAAAACCTGCATTAATGTGTCTGGGAACATTCTTGAGTTAGAGAAAAATAAAAAAATAAATTATTATATTCCTACCGCAGAGGCCTGCGTTCCTACAGCTTGCTCAGTATGCACAATGGATGAAATAATAAGGAGCACAAGGGTCAGAGCCACAGCACAGTAAACAAGGATGTAAAGAAACAACAGCAAGGGAGGAAAGGTTATGTTAACAGATGAAGAAAGATACAGAGTACAGCTTAATTTTGTTGTTGTTAATTATAAAGTTTTCGATGTTACTCTTATTGGTCCACACTGAAATATCTCAAGGACTATCACACAGATTGCTATGAAATGTTCTACGGACATTCAAGGGCCCAGGGGATGAATCTGATAAACTTTGGTGATCCCTTGACTTTTCTTTTTTATTTAAGAAGGAAAGTCTCTCGAGATACATTATGACCTAGCTGAACTAGCAGTGCAGATTAGTTAAAACACTCAATACATTTACAACATTGACGTAATAGCACAATAAGACCTGAGAGGTATGAAAGAGAGACTGTGAATATTTCAAATGATTACATTCTTCATAAAAGATGCTTCAACCAAAGCAATGTGTGCTTGTGACGCATGTTCACAGGTTATGGCCTTGCAGGAGTTGTATTGAATTTAAGGTTGTTTTTTTTTTAGATTGTCTCCTTAGAAGTATTTGCATTGGGCGCCCCATATACCAAGGCTGAGTTGTTGCTGCAGCAGTCATGGGTTCCACTTGCCCTTTGCTGTGCATCATCCCCTCCCTCTCTTTCTCCCCCCTTTCCTGTCACTCTTCAGCTGTCCCTATCGATTAAAGGCAATAATCAGAAAAGGTAAAAGTTGCCACGTGTCACATGAAAGAAGCCAAAAAGTAAACTGGGTGACCGAAATGCCCTTTTCTTTCTTTCTTCCTAGAATTTATTTTGACCACAAGACTCGGGGGGGATCTCAGGTTGGGAACCACTGATCAAGATAATAACCATTAGAAACAGGAGAAAGCATTTTACGAAGGTAGACAGAGGGTTTACCAAAGTTCATGACTTTATTCATTTACTCATCTTCTTCGGGACTCACCCTTGGGGGGGAAAGGGGGGAAAAAAAGAAAAGTTTAAAAGGATAATGAGGAAGGAAACTCATTTGGGGTGAGTTAAAGGCCTGGCCAAAGGGGTCATAAAGTTTCTCCCCAAGACATTTCCTTCTCAGAGATTAGACATTCATATTCAAATATACATCAGCTGTGACAGATGGAATGATTGTACTGAAATGGAACTACTTCTGTACAGTAATTGCGAACACATCCTTCTGTCAGCCGGCTAAAGCCAACAGCAATTTGTAATGCTTTTACACCCACAATTACAACACTTAACAGAAGTGATAAAGCCATTATGCACTGTCCAACAGAACTGGTGAGCACTGATATTGACGCCCAGAACTCAGCGGCTGCGCTTCATGAATGTGCTGAACACTGATTTAACTTCAAGAAATAAATGCCAAGCCAACAATGACTTAGAGTGTCACTGTCCAGGAGGCTTGCTAGTAGATAGCGTGTGAGTCGGCACAAGTGTACTCGTGGATTCTGTGTGTCTGTGCGGATTCATGTTGATGTGTGTGTGTGTGGCTTGTTTCAGTAGCAGGCTCTTGGCTTTGTGCCTGATGGAGGTTAGTGGAGGTTGGACCACTGCCTCCCTGCTGCTCTGTCCTGCTGTCCCACAGCCCCTCAACAGCCACCAGTTAGGAAGCAAAGGAGAAAACACACACACACACACACACACACACACACAACCCTCCAGCTCTCAGTCCCTCTCTGCTGCTGATGCAGGATGAGCGAGCTGAGCTTCCCCTCACAGCTGCAACCGTCACACACTGCTGGAGGGACTGGAGGAGCTCCAGTGACACAGCACACACACGAGCCACACACACTTTATCACATAGGCACTCTTCAATATCGTTTATTAAATAGTAGGCATGCACAGGGACACACACTTACTGTAAGAAAAAAAAACCAGTTTGAACTACATCAGTTATACTCTCCATCCATATACCCCCCTGCTGGGCACAGGCAGCTGTCAGACTGTTACTATTCCCCTTAGAAACATCGCTGCACTCTTTCCAAGCTTGACTCCTTTGGTCTGCAGACATGTGGCACAGTGATTTGTGATTGGAAGTACCCAACAGAACAGCAGGAGCAAGTAAAGACTTTCACTTCCCCTCCTCCTGTCATCTTCCTCCTGTACTCCCATCACGACTGCACATTGTCATGCTCGCAGTGCTTTGCCCTCCAACCAGATATGTCATTAACGTTCTTACTTTATTATCTTTTCAATGACAAAGTAATTTCCCCCTGGAGCAAACATGCCATCCACACACCTATTCATATTTACATGATGCCATTGCTTTTCTCTTTTTTTTTTGTCCCAGAAAGATGACTTTGAAGCGAGGGCTCGGCAGTGAAATAAGAGCTCAGCTGACATTAACATCATTATTGCTGGAGGTGGAAGTGGAAAAGTGTTATTTCAACACTTTATAGGACACTCATTCTGTTGATTCTAGCATCAGGTGAGTAATGGTTATGCCTTTTGTTCATAGTGAGTGAAGTGCTTCTGGAGCAGCAGTGAAGTGTCATCTGATCTGTGATAGTTTGTGTGTGGGTGTGTGTTTGTGTGTGTGTGTGTGTGTGTGTGTGTGTGTGTGTGTGTGTGTGTGTATGTTTGTGTGTATGTTTGTGTGTATATATATATATGGGCAGGCCCTTACGGATCTTGCTGGTACGGCCCTGTGAACATCTGCACTGCAAAAAATTTGACCTTTTTATCATGTAGATTATGTCTTATTTTACAAGTAAAAAATCCTTGCCAGCACAGCAAAATCATATCCACTTGTGTCAAATACAAATCCTCTTAAAGGACCAGTGTGCAGGATTTAGTTGCATCTAGTGGTGAAGTTGTAGATTGCAACTAATTGAACACTGCATGTGTCTGTATTTGACAACCTGGGAATGAGAATGGGCAGTGAAGTGTGTAGGAAACTATGGTGGTCTTTCTACAACCAGTGTTTGAATTGTCCGTTCTGGGCTACTGTAGAAACATGGCATTTCAACTTGGTGGCCTCAATGAAAGAGGACCTGCAGCGTCTGTGGATAAAAACAGCTCATTCTAAGGTAACAAAAACAACAACAATTCCTCTATTCAGGTGATTATACACTAATGAAAACATATCTATGAATATTATATTGCATTTCTGCCATTAGATCCTCCTAAATGTTACACACTGAAAATACTACAATACCCAGTAGCCTCAGCGGCCATTGCTGAAGAGAAGAGGCCAGACCTGCAGCAAAATACCGAACACTGTGTTGTTGAAACTGGGAACCAAATACTTAACCATAGTTACTGAATTCATCTAAAATTGATCAAGAGTCTGAAAGTGAACTGTTAAATTTATTATCAGGTTTATACAAAGAGTGACCTTAACTACAGACAGCCTTTGGCGGCACAAGCAACTGAATTTCAAGCTAGGGGATTGGATCTTTTTTACAGAAAAGCTTCTTAGAAGTTGTATTAAATACGTATTAATTTCTATTTTTTTAGCCATTTGAGGACAGGGCACAAAGCTGTGAACACAACACTGACATACCGTATATCACCTTAGAGAGTTGGAACATGTTAGCAAATAAATGCCTATTTACACATTCAGTAGTTACAGAGCAACATTCATTCAGAGTCATGTTTCTGGCCACCTGATGGATGTAAGTCCAAATTTCACTCTGTTTTAGTCTCCACTATCTTCTGTGTTAATTATCTGGCTCTTCAGCCACTTGCTGCTACACTACAGTATGTTCACCAGCTAGTTGTTAACGTTGTCTGCCATTTGGTGTTGAGCGGGTTGCTCACACACCGGGAACAATGCTGATGGGTGCAGGGAGAGTGAATAAAAACAGTAAAGTTGCGGGCCACACAACCACAACAAAGAGTTGAAATAAGTATAAAAAAAAACTGCAGAGTAAGGTGATCATTTTCTGTGGGTTTGTCATTAATAGAAACACCTTTCTCATTGCGAGAAAGTAATTTGGTACGTTAACAATAAACAAATATTGATTAGAGCAACTTTAGGTTTTTACATACACAGGCAACAACTTGAAGAACCCAGTATTTTCTAAAGTAATTGCTAACCTTTTTTTTTTTACTCAGGATTTAACCAAAGGAGTTTTTTGCTCATCCAAGCCTTGCAAACTCCTCTAAATGTCAGAAAACAGATGCAAAAAATTATCATGACTTTTACTTCAAAAGGACACCCTACATAACTTCTCCCACTTTATAACTCTATTATATTTTCTTTCAAGATGCCACCACCCATTTATAGAAAATGTGTTGGTTTGTTTTGGAAACATGCTGAAATAATATTAATGTACTTTTTTTATTTGCTTGAAGAAAACAAGACTTTAGATCTCAATAGTAAGCAAAAATGATTTGATAAGATGGAGTTATTTTTGCAGTGTGCCCTGAGTGGTCTTTGCTTCAAACAGCCCCCCCCCAGTGTGAAATAGATCATGGGCAAATGTCTGCTTTACTCAGCTGTTTTGTTGATGCCACTGGTACAGACAGCATCCTAATGAGCTTATTGTGAACACTCTCCATTTTTATTTCATGCAGTCATCTTGGCCTCTCCTGCTGTCTCTTTAAAGAAAATTGAATTTAATGCTGTGTAACCTTAATGAAAGCTGAAAAACTGCATGCAACCTCACATACGGCTTATTTGAACCATAATGTGTTCCAATCTGTATGTGTGTATGTGTGTGCACATTGCATGCAAACATTCACCTTGATATTCATGTGTCATCTGCTCAATTATGTTTATGACAAATGAACGGAGCTTAACAGAGTTAAAATTTAAGAGACAGTTTCTTGAATCTATTTTAAGGCAGCAGATGTCAGTTGAGATATTTCATCCTGTATCAAACCAAATCTCCTTTGCAATAAAATGGTTCCTGAAAATTACAAGCAGATCTGAATCAAAGTTACAAATTAAAAGCAGAGGACCACAAGGCTTGAAATTACTAGAGAAGGAATCAGAAAATGAACTCCACTGATTTTAAGGGTGTTAAAGCTCATTACTTAAGCAAAAGCAAAAATGGTGATGAACTTAACAGACTGGAATACTTTTCTCGGATGACTGACTTTGAGCACACCTTTGGAAAACTCAAATGAGCAAATACGGAGGAGGAACTGCTCTGGGACTGAACCAAAAAAATGTAATTCTGCTGTGGGTTTTAAATATGACAACTGGTGATATCCAGTCCTCTATAACTCAAAATCATGTGCTATAAATGTCCTGATAATGTTATTTTCATGGTGTAATTCTGCAATCCCTGTGAAAGACAGTGTTTAGTAATGCAATGTTGTGTTTACAGTAAGATGTATGCAGTGTAATATACTGTATGTGACAACTAGCAAAGAATTAGAGCAATAAGCCACTAAAGAGGATTTAAAACATATCGGCCCATATCTTAAACAGATTATTTACTCAGCCCTTTATACTTATATCAAAAGGTATTTTAGGGATTAACCAAGACATAGAACCATTCATCTCAAAGGAGTTCATATCTGTGACCAAGCTGCATTGTTTGTAGTGTTTATAGCTAAAAAACTCTAGGAAGTCAATAAATATATAATAAATTAAGACACTCCCTTGTGTTTGAAATACCCACTTTCTGACAAGTGCATCTGCTGTGTTTAGACTTAATTAAAGAAAATTAACACAAAGAAATGCACATACCGCCTTACAATTACTGTGCAAGCAACACTGATTAAAAGTCAACCCTGTCATTGCTTCCTAACATGCAGTGATGTGTGGAGAAGGAACGCCTGGTTCAGAAAAGAGGTAATTTAGCAAACCCCAATTGAAATCCCTGCTAATTAAGATGGGTTTCTTCCACTGCAAAGACCAAAGAGAAATGAAATACTCTGCTGGGAAAGACGGCATTTACATGGAGTCAGATGAAGTTTAAAACAAAAAGATGCTACTTTTTTCTTTGTGATCCAACCCTGCTCACAAAATAACAGTGACTCTTTCATAAAGTTTTCTGGTTCATCACTCATGGCAAATAATCCTGTACAAATATAACACAAAGACTGCAACCTATGGTCTGAACACATCAAGAACTGTGCCACTGTACTGTGTCCTGAAACAGGGTAAGTTAAAAACCTTGCAAGTACACACCAGATGCTAACAATCAGGCCATCCATTCATTCATCCACCCTTCCTTAGAAAAAGTCTCAAGTAATTTGGTTTAGTGAAGGCACAGCAGCCAACAACAACATAAAAATAATGCAAATTAAGAGCCAGGGTTTTGTTATAGCCTTGTGTAGCATTTTGGATTAATAGCGCATGCATGAAACAGCTGGCATTCTCTTGAACCGAGGCAGCTAACGTGCAAGTTTTTAATGATTAAAATAACAGAGAGAGCATAAAAGCTCAAAATAAATGGAATAATAAAATACATATTTTAATTTCATTTTCACAGGGTAGGTACTGCTGACCTTGTCACACCTGACAACACACCATTTACCTGTTTTTAAGTAATGCATTTGCACTGCTCATTTCACCAATAACAGTTTTGTTTATTTGGTACAATACAAGCCTGGCTCAGCCCAAAAATGCAATTTAACAAACAAGTATTTCCTTTTACCTGACAACCACTACTAACACAGCAGACGTTTAACTGACATCCACCATTTTGTAAAGCAAATGTTGACAGGCATCTTTTATCTACTCCCCAAAATACTCTTGTATTAGCCGATCAATAAGAACTCTTTTTATTAGAGTTGTTCAGTTTTTCTACTTTAAGTTTACTGCGAACCATGTAAGCTATTATTCCAGCTGTCTGAGGGTTATGTCCTGCTATTGCAATGTGAAGTCGTCCCAGCGTCAGTCAACTTTAAAGGCCTTTGCACATCAAGTCCCTATTTTTCATGAGTTTTTTTTTAATCAGTCATCCGATTAAATTCATTACATGTAGAAACCTTGCACACTGAGTCTGATGTGTTTTATTATTCTATTCACGCCGAAATTCACAATACAAGATGGAGTTGTTACTCAATGAGGATGATTTTGTGGTCCTCTCACTTGAAAGTAGAAAAAGAAAAAGTAATTGGGTCCAAGGTGTGAATAACAAGGAGAGTTCCACCTGCTGATAAAGGAGCTGTCTGCTCGCTGCTGTCGCTCTGTCTCTCACTCCGTCTCTCTTTTTTCCTTCCTTGCTTCTCTCCACTGGAGGTACCTCTGCAGGCTGTCGCCAGTCTCTGCCCGCATCTTGCATTTGGCACCACGGCTACAAGAGGCTGAGCTGTCTCTCTGTCTGTGTCCTGTCGCTCTCCCTGCTGTCTGTGTGCTTTTCTTATCTGACTGGTGAGGAAAAAAAACACAAAAAATTAAACCTGTTTCGAAAACTTTAATGACGGACAAAAGTTTCGAGGTCGGTGTGTAAACAGGGTTGATACAACATGGGGTCGTATTTATTTTTAGATTTGACAGCTAGTTTATATTTTTATTCATAAAATATGTATATCTTGTTACGATATGATGTGATATGATTATCTTGTTGTTTTTTTCTAAATTGTAATCACTGATTAAAATTGTTGTCTAATATTGCTTCAGAAAAAAAAAACTTAAAAAGCCAACTGTCTTTACTGGAAGTGTGTTTCACTTGCTGCCTAGCTGCGTACCTACACATATAATGAGGGAAGACAACTGACAGAGAGACAGATATAAATGTGTGACATGTTACATAACATAACATAATTTCTAGTGTGAAATTATAAAAAATATTGCTCAAAATTACCCTGAGAGGAGTTTTAAGGAGAATAAGGTAGCCTACTGAATATTCACAGCAACTGTGCGTTGAGTGCCGGTATGTGCTAATGATGAACATCCACGATAATAAAGGCAGCAGAAAACACAACTCAACTGGGTAAGAGCTTTAATGGATTCAACACTCTACTGAGGCTCATTTGAAAGCACGAATCCCATTATAACAGCAAGAAAAGGCTTTTGACAGGGTATGGTGTGACATTTGGCTCTCTGCTCAACTGTCCACACTCACTGGCCTGTCAACCTTGTCACTTCCTATTTGCTGAGGGAGCCATAAATATTCCAATAGACTGGAATCTGGTTGACAGCTTGCTGTCCATTAAAAAGGTGACAATGAATCCCACAGAATATCTGCAGCCTACAGTATGAGCTGCATCGACGGCATAAATCAGAGTTTCACTGAGAGGGAGCAGTACTGAGCAGCAGTGCCCGTAGCCACACAGAGGAGGAGACGTAAAACACACAGGAGACATTCAGATTTAACAAACATTACAACAGAAATAGAAAATGCAACATTGATGCTTTGCCTGTGTCACAAAACACTGGGACATAAACTCTGTGGCAGACTAACTATGCAATTGGGGCAGGCACAAATCCAGTGTGAAAGCAGCTGTTTGTGTAAACAGGGTCATGTCTGTTTTCCTCTCACTGAACACAAATAATTTTATTTAAAAAAATATGTTTCGAGAATAATTTACATGCATCAAAACAGGGCAGACTAAATGGAAAACACTAGGATGAAATTGGGACACCGAATGATCACTCGTGGAAGAGCCAACTTAAATGAGAAAATTAACGTTTCAGCTCTTCAAAACACAACCAAAGTCAGATGTGAGTAAAATCAATTCCTATGCACTGTATGCTGCTGATTAGTTGTAAGTAGATTGCAGGTAGGGGAAAAGAAAAGGAGAGAATAATTTGTTTCCATTAGATGAATCTAGGGTAGATTTCAATGCACTAATGAAGAACTAATGATAGAGGAGAGTTTAAAATATTCAGGTAGCACTCATCTCCCCTGAAACTCTGAGACCTGCATTAACATACTCTCACTTCGCCTTAACCTTCTTTATGCCCTCAATTCAAGGTCTATTCATAAGGACTCCTTTTGATTAGTTTAGAGATTTTACCCAAAGGAGAGTAAATCCTGTTTTAGATGCAGACAACTTTTGCCGTATATCATTACACGTGGGACAGGACTGCAAATCTGGATGGAAGAGAAAAAGCTGAGTAGGCCTTGCAAAAGCATTCCCAAACAAACTGTCCTTTCAGTGAAGGACAGTAGGCAGAGAGCTGGACGGAAAGAACTGAACTGACATTTAAGGCTATTGAATATACCGTCACATAAAAAGTGAACTCTGAATGAATCATTTCTCCTGAGTTTGGAACAAGTTTGAAACCGAACGGTATGCTCCAGCAAGCCTTGTGATAATGGCCAAGGCCAATAAAAGTGGGGATGGCTGTTAAATGATAAACAGTCGACACTAACAATTTCAGCTATAGCCTGGAGAGAATACATTTTCAAACAGGTGTCAGATGTCAGGCCAGTAGAGACTAAACAATATTCTGTAATGGAACATTTCCAAAATCCTTAATGTAAAGCAAGAACCACATGTCATTAAATTGCAACAAATCAAGCTGTTTTCTGCCTTTTTTCCCACACGCTGATGTGTGTTCGATCTCACTAATGGAGGAAATAGATATCTGATATTTCAATCCTTTCTGCCCAATTAGTACCGACAAATAATGCTCAGTCTATGCTGCTGAGTATAAATGTTGAGCAATATAATAACATGATGATGAGACTGTGGTGGAAGTATTCAGATAATGCAGCATTTTAATGCTATAGATGAAAAGGAGTCGATACTTTATATATGGTTTCTAGTTAAATCTATAACATTTTTATGAGATAATTAGTTTTGTATGCTTAATTAGACATTGGACAGGCTGTAAACAAGCCAGTTTAACCACTTAAATGTAAACACGAAATTGAGTACACCCAAAATATCAGCAATATTTCCTCAATACACCTACAGTAAACAGTAGACCTAAGTTAAAACAGGAAGTTAGTCTGTAAACTGTAATGGATGTTTCCAGGTGATAGTTTGGGTCAAAATTGTACTTTTTGTCTGTAATGTATTGTATGCTCTAAAAAAGATTGGTTAATGTGGGGCTCTGTTTAAACCACAATGTTCCCAGATCTCAGCAACTTACAGAGTACAATGTTATTATTACCAATAGGAATGACCTAAACTATGAAAATAAAAGATCCAAATTGTGATAAATCTGAATTATCCTTTGACAAGATCAAGAGTCAGCAGCCATTTTGCTGTACCTTTGAAATGCAAACGCTCACAATGACAATGTTAACATGGCGATGTTTGGCAGGTTGTTCCCCCAGTTTACAATCTTAGTGTGTTAGCATTTGCTAATTAGCCCAAAACACAAAGTGAGGATGATGTGCCAGTTTTGCATATATTTGGTCATAACCAAAGATTTATTATAAAAATGCTTTATAAAATAAGTCAATTTTATTTACTGTATAGAACCAAATATAAATAATTAATATAAATAAAAACAAACACATGTGCCTGATGGGGCTTTATAATCTGCACAGCAATCTGTGGTGCTAAAGGAAAAGTATTGGTATCATTAAAGTCAGTAGGATTCATCCTCTGGGGACTATGGATGTCTATATAAAAGTTCATGGGAATCCATCCAATAATTGTTGAGATATTTCATTCTGGACCAAAGTGGTGGGCATTGCCACCCACCTGCTGCAGCTAGCATGGCTAAAAACAGCACCTGGGTAAATTAAATGTGTTACTGTGTACCAGTTTCAATACAGACTTCTGTTGTGTAATCTGTGAATTGTACTTAAAATTTGATATTTCATTTGATGATATGACACATTTTAAAGATTCAGTGGTGCTGATAAATAGTCAGAGAATCACTAGCAAGCTCATTGTATCTCGGGACTGGCCCAAACAGCACTGGGGTGCCAGCTTTCATCCATACCTCCCACCAGTCTATAGCACACAGGTGACAGGGACACATTTGATCTGCAGCCTGACAGTGAAGAACCAATCACTTGTCAAAATGTCTGTATGCATTTGCTGCTCTCCTCTGAGCAGCACACTTTGCCCTCTTAGTGCCAACTCATGGTGAAGTCAGAACACACACACACAGAGCATTGGGTTGACACTGACAAGATCTCATGAAATAATTATGCTCCGATTCCCAGCCAAACCTAGACAGAGAACTCATTCGGGACATGGCATCCATCCAGGTAGTTTCTTATTTATCCACTCTAGCTTATTATGTAATATACAACACTGCAAACAGATTCTATTAAGAACATTGCTTGGGAGTTTATTCAAGGTTTTCTCTGTGAACATTCAGTTCTCTTTGACTTTTTGTGCCAAACTTTGTTGCCACTAATGCTTACAGATCTTCATGTTGCTACTACCAAAGGTGTTGTTGAGAATGGAGGATTGATAGGCTGATGACTTTGATTAGTGGCTCTTAGAGTGCAAAAACCACAGGCGCTACCCCCTGTAAAGATCTTTCATTCAAACACTAAGCTACAGCCGACAACATCACTATGTTTCTGCCAGAGTTTCTCCACTAAAACCTAAAGGAGACGTCCTTTAATCAATGGACAAATGCATGTTTTTCACTTGTCAGATTATGCCAGTAAAACCTGCATTTTTCATAACTTTTCGGCTTAATTTGAGCCTTATAAATATTTGAAGCGCCACACATACTGCACCCACCGATGATGGAAGAAAGACTTAAAGCTCACTGTGTCTTTTTTTGTGCTCCAGTGAGGATGGAGCCCCAGCCGAAAGCAAGTCCTTAATCAAGTGTCTAACCAGACTCATAAACCATCCTGAAAGGCCTCCCTTAGGCACCTTGCTGGGTAAACAATACCATCACTCTGTCATTGTCCTAAATTAAGATATTACCACATGCATGTAATTAACATTTGTATTTGGGCATAGAACAATATTTCATCTTGATTAAATAAATATTGAGCGACACCTCCATGAGAAATGCTTTGTCATTTTTTTTTCCTGCGGAGTGCAGAAACTGGATTAAATAGAAGGGATTTACAAAAGCAGAAAACAGGACACCGAAGGTATTTGTGAAGCACAAAAATAGCAAACCCCCATCAAAGCAAGTCCACTCTCTTCTCTCCCTGAAAAATGGAGGCAGTGGCCCTGCTTCAGATGTGAGCATTATCCGCTGTGGCACATCCAGCTTTTATGGGCCAGCCATCAGTGGGCAGGAAGTGAACAGAGAGAGCTGGTACACAGTGACATGTCTGATTTCTTTTAGGATTGGCCTGTGGGAGACAGGTACCAGCCATGAAATAGCGAGAGAGTGAGGTACTGTGACTGTTGGCTTGGAAACTTTAATATATCAAGCTTAACCTTTCAAGGAACTGTCGCCATCATGTCTTTAACAGAAAATGTATTACCTTAATGTTCTTTTTGTTTTTGAAAGAACAGTCGTTTAAATACAAGGACAGGGAACATTCTTGGCAGAAGAATACAGCGAAGGATATGGTGAGTTTGTAAGCCTGAGATGATAGGATCAAAACTTTGAAGCTGCAATAGCTTCATGCCTGAAGCTAGCCAATATATACTATCTCTCCAGTGAGAAAACACGGGAGCAAGGGAGTGAGGAGGAACTGAGGGGAGAAGGGCTTTGAAGATCACAGTCCTGCCATGGTACCCCATCAACAGCCCAGAAAAAGACGCTCTTTCCAGAAATCTGCGCCGCTTCCTTTCTTCTTCTCCCTCGTTACCTCCTGCTCTTTTGCTCAACCCCAGAAAAGAAGGGAGAAGTTGAGGGCGCTGGTGGTGTTTCCTCATGTCTCTTATATCATTCATATTCCCATAGCCTCAAATTGTCGCAAAGTACCTGACACCAGTGCAACACAGGAAAAAAAAGACAGACTAGAAGAGAGGCAATGAGTGACAGGGAAAAGTGAGGCAATGAGGGACACAGAGAGACTCAATGAGAAAAGAGAGAGGAAAACAACAAGGAACTGGTCGATGAGAGACGAGGATCAGAGCGAGGAAGAGCTTAGCTGTAATCAACGAGGGCAAGCCCCACTGGAGAATTCCCATTCTCCGAAGAAACAAATCAACATTTCCAGGAAAATGACTCACTTAGACAAAGACTTTTCTTTTTACAGATGATGGGTAGAAGAGGAGGGGACAGTGAAAAAAGAAGGGGGAAGATATGAGAAAGAGGGACAGAAAATGAAGTCAGGAAAGAAACATGCAACATTTTAGTGGAGAAATCATTGTTGGCAAGGCAGCAGCTATTTCTGAACTCAGTTGCACTGATGACAGGAAGATTGCCAGTATCTGCAGCTGTATGTCACACCCACCTCCACACCAGGATGTGTTTCAAAGTCAACTGACTGGCTGTGTTCAACTTCACACTGTTGTTCTGAGAACTATCAGTCACATTAATGTCACATATTGTCGTCATAGTGACGCCTGTACCAACCCTCTCCCCACTCAAATCCCTGCATGGCCTTATTTTCTCTGTATTTTCAGACCCAGTCATACTCTACCCTCAGTTTTTCTTCTCTGTGGATCACCTGACTGACTTTGTGATCAGTTACCTGCCTCCGCAGCTGCTCTTTTCCCATGTCATGACTTGCAACAAAGAATATTAATGATGGCCCTGTTCCATTTAAGTGTCTTCCTAAGCTTCAGTCGGCAAGACGGCATTCACACACTTTTCCTACTGTGACAAATCAACATGTTGGCTGAGAAAAAGGTCTAACCTCACACTCAGCACTGAAAAGGGTAATACAGGTAATAAAGAAATACATAACGATTAGACTCTAAACTATCTACACTCCATTTTTAAACACAAGGTGCATCAAGACAACACTATTTCTATTGGCTGACCTTGCAAATGTATAAGTCAAAGTTGAAAAAAGTTGACCTCTGACCTCTGAGCCAGCCAGAGCTTGCACAGACACAGTAAGCACAATTCATACATGGACTTCAACTGCGGTGCATGAGAGTCTGAGAAAATATTTGCAGGTCCAAGTGTGACCAGGCCATTAAGGGGTCATATTCTTCATCCAAAGTGCTTAACGTTTGGTTTAATAGCATCTGAAACCCCTTCCCCTACACTTTTCCCATGTCAGAATTGGCAAGGCTAAGTCTGACCATTTGTTGGCTAAAACCGACAAGCTTCACGCAGCACTTGGTCAGTTGTGCTGACGTGAGAAAATATGCAGGGTCTCTCTCTCTTTCTGTAACTTTTCAACCGAGTGCAATATCAAAAATGCCTTTAAGGAGGGACTGTCAGACCTCCATTTATACCATTCAACACAGCTCCCCCCTTTCTGTGACTACAGTTGACACTTTTGCCTTCAGATGTGGTGAGACCACACTTTGCACGAACCACTTTTGTTTTGAGCGTATACTGTGCCTGAATGCCTGTTCTCTTCCCACGAACTTCCCCCTCTGATGTTGTGGTTTTCTGCCTTTACCCTCATGATTTGTTTACCTGTACAGACCGACATTTGAGTAAAGCCTGTTTTTACTAAATCTGCCTTGTCCCAGGAGTCTACTTTTGAGTCCCACTTCATTAAATTCAACAACTGTAAGATCCAAAACATCTAAGCAGAAAGGCTATGTTTCTAAACCTCCATAAAAATTTCAGATGTTAAAGGAAAGCAAAACAGTTTCACTCTAACAGCAGCACTTGAGAGACCATCCAGTAGCAGATTGTAAGCTAAATACATCCCTCTCCCCTGGTAGGTATGTGTGTGTGTTGGCTGGCAGGCTGGTTAAGACATTGGCCGTCACTGGGGTTTCTGGTCACGCTATTCTGCCTGGCATTATTACACCACCCATCACTCAGGCCCACTGCGTACATTATTCATGCCCCCAGAGGAGTTCATCAGAGGCTGTGACCGCAGGTGCTGTGACAGTGCTCTCAATCACAGACGCCCACGCCGTCTGCTCATCCGACCCCAGCGTGACATGGCAACCCCTGGTCCAACTCAGTTCAGCTGTGGAATCAGACCCAGAGCTAGGAGTAACTGACCAATATCAAGTTAATCCAGATAAAGTAATCTGGAAACCACCTTCATTGGGGGCTCTGTGTCTTGGATGAAAGCCTGCAGGTCTAAGACCTTCGCCACACAAATAACACCCCGCGCCACACATATCAGCTCACGCCTGTCAACTTTAGCATACTCCTGGGTAACAGATAGCCTGGGGATTTTATTAACTTGTTTGTTCAATTTCACAGAGCCACATAACTCCTGCTGCCATCACACATACAAACACAGAACTTCTCAGAGCAGCGTAGCCTGTGAGCCAGGATGTGCATTTCCACTCTGCCGCTCAGATGTGTCCAGTCATCCCTCATTGGCGACAAGTAAATTCCAGTGGTACATCTTTCTGTTGACAAAGTGAAGAGTGGCCTGCAGGGCTATTTACCGAATATTACTGCAATTGATAGATACATTTACATGTGATGTTTCACAGCTGTCCTTCTCCCACATTCACCATTCAATCAGACATTAGAGGGAGTCAAGGTGTCATTCGCCAAATGCAGTGTTATTAATGACTCTGCCTCACTGATAATGTGGGTAAGGTCTGCCACATCAGAGCCATTTCTCTGCAGTGTGATACCGCTCAAATCCTTGACTCTTTACCTCACAGGCTTGCAGACTCAAAGCTGCTTACAGAATTGTGCAGAAAAAGCTATGCCCTCTGTGATTATTCTTTTATGCCAATCACACCTGCATTTTAAAGCACAAATAGAGCAATTTCAGTTAGATAACACCATGTTATCTTAAGCCTTTTAAATAGATAAGCTGCATGTAAAGAGCTAGCTTACTCTGGCATTTCTCTTGATGTTCTAGACTGAAAATTAGGAGATTTCCTTTGTAGCAGGCTGGCTGTAGGATGTTACACTGTAACTCAAATAGTCAGCAGTGGATAATCTGTGTGCACATAATAAGAAATTCAGCTGTGATGCTATCTGATAATTAATGGCTAAACAGTTGAGACTGACAGATGTTTTCGTGATGGGGAAAAAGGTGTCTATTTTTTCAAGTGATACTGATCATTGAGTTGTTTAGCTGCCTGGACATGATATACTGTAAGTTGCTGCTAATCTTTTTCCACCCCTGCCTCAGTCTGTCAGTGGGAAACACAGCAGCAATCCGCCCTCTATCTTGTAGCAGGTGGTGAAATGGGTCTCACACTTTAGTGCATAAATAAATGCATATGTTATATTACATAAAACAACAGGTCTTGTTACTTATGTTTGGGGACGTGAAAGGGATTTAATAATATATAACCACACCTAGAATTTTGCAAGCTTGGTGTGTGAGCTGAGAGCACATAGGCAAAAGGAGGAAAATAATACATCCACAAACTAAAGAATCAACAAAACCTGTTGTTATGATTTTATATTGGTAGAATCCCCTTTGTTGCTGAAAGTGGGATTTTATGACCTGTTTGGCCAGGCAACGATAGTAAACAGAGATAGGAAAACCTTAAAGCTCCATTTCCCATTCATGTAACTGAAAAAGCTGAGTGAGAATTTCAACTAATATGATGGCTATGGGTAAAATACATACACAGAAGAGCTATATTTCAGGAATGCAAAACATTGCAAATATGTCCATTAGCCTTGTTGTTAAACTCCAGCTAGAAACAACAGACTTGTCCTAATCAGCACATAGAAATGCCCTTCTCCAGCAGAGGATACGGAGTAATGAATGTGTTGACTTCTGCAGAACGCTCTTACTGTCTGCCTCCACCACTGAAAGAAGGGATTAACTTCTCCGTAATGAAGGGCAATTCAGCGCTGATATTAGGACCAATGGATACCAATGACACAACCCTGTGTCACCCTCACAATTACTGTGCTCCAGGATTTGCATTAGGCTGATATACAGCACAATAATAGAAACAGCCATGCATACTAACACCAACAAACATATAACCTGACATCTAGAGTTCAAAGAACTATATGTGCATAGACAAAAGATCAATGACATCTTCCTATGAGCCTCTGTTCCATAGCTCCACTAATGGCTCACAACAAATGAAAGTGACAGCACATAGACACACCACCCAGCCACTTCTCAGGCACCTCCACTCTATTTCATGCAGCACACGTGATAATGACCTCGCCTGCATTAAAGGCAGGGCACAATGTGTGATGCTCCCCCGCAGCCTACATGGGTAAATGATGAGAGAGTATCATTCATGCTTGTCACTGTGGTCACACGTCTTACAAAAGCAGTCTTGCAGCTAACACTGACCAAAGCCAGTAGTGGAAGAATACTCAGACCCGTCCCCGTAGTTAAGTACAATGTAAAAATACTCCATTACAATCAAAAGTCCTGCATTCTCATACGCATTATTAGCAACAGTACTCTGTGACTGATATATAATTATATATGACAATATTAGATTTATGCTGATGCAACAAATAGCATTTAATGTTTGTAGCTGGTTGAGGTGCAGGTAGTTTTAACTTTCATAGTTCATAGTTTAGTGCAGTAATTCTCAACCTAAGGGGTTGGGCCTCTCCAAAGGGTGACAAGATAAATCTGAGGGGTCAGGGGATGACTGATGAGGTTGGAAAGAAGAAGTTCTTTTACAGAAATCTGTTTTCAGGTCTTTGATACAAGTTTTTGTTTGTGTGTGAATTATTGGATAAATCCCTCAAATTAAATGACAAAATATGTTGTTTATAACTGCAGAACAACACATGCAGTAGAAGGTTTGAGGAAAGATAATGGTTTACCTTTTTACACTTCTACTTTGTTTACCTGTATAATAACATCATCTTAGGGTTTGGAGGGAAATGTCTGTTTGGTGGAACTGCTAACGACTTATAGACATCTGAAACGTGACAAAGAGCTCCAAGAAGACAATATTTTTTGTAAATAGATTGAATTTTATCAGCTAATGGTTATTTTAAGTAAGATCTTAATCTGCTTTGTTAAACTAAAATATTTAAAGTACTTGTACTTGTAAATGTATTTGGTTACCTTCCACCACTGATCTAAGCTATACCTTCACCTCATCACACAAACATGTCAACTAGTGAGATAGTTTGCTTTATAGCAGCTCTTTCAGAGGAGAGATCACACGTCTGTACCTGCTGCATTAAAACACTTAAGTAATTACTTTTTTTCAGTGCAATGTTCCCACACAATAATGGTACTTATGCATAAATGATAATCACATTTCCTCACTGTGGCCCTTGGTGACATTGCTGTGACATCCACTGTGCTTATGTATAAATGATGTCCACATCTCTTAAAGTGTTACTCGCTAATCCACATTATGTTTTGTGCTTTTACATAAATCTCTCGCTTTCACTGTATGGCACATTACACATGTTTGTATACTGGCCATTCAAACTGACATACATTGAATACTTGTGTGCAATCCTTCATTTAATCATATGTGCATTATGGCTGTTACATAAAATAATAGAAACCATTTTTCAAATGAAATCATAGCTGTTACATCAAGCCAGGGTGCATTTGTAATTTAGGAGTTAATTGACAAAAGCAGCATGTAATTTCCTGGGACATCCATCATACATGAGCCAGATTCATTTTTAATTTATTTCACCTTCATGGAAATATAATTTTTTAAACATCGTACTTGCAGAATAACAAAAAAAAACTACATTTGCCTTCAGGTTTTCCTGAAACAATTTGCTGTACCAGTGAGATAGACTGCATACATAATATCAGCATTTATGGTCATCTGTCTGCTGAGGTGAAAGTATGTACTCGGAGCTAATTGGCTTCAATATGGCATAAAACAAGCCTTTAATCTAACTCATGCTCTCCTAATCACACTGCCCTGTAATAACAATATCAGAAATCAAATTAATGGTGAGAACAGGTCTTTCTGTGGGCAGGCAGGCTAAGTGGAGGGAAATATCCTCAAACTGAGATGAAATGTAATTCGGATGGAGGGTGGAGGAGAGGGGAAATGTTCTGAGGGAACTGGAGCAAGCATCTGTCTCCAACGAAAGAAATGTCAGGTCCTGTTAATCTTATCTGAATGGTTGCCTGCTGACGTGGATTTAATTTTACACAAGTGCACGCCTGCTAAGTTGAGTGAGTGCACACCAGACAGACTGTACACACACATGTATATGCGTACTGTAGATATATACACACAGTGCAGGCTACGGTGGCTTTGAAGTGCAAAACGCAACAACAAAAACAAAAATGCAATGACAAATAAGAAAATATATCAAACAACATTTCAGAAAACACAACAACAAAATCGAACACACAAGCTAGAAATACAAATGAGTGTCAAAGCGGGCCGTGACATTTATCTTAAAAAAACAAGAGTGGAGAAAGGAGTCAATAAGTTAATACTATTACATTTCATTCAACGTAGTCCACTCATTCATCATTTACCAGACTTGAATTTCCTTAATGGATGATAAAGTGCTGGAATCCTACTGTATGTTACATTCGATTTTTAATACTCAGCTGTAACCTGACAGGGACAAAATGCAGGTGGAAGCAACAGAAGAAGAAAGAAATATGGCTCAAACAGATAAGATATAGTCTACTATGTTAACATAGTTTACTTTAGTTTAAAGTCAGTGTAAAGTAATAATAAATATGATTCCTGAGTTCCTCACACCAAAGAAGTGTCATTAACCACCCTGCCAAATCTTAATGATTAAAAAACTCCACATAATCAAAACCACATAGGCTAGTTCACGGTCTTTAATAATGTTTTCAGCAACTATTTTATGACATGTATAATGTGTTTAGAGAGAAATCACTTAATTTACTTTACACTGACTTTAATAAATAGTCTGTCCCAGTTAAAATTATATTGGTGATTTGAAGTTGAAAAGGTGTCTAGGTTCAAACTGACTCTAAGTTTTACATTTAAATATGTAATATTGGCCAACAGCAATGAATGACTATATTAAATAAATATGTCCACATAGTCACATATATGCAGTCATTTCAGCTGCACCACATTTATCCTCGCTCAGAAATATTCACACAATCTCCAACATGATGTTCTATGATAGGAATGTTCCATCAGTGCGATCAACATAACACATGATTATTCATTAATCAGTTTCTTATGTGTCTAAAGCTTCATATAGATATGTTTTATTTCAACAATTAAATACTGCTGTAATGTATGTAAATGTTTCAGTGTAGGGGAACTGGCAGACAACCTACTTTAATGTCCACAGAGTAGTAGAGTATAAAGAAGGACAATGTATAGATTTTATTCTGAGTTGAGGGTTAATCCACAATGTCTCTGTCTCTCTCACTGTCTCTGTCTTTATATTGATGATCATAAAAGTGATCCTGTTAAAGATAGTTGAAATATTGCAGAGCAGGAATGAGAAAGGGCTTTTTATCAAGCACTAATGTTATCTATTAATAGTAGATTTAAATTGGTTGTAGGAAATGATATTGTTTCCATATATGTGAACCTATAACTCCTGAAAAAACTTAATGAATTCAATCCTAATACTAATATAAAATGTGAAATGGAAAAAGGAACACTATTTTATTGCATTTGGAAGTGAAAAAAACAAGGCTTTTGAAAAGGAATAACTGAGAAACATTGGCCCTGAGAACCCATGAAAGTAAGTTGGTTAACCTCCACCTTAAAAGTATCTGTGAACCTTTGGATTATTTGTTTTATTATTTTATTTCTTCTTGCTCAGTGATTGCAAGCGTACTTACACAGTCAAACAAAAAAGTCAAATCTTTCATAAAACATTTGATTCCTTTTTTACATTTTTGAAATCAAGACCTGATTTCCAAATGAGACTGTACACTCCTTTCTTTTCTTATTTCCATTTATGCACATGGGTATATTTGTATAGGTATATATAAGTCTATTTTCAGTTTATTTTCATTAATATTATCATAATTGGAGAGGCGATGGTTTGAGTGAGACCTAAATGAAAAGAACTAGTGCTGTCAAACGATTAAAATATTTAATTGCGATTAATCGCATTAATGTCATAGTTAACTCGCAATTAATTGCACATTTTTATCTATTCTAAATGTCCCTTGATTTCTTTTTGTCCCATTATTTTTTCTCATTTTAATGCTCTTATCAACATGGAAAAGTGGATCGACTTGCTTTGTGCAAATGTTTTTTTTATTGAAAACAACATTGGCATATACTGTAGTGTTTAATTGACGAGGGGGCGGAGAATTCGCATCAGCTGTGTGCTTGGCCATCAAGTGGTATTTCAGACTGGACGTGCTGCGATGATAGCTCAGTTCACAACGACAAAACACACAGATCACTTGTCAATGGAACCATTTGGCAACTTTTTAAAAGTAAACTTTCCATTCTGAATATTACTGGCATCCATTTCGGCGTCTCGCGCTCGCCATCCACTCAAAACGTAACGTCTACTACTCTTAAACAAGTGTGTGCAGCGTGCCTGTTGTTTTGTTTCCGGACTAGCTAGATCCGGTGTGGTGTTGTAGTTTTTCTAACGTTACTAGTTGTTGCAACAGCATGTGAAAAAAACTACAAAGTGTGCTAGGCCAAAAAGAACGTTAATCTTGTGTTAAAATGGGTTTGCGTTAACGCCGTTAATAACGTGTTTAAGTTTTTGAGTGAGAATCTAATATTGAACCGGGATTTTGATGTTTCTAAAGACGTAAGCATCTACAATTTAATGCGTTCCGCTCTCTGCTTTGATATCGACTGTATATGAAGAAGATTAAACTTGTGACAGCTCCAACAGGCTGAGCAGGACGAGAGAGAGAGAGCCAGAGAGAAACTCAGAGTTTGTTGAATAAAACTTGCCAGTAAGCAGGTTGGGTTCACAGAGTCAGTTACCAGTTGACCTAGGTCAGGTACAGTGGTTACCACGGTAACGGAAAACCCAGTTTTCCTCATCTCAGGATCTTCACTGCACCCGTTCTGTGAAACTGGGCCCCAATTTGTGAAATCCTGTTCCATTCTGTTTTTCTGTTTTATTATTGTGTTTTGTCCGATGCTATTTGGTTTTTACACCTCAGGGCCACCGTAGACAACACGTATGCAAAGCACCGTCCTCGCACACCACTGACCTACACCTCACCACTCAACCTGTGTACACACATAAATCCTTGTTTCCTCAAATGGGAACATTGATATGCAGCAAACATAAACAACTCACCCTTACCTCCCACATATTCCCACACTGGCGTGAAGACGAACAACTGCTCATTTACCCATCCACAATTCTCCAAAACACACAACCACATCCACGTACACACACACAAACACACACACACACACATCATGAGAACAAATAGTAAAAGTGATTCTGTCCAGAAGCTATATCTCTGTTCCTTCACCACCCCCATTCCCTGAGCATTACCCATCATTCTCAGAGGCGACAGGCAAAGAGAGTGAGGAAGAGATACATGCTAAGTGAAATGGGAAATACAGGACTGAAGACGAGGACTGGGAGATGTGACAGCGAAAAGGGAGACTAGTGAGAAGAGGGAGGATGATAGGGGAGTGCCACATTTGCTCATCCTCCGCACCAGGAGGCAGGCCTCTAGAGGACAACACACATGCATGGTAGCCCCCAGCTCATCACAAAACACAGGACAACAAGGAATGAGAACAAGAAAATGAAAGAGGGAGGCAGGAGATTCACATGAAAGAATAGATAAGAAGATCAAACTGTGACAAGGGAGTAGAGATGTGGAATTACAGAGTTAAGGAGAGTAGAAGGAGAGAGAAAGAAAACGTGATGTGGAACATGATGCTGCCAGAAGCCACTGTGGTGGGTCTTTGACACACTCAGGGACATTCAGGGTGGGCAAGCAGGCTAAGCTGCCTTGAACATAGATTAGTAGAGAGCCACAGGAACACTGAGCTCTGCAGTGTAGAGTTGCTTCTATGGTTCATCCATGGTCACGAGAGGGTTTTAAAAACCTAAAGCACTAATGTGATGTTGATATATATAGCCAGTTTCAGATGTACCCAGTAATCATATGCTCTATGCTTTATTAACACACGGATTATGATATAAAGCAAAAAATTATGCAGCAAAGGTTATATGGTAATACGTTGGAATCGGCATAGACAGAGGGATTATGGGCTGGCAGCTTTGGCGGGGATAAACCTTGGGGGAAACATGTTGATGACTGCGCTTCATGTTACTTTGTTGTTGATTAGCATAGGAATACAGTGGTGATGGTGCTGCTACTTTAGCTCATTGGCGTATACACTTGATGTTCTGTGACACAGGAGTGCAGCAACATGAGCAGAGGCTGATTTCAGCAGTTGAGGGGATGAACACATTAGGGCATAGGCTTTTGGTACAGTTGCCGCACTTGTTTGTATCAAAATAATAAGAAGCATGGACTACACTTGCAGACTGTCAATCATCAGCTCTGACTATAATGCAGCAGCCCACAGATAAGGAAATAGAAGAAAGTAAAAATCTCTCTTGCTGACAAAGTATAGTACACCCTTCTCAAATGTCTTGGAGCGAGATAACATTTTAACAGGCTGCAAGTCCAAAACCAGATCTCTTATGCGCAGCAGTTGAGGCGAAGCAATGTTCCCTCGTGCCACACCAGTTGGATGACTGAGTGAGCACTGCACAGCGCTAATTTCCCTGCCAGCCCTGGGCATGGAGCTGGGTCTACGTCGCTGCAGCCTCATTCTGTATCTACACACAAGCTTCTGCCTTTTTTTTTTTTTTTTTTTTTTGTCCAACAGCTACCTTTTATGACCTTCTCTGAGCCCCAGTCTTGTTCCCTCGCTTCCCTCTGTGGTACTCTGATGTGAAGACAGGGCTGAAGCTCAGTAATTTGGAGTCAGAGATAAGGGCAGGCAGAGGATATTACTTGTGGGTAGACAGTGATTGAATTGGCTCCAGAGGGTCAAACACACCTAAATGACAACTCGACGGAAACCCAGGAACCATTTATTTAACTCGGAGAGGCCTTGAACGACAGACCCGCAACGGCGGCTGAGTGTAGGCGGATGTAATGATGAAATGCACCGTAGCAGAGCTGGAGGGGAGAGGAAAACAAAAGGACGCCATGGCTTGCATTTCTCTTGGTGATCGTGTAAGCCTCATTTATGTGTAGGAAGGAGGTAGGGATATCATGTCGGGTCATTTAAGGGCTTCTTGGAGAGCAAAACAATAGAGAAACTGGCAGTAGAAAAAGGGAGAAAAACTGGAAGGAAACGAGTCCTTTTCTATTCACCTGTGTTTATGCTAATTTTAATTTGCACATTAAAAAAACCAGAGTGAAAAGACCTAAAACTTGAAAAGAAAGTTTAAATATCAGAATTTTAGATTTTTTTCCCCACTCTTGGCTGATGTGTTGGAAAATCTGTTGTATTGTTAAAAGCAAAATGCAAAAACGTGCAATGGAAACACAATTAGTGAATAAATTATGCCGTGCGTAAAGCATGTGACTTCGGTGTCCACTGAAGAGACAACAGATTGCAGCAGAGAAAACATCAGATCTGTTACAGTCCATGTAACATCCCTGAAATTAATACATGAAACATGTCATATTTCCATCATCGTTACAATTTCTTTTGCTGATTTTCAGGAAATACTACTAAAATTTGCAATAAATTTGGATGGAAACTTGACAAAAGGATAAAATAATGGGTGGAAATTGAAGTCTAGTGTCTAATTTTTCCTCTAAAATTAGCTTTCCTCCAGATGTGGCTATGGAGAAAGGATATTGGGGTCAGTAGGACAGCTTAGTGTCCAGTGGACCACAAACTAAAGTGGTCTAAGGACACACAAACATAACTTCAACACAACTTATCCAAACATATTTAAAGCAGCAATTACTGACTTTTTTAGCCAGCAGAACAAGATGTAAACACCAGACTGACATATTTTCACTTTGTTAAATTAATGGCGATCGTGGTATCAGTAACAGTTGCCTATGTCACATCCAACAGACATGGAAGGACATTAGCATTCATTTGGAGTCCTGTTCCGTATGACTGTAGGAAATCTTTACTCTCCTTTTAGCTCTATTTTGGTCTCAACCAACTTCTGACAGAAAATTTTGGTTCTTTAGCTGCTAAATGCTCCACTACACTCACCAGCTACACACTAACTTTGTCTGTCTGCTGAGCAGGTAGTGTACAGAGGGTATATCAGAACCTTTGCTGGAAACAGCTGCCTGCTTTGGCTAAATCAGAGTTGAGTTGCAGGTCAGAAAACCAAAACAATGAGCTGAAAGATGTTAAAACACTCCAGACCTGAGGGGAACGGCCAAGTTAGTTAATAAATATTTGTGATTCTGACTCCTTAACTCACAACTCACATTGTCATTTGTTGCTAATATAAAAATTATTGATTAGTGCAGCTTTAAGAACTTTAGTCCTTACATGCTGCGGGCCTGCTGCTGTCAGCTTATCAGTATGTGCACCTGTCTTGTTAGAATTCAATGTTGTGCTTTGCAGGCAAGGCAACATTTCATACAGAATACTGGTTTATCCTTTTCTTTGCTTCACTGAGGCCGTACTTTGAATTGCAGTTTGTGAGTTTGGCACAGTTCAGTAGATGACACCTGGAGCCAGAATCAAACAAGTCAATGGGCTTAAAAAACAAAGACACAAAAGCTCTGATCAAACCCCTCAAGATTCCTCCTGAGCCCTCTGGCATCTCTGTTTGTGTGTGTGTTTGAGTGTATTGCATGCTTGGCTGGAGAAAATTCCTCTTTTACATGAAAAATGCACACATGAGCAACGCCAGAAGTAACAAAACAAGCATAAAAAACAATTCCAAAAACAAGACCACATAATCTCAAAAGTCTGTGCCTCTCAACCCCTGAAAAATTCAAAAGGCAGGAGTAGTCTCCTTGCATGCTTGATAGTTACCCAGCGGTGAAGACGTGATTGACGTGGCTGCAGGATCGAAGCCTCCCTGGAATCGAGCCAACGCTTCTGTGGCTGCTCTGCGCTGGCGGAGGGGGAGAAGGGGTGGGGGAGGCCTGGATGTGGAGTAACAGCAGTAGCAACAGCAACAATCTCCTCACACAGGAGGGGAACCTACAATACAGGGAACAGGGTCAGAAACTCTTCCCCAGTAGAGTGAAGGAGATTTGATAAGAGGATGAAAAAGGCACACCATTTAACAGCTGTCTTTTGGAGTTTAATCCTTTATTGGTGCTGGGCTAAATGCCAAAGACCCAGTCCCTCCTCAGCCTCCCCCTTTCCTACAAGCTCAATGACATTCAGACCTGGGAGCAAAACAGTAACAGCAGGGGCTTTAAAACGTGGTGACACTGAACATAAAGTAAAGGTTTTGCCCAACCTTTGAGCGAGATAGACAGAGTAGGGCAGCTAGGCTCTAACTCAGCAAACCTCTGTGACTGTGGCCCGGTTGTTGGGCTGTTTATTATCAGAAGACAGCACACTCGGCCTGGAATATAGGACTGCTGAGACACTGGGTGCTGGCCGCTGGAAAGAAAGAGGGAGTGAGGCGATGCGGGAGGAATGCCAATGAGTGTCCCCTCTCCTCCCTGAGATTTCATTTGCTACTCTGGCACAACACTGCCCTGCAAAGCAACTCTATCCTGGCCTCAGGTTTGATAGCAGTGTTAAAGGCGAGTAGAGTCTTTTCTCTGATTCTAAGCCTCACATCCTTACCACTAACCAACACTTACAACCGCATTAATCCGCTTTGATACGGCCAATCTGGCAGTTTGCAGTGAAGACAGAGCACAGACTGGCTTGGAAACAAGGGCTCTTAAAAAATAAAAGGAAAACATTCAGAGAAAGTTTGTCAGCAAACAGGTTGGCTCAGAGGTGTGTCACATTTCCAATAAATCTAGTGGGGGGGATGCAGGAAAAAGGAGAGCACTCCCTAACAATTCAAAATAGATATAAAAGTTGAATGCCAAGCTGGCAGCAAGCAGCCAGCAGAAAGGGGATGAGCTGAACTATTTTCAGAGTAGTAAGCAGCATTCATAATTCACATTATAGTTTAATATTAGGAAATAGAAGACTCCTTCATACTTATTGTCTTCCTCTTCCTGCCAGTAACACTTCTACAGCATTGATGGATGAGCTGTAGCCACTGTGTGTTTGTCTTAGAAGGTGTGTTTGTATGTTTATTTACATTTGTATGAATGACAGAAGATTGCATTGGTTTAATGCTCTCAATATGCTAAATATTAATGCAACATCCTGCAATGGTGTCAAAATGAAACCAAAGTAATAAAGCCTGATGTTATATTACTGACAACAACAAAAGACAAAGTGAGAGACAGTTTTCATTTTCAAATCAGACAGCCAGAATCCAGAACAACAGCTATTTCAGACAGTAAATTAAATCTTCCTGTTTACAGCTAATATTCAGATGTACTAATACGGAAATATTAATATGATCAAAGGTTGCCATATATATTCATTTAGTTACAGCAGGACCACCCAGAGGGTGGAAACAGCAGGGAGTGAAAGAGATAGAAGATGAGCGAAGATGATATAATGTGGAACAAAATGTTAAATACAGATACACAAATGTGTGCATGAATAAGGCCAGACAAGGTGAGGAAACCAAAAACTACAGTATGTTGAGCTGGTATTATAATGATTTGAAATTGTAAAGACAACAGTGAAGAAGGAGCAGTTGATCAGATGTGAAAATATCAATAAACGATTTAATTTCCCTACTTATTCTGTAGAAAGCCTACACAGAAGGTACACACAGATTCATAGAGATTCTTCCACAATTAGCTTCGAAAAGGTCAGCCAATGCACTAAACAGAAACCAGTGTCTCTTTACATAAGCATGTAACTCAGATTGAAATACAAATGAGAATGTTTAGCCATAACCACAGTAATAGCAATAACAGCCCCCAAAGAACACATGTCCACTTTACTGAACTAGACAATAAAACCACAAGAACCACAAGGGCAGTAAGTAAGTGAAAGTGAGCTCAAGGACACTTTCTATTGTTGCAGCCTCTTCCATCTGCATATCCTCTATGTGAAAAACCAAAGTTAATCAGTTGCTTATATACTTACCTAGGTTAAACTATGAAATCCAGTCCTTTTTTTAAACCTGTTTATTATTATTGATGTTGTTTATTTATATCCTCCTTTTTCATAATATATATATTGAACAAAGCAAAGATTTCAGCACTGAGTTTGCTGTTCAGAATGTGAATATAGTTGTTTTGTGTATACTTTAATGAATAAACCAAAGAAATATGCTGTCGGGTACAGGAACAGTCACTCTATAGTAGACTATAGTAGTACTACAGACAAAGTGAAACCCACTTTGAACTGTAAGGGCCCTATCTTGCCGATCTGAAACGCAAGTATCAAACGCAAAACGCAAGTAGCTTTGTGGGCGGAACTCAGGCGCTGTTGCTATTATGCCGGCGGGATAAATGACTCTTGCGCCCGGCGCAAATCTAAAATGGGTTGGTCTGAACTAGCTACATTAGTCATAGGTGTGGTTTGGGTGTAACGTGCAATAAACCAATCAGAGCGTCATCTCACATTCCCTTTAAAAGCAGGCGCGCTTGTTGCAAGGCGGATTGCTATTATAAGGACGGATTTGCCAGGCGCATGCCAGGAGCGGTTCACAGCCGAGAAGACCGACGTTCTCGTCAGGGCCGTAAAAGACCGAGAAGTGACATTATTGTCATGAAACAAATGTAACACAGCCATACAATAAATCAAAACAATGTAACGCAGCTTCGCAGGAAGAAGACCCTGGCCTCGGGAGCAGTGCGCACGGGCCAGCTGAGGAGGGAGCAGCGCAAACACCAAGGTGCAGAGGATCCAGACCCACTACACGCCGGAGGACCACCCGTTCCTGCAGCAAACCGGGTTTGACATGCTGGAGCGGGAGCTGTCCGGGATGCGGCAAAGTATTAATGCTCTTGACCGGGTGGCGGTATTGCTATTGCCTCTCAGGCGCATCCCCTCAAGTCTGCGCCATTAAAATAGCATCTGAATAAGCGCCACTGATTTTAGACTAGGTTTTTCCTGGTCTGTGGCGGAATTGTTTTCTGAAACAGCAAAATAGCACCAGGGAACGTTTGCGCCGCAACACGCCTCCTCTTTTCGCTGAACCGCCCCCGGAGCGCAAGTTCCTTCCCTAATTTAAGGACGTGCGTCGGTGGAGAGAAAATTTCAATGTGCGTCGAGTGAAAAATAGGAATTATACAAGCGCCAGTGTACAAAGTCAATTGCGCTGAGTGCAAGATAGAGCCCTAAATCTATATGTAAAGAGTCAACAAACATTAGTGTGTAAGAGCACCGTCAAGCCTGGATTCTACTTTTGTGTAGATGTCGAATTTGTTCATAGAGGGACATTCAAACACTCATTTCAGTAAATTATTTACGATTATTTTCATTCAGCCAACACCTGCAACCCTGTGAGCTTAAAATGGTAAAATGCTCTGATTGTATTGTTCAGTACAGTAGTAGATATTTATGTAGAAATAAAACCCAGGTATAATGTTTAAACTTTAATGAAACACCAAAGAAAAACTGAAAGCTAGTGGAACAGTGGCTAACCCAGATATGGAGCAAGAAGTCAGCTCCTTATGTGTAAAGAATTTATTACATAAAGCTTTTTTCAGCTGTGCTAGATCCTTCAAACATCTATTTACAGTTGTGGGTAACAACCCCAAGTGGCTGACTACTTTCTGTCATTCATAAAATGTGCGCCCTACAAACCTCAATAACGAGGTTGCCAGAGAGATCTACTGTATCAGTATTTATTAATTAATTTATTCATATATTTTTAGATGTCTCCTGTTATCCCCATTTTTAACATAAGAGCACTATAGTTTCCATCAACACACTCAAAAATCAAGATATTTTTTGTCCCTTGTGTCTATCAAAACTGTGTCTACTTTCAAAACTAAATATTCTATTTTCTCAGGCTTATGATTAGTTAATTCATGTGTGGATATTTGACTGTATGTGTGTCTGTGCATGTTTGTGTTTATGATTAATTTCTATGGAGTAAATGTGGCTTCTTTACCATCTTTGGGTGGGGGCTTATACATGCATGTTAATGTGAAGAACACTGAGTCTTTTTATAAGACAATATGCTGAAATTGCTTTGACTTTGTCACGACCAGGCTGTGAAGCAATGACAAACACAAGGAGGCGTAGATTAACAGCAAATTATACATAATACAACAAACTAAACATAAAATGAGGAGTGTTTATCAAAAAAGCCAGAGGTGGAAGTGTATGAATCCATGTATGCATGAGTGTGAAGTATAGTGAGAGGTAGATGTTGAATGCAAGAACATAGGAGGGAAACACCAGGACCAAGGGGCTTCCAGCTACACTGATTTGGTCCACCCCTTATGTACCTGCTGCATTGAAAGGAACACGAAATATTAGAAAAAACCCAGGGGACCGCCTCAGACTTGCCTCGCCTTTTCTAGTGTGAATGTACTACATAATTACAGAACATGGTTAGATTTATTTGTTTTTTTCTTTGTGAATAAAGGGCCCAAAAAGTTCGGAAGAACTGGGAGAGGACCCTCAAGTACCTGCCGATTTAACTGTGTGTAGTCTGTAAGGGTGGTCACTGGGAGAGGGCCAAAAGCCTGTGAGCACACAGCTCTACCAGCCAAGGCTTAATATTGTTAGTTTTCCCAGTAATCCACCCAAAATTGTACCACCCATCAGGATTTCCCCAATTCTCAGTTTGCCACTGGGTTTTTATCATGATTGACATGTTTTTGGGGAAGATAAAGTCACTAGAGGATGTACTCAAGCACTCAAACAAAACATAATACTTTATATAATGTGGATATTGCATAATTTCATGTATTACACAAGATTTTATTTTATTGGCATGCTTTGAAAATATATCATATATTTTTTTCTACACTACAAGAATAACTTGCTTGAGGAAAGTGGGCAAGTCAAATATCATGTCCTTGACAGATATATACTGACAGACAGCAAGACAAACAGACAGGATGATGGTTAGACTTTAAGATCAGCTCTATAACTCTTTCACAGAAGTACAAAACTGACACTAACATGATGTATTACTGAATACTAACATTGCCTTTCTCTTTCTTCCTCACTTCCCCTGTGGCCACCCACTGACCCTGAAAGTTTAGCCGCCTCAAACAACAACATTTCAAAAGGGATCCAATCTGTACTGGCTTTCATGGAGGACACCAGGTTGTCAAAGCATCTCTCTCCATGGTGGATAAGGGGCACTCATTGCCCCGAGCAATTCTCACGCATCCTCCTGCCAGCTTCCCCCTACCAGGATAGGGGTATGAGAGTTTAGTCATATAGCTGCAGAGGCTGCTTGTCAATTTAAATAGGACAGCACACTGAAGAGCACTTCAACCACACAACGCAATTCATCATCCACAGTGTTAACCTCCCCCGTCACATTCATGCTGGCTGGATAATGAAGCATTTTGTCATTGGGAATGAGTGTGTACTCATTCAGAAAACTCTCAGTAATGTTCCAGGGGCATGACATAGGTTTTGATGGGTTATGAGTTGGATTGACTTAATTTAATCAAATGTATTGTAATGGACAGGAAATTTAAGTCAGTATTATAATACATACATGCATACATACACACATACATACATACATAAATAAATCCTGAAATGAACAATAAATATATAAATGAGTATAAATATAAATATATAAATGAGTATGTTTTTGGTCTGCTCTCTGGATGACTTGCCACAGAGGATCATCTGCTGCCAAACCAGGCCCCTCCAAATGATGATCCGCATATGGCAAATGTATATAAATGAGTCTACTTAAGACTACTTTTATTCATTTCAGGGGACTTTTATTTCATAATGCCACATTTATTTCCCAGCTGTTATATTCAAATGAAGGAGGTGTGGTTATCTGACAGATTCAGACCAAAGTAGCCAAGACCAAACACAGCCTCAGAGGCCACTTTGACAACTGGGAATACAGTACAGAGGTTGTGTTCATGTTCGCAATCCTGTTCTAAATGGACAGATAGCTTTACATGTCTAAAAGAATTCACTGCTGCCGTTAGTCATGCAGCTAGCTGTCTAATTAGCAGACTTTGAATGGACTACAACACTTGCAGTTTATTTGTTTAAACGGCATATTGGACAGGAGAAACAACCAGAGCACCCTACCTATTGACAAGAAGATAGGGTACACATATGGGCCTGAATACGCACGGAGTAATCAAGATGTGTTTACACTGCCAGTTCAAAAGGTTGTATTCCCTGGGAATAGAGCAGAATTTAAAGCAGAGAGGAGTGTCACTTTTGTATTTCCAATGGAAGAGAAGAAAAAGCAAGAGGAAAAGAAAATTAGAACAAAGGCCAATGAGCCACTTTAGGTGTTTATAAGTGAAAATGTATCATAGTTATAACACAAGAATTTACACTGTAGAGATTTACATATCACTACATTAAAACGAGTTGCACCTCAAACTAGATCATATGTACATTTGATTGTTACTGAATATTTACTCCTAGTCACTGCCAGGTGTAACAAAAAACAGTTGTTAGCTTGCTGAGTGAGCTGACTAACCAACGTTAACTTGTTGGATTAAAGAGGAGAATCCGAGATGTAGAATATGTTTGACATGTGTTCATTATTAAAACTGGGACAATTCACATTTCATTTAACAAAACACACATTATATCCCAAATTACAAATCATTATGCCAATAACATTAGCTTAAATTACCAAATGGGGTCAGTTAGGTTAGGATAATCAGATATTTCTCACTCATACTAAACTGCACAAATACTACGACCTCTGAAACACACATATTTCCCCATATATAAATAAAACAAAATCATGCCAACATTCACAACTCATGAATAATAAACACTCAATAGCTTACTCCATAGTGAGCAGTAAATTAACATTTTCTCAATAATCAGTCAAATAAAATGTCAGTATGCTATAGAGTATAGGCTACACTTTATAGTGAATTGTTCAACTTTACATAGTAGACACAGAATTACTAGTGCAACCTCATAAAGAGAGTGAAAGGCCAGAATATTGGAGATTCATGATATGGTAGGGAGAGAGAAATAGGGGAAAGTGAAAAATATGGGACGTAGAATCAGAGATAAAGAGTATGAAAGATGAATCAGCTGGATATCCTATATTCTGGGAGAGAAAGAGTAAGAGAGAAGTCCTGAACACATCCAACATGAGATCCTAAGAACATGGCAGCAGTCTTGGTCCAACAATTCCCATTAAGCCAAGGTGTGTGGAATGAAAAGTGAAATGCTGGGAGGACTTGCTGTCATTCTTACTCATTTCAAAAGTATGTCAGCAGTCCCATAGCCAGTCCCTGCAGTCAGTGTTTGGAATAAGAACTATCTTTACCATTATACAGAAGCTGGGTCCCAGAGCACACTGAAACAAAAGTCTTCTCTGCACATTTATCCAGACAGAGCTGTAGTGTTTTAGAGTTATACCGCACAATGACTGGCCAATATGATTTAACCGCTATGAACAATAAAAACTGAGCTGCTGAGTTGACCTCTAAGTCTACTGAGGGGGTTATTTCACTGTAATTTGCTTGTTAAGATAACATTATTGTCACTTAGCGTTGTGGTTTCTGTTCTGCTGAGTAGGGCTTAATGGAGCCAGTACTGCAGGTTTGTCTTATAGCTGGTGGCTTGCAAACATTATTGTTTTTCTAAAGCACTTTTTCAATTCAATTCAATACAATTCAATAACTGCATCCATCCCCACGAAGGTAATTAAAAAGATACACTACAGCAGAGCACACAAGACTCAAACTACACATTCTGTACATACATGCTGTGTCTCAATTTGAATACTTCCATACTTACAATAACTATTTTGAGTACATAAGTGCGTTCACACTGTTGAGTGTGGCAAAATGCACTGCGATGGTGCACTGGACATTTCTCACACTCAGTGGTCACCATTTTCACTACAGAGTGGAAGGGGAGGGACCACTGGTAGATTTTTCGTGAGTAGGAGGAGTACACAACGTCGGCGTAGACGGTGTAATTTCCACCTCGCATGAACACAGGCGATAAAAAGTAGAAGCATTCATGGTCGCCAGAGGATGTATGTGACAGACTTTGGTGATCCACTGACTTTTGCTCTAGTGCCACCATGAGGTTGACATTTTTGTTTTTTAGTGAAATATCTCAACAAGTATAGGATGGACTGCAATTACAATTGCAATTGACATATGTGCATTACTCTGCACTTCAGGTTAGATGCTTAACTGCATTTTGTTGTCTTAGTGCAATGACAAAAAAGTTGAATTTAATCTAATACTAAACTAAGATTGTGACCATGGGAAACATGTGTTAGCATTGTGTCTAAATCCAGCATCACAGAGCTGCTAAAGGGCTGTAGACTCTATTCTTGTTTTCATTTGGCACTGAAGTGTGAAAATCACCTTTCCAGCTTCAGCCTCGATCAATTTTTGCAGTTGCCAAGTTGTCAATCTTGCCGTGCAGCAGAAGTGCAGCAAAAGTGGAGATAGCAAAGCCCCACCAAAATCCAACAACATTTGAGCAGAAACGTAGTATCTGTCTGTCTGTCTTCTGTGTGTGTGTGTGTGTGCCTCAAATATCTCTGCAGATCAGGATCAGACTGACCTGAGAGTTTCAACATGGCTGCTGTGTGGTTTAAGGGTATGCAACGTCGGCTTTGTTTGGACTACAAAGATACCGTTAATAAATTATTTCATAAATGATTTACGAATTCCGCTAGCATTGTCAACCATAGCCACCATAGCCACGTGCGCACCAGAGCCAATCACTGCAGAGCCCACCCCCACGACACACCTTAAGAAACACACTGATCTATACCTGCAGCGGCGCAAGCGGCTTTATACCTGCAGCGGATTTTGCAGGCTGTTCGGTCCCGTTCTGTGCATCTAAACTGACTGTTGTGGATTACTGAGACTGAACGAGTCCGGACCGAGTCTGTTCCGGTCTGAGGAGATCCGGATACGCGAGGACAACAAACTGGAATTGGAATCTGTGGATGTTTGTCTGTAGCCAGCTGCTACACCTTCAAACACAACCTCATTTGGCCATCCATGAAAAAGCTACTTAACCTCCCACTTTTCTATAGCAATACATACTACCTACGGGCACTGCACTAGTAAAATGGATAAAACAAACATGATGTAGCACCGCTTCCACAGCAGAACATATCTACAAAACTTCCTTGAAGAGCTCATCCTTTCCTTCACCTTTCTTGTCAACAAGAGTCAGGCTGTTGTCATAGAGCTGAATAAATATCTGCTCACCCCAGTGTAACAGCTTGGTGCCCAGCAGAGGTGGCGAGCCACACAGAGTGGCCGTCTCTGAGCATGTCCTCTCCATTTCTGTGTCCTTGCTGCCACCTTGCTCTCACATTGCTGTCACTCCATTATTCATACCCAAGCATGGCCAAGACTCAGCCGAAGGTAAAACAAGACAGTGTCAGAGTTTCTTAGAGCTGCTGAGGCCATATACGGGGCTTGCCCTCTGGGTACAAAGGCTGATGAATAATGGCAGTATGATGCACACACTTTAACATGGATGGCTGCAGTGTGAATCAGAATCATTACCCTTGCAGTGTCAGTGTTGCGCTTCACACATAATGCTACAGGATCACCAGCAGAAGGTTTATTCCAGCGGTGCTACAGTGACTGGAGCGTAACATTAATCTGGTACTCAGTCATATGTGAGCACTGTATCTTTAAATGCAAAAACATGCTCTGTGCAGTGAGAGAAGTTTTCTCCCGAATGAAGAAATCATGTGAGCCAACATGACTGCAAACTGCTAGTAAGAATGTAGAGGCAGGAGTGTTGAATGTGCATTTCCACCCACCTGCAGCTCCTGTCAGCCGGCAGTGTTGTTATGCTTTAATGCTAGGTTTTCTACCTAAGGAGTTAGCACTGCTTTTTCATGTGACAAAATTAAATTGCTCTGCACTTCAACACTAACTACCAAGTTCACAGGTCCACTCAACTCGTCAATCCTCTGATCTTGCTCCAAAAGTTCTCACTTGCAGAGGTCAATTTTTGATAAGGGAAAAAGCTGTTCCACTATAAATTGTTACACAAGATGCTTAAAAGACTATTTAACTGCTGTTTAGTAACTGTTATACTTAAGGCTGCCCCCTAATAGTCGACTGAACCAGTTCTCGTAACACTTTCCGCACATACTACCACACACCCACTCATATACATCACATACTCACATGAAACCATAAATATTACATAGCTGCCAACAGTGGACTGTAAAGATATTAATTTGTGCTGGGTGATTGTGTATCTAACATCTTAGATTCCAGTTGTGAAACTCAGCTGGTAATATTTCACTTGTGCAGTTACTGCTTCAGTTCTGCCTTAATCCCATGTGCCTCTGGGAATATGTTGACTGGACCCTGGCTCTGCTGCAATACTTTGCCTGAACTTTAAACAATTTCAGTTTCCAAATGGGAGGACATTATACGCTGCCCATGTATCCAGTCAGACGTGAAGTTTTTGCCCCTGAGTGTCTGGCGACTGGGGCTCTCCAGAGGGTTAAGTGTTGCGATTACTTGCAGGCCATCTTCTCCGGTAATGAACCCTGTCTGGGTACCAAGATGTAGCTGAAGGGGCACAGTCGCCATGGAAAGCTTCCTCCTACTGATTGCCTGTCTTAAATAGCTTTTTTTTCCACTTGAGAGACACAACCACTAAACTTTACAGCTCCTTGTGAATAATTATGATGACGCCTTGTGTTATCGGACTCACTGATAGTCCGTCTTTGATACCATGGCCAATAAATATGACCATTAAATCTGTTTTCACCCACATTAACAGTGCCCCTGATTCACAGCGATTGAGTAACAATTTAACTTGACAGTTTCACTTAAAGAATGTGTTTTCTTCTGCAGAACTTTGTGAACCCCTCCCTCTACGTACAATCTCCCTCTCCTTGAAAGCTTCTGGAAGATGTTGCCCTCAGGCACTGTTCCAGTATCAGCTCCCCCCGCCCACATCTCTCCATTAACCATCAGTAAGACCATTTTAAGGTCTCCTTTTCAGTCTTGCCTATGCTCTGCATGCATGTACTTCCTTAATGTGCGTCTTTATTGAGCTAAAAAAGGTTTTAAGGTGAGTTCTGACAATGTACTACACAAACCTTGACACAGGCAAGCCCCTCACATCAGCGCTATTCATTACTATACTGTAAAAGCCATTATATGTAATTGCATTTTTTATGAAGCGTCCATAGAAGTGCGTAGTGTTTAATCAATGGGAAGGCTTTCATTTTTAGGAGAGGTCACTGGCTTTGTGTGATGTCGTCTTACATTTCTCCTTGAGGGGTCATCCAGGTCTATTACCCTGCAGGTCAGCATCAATCCACACCATGATGATCACACTCAGAAACTGGATGAGGACTCCTTTTTCTAAGACCCCCTATCTGATCTTATAATCACCCACCATGCTGCTGTAATGGGCTTTCTGTTGACTCTGGTAGATTGTTATCACTCTCTGGTTGCTGGTTACAACAAAAACAATGTCAAGGCCATATTGACCTGAGTGGATGGGGTTAATACTAATGATGAAAAAAAAATCTGTAAATGAGAGACAGATGGACTAAGAAGAAAAAACATAAACCGTTTCTCATGGATTTTAGTCATACAGAGGGGGACACTGCGCTGCAAATGTCTACTAGTGGATGCTATAGGATCATCCGCAGTGACCTGACTATAGTTTTCTGAAAAAACAACCAAAGCACTGCAGTTAGAAGTGTACAGCATAGCTCCATCATAGCTGTTTACTACCCATGTCCAAGGGCGTAGGAAGCAGAGAGAACACAGGAGACACATCCGCTTCAGTGCTAAAGAGGATTAAGTTGTCCCCTGCAAAAATCCAAAACAAAACAAGTATTGCATGAATCAACTTAGCTGCTAATTGTAAAGAGGGTTTTGATGGTGACACTTTTCCCTACAGGTAAAATAGAAACAACATACGTACATATCTTGACACTTCCAGCTCAGAAGAATTAAAGCTGCATTCATCGATATTATTTATGTTAACAATGGTTCACATGCTCATGTGTCACCCATGATGAAACCACAGGGAATTATCTCCCAAATCTGCAGTTTCCTTCAGCTCAGTCCAGTATCCCTTAGAAATACCCTGGAATGCACCTTACAATTTACATTCAATGCTAAGGTTCAGTGCCAATGCAAGAAGGACTGTGACCTAAATGTAGTGAAGCAGAAAGTAAAGGTGTCAAGGTCAGGGTGGTGGAAGGACATCATGTCTCACTTGAAGCACATCCAACTTTCATGCAGGAGACACAAGTGTGCCTTATGTCACAGATCTGCAATTAATATTAATGTAACTAAGTGTTTTTGTTGCCTAACCCTTGCATATTTTATTTCCATAACCACAAACATTCCCTAACCCAATCCATACCGTAGCTGTCATGTGCAGGTATTGTAGAAGGGTGAGCATTTTTAAAAACAATAGCATTACACATAAAAGAGCAAGCAATGAATGTAACCCAGGTTTTGTAGAATCATCCAATATTGATGTTCTTGTCTGGCAATGTTTGCTGAGCTCTGAGGAGCTTTTTAGCCTCTTGTAGTCCACGGATTTGGTCTTCCAGCATGCAACAGCAACATCAGAGAGAAAATGAGCTGGTGAAGAAAATGGAGCATCGCACAGCTAAAGACCAGAAGTTTCTCAGGAGTTGGTGGAGACCAAACCAGAGCCAAAAGTGAATATTGGACTTAAGGGCTTTCACACCAGAGGCCAGATGTATAAATCATGCATACATACGAAAAGCGTGCTTAGGGATGTGTGTGTGATTAACAACGTTTTTTTACAAGCCTTAATTTCTGTCTATTGGGTAAATATGTTTGTCACTACATTTTAAAGATAATTATAACAATCTTTATATAAATAATCAAATAAATACACAATATTTAAAAAAAACAGCCATTGTTATACTGTATTATTGAGGAATTATAATAACCTACACCTTCAGGTGTGAGTGACCACTTAACAGGTTGTTTGAGCGCCACTATATAAAGACTGTAGCCGTGCATAATGGCTGTGCCAAATTATACAATGGCTGCTTTGGTGCTGCTGGAAGATATTGCTATTGTGCAAATTTGGCGAGAACGAGTATTTAGAGACGGTTTGAAATATTAATCTCCTCCACGGTCCCAGGCTCAGAGCTAACGGCGTTCACTGCCTCCGTTACCTTCTACCATTCACTTTGCTTCATTCTATTGTTCATGCCAGAGCTCAGGAACCCAAATAACACACGTTTTCTTTTGTCAATTTGACCCACCATTACCTCCAGTTCACATTCTGTAAAATTGGGCTTCTTCTTCTTCATTTGCTTCTTCGATGCTTCCGCCATTTTTCCTCAAAACTTATCCTTCATATGCAAATCAGGCAATTGGGCGGGGTGTTTCAAGCCATTTATAGTAAATTGTGGGAATGGACAGAAGGCTCATGCAAATACGCACAATTTCATGATGATTGATATGTATGAGGCCCCAGGTCTGTATTTTGTGTATGCGTTTTTTAATCTCTCATCCGATTTAAATCGTTACGCAGAGAAACCTTGCACAGTAAGTTTGGTGCCCTTTTTTTTCTATTCGTTGCAAAATTCACAATCTGATTTTGTGGCCCTCTCACTTCAAAGTACAAAAAGAAAAAAGGAAATATTGGGCCCAAGGTGTCAAGAACAAGGAGACTTTCACCCACTGATAAAGGAGTTGTCTCCTTGCTGCTGTCGCTTTGTCTCTCACTCCTTTCTCCTATTTCCTCCCTTGCTTCTTTCCACTGGAGGTTCCTCCGCAGGCTGTCGCCACTCTCTGCCTGCAAATTGCATTTGTCCTTCCTCTCTGTCTGTTTGCTGTCCCCATCTGACTAGTGCAAAAAACGCAAAAAATCAAACCTGTTCTGAAAACAGCCGAAAGTTTCAGAGTCGGTGTGTAAACATGATTGACACATCGTAAGGTTGTATTTATTTTTAAAGGTGCGACAAGTTCTGACGAAAAATATGCACTTGGTGTGTAAAGGCCTTCACATTCGTAAGGTGTCCAAAAACACAACTCCTGATGATGTTTCACCATGTCTCCTGGATGTGTATATAAGTGACAAGTCTACTAACACATGTGCCATAACAGCTCAGGATCCCTATGACTATAATTCATATTGGAATCTTTCACATCTAATGAATTATGTGCAATACTAGCAGTCAGTTCCTATGCAGGAAGTAGTGTGGAGCAAAAGTATGGTTGGATAGTGGATGGGCATGTAACATGTCTGACTGTCTTGAGTTTGTGTCCTGCAATAAATGTTTGCCTTTTTTGTAACCATAAACAAGATCTTTCTCTAGTCAAGTGTGTCAGGGGCCTCGCCTTTACTATAGTTCAGTCAGCCAACTCACGTTTAATATGTTTATTAAAGCAGTATAGCATATTTAGATTTTGGCGTCTAGGCTCCGACCTCATCACTCCCCGCAGATATGTTTACACAGAGATATTGGGGAGTGATGCGCAAATACCTTAACCCCCAGTCGGAGCCTACAGGTGGATATTGGGGTGGTGGTGGGGCTTACAGCGCAGCACGCAGCAATAGCTTACAGATCAGCAGTAGTACTACGGATGCAGGGCAACAGCGGCATTGACAGAGCAGAGGGAGAGCTGGGAAATTGTGCAGTTTTTTTTTATTTGTCATAACCACAATCGTTCCATAATCGCAACAACACAGAATGTATGATGGTGATGCGGTTGCTTTACAGGGTGCCCCTAAATAGCACAAAAACACAAAAACAACAAATAAAACTTTAAATATTAGATTATATGTGATTTGGACACAACTGTGGAAGACAAAGTGTTACAACCTGAATCATTAGCAAACAGAAAACATCCACCGCTTAAGTGGAAAGTAAGATTCAAACAAGTGCCACTGCCAAACCATCTGCACTGTTCTTATTTTTTCACACTTGGTTTTAGCACCACTAAAACACAGTAGCTAATAACCAACATCACCCACATATGCAGGAGAAATATGTCAGTAAAGTACTTATTGTTAATATTAGTTTTCCTTGCAAATGGAACAGAGCTCGCTCACTGTGTCTATTGTTAATGTTTAATGTTTTCTATAAAACAGCTAGGCATTTCAATTTACTCTCATGGTCATAACGTAATAAGAACCAGAGCTTGATTTATGCAGAACACAGACAGCCCCCTCAACCCAGGACAGAGAAAACAAGCAAGTGTGAAGTTCTTGTCCAGATTCCAGGAATTAGTTGCCGAATATCAGTCATCTTCCACCTCCACAGCATGTAATAAAATGACAGAACAAGGTCTGGGAAGAGTGTTGTTACAGTATGTGTTGAATTAATGCAGGCCAGAGACAGCCTCCTCCTCACCAGGCAAGGACAGAGAGAGGGATGCAAAACAGTGTGATCCAACTGCTGAAGAAACTAAAAACAACTTCTTAACAAGCACAGAGGAATATACTTTCTTCTTCCACCTATTCAAGTTTTCATCAGTTTTACCACAATTCAAATGCTTTTGACCCAACGAGCAGAAAGCCCTTTCATGAACTAATTTGATCAGATTTCAGTAAACAACTCCCACCACACACACTCTCTCTGTTTTCTCTCTATCACACACACACACACACAGCCAATGTTTATCTCTTCTTTCTAGTCATTTCTGAGTTAGTAATGGGATATCAATACCAAGTAAATACACACCACATTTTGTTTTTCAAAGTAAACAGAAATATATGAAAGATGCTTCTGAAGTCCTATGATTAATTTGCAATGTTAGTCGCCTATCACCCAAATATAGGAATCGTTATGTTTTTGTTACATTAGAATGAGACTTTTTTTATCTACAGACGTGGCAGGTCGCCTACAATGAAGGTCGCCATGTTTCTACAGTAGCCCAGAACAGACAACCCAAACAGTGCCACCATAGTTTCGTGAAATGAGGGAGTTGCTTTCGGTGGGGGGGGGGGTCATCACCCCATGGTATACGTTGAGAAAGAGTCTGGTAGGAACGAGCTACTCCGTCTCTCCGCAGCATGTATACAGCCTCTCCATGCAAATTCCAACTGGGCAAAATCGATAACTAGAGCATACGGATTGTTCACAGTGATGATATGCAGCTCTATGCAGTCACGGAGGATGTGTGATTTCAGCATAATGATAAGTAATGTGGCCATTTTTATATGAAAACAACAATGCAGTATTTTTTGGTTTGCATTCATTAGAAAATGTATCATTTTTTTATGTTCCTTATGCTATATGGCAAACAAACTTCTTTTTTTGGCCAAATAAATGGAAAGCATGTTGAAATTGCCAACCGAAACCATGAATTTTATAAACTGTTCCACCCCTAGTAAATATAGTGCACTATAGAGTAAATAGGGAGTGATTCTGGACACAGCTTAGACTATTTTCAAGAGGAAAAATGACAAGAAAAATAATCCTACATCTATCAACCTCAACTGCCCTCCTTCAAAGGCGTCTATATGAAAGAGGGGCAATCTTAGCACACATTTCATTTTGGCACAAACACACACACACACACACACACACACACACACTTGCAGACATTTTCAAATTCATACACAGATTTCTTGCTATATGGGATTTACAGTCCTTCTCTTATGTTTACTTTCTAGTGTCTAAATCCAATCATGGCTGTCGTGTTGAATTTGAAATGAGCTGCTGCTTATCAGAGCACTGCACCCCCTTCCACCACCTCCGACTTGAACCTGTCAGGAGTCTGGCTGAGGACAAACAGATGCCAGCTAACCTTGTCCTTGTGCTAACTGTGCTAGCTGCCACTAAAGCACTGATGTTACGAGACTTTCCTGGGGGCTGTTCCTCCCACAAATCACCGGGTTATCATCCCCTATGTCCGGTATATGTTTCCCGATGCTGCCTCGCCTTTTATGCTCAGGTCCTTGAAATGCCAGAGTTCAGAGCCAACCATGGTGGAGCTAAACTAAATGTGGCTGAGTTATGTTGACAGATACATGGCTCCCACAATTCCCTCTGTAGCCTACAGCACACCCACCACCTCCGCAAAAAACAAAGTGACATTTCAAGATGAATGATATTTAGGAGTTTTATTTTGAGCAATGAAATTAGCCAAGGTTAAAAAAAGAAAAACAAATGCAATCAGGGCATTGATTTTCAGATAGAAAACGTCTATGCAGAGATCGATTGGTAGCAATAAAGAAAGACCATAAATAAGGGAGCTTACAGCACTGGGCAGTGCTATCAGATTTAGTGCTCTACAGCAATACACGTTATTTTCAGTGAAAGTAAAATTCAGTGAATGCTGTTTGACCATACAGTTCAGTTTTTTACTTGAATGGTTAAGTCATCATTTCCTCTGCAGGGGAACAGTATTCAACTGTCACCTAAGGAACAAGCTCAAACACTGGAAAATTACTACCTGTCCTTGCCACTCTTTACATTCACTGTACCCTGTTTTTACTTTGATGTAATATGATTTGAGAAGGGCAAGAGCTGCTTTCTATCCCAAACTGCATGAATAAATGTGATGACAACTGATGGATTTAAAAGACAATCCAATCATAGCAAATCATAGCCTGATGCTCGGGCATGCTATTCCTGTTTAGTCTGAGAAGATTAAATCCACTTTCATGTCTGTCTGCTAAATATAAAGCTCGAGTCTGGAGAGAGTGTGGCATTGTGTAAGGGTCATGTTATTTAAGAAAACAAATAGTTTGACCATTTCTGAAGTGTTAATTGCTATTCGGAACTTCTTATTTTAACACTTTAACACTGGACGGATTGAACCAACAAGATATAACATGTTAATTAGTGAGCTTAAGTGGATTTTGTTACCTTTGGGCAGAGCCAGACAAGCCGTTTTTGCCCACTGCTTTCAGTCTGTATGCTATGCTAAGCTAAGCTAAGCGTCTCCTGGCTATAGCTACATATTTAATGGACAGATATGAGAGTGTTATCAATCTTTTCATTTAACTCTCAGCAAGAAAGTGAGTGTAATTAAAGTGTAATTCCCAAAATGGCAAACTATTCCTGAGGCTTTAAATGATAACAACACTGTGTTTACTGTATTTCAACTTAGCACATAAGTTAATTTAAGTGATGCATCTGTAATTTAACTATCCTACTTAGCATGAGAAAATATCTGACTTATAAATAGGCCCCGGTAGCGGATTTACATATTAATGTCACACTTCAAAGTCCACTGGTATCAGTGAGCAGTGAAATAGACATAAAGCATGAAATAGCCCTTCTATGACTGAAGGCCCAATGAGATCCACATCAATAGGCTTCTTTCATTTAAATAAGAAATACATAGCAAGCAAAGTACAAATGGTGGAAACTCCACGCCCCTAAGCCAGACATCTTGAGAAGAATAGACTTCTTCCACTGCCAATTCAGTAAAGCCTGCACAGCAAATTTCACACAACCATTTTGCGCTCTGCTGATAAAACACTTTGAAAGCCCAATGACACAGACAATGCCTTCAGATAGGAAAAAGCCACGTTTTGTCCCCATCCCTTTTCATCAATGTCCCAAATACAACCAAGCCTAACTGAGCAGTGAAACAGAAATACCCTACAAAAACTGACTCCAGCATCAAACACCCACACACACTTCAACCAAATCGCCTGGCGTGTACATGGCTGAAGAAGTCCTACTAAAAACCTGACTGTGTTTTTGCTTCATAAATGACTCAAACTGTGAGCACCCCTGTCCCACGTTCTATTTGTAAGTAGGTCTATTAGGCATATGAAGGGGATCTGGCACAATGGTACTAAAACCCTGCACCTGTCGCCCTCTCATCCACACCACACTCAGTTGTTGTCAATGAATGTAGCTCAATTCATTTCCAAGTCCCACTTAAAGCTCTTTATTGATGAATAAAAAGACATCACTGGTGAATAAGAGATCGCTTTTATTGCCCCATGCAAGGTAAAATGAGATGGATTATTGAGTGAGAATCCCGTAAATCACATCAGACCTCCACCTCATTGGGTTTTACTGATCAGGTGAGTGCCTCCGTTATGATAAAGATTTCACATCTGGAAGACTCATAACGCTCCAGTGTCATCATCTACACCACTGGAGCACAGAATAAACTCACCAACCCTGGCTGGTACACCCTTTCCCCTGGTAGCCCGTCTGAGCACCGATAGGAAAGGTTGCTCAATTAAAAGGCACTCTGGAAGCCCCGACTGCTTCCCATGGCACCCTGATGCACAATCTTGATACCCAAAGGCTCATTAAAACAGGTAAGTTCAGTGAAAACAGCAATGAAATGGCTTTTACTGACCTCTCATCCTTCATCAAGCCCCTCCCCTGAACAATAAGTGTCTAATCATAAGCAATACTCAGCATTTAAAGAGTTTGGAGGCTTTTTTAGCCTTTCCAATACCAAAAACAATAGAGCAAAAGTGTAAGGACTGCTTTAAACAGTGTGTTTATCTGCTTTGTCAGCTGTGAACATTAGGATGCCTGTTAACTAGCATAGTAACCCAGCGTTACTTTCAAGGCCAAGCAGCATTTCATTAGCTAACAGCAGCTCTGTCTGCTTTTTATTGATTTGGGATGTTTACACTCCAGCAAACCCAGCCAGACTTGTTAAGCACTAAGTAACTAAGCACCAAACACATTGGTTAGTCTTCATCCTAAAAGCCTTTTAATTTGTAACATTAAACATGTTGCAGTAAATCATGACTTCAATCTACATGGACCAGTAAGACAAATGGGGATAGAGTCAGAGTCTGATCCTAAATTTTTACGTATCATACTTTTAAAATTGTGAGCACCACACAAGAATACCAGATGAAAGACATTTCTTCATTTCCATGTCTTCCACATTGATCATCAGCTGTTGACTATGTGCCTGGACTTTCAACTTAAGCCTCAGCCCTTTTGTACAACATTAAGTATGTGGCTTTCAATATTCAGAACCCCTTTTACGACTAAGTCAGCTGTTTTCAACTCACTCATGGAGCTAATGTTGGCTTAAAGGTCCAGTGTGTAACATTTAGGAGTATATCTTAGAAGGAATTGAATGTAATATGCATAAATTAGGCACAGCATTTGTTCAGGCAGGCCACAAAGTCAAGCTCAGCTCTCAATTCCAGCTACATCAGCTGATGGCTCAGCTGATTCCCTCCAAGCATCCAATTGGCAAATGTCATTCAGGGCGCCTTATTTAAGCTGCTTCAGAATCAGAATCAGAATCAGAAATACCTTATTGATCCACAGGGGGTAATTTGTTTGTTACAGTTGTTCTAGGTATATAGGTAGGTAGGTATATACATATAAGTAAAAGTAAAAATAAAAATGGAAATGAAATATAATAAGAGCCTAAGAGATATAATAAGATAATTAGAGCCTATATACATATATTATATATATATTCGCCATGTTTTTGTTACCTTAGAATAAAACCGTTTTTGTCTTCAGACGCCACGGGTCGTCTTCCATGGAGTCCGCAGTTGAACTGCCATGGTTCTACAGTAGAGGGTGAACCAAAGGAGTCGCTATCTGCAACTACTAGATGCCACTAAATCCTACACACTGGACCTTTAATTTGCTACATTAGCAAGCAGCAACAATTGATAAAAGCAGTGATCAATTTCAGCAGGTAAAATCAATAGTTGGTGGGTAGAAATGAGAAGCTTGCTTTTTCTACCTCTCTCTGAAATCAACAACCTGTTGCTTTGAAAATTACTATGAATTTTGAGCAACAATTCTGCTCACGTTATTATTGTAAACTCCATATGTGCCATGTAAGAACGGAAAGCCTGACAGGTAGGCTTATCAAACAATCTCAAGTCAATTCAAGTTGATGACACCCTTTAGCTGCAACAGCATGAAGGATTGTGGCCTGAGAAAAACTGTCTAGCTATAACTTTCCCATTGCTGAGGCGTGTACTTTCCGACAATAGCAGGGTGGATGGAACGAGTGATTTTGTGACTCACTTGAAATTATAGCCTCAAACACTTTATTTCTGTCTTCCTGTTGGTTTTATGCTCTCCTCTGAGGCACAGTGGTGATGCAGCGCCTCCCATGGAGAAAAAGAGCGCAGACACCCCGCCCGCTCCGCACCCACCATGGTCATCTCCATCCTTACTAATCTAACAGCGCCCTTCCCCCATCTTGTCCCCCCTTTTCACAACTTCAAAACACTGCTTTACCCATTACCCTTGGGCAGGAGTTGCCCTTCTCTGGACCACACTGACATTCATACGCTATTTAGAGCCATTAGGCCACCAAGGTCAGCACTTAACTTACATTTTAACAGCTTCAGGCAGCACTGTTTTTTATTATTTTCTCTTTTTTTACTTTGTTATTGTTGTTTTTTGCAGCACACTGCACACAGGGCAGTGAATTGCTCATTAGCAAGGGCTCTGGTGCCAGAACGTGCTGAAAAGGGGAAAGTGGGGGGAGAAAGCCAGAACATTCAAAGCCACATTGTTAGTCATCACAGTTATAGCATCTGATGAATTAGCACCGCAGGCTATCCTTGTAACCTTGTGGAGAACATCTTGATTCTTTTCGAGGAAGATGAGATACAGGCCAAGGATATGTCATTTTAAATCACCTTTTGTAGGATAATACACTCAATGGCAAATAATGACAGACCATCGGGCAAGTTTTTCCAGTTTCCCTTCAAACAGCAGTCAAGGTTCATAAATTTCTTGATGGAGGGAAGGTTCACTTGGTCAGGAACAAGACTTTAGAGGGAAAACCATAACATGTCAAAGCTGTCTGTGGCGGGGCAAAAATGAAATATGGTGTCAAAAGTCCATTGCACAACCCTTCAAAATAAAAGAGTCACACAAATAACAAAAAGAACATCCAGAGATATCAGACAAATTATCTGGTCATGATCTTGTCCTTCGTCACATTTAATGTGTTATTTAGACTGCCTTAAGGAAATTGTGACAGAAGGCAAAATGTTTTTGGCTACGAACCATCACAGCAACAGTCACAACTAATTTAGCTTGTTTACTTTTTGCTATCACGACTTATTTTTTACACAGCAATATATTAATGTCAACACGGAGCATTGTTACATAACCATCTGGCATTTGTGCAATGAAACAGATGCAAGTAAGTGCTGATTGTTATGGAGTAACACTTGAAAAAGATGTGATAAAAAATTGGGAAAAGAAAGATTTATAACACTGAATAAATATGTATTGGCTGGATTTATGATTACAGAAATATCATAAAATAATTGCATTGTACTGTGACAAGCTCATACATTTCATTCCAATTGTTTAGTTTGTATTTTGTCATGGTGCATTTTTAACAGAAGCAGTATTATATGAATGTGTGGACTTAATTCCTCCACTTCTATTATAAAGTGATGATGCATTTTTATATTGTATATGTATGTCTCTGTAAAATGATGAGAATGTATAATGAAGAGTAACTGAAATGAACTCATCCCTGATAGCTTGAGCTGGGAGCAGAGTATTCAGTCAAGTAATTGCATTAAAATAACATGAACATTTTATTTGCTGTGTATTTTTGTTAAGCCCTGCGGCCATGAGTCTCTTTTGTTTCTTTTCTTTTCCTTGTTCAAGGTGTTTGCCAACTGATCACTTCTCCTGGAGTAAATCCCAGTGTCACATCCCAGCCACACACATGAGCAAGCTGTAAATTAACTTTAATTTCCTAATGACAAATGCGATTCTACTGCAGCATGGGTATGACATTCATATTTGATTAGCCTCTATATCTCACTTCAAAGGTCTCAATAAACTAGCTAGCGAGCTTTTTTGGTAAATATACAGCACTGCACTGAGCAGACAGTAGATTGCCTGGCAACTCCCCATAGGCTGCTATTGCTCATTCACAGCTCTGTGAGATGTCAAGGTTTGGCGCTTATGAAAATTGAACTCCAAACTCATCTTCACCCCAGGCCAGAAAATGCTGAACAATGCCTTGTCGTATTCACAAAGCGGAGAGACTAATATGTGAAGTGAAGCAGGCATCAACAAACCTAATGTCACTGTTTGACGTATTGACCGAGGGAGAAGGGGAAGGTGTGTGTGTGCGGATGTGGTGAAGGGATATGAAAGGAGAGTGTGTGTGTGTAAAAGAGAGGACGGTTGCCTTTATTAAATTCCACCAACATTTATTCCAAACATTAATTTCATTGCGCTATCAGAGCCGTTTCAGGGTTGAGGAATGAAGGAAGAACAGGAACAAATTGCTTTCAAGTTCTACAGAGCATTCCCTCTGGATGGCACAGACTGGGACGCCTCTCCCCCTAATTAAATCCCCCTGTTGTATTTAAAAAGCGTAAGATGTAATTAGAACATTTAGTTTCATTTAAAAACACTTGAATTTCTTCCCTCCTACATGCCACAATTTAATTATATTCAGCATATCGTGGAGTCCTGACAGGAACAGAGAGTTGCTATAGAGATGACCACGGCTGAGCTGTGCTTGGAAATCCTTCAGAGTAGTGAGCCTTCACATAGCGACCTGGGAACACACACACACGCAAACAAAACCACTATACGAAAACAAGCACAAGGAAGAGACTACCTCTCTATCATTTTGTGCTGTAGATGCATGCAAATATGCAAACACATACATAAACTGCCACGTTCTCAACAGCTCAGCCAGCCAGCACCGCCACCAAGCAGCAACAAACAAGCACATTGTTCAATCAGGTGCCAGCCTCTTGCACCGATACAGGACACAGGAGTTGCACCTTTATCACTGGGAGAAGAGAGAGCCACCCTAGTCCTCCCCCTCGCTCTATCTGTCTGAACCGACCTCCCTCCCTCTTTTCCTGCCTCTCTGCGCACTGGAGCTGCACATGCTGCCGTAGGTGCCTTCCTCACAGCTCTCCCCCTCGCTGTCTCGATTGGAGCTTTTGAAGGCAGCACAGCAGAAATCAATAACGATGTGATGGCGGCTGTCACAGTCATTAGATACCCTTTTCTGATGGAAGAATGGACTGCATTCCTGGTCCTCAATACAGATCAATTATCCTGAGCCACTCAAGGAACAAAGTCAACAGGACACCTCACACACATACTCTCACAGACACTCATTTTCTGACCTGTTTGCCCTCCACACTCTATTAGCTATAACCTCATGTAGTAGCTGTAGTAAGTCACAATATTCTTCCAGAGACCAGTTATGATGCATTTACGATTCAATGTTGAGAAGAATTTTCTTTCACAGAGAGATTCACAAGTCATACCCATGATTTACTCTCTGCTTTACAAATCAATAGTTATAATACCCAGCTATTGGCAGCCGGCAGAAGAGAGGTCACAGATATTTTAGAGACGGGTCTTTGTGCCATTCAGAATATACAGTATAATGCTTCAGCGTCTTATAATGCTCAGCTTAGACATGGCTGCTTACCGTTTGGTAAGCAGAGAAAGCTCACTCACCAAATAACTGCTTCTATAAAAACTCAACAATGAGAAAATAACTTGAACAACACAAACACCTAAATAAAGAGAATATAACTGAACACAATAAATAGATAAATCATAAAAGCGTAACATAGAAGCTGCTAATCACAATTTATGACTATAGTGTTTGTAATGATTTTTTAATGAATGTATCAGTTTGTACGGTGGATTACCAATAAATCCCAAACCCAGCAGAATATGGTTAGAGACACTCTCAGTACTCTGGTATTAAAGCAAATATGAGTATAATTTTTATGTGATCATTATTTATTTATATATAATAACTGGCAAGCTTTTATTTACATAAAAATAAGACAAAATGGCAGGCTATGTGTTACTCTCAACAAATTAATCTTCATCCTATCTGAACATTTAATTGCCTATAAAAAAAAGTTGTTTTTAACCAATGGTTATTAAAAAGATCAGAAAAATCCGAACATGTGCTGATCTGGTTGGAAGATCATTGTCTGTTTGTGTAAACTGAGGTTTGACTGAGGTTGTCATCAAGGTTAAAGAGGCTTTTGACTTTAACGTTGCAATGGTTGTTGGCACACTGAACTTAATACAGTATTTCTAGGAAGTGATATAAATGGTAGATTTAACAATGAATTAATTATGATTTATAGGAACATCAAGTGACTCAAAGAACTGTATGGAGTGATGATATTCGTCCAGTGGACTGAGCAGCCAAGTCCCAGCCGTATCACACATGTCTAGTTATTTCTGCAATGGTTGATTCAAATAAACCCCACACAGCCTGTCACAACGACTTTGCCCTCTTTGCTGCATGCTGAACATTTCCATTACCTCTCGCTCATAGATAAACTAACTTAAAAGTGTGTCCTCTTCGCTTCCACTGGCACTAAGACACTTTAACAGCAATCAGAAAATGCAATGAACAACTCATTCTTTCTGACAACCCTGCCCCCAAGCTACGTTTTTAAATCATCCTAGATTCAGAACTGCAAAAAGAGTCTACAGCCACAGTCTGTGAGCCTGTACTGTGGCACAGTAGTGCTTTGAGCCTATTGCATGCCAGCATGCTAACATGCTCACAATGGCAATATCAACTTGCTGACATTTAGCAGGTATAATGTAATATGTCACCATGCTAATATGTGCTAATTATCACTAAACACATTTGGTCATAAACCAAAACTATTGAACAAACTAAAATGTTTGACCTGATGATGGAACTAGATAAAAAGAAGACCACAAACGGTATTACAATTCATTCTGAGGAGAACACAAATTTCTAAAAGTTGGGAATGTCTGTACAAAATGGTGTCTTATCTGTTCAGATGTTCAAATGTCTCACAGTAAAACTGAAAACCTTGATCTACCCAATGAATGGAGTATGTCTAGATGGGGAGACAGCCACTTGTAAGCCATTCTTCCCTTTATGTTGATGCATTCAAATTTGTTCCAGCTGTTTTTGCTGCGTTTTTCCGGAAATATGCCAAAAGAAGGCATTCCTGCACAGTGAAGCAGCACAGTGGTGCTGATGAATGATGTTATATTCTGGATAGAAGCTTTTTTACCAAAAAGAATATATTCGGATGTTACCCCTTTCTAATCACCAACATTTTGATTTGTAACTGTAGCTGATTAAAATAACATTTATTTTGTCATTTAATTACCTTACACTCCCCAACACTGGCCTTATTAATGTGTTCCCCTATGGGCACCAGCATACTCCAACAGAAGTTGGAAACCCCCTCCCCTTCAGACACATTTCCAATGTCAGAATTGTGGGAGCTGCATCTGACAATTTCTGCAATTTTTTCGAAAACTGACAATCTGACATCTGACCACCTTGCACAAGGACTGCAGGTGTACAGAGGTGAGGAAGGAAGCAGGGTTTTCATTCTTTTCATATGAACAAATGAGTGCATCATGAATGCCTTCCATGGGAGAGTGTCTGAGAGTGTGCTCCATTATCTCCTTTATATTTTCATTAGATTATCAAATTTCACTCCTTTTTTATGAGGCAGGCTTTTCACCCCACCTACGAGTCTGGCCATTAAGGGCAGTTATAAACACTTTTCCCTTCCAAGGTCACACAATGTGTTCTATGAACTAGTCTTTCTAAGTATACCCCAGTCTTGGAGTATTGCTTCAAAGCTTAGGACTCTGACATTAACCCCCCACGTCCCCACCAAAGGCCCTCTCTGGGTGTCTCGTATGGATGTTAAAATTTAAGACCGATAAGGGAGATCCGTGCGAGCAGGGGGGCATTTTAACACTCAGATGAGAGCAGCTCTCTGTGCAGCATGGGGCCTGAAACATGAGGAGGGGTTTGTGTGTGTGTGTGTGTGTGTGTGTGTGTGTGTGTGTGTGTGTGTGTGTGTGTGTGTGTGTGTGTGTGTGTGTGTGTGTGTGTGTGTGTGTGTGTGTGTACACCTGTGTGGATAGTCGTGCACATATATGTGAGTGTTGGTGCCTCTACGAATATCTACATGGGTCAAAAAGTGTCCATAGAAGCCGCAGTGAGAAAGTTATGGTGTGATGTCAGGTCTAATTAGCCAGCCTTGCCTAAGGCACATTACTCACAGACCACTGGGAGGAGGAAATAGGGAGAAGAGGAAAGGGGGGGATGAAAAGGCCACATAGGGAGCATTCACTACCATTTTAGCTTCATCTTCACTGCTTTCTCACTAGGAATGCGACAAGCCTTTGATAAGGGCACACACACCCCACTCAAGACCTCATATCACCCTCCTCCTGTTCCTTTATGCCTCCCCACGCTCAACGCCTCCCTCCCAACACACAGCTGCCTCTTCAAGCACTTAGAGGAAGAAAAAAAAATGTGGCTTGAAATTAAGTTGATACGATCTGAGGATTTAAAAAAAATGTTTTAGGCTGTGCTGTTACCTTGGAAACACATTTGTGTCCATGGTTAGGTTGATTGGAGGCACCTCACCTTAATGATGAAGTGGCTGTCAACAAGATATATGTGATTAGAAACAAAGACGCACACCCAGGAATTTTCAAGACGAGGGCCTGCAGGTAGTAAAACAATTCCAGTGTAAGGCCTTGGACTGAAAATGCATGTTATTCATCACATCCCTGGTAAAAAGCCCTCATCAAGATGGTTATTATTGGAGAATATGTGGCTGATTACTGACAGGTTAAGTACAAAGCTCAGTAATCAGCCCTATAAAAGGACTATGCTCATTCAATTATAACCACCAAAGGCCTCTTTTCTTGAGACATAGAACAACTAGAGTAACAAGTGAAGTGGGTCTACATTTACTTGAACCAGAACTAAGTGTAAAAAAGTCAACAGGTTACAGGTGTGTGTTTTGGTCTCTGTGTGAGGAAATTTCAAATACTGCAGCATCATTCAGACTTTGTCAGTTCTGTCTGCTATTGTATTCACTGGGAATACAAATGCCTAAAATAACACCGTTCCCTCTAACAGTTTTCATTTCATCTGCTGCCCATGTGTTGCCCTTTGGGTCCAGCAGATCATTTAATCGTCCACTCTCAACCCTGATCCCCCTCTTTTGTACCAGGATGAAAATATCTCTAATGCATCACTTTGCCTGGCACTGAAAACAAACAAACCAAAAAAACCTTTAGTTCGGTCTGTTTTGTCCTCACTTGACATATCTGCAATGAAAGCTACAAATCATAAGAAGTATGGAAGTGTATTGACGAGAAAGGATTTGACAGAGCTACTCAGTCCACGAGTAAACCTTTAACAGCACACTGGTAAGGCTTTGTAAGGGCAGAATTAGATTTGCGCGCAGGGGAGGACAAAATCGAGACAGATCATTTGAGGATGCAAGAGAAATTAACTGTAACTACATTTGAGTTATAGCAAGAGAACGCTCGTAATGGTCAAAACTGCTCAAACTTCTGAGTGCAAACTCAAAGTGAGAGCAGAGCATCACCTGTTCAATTGAACCATTATAAGAAAAACATTTATGAATGAGGCTCATTGTCACTTCTGAGCCAATCTATGAACCCATTAGCTATCATCTGAAGATTTAGCCTCAGGGGGAAATAGCCAATGTTTCAGGTCTTCCAGTGTAGCCAGCATCCAGATGATGAATATCTGGGCTAAAACTTCCTTTCCCGATTCCTCTCATTCCTCTCATGATTGGTCAATACAACTTGGACTACAAATAAAACCCAGAACACTTCCAAAACTTTTGTCCCTTGCCTACAGATTCTGCATTGTGCCAATATGTTAATATATAATGTTGCCTGAGCCTGGTATGTGGTAGTTGGGTTTGCTGTGATCTAATCTGACTCCATGTGGGATTCAAAAAACGTCCATTTATTATGCCCATAATATTATTATTATGGGCTGTGGTTACATTCAAAATTACAACATTTTCAGATTATGCGTGGCACAAATCCGACATATGAATAAACTAGGCTATGGTAATGGGATCAGTTGGATAGCCAGAATTTGGCTGAACTTCACTCAACAGTGCACACATCCATAATAATTTAAATTGCAGGCTAAATGATAAGACAGACAGGCTGCACACTCAGATCTTATTCTGCTCTTGCAAAGTCGTATCTGTGCACTCTCAAAGGCTGACTTTCAGTCTAAGAAGCACTCAGAATGTGTGCAGTGCTCTCTGAAATCTTTTGTTGTCAATATACCTCTAGTAAAGGTTTAGAGTTCAAATGCTGGGTGTGATAAAAAAAAAGATATGATACACACAAAAGCATGGAAGATACAAGAGATGTGCCAGACACCTTCAAATGAAACATAATTTGCAACCTCACTTTAGATGACCTTTACATTTTATAAGAGTCCATGATGGCAGTAATGCTGCCCTCGCCATTTGTGGCTGTCAGGAGAGTGCATGAAAAATGTTTGGGAATTTGGCTCTCGTTTAACAAGGTGAAAGTTGCCATCAACAGCAAAAATGATCACAAATTGTGGTACAGTATTAAAATTTAAGATTAGATAGTGGATTTCATGTTAGAATGGCTAATGGAAACATGTCTGCCAGCAAAGAAACTTCTCCCGGTCAGGGGAGAGTTGTAGCGCCTAAAAGGGAAGACGAGTAACCCAAATGTCCTGTAACCAGACGTCAGATTATGATGTTTGCTTTTAAATGTGAATTTAAAAAAGCCCCCAATAGTCTTGTGGAGGTGCAGGCACTGAGAGAGAAACAGCGTCATGTTATTTATTTACTCTTCTTAAAATTAATATTGGCCATTGAGGCTTTCAGTACTTTTATAGCTTGTAGCTGAATATCTGCTGTATGGAGTTCTGATCCTCTGTTACTGTTCTTATACTTTGATCTAACAGATTTTAGTATGATCAGTCCTATCAAGAAGAAACCTTTTTTTCAAATGAAGGTTTAAAATAATTCATTATTCATTAAAAACACGATTTCTGTTTTATTTCAATGACACTGTTTGGAATTCAGGGATAAATTGATGAATTGGTTCATTTAAATGTTGTGAGATGCTGCCGCACCTGTTGTATCCTGATACTTATGCAAGATTCATAATATTTATTGGAAGTGATTTTCATGCTAAACAAATTCGCATATTCACATAACAAGCATTACAACTGACTATAAGGTTAACTATTCATACCATGAAGCAAATGAGCACTTGATTAAAAACACAACAAACCAACAACTCCAACCCCTCAATGCCTGCAGCTTCATGAAACTCTTCATGAAAACTGCCGTTTTTCAGCAAAATAACTGACTCACATTTGACTGCACTGTACAAAGTTGTTTCACCCAACAGCAAAAACAGTAAATCAGGCTCAACAACATGTAAACACCAGTGATCCATCCATCCAGTGCCAGTATGTACGTATCTACCAAGCTGAGATCGTGGTAACATTTTACAGGACCTGATATTTATCATGCAGACTGCCAAACCTTATACAACAAAACACCTGCAGCCATAAACAGGAACACACAGTCAGACTGAGCTGTCTTGTCTTAGACCAGGTGGTTTTTACACCCCTTACTCTGTGCAAAAACATCCACATTACCAGCAAATGTCCTTGATCATCCTGGCTCTCAGACACTTTCTTTATATGTCCTAATTTGAAAACAAGTGCTATGCTTCACAGTTTGTGTGTCCAATAACCCCTTCTGTTATCAATGTTAACGTTACAGATGAACTACATCGGTACGCGCACCCCTGGACTGATCTAAATGTACCATGAACCAGTCGATGGTCCAATTCTTAAGTTATCAATTGTTGACTGAAGGTTTGCTGCTAACAGCATCTGCACTCTTGTGAAAGGTAAAAGGTCAATGCGAGGTTCTCCCGACAACAGCATTGCAAGAACAGAATGCATTGCATCAAATTGTATCAAATCACACAAAATTGCTCTGTATTAAAATGCATCATGCCTGAATCATATCGTAGGCCATGCATCTAGATACGTATCGGATCGTCTTAGAAGGGAAGGTTGTACAGCCCTAGTGTCCAGAATTTTAAAACTCACTAATCTCCATGCAGCTACTGCTTTTTGTGGAGAAATTCAGTTGGTGCAACTCACCACACAAAGACCCAATCCAGCAGTGACATTGATTGATATATTATTAATATATGTAGATATGTTGAAAAGCTTAGAGCCTTTAGCGAAAAAGCACTTCTTTTGTCACTTTTGTTTAACAACGAGCCTAAGTCACTTTTCTACAAACATTTTGGAGGTGTTATTGCTGGAACTAATGAAAACCTTCACATTAAATGCATTCAATTTTGCAAAACACCAGGTGGCTTTTATTGTGAAGCAGCCACAGGAGATGCAATTTGTTTGGCAACGCTAACGTTGATTGTTATGGAAAAAAGAAGATACTCCTACACAACAAGACGTGATATTTTTTAAGTTTTAATAATCACAGGAAGGAATGTTAAGAGAAGAAACAGACACACTGAAGCTTCTAGTTTTATGAATAACAAATAGTGCTGTGTGCAGCACACAGTATCCCTAGTGTAACTGTGGCAGTAGGTGCTGTGGGGGCCATGGTCACCCCAACTCTGGCAACCCTACATGCCACCTCCTGGCTTCACGATTGCTAGGACACCTTGAAGCTGTTACTGTAGTGCCTCCAGCATGTTCTGGGTCTGCCCCAGAGACTCCTCACAGTCAGCATGCTTGAAATACCAGCAAAAGCAGGGGAGCCAGAGGAATCTGAACCTGAATCACTTCAACACTCCTAATTAGAAAGCCCCAGCCACCTCCTAAATCTCTAACAAATAAAAAAGTAAGACCAGCACTCTTTGGAAAGCCTAATTTTATCTAGGGAAGAAATTCTGACTCTGTGGTGCTGATCTTCATTACGCTCAGCTGAAAGTGTACATCAAAGATCATGGAGTCAGATGAAACCAAAAGGACAATGTCATCTGCAAACAGCTGTTCTTTGTTATTCTGTCCACAAATATCACAAACAGGAGAGGGCACACAGAGCACCCTTGTTGGAGTTCACTGTTCATGGAACCTCACAGTCATGCAGACCATTAATTGGTCTTTATACTCCCACAGTACATCCAACAGAACTTGGATATTTTGGGGGGACTGTGAATCTACAAAACATGGGTTGACGGGAGTCGACGGAATTAGCAATTTTACACACCCCTGTGATAATCTGTAAGAGCTAAAACTGGTCAATTCTATGTATGACAATAAAGGTATATTGTTCATCCTGTATCTAAAGTTTGTCTGTTGCCTAGACGAGTCTACCGTGTTTCCAGTACCTTTGAATTTTTGACAACGTATGAGTGATTATGAAAAAATCTAATTTTGTCTCTATACAACACTGAAGCACAGTAGATTAATTAAATCTTTTAAATTGATTTGACAATTCATCGCCTTAATGTCAATATTTGGACAAGGCAACGCTTAGAGCCTTGAGTTGATGTAGATAGGTCTGTATCAGCGCAACACAATCTTGACGCTACGTTTTTTGCCATTGTTCCTTGCAAAACTGCTCCACATCTGTCAGGCTGCATATAGATCATTTACATAAGCTCGCTTCTCTAGTGAGTGCTCTGGTAACGTGCTCTGCTTAACCTATCCATGATCAATACATGACTGTTAAAGAAATCAAACAAGAACTCACCACTGGGGTTCCGATTGCAGACACTATTTCTCCAAATCACACACCTGAAAATGTGAGCATTAAAGGTGGTCAGTGTGCCTCAACCAAAGTGCTCATCAGATGGTTGAATTTGCCATATTTCAGGAAAATTTAGTTCTGCAAACAGCCTTCTTTGCTGCTTGCTGCATTCATCTCCACAACATCATCCATCCACCAGACTGTGAAATATGGATCCAAATAATAGAAACTGGAATTGTGTTTTTTAAACTGTAGTCTCTGAAGTGTAGAAGTAATCCAAATGTAATTAATAGTGTATGGGTGTGTGTGTGTGAGAGAGATATCTTTAAAATTGCAAATCATTTTACCTTCACCTCTACTAGACGTCCTCATTCTAAAATTTTATCCTTCACCTGGACAGCCTGAGGCTCCCGCACGATGCAGATGAGGTTCCTCACGCCACAGTGAAAACACACGCATAAAAACACTCACAGCTGTATTTGAATCTAACCAGACATGATGCATACAGTCCCACATGTAGAGAAAAAACACTTACCCATAGGGCAGCAAAATTCCAGGATTCTACCACCATCTTTTATTTCCCTCTCTATAGATGATGCACACTCGGGCACAAACTAACTCTTACTCAAAAAGATGAAGAAGAAAAAAAGACTCCAGCCTGTTTCTTTGAATTTCCTCTCAGGACCATATTAAAGAGCTAGAGTGAATCAAACCTTGCCAAATCTATTGGGTTTTGAATAAAAGCATGAAAGAGTACAGGGATAAGGACTGCCAGTCTGAATTCCAGAGATAAGTTTTGACGTTAAGGCTGTATCTATGCAAGACGCAATCAGACTCTGGAGTATGCAGCAAAGACAAGGCTGGCATTCAGAATAATGGCAGCCATGACAGCTTTAGATAAACAGTCAGCTGCTATTGAGGTCAGTGTCTTTCTAGCGCAGCACCTGCTTCACTCTGTCATTTATCCATCCATCCATCTATCTGCCGCCCCGCACAGTACTCAGCTGATTAAACATCAGTGATTGATCTATGAAGCAGTCTAAAGTTCATGTATTTTATTTTTCAAGCTAAGTGCATATACATACAAATTATTCTTTGAAGCATTCACTTAATTCTTCCACTCCATCAGACATAGACTTGAAACCTTGAATACTTTATCTTAAATGGTATCTGCGTGCAGTGGTTAACACTGTTACCTCACAGCAAGAAGGTCCTGATTGACTCAGTGTTTCCTCCCACAAGGCAAAGCCAGTCAACTTTACTTGTACAGCACATTTCTCCATTCTCCAAAGTAAAAGTAAAATAGCAGTCACAAGTCACAGAAAACAACAATTATTGTCAACATCTAAAAAAAGACTAGAGTTTAAGTAAAAGTAAGGGAGGAGTTAGGAAGTTTCAGATCTTCTGGAAGTTTGTTCCAGTTTGTGGAGGATTTTAGCTAAAAGCAGCTTCCTCATGTCTGCATTTAATTGTGGTAACAATTATCAGACCAGTGTCAGCCGACCTCGGTGGGTTGAGACTGTAGCAGAAAATCAGAGATGTATTTTTGTCCTAAACCATTAGTGATTTTTAAATGAGAAGTAGTATTTTAAAATAGATTCTCTGACAGAGTGAAATCAAGTGAAGAGATTAGAGAATTGGAGTCATGGGGTCTATTTTTTGTTCGGACTTGAGCAGCAGTGTTCTGAATGAGCTGCAGTGTCTGAGAGCTTGTAGACCAACCTACTAAGAACAAAAGTATTTACATCTCAGTTGGACACACATTCAGTGGTAAAAACAGACTGATTTTGTTCTTGTTTTGTTGTAGCTGTTAAGAAATATTTTCAAAGAAATATTCACATTTTCAAAATGTACTTGCTCCTTTGCTGAGATGAGGTGAGATCAACACCACTCTTATGTCTGCCTGTCAAGTATCAAGCTAGTGCCAAGAGTTGATCAGCTTAGCTAATAACACTTACCCATATTTGCATTTATGAGCAGTATACAGACATTTAAATATATTATTATTAGCTTATATTCCATTTCTGACAATAGATCATCCTAAATGTTACACACTGGAGCTTTAAACTCTAAATCCACATGTGAATCATAATGAATTTGGTGACAGCTTTCCCTCAAAAAGCAGAAAAACAGTTTACCAAAGTATTTTCAATCATATACCAAGTCCTAAAAACAAAACACATCTTTGTCACTGGATGCCTGCGTAATTACCATAGAATGAGAAACAGTGTTTTCCAATTGCTGCATGTAATTTCAATCAGCAATGACCAATTATTGCTTAACCAGCTCAGATTAATCAGTTAATCACTCCAGTTTGACTAAAAGCAGTCCTCGTGGAAATTAAGTTCATACAATTTACCATAAAGCTTGCAGAGCTGTCTTTACTGGTGACAGCTTCAGCTGTTTCAAACTCAGTGATGGTGAAAGTATTTATATGATAGCCTATAGTTTGCTTTTGTAACATATAAATTGTCAGTTTTATGGGTGATGGGTGAAATATGGTCTTGAATATCAAATCATGCATTATCAGCAGAGCCAGCAGTATCTGTGAAAAAAAGGAGAGGAAGGAGAAGGAGAAGAAACTAAGGTACTTTAAAACTTATGTTCACACTGCAAACCATAGCGCTCAGTTCTGATTTATTGCTCAGAGCTGATTTTTGAGATCTGAGTGACATATGAGCAAAGAAATTAGATTTGGGTCACTTTTGCCTCCAGTGTGAATGTAGCCTTAGTGTTTGTAACCGCAATCTGCATCAAACATCATATTTCAACTCTGAACACACGGACATGATACACATATTTTTAGATTCAGTGTGATTTACACTTCCTGAGGCTATCATCCACTCCGATGTCCATCCATAGATATCACAGAAAGAATGTGTCCTATATAACTCCAGAACTTGTCTGAGAATAATCACATTTTTAAGTAACCCAGTGTACACGCATGGCTCATTGCAAAGAGGAACGGTTACTAGCTAAAAAAAAGATTGCTTTGGCCATTGAATTAGATGAGTTTTAGCAGCCAGGCATATGATTGCAAGTGACATTGACTGGTAACCCCCCCCCCACATCAATGGCCGTTCTCAATGGATTTTGAATTAAACCAACACCCGTTTTTTGAAGAAGTGCGCTTCATCAATGATTTGTCAGCTCACAGCTAACTCAGTAAAAACCATGGCGACATTATACTTCCTGTTTACAGAGGGGTGTCAATTGTCCAACCCCTCCTCTACTACTTTGGAATAAAGACAAAATGACCAAAAATACTCAAACTACAAAACTACAAAACTGCTAAAATGGAATGATCGGACAGTAGTAAAATGTATTTCTATGTATTTGTACCCAATTACTGTATTTGTTATTTCTCTGTGTATCAGCTGAATGCATGAGCACTATGTGGATGTCTTCAGCCACTTGGTTGGTGAGCAGCAAATATGCCTCAACATGAGAGATAAGATAGCACTGCTTGATGAGTGAGTGGGTGTATGAAGTGTTTAGTGAACATCCTGCTCCAACTAATTTGTGATGCAGGAAGCCAAATTAAGGCAAATAATTTAGTCCTTACCAAGAGTCATGCCACGGCAAAACACTATAAATCAATGCCGCCACAGAATGCGCCAGCTGGATGTTTACCGATCAAAGCAACATATTGTATCTTGTGGGGAGAAGAGAGGTTTTAATACCACCAAGCAATATAGTCAGGAGATCCGAGGTTGTTATCACACCATGGGGGTATTGGCAGTTCACATTCATTGGTTTTAACATGACTCACTGCCTCCTCGCTAAGACAGAGCACCAACAGGAGATTGACTCTAAAAATAAAGACCAGGCACCATCAGCATTTCCTCACATACTATACATCTTGCACTGGTACTGACACAGCCACCGAGGCGTCGTGCACAAAGAACCAGTCAGAATACTCCCTCAATCTGGAAGGAAAAAAAACGCAGAGCTCTGTATGAGCAACAGCGAGGAGTAGCAGGATGCTCTCAATGACATACTCACAATAGGTTTTTGGTGCGAATTCGGGGATGCAAAGAAGGATCTCTGGAGTGTATGTCAGGATTTAACATGTTAAGAGGAAAGGTTTACAGCAACATCTACTAGCACATGGAAAGGTCAATATGATTGGAGAGAATCGGAAAGGTCAAGGCAGTAAAATTATCAAACATCTGAATCATTCTAGTTTATTTCCACAGCTCTTGGATCTTTGGGAAAGAAGCCTTAAAATAAAAGTGCTGGCTAAGAGTGAGTGCCTTCAGTTCAGTGACATGCTGCCCTGTCAAAAAGCAGGATTTAACATGAAGAAACACAATGTCTACCATGACAAAGAGTTCTGCAGTCTTGTTACATTTCACCAACTATTGGATTGGTCTGCATAGCAATAAGTTTGAACTCTTAACACTGCAGTTTCCATAGGAACTAAGTAAGGCAGCTATCAGCTCACAAGACAGATTGATGAGATGCTTTAAGTGCAAAAGCAAGACTATTTATGTTCAAAACACAGCCACAAGGCATAGAAAATGATTTGGGCATTAATTAGGAGGGATTATAACCTAGCTTTATGGAACATATTGAAATAACTTGAGATTTTTCATCATGCAAGCTACTTCTACAGCACAAACACCACAAAAATAAACATTGCCTCAGGCAAGGTGCCTAATCTAAGATGGAAAGTCTTTTTCATCAGAAAACAGAACTAGTAAAATGAAAAGAAGCGGAAGAACCCGGCTGTTGTATTGGCTTTGGGCGGAATCCACAACAGGCAGTTAATTTACTTGACTTTTGCGTATGAACATTTATTTAAGTCAAGTGATTCTTTAAATATAATATACTATTCTTAAAAATGCATCACTCCTGCTGTCCCAGACTGATAAACTCTCATGCCACATTCTATATATTCAAAGTACCACATCACATAAGTATGTAAAAATACTCGATTAATATTTTGTTTAACATTTTTCCACATAGAGAAAAAGATTCAGAAAAGGCTGGAAGCACATCTACTCTTTCTCCCTCATTGAGAAGAAATTCTGTATCTATGAATATCCCGCCCACCACCACCACCACTGCTTGCACTAGGTTACTTTTTATTTTACTTTATTTGACAGGTACAGTGCACATTAATAACATTTCTGAAAATACGCCAGAGAGCCCCTGGGCATGCAATAGGTTAGGTGAGGCAAGGTGACTAAGTGTACAACCACAATGTATTGTGAAAATAATAATAATACACAATGGGTATCACCAGCCATTAATAAAGAATAAAAAGTCAAATCTGATCTGGTCTACCAGCTTCAACTGTACTTTATGTTTAGTGCCAATTAACAAATGTAAGCATGTGCAACACGCTAAACTACGTGGTAAACATTACACCTGCTAAACATTACAATGTTAGCATTGTGATTGTGAGTATATTAGCATCCTGATATTAGCATTTGGCTCAAAGTACCACAGTGTGTACAGCCTCACAGAGTCGCTGGTGCAGCTTTTTTGTCCTTTTTTTGTGTTTTGTTTTGTTTTCCTCTTGTCATCTGTCTCTCTTATGTGCAAGTTCAGTAAAAAATATAAATCACTGCTCAACACTCGGGGAAACGATTAAACGTTGACCAATGACTGATACAGAACTGCATTATTTCATATAAATTCCACCCCTCCTGCTCTCCCATCCCGAAGACAACCCATGTAATGACATATGTCACTAATGGAGCGAGCATCCTCAGCAGCACCAAATAAAAGCAGACAGAATTAATTGCAGCCTGCCGTTGTGACCTTTTCTGTTTGATAAATCATAAAGCCTAAGAGACTGCCGTTAGCCTCGTAGATGGGAAATATGCAGCTTTGAGAAATGATCTTGGATCTCATGATCTAGAGCTGTATCGACCCAGCCGGTTTGTGCTTGCAACACACATACGGCACACATACACTCACGCACATCCACGCATGCATGCAAAATTTGTATTATTATTATTGTACCGCTTTCCGCTTGAAATAGGACATAGATACCCGGCACTTTATTGTCTGAGGAAAAGTCAAATTCCTATTTCATCATTCAGTAAAGAGAAGCATTCCCATGGTGCTCAATTAAGCTTCAACAGGAGGAGCCACTCTAGTCCCTGGACTGTGAATAATGTAGACAGTCATTAGGTTCTTTTCTGGTTCATTTTAAGAGGAAACCACATTTCATTGGCTTTGTAAGACAATGTCAGGCCAGAGGCTTTTGAACTTGGCAGATTGTTCTTGTTCACACTCAATTCTTTATCTTCAGCTTTGGACTGAAAACTTTTAAATGGAGAGCAATCAGGAGCTAGACAACACATTAATCAGGTAATCATAGATTTGGAAAAGAGTAATTATTCTCAAGGTGAAACACAAGGTTGCCCCCAGTGTGATTTCCAAGTGATTTCATCACAATAAAGCAGTTGGGCTTTATTATCATCGATTAAATACTATTCAAAATGAGGTCATGGACTCACCATGATTGTGTGATGTGTGTAGTACAGCTCTGTCAAAGTGCTTGAAGGTTGAAATATTATTCTGCAGTCAATATAACTCAGCTCAAACCAAATTAATTAAATTTACACTGACCAATACTAATCCCCAATGAACAAGCATTAAGTTACAGCTGAGTTGATCCACATTGTTCTCTGTTGTCTTGTAAATATTATTAATTATCTCTGCCAGGCGGAGAGGATCACGGTCGCCTCGTGTGTGTATCTGTCTGCAGCTGAACCTCGCATACTACTGGACCCATCAGCCAAATATTTTTTGTGCACATTTCTGACTCTCTGCTCAAGGACCTCTCATTGGTGTGGTGATTCACAATTTTTGACTTTTTGAAAAATCTATTTTATAGTGCCATTGACTGTTGACTCCCCACAAGTGATCAACAGCTGCTTCAGTTCGCAATTTGTTTCGCAATTTGGCACACAGCCTGCCCGGCACTCCCTGTTTCCCACCCATATGCCCCCGGACCCACCTGGCCTACTCTTCCAGGCATTTTCTGCTATGTTTTTGAATAATTATAAGTTATGTTATTAAAATGGGATAATAAACAAACAAGGACAAAATACTGAGGGCAGAAAGACTTTGGTGTATTGTCTGCTGGTAACTGACAGAAACACCTATATTTTTTATTATATATAGTTTATTTCTGACTTATTTCCCAACTTTTTAATGTATTATACTGTTTCTCAAACTGTACTGAAGAGATTTTATTTTACATTAGGTTTCAGAAACATTGTGTGCCTCATTAAGTATCGTATTATTATTACAAGGATATTTGTGAGTAATTTTTCTTTGATTACACAGATGTGAAATCGAGGCAGAGACAAGAAAGCTGTAGATCATCCTACAGACACTGCACTTTAAGAGACTGCACACTGTGAGGAATGGGAAACATAGACCTGCCAGCACAATGGAGAAGCCATATAAAACACAAAATTACACACACAGATGATTATGAATTTATTTTGCTGTTGAAAAGACAGGGTTAAAGCTTGTGTTGCTTGCGCTAATGGATACTGTTCTAAAACTGTAATTAGTGGAGTCGCCGTCTCTGCAACGTGTGCAATGGTGCAGGTGAGCAAAATGTTATTATAACGAATGGGAATAATGTCCAAAACTGGTAAAATAACACCCAGGTTGAAACACAGGAGAGGACAAAATAAAAATACAAGTTCATGAGTGTGCAAATAATAGCATAATTGCCACAAAGTTCCACTTATGCACATTATAATCTTACTCCTTCAATCATGCAGGCATTAAATATAATCTACCTGAGAACAATACATAGAAAATGTTTAATTCAAAGGCAGATATACCTGCTTTAAAGACTTACCAGACAATGGTCTCTATCAATGTTTTTTTCTCTTTCACAGCCTGAAGGTTAGACTGGGGAAGGGGGAAGATCGGAAGTCATTTCTAATGAGTTCAGCTTGTATAGGGCGTGAATACTCCATTATGTCTCTAAAATTATATGAAACCAGCAGACTCACAGCAAATATCCAAATAAACCCATACCATTTCATGAATCTAAAAATAAGATTAAAAAATGATAAAAAAAAAGCTGAGCTCTGTCTGAGGTGTGGGTCAGAGCCAAAACACACATCCACTGCAGAATGTCAACAATGTGCTCCATGAATTTTAAGAAGCAAGCCAAGATAAAACAAAGATGGAGTTTAGTGACCAAGCAGTGGAGGACAAGCCCACCCGGGGTCACACTGCCAGACATGACACCACGCTGATCAGAGCATCAGAACATGTCAGCTTTAATTGGAGCGTGTTAGCACATGTGCAGAAGATGAAGTGTGACCAGTGGAGAGCAGACACTGCATTACCCTAACCAGACCTGACACACAAGAGCGATCGGCTCACTCGCGAAATAAAACTTAATGGGAACAGTATAGCAGCACTTAAGTTATTCAACACAGTTTGGGAAAGAAACTGCAACCAGGGAAACAAACTCAGCAGCAGCCACAAGAAGTATGTTGAACTCAGTGCAGGAGCCATTAACTCCAATTAGAGTGGAGCAGCTGTAGAGGACTGCTGATATAATGTTATTGACCAGTGTGGCTTCTACAGGCTTAAGATCCATCCTGAAAAGCTGTATATATGAGAGTCGATTTGAAGAGATTAGATGTAGCTTTGCATTTAAATTGTACACTTTTATCCTGAGCTAGAATGTACCATAAAAGCAGAGATCGTTCAGCAGTGATAGAGAATTTAGTAAAAAAAAAAGAAGCTGAAACTACTTTACTTTTTGTAAACAATGGGTTTAAAAAAAGAGGCATAAATCGGTTGTCACTGACTAATTGTCATATATTTAATCATTCATCCATTGGGAGAAGCTGCTGTCAGAAGGGGAAATTGAGTGTTATTCAGCATAAAAGCAGAAATGTTCAGGCGGTGAATATTTAGTCAAACCCCTGTCGCACATGCTGACAAACACAGATAAAAGGCAAAACAACCAAAGCCAGCATCTCTGGCACAGAGGATGACAGGATTAAGAAATAACACCACATTCACATCTGTAGCTCACCGCACTGCTGCCTGGTAGTCATAATGGGCTAAATGTATGATCTCTATTACAGTGTGGACTTTTCATCTTCTCATCAGGAGGAAAATGTTAAACAAGACATGCTAGTGGCTCTGTGAAGGTTGCTCTTTAGGAACAGTTGTCATTATATCTAAATGCTGATGTCAGCATGCTAACTGGCCGCCGTGGATATCTGTACGAAAATGTCAACGTTATGGTGGTACAATGAGGAAAAGTCAGTGCTTCATCATAGTCAGTAGGAGTCACCCTCTGGGGAACCAACCCATCTATTAGTTGTAGCGGACTGACAGATTGACCGACATTGTCTCCCCTAAATCCATTCTGCTTGCTTGGCCAAAAACACAAGCTGGCACACAGACAAGTGTACAAGATTAAGAGAAAACTGGCAGCATACTCAAATCTGCACTCATGAAAACTTAAATATCCGTCACATACTCACATGCTTTCTCTGTAGGTCCTTTCTGACACACTGACAACCTTCCCTCCACCTGTATTACAGACTGTAAATTAAGCAACTGGTCGCTAGTTCTCTCCCCCTCCCATCCTGGCGTATTAAGGATGACTTGCCACATGGGGCCACACTGTGAGCCGGCCCTCGGAGCAGCTCTGAGAGCAAGGCCTGCAGTGCCGGGCAGTAAATAACCAGCATAAACGTGTCGCAGGAGACAACCCGCAGACACCAACCCATTTAATGTTAATAGGAAAGCATCGGTTACCAGATTCTAAATAATAGCTTGCAGTCACCATGGCCAAGGATAGGTACCGCAGGCGCAGGAATTTATGGAGTTAGCAAATTGCTTTTCTATCCCCATTCTTCCCCCATTTGTCCGTTTTGCCATCTCTCAGCGCAGGTTGGGGATGATGGAGAGGTGCAGGGGTATGATGGGACTGTTGCAGCCTGCTTGACTGAGCACAGCTGTCCTACGGCCACAGAGCTCGGGATGATGATGCTCCAAGGTGTACAACAACTATCCGTCCATCTGGGTCTCAGGAGGGACAGCCACTTGACAGGACACGGAGATATTTTTATTCCAGCAGGGCCCGGGGATGTTTGGTTGTGACCCTAGGCACTTTTGTTGGACAGGAATGGTGAATGCACAAGACACCGCTGGTCTGTGGTCAGTGATGTTAAAAGAAGCTATATACATGGTGAGAGCATGCTGTTCCCATCTGTTTATTGAAGGCATTCAGTCCGGCTTGATGTCTGTTCAAAGAATAGTATTGTCATTGTACGATTCCATATGTAATTACATTTTAAAATATTTATTTAGTGAAAAGACCAAAACCACCGAAATCTGTGTCTTTCTCCACCTGCTCAGTGGCACTCAGCCCATTGTTCCCTACTGAAAACTTTAAAGAGCAACTTGACAATTGTGTTTTTGCTGACCTCCCGAGATTGCACCTCTTATCTTCCTGCAGTGATGCTCAAGTGGGAGTCCAGGACCCTGTGACATCACTGTTAACCTGGAACTTTCAACTGAAAACGGCAATGAATGTTCAGCCTGGTGTTGAGTTCCTCTTTAAAATTAGACAATCAAACAAAAAACTTTCGTTTTTTAAAGGCGAAATAATTTCCTGAAATAGCTGGGAACTGTAGTTTTTAGGAAATATTACTCAAACAGGAATAAGTAGTGTGTTTGTTGTGGACTATTTTCAGCTGTGGATTGGGAACGTTTGGTCTATTAGATATTTATGGCACCAGGACAGTGTATGTGATTAACTCAACATAAACTACAGTGCTCATGTTTTTTGTAATGAAGGCTCATTGATGTGTATTTATTCATTTTGAATAGAAATGGAAGTCAGAGGCACAGGGGAATAAGCTATTAGGTTTTGGGTACACAGACAGTAGCATCAATTAATCCTTGGTTTTGGTATTTTCATGGGATTTGTTGACAATAAGAAAAGTCAGCAGTCTTATCATTTAACTTGGTTTCACAGACAGACACCCACTTCTTAAGGTGATTAAAAAACAGACAGTCTGACATGTACTCTGCTCGCTGCATGTATGGTAGAAATTAAAACATCAAACTAAAGCAAGTTGAAATGACACAACAGAGAAATTTAGACTAAACCTAATTAATGTTTTATGGGATATGGACTCGGTGGATTACCAAGAATTTTGTAGTTTAGAGGAAGTTGTTTTTCATACTGTGCAACAGTGAGTAGCAACACATTCTTCTGAAGGGAGGAAAAAGAGCCCTGATATCTCCAGCTATGCTGACTTTGTGCAGACTCCAGTGGGAATATGGTACCTTATTGCTAATTATACTTATGTAAAGAAGGGCAGCCTAGACAAATATCACAAACATAAATTATTCTCTGAATACAGAGAAAAGTTGAGTCAGAAAAGCTCTTTCACTGCAAATATTATGTCTAGCAGGACAAGGCAATATGGAAAAACAAACCATTAAGCTCTTCAACGGTCTCTCTGGAGAGCAAAGTGACATCAATAAGGTCAAAGCTGGGGTCAGCAGTAGTTAAATTACTGTGGCAGTTTGACCAGTATGACTCCATGGGGTCACAACCTGAAAACTCATCATCACTGCTTTCCTCTGTGTAACAAGACAATATCAGATCATACTAATTATTCATGATCACAGTGCTTACATGAACTGACGGCATCTGACCTACAATCACCTTTTCATTGTAAATATTGTAAAAAAATCTTCTCAGTAGGAATATGTAATGTCACTACAGCAGTTGGTAGGTTGCTAATTCTTAACGCTCTGCTAGAGTAACCAAAGACCCGGGGCAGACTTTAACAGAGGATGACATTTTCAGATCACTCTCCTGAATTAAAAAACGGGGGAAAAGAAAAACATGCCCAAGACAATCTTTAACTCAGCTTGCTCCCCATATGACAGCGAAAAATAATACCATCCCAAAATACAAAGAATCCATCAGAGGTGATGAAAATAAACCATGAAAGAATCTCCACGCCTTGAATTACTGCGTATATAGGATTAACGTTTCACACTCCCAAAACTGGATATCAGTGCAGAAAAGTACAAATGCCTTAACACAGTGATTCCCAAACAGGGTTATCTTACTTGTATTCCAGGAGGTACTTCTGCAATTGTTGGAAGTATTGTAGCTCTGAAATTACAATTTGGTTTAGACCATATACTCACATATTGAGTCAGCCATAACACCTAAACGTCACATGTTGAAATGACAGTTTTTCCTAAAATACAGTGAGTGAGAGAGCTCAAAAAGTGCAAAGTCACAGCGGGAGGAGGGGGTTGAGACTGCCACTTGTGATTTCAACCTCTGCAAATGAGTAAGAGTGTAATGTATTCATTCAGAATTAACGTAATTTTCTTAAAGGTTCAGAAGAATCTATTTGTAGAAAATTAATATTCATGGATATGTTTTCATTAGTGTATAATCACCTGAAAATAGCAATCATCGTGTTTTTGGTAGACGCAATAAAGTCTGCCATATTGAAGCACCGTTTCTAGAGTAGCCCAGAATGGAATTTTTCGCACCTTTCATGGCCATCATAGTTTCTCCTTCACGCTTGGAAATGGAGGTTGAAGTGAAGGAGTAGCAATCTGCAACTATACCACTAGAGATCTACCCCTGTTCCTTTAATAATTTCCTCACCTGGAATGATTGATATAGTTATAAATAGGGTGCTGTGGATCATATAACATTGTCAATGTTGACTGCTGAATGGAGGGGAAACGGAAATGTAAAGGATGTCAGCGTTGATTTTGACCAATGAAAATGAGCAAACAAAACTTTGTATAAATAGAACCAGTGCCAGCAGTTTTTCTCACAAGGAATACATCTCTCAGCATATTCACTGAAGCAAGCAGAAGGTTAGCACATCTACATTCAAAAACTGAAAACAATAGGTAAATTGGCTAAATGGTTTAATTAGATAGCTACAAATAATGGATCATTGAATAAGATAGCTAAATGTGGTTGAGAAGGGTTTCAATGTCCAGCATGTGACCCCAAGTGACAATATATTTGGTCAAAACAGACCTCAAAGTTGACATTCAATTATACAAAAAAAAAAATACTGAAACAATATCCATATTTATTTAGTTAATAGTGTTAAATGACACCCAGTTTAAGAGCAATTTAAATCAACACAGCTGGAGCATGATGATTGGTGTCAATGAGGTAATTTAGTGCGCCTGATGGGGCTGTGAGGGTACATCCGATGAAAAAAAGGGTTGGAACCACTGCCTCAACATCATGTGATACAAGTGATAGAGGCACTGTCATCTTAAGGAAAAAATAAAGGACATTAAAATGGGATGATGCTGTACGATTTAATGTTTGATTTAATCTACATTCTCCAAAACACAGCTGGAGGGAGAGTGTTGAAAATGCATAACATAAAACATGACCAGCAGGCATGTAGATGGAGAGAGGCGGTGACAATAGAACATCCTCCTAATCCTTTTAACTTAGCATCTTTCACAATTATATTTCATTACTGCGTGGAGCCTTAAGAAACAGTTTCCCGCTGACAAATCTGGTTACAAAGAGCAACACATAATATGTAAGCTGCTATGGTTATTGCAACGTAAATTACTCATTATTATCCATTATCAAACTCACTATCTGCAGAATTATTCCTCTTACTTTTACATTTTCACATGTTTTGCATCAGTCTTTGAGATCAAAAGACGTCCAATCATCACATCATATACGATTGCCTGAAGAAAATTCAAATGTGCTCCTGTTAGGCTTCGGGGTTCTGAGGAAAATGATCTTTCAGCGTAGGTGCAGGAAGATTACTGTCCATGAAAATTACTTGAAGCTATTTTAAATGAATACAGATGGATAACGCTGAAAGGTCCGGCAGAATGACAACATAAAAGTCATTTTCAGAGGAATTTCTCTGTGAGGAAGGATGTCCCCTTTGGGAAGGAAACATTATTCAGCTTATTTTTTAACCAAAATAAACCATTTAAGGCTTCCAAAGACCTTCAATTTCATCCTGGAGTGAGCCATGAATGCCAAGAATTACCAGGCTTTATGATCAGAGATGAAAGAATACGAAAGAATACAAAAGAAGCCTGGTACAGAGGATTGCTTTTGATGTTCAAAACCAAGATGATTAAATTTTTATTATAAAGGGAATTTTTGTCTTTGTATTTGATTGATTCCTTAAAAATGAACACACGGTCAGTGTGTGGACACAACAACAGTGACAAATGTACAACTCACATGTTGAGCTGATATATTTAGACAGATGAGTTGTTGTAATCATTCGTCACAGCTCTATGTCCAGCCGTGAAAATGGCAATCAGTTATTAATTAACTACATCAACATGAGGGATGTGCACATATTTGAATATTAGATGGGGAAAAAACAGCAAAATTGCTGAAAATATAAGCCAAGTTTGCAAACATGATGCACAAAACGTTTTACAATATCAGAAAAGAAACTTTATTTTCATTGCTGTCTGCCGTCAACAGCTGTCAGTCACAAGTGGAGTTAATACACGTTCAGATGGGATGTTTTAGTTAATGGGGGGGGTACTCTTATATGAACATTTGAATTCAAATATAGCTCTCAGGTCCACAGAAGCAGGATTACTCCTCCCTCCAAAAATATTTCCCCTAAATCATCCCATGTTGCGTCCCGGGGCTTAAGACGCACACCGTGTAATTGTAACCATAATTACTCACGACATCCAGAGTTCAAATCCGGCTCAACACCTCAGTCTGCCATCACACGTCAGCCTCCACCCATTCAAACTGGTGAGGCATAAAAGCCCGCAAAAAAAATGCCCCCCTTTTTTTTTTTTTTTTTTAAATGAAGGAAGTGACACTTGTGGGGAAACTTGCAGAGGGGGAGATATGGCAGGGGGTTTTGTCCCCCCAACCCGACCCCCCCTCGGCTCCACAAAACAAGCGCACACTTGATCAGTGTGGGTAAATGTAGGCTACTTGTGAATGAAAACAGTGTGGTCTGCATGTTGTTCAGAATAACCAACAGGAAGAACTGTAACGCGAACATAACAGAGGCTTCATCTCAATGATTGCCAAAGCGTCCTATAGTTGGGCACCTTTTGTTCTGTCAGCTCCACCGGCCACAATCAGGCAAACCCTCATCCATCACCGCGGATGTCGTCCGTGTTGGAGGAAAGATCCAGCTGCCATATAAACTGTGCCCAGGAAGACGCACAGTATCTTAACTGCAGCACAACAGCCAATCTCCACCTCAACGCGCACAGGAGTGACCCCAAAGGCTTGTTTTAAGAAGCCTGACACATTGTCGCACCATGTTTCCTCTGTGTGCCCCTGGATGTGAGGTTAACCGGCTTCAATCAAAAAAAAAAAAAAACACACATATCCAGCAGGAAACACTTTTTAAAAACAGAAGCAGCCTTCAAACAATCTTACCTCTCTGTTCCCTAAGGCAAGGATTTGGCTCCGGTAGGTCTGACACAGCTCAAGCTGAATGTTTTGGCGAAGAGGTTGAAATAAGCTACTCCCCCTGAATGCAGTCGAGACATGAGCTGGAGAAAAGTGAGGAGAGCAGCAGCGCGGATGGAGATTTGAAACGGCGGAGCGGCGCAGCGCTGTACCGGCGGCGGAGTCTGTGCCTCTGACATCAGCGGGCTGCTTTCCTTTAACGTGGCTCCTGCGCTCGCTCACATCAGCGCCACACAACACGAGCCCGGGGTTTCATCCCTACACAACAATATCATCATATCTCGGAGACCCAGAGTTGGAATAAAACCAAACAGTGACAGAAAACTTCCGAGGTGCGTTTAGAGAGAGCTGCAGGAAGGAGGCTCTGGAGTAGCAGCAGAGGGGAGGGAGGGGGGAGGACAAAAACCTGAGAGATGAGATGAGAGAGCACATCTTCTTTTCAACTCTTTATCATTTTCGACAGTGGCTTGAAGACTTCAATCGAGCCTACAGCACGTTAAAATAAAGCTCTGCTGTCCAAATTTGTCCTTTTATGGTGAAGTCATAATTATCAACATTATTCTTATTAAGACACCACAGAGATGAGAAGACAAAAAAACGAGGAATTAATGAATATTATTGCACTGAAACTAAGTTTTACAAATGATGGAGAGCAGAAACAATTCATCAATTAGTCAGAAAATGTAATCAACAATTCTGATAATAGGTTTAAGTAGTTAGTCTGGTTCCTGCTTTCACGTGTGAATATGTGCCGTTTCATATGCTTATCATGACTGATGAAACTACTGTTGAGTTGCAGCCCTAAAACAGTGACAGTGCACTATTATTTATTTTTGGGTACCTGTCCAGGTCCCTGAACCTCCCTTTTGGGTCCCTCCATTAAAGCAACATGCCTTTTGTTTTCCCTGCTGGCAAAGCGACTGACTGCAAAGCATAAAAATACCTAATCCATAGAACAGATTCTCAAGCAACTGATGCCATCTGATAGAGGCAGGTCCACATTAGGGCACGAGACCAAGACACTTGCCTTGTAGACTGTGACATATGCAACGTTATTAAAACAAAACAGAATGATTTTATTTGCTTCTAAAGTAAAAGTCTTACACTTATTTATTTTCAACAATGTGCAAGAGTCAGGTTTTGCATATGGCAAGCTGTACAAGAATTCACAAACACAAAAACAACACGCTAAGCTAAAGCAAAATGCATTTTCAATGTAGTTGCTGGTTGAAGGTCGATGTGATGACATTTAACAAAGAATGACAGAAAATACTGAAAAATAAATTAAACTAGTTCTTATTCTGTAGTTTGCTATCAAAATGTCAAATCTTCAGTCCTACAGTGTTTTATTTCTGTGACGTAAATTATTTTGTGGATATTTCTCACCTTCCTGAGGGATGAATGTGCATTACACTGATACCCTTTCAGGGTTTTTAGCAATTAAAATACAATTTTCTCTGTTGAACTTGCATTCACTGAACTTAAACCTACTACTGACACTGCTTACGGCAAATGGCCGCCAGGGCGTTATGGTCTATTACTGCTCAATGGACAATACCAAAGGTAAGAATACACAATAAACATAGATAAATCTATATACATAAAAAGATACTCAGATCGCTTGCAAGTAGTTTGCTTGGAAGACACGAGATGAAATATGTACAAGTCTTTTAAAAAAATTGGTTGTTGTTTTTCTTCTCCAATGAGTTGAGCATCTACCTCTGCTGCGTGGACAGGCTGTTGTCCTGCCCGTCGCCTGCTGTTAGCTGCCGGCTGATATTGCTCTGAACAAACTGTTTAAGGCCATCATAACCCTGAGTGAACAAATACTCCAGGTACCAGCTCCATGGCTTGGAATGCTGAAACACACACACAGAAACACACCCCGTCAGACATCTGAAGATTTATATGATCAAAGCACTCTCTGAAATATGACTGATGCACATCAAACTACATGAGAACACTATTATAAATTCAGATATGAAAAGGAGGCCCTTCGTACCTTTATGGAGTTGAGGTCCATGTCCTTCCTCCCTGGCCAGCACTGATAAAGAGAGAACATTATTATTCATCGTCAGCCCACCCGGCTAAATCTCACAAGATCACTGCTGGATGTTGCAGAACCAAAAAAAGGTACGTGTATTATTAAACATGATAAAAACCATGTCTCATGCATCACTCATTAATAATAAAATGTCCTTCTGTATTAATGTATCTTCCATGAAAGATACATTAATACCACATTTGTCTCCTTGTCTTGCCTGCAAGTCTATTAACCAAACTGTACAGACTGACTGCACACTGATCCATCACTGGTCTCTTAGTTTGGAAAGAAGAAAAAAAAAGCAAGAGCTTTTGTTTGAAAGGTACATGTGTTGTGTGGTCTGCAGCAGGTAGGATCCTACCCAAATATCTTTGTAAGACACAAATAAAGACATCCTCAGTGGCCTACACTCACCCTCTGGTGAAAGTCGACAGCGTAGCTCAGGAAGGCGGGGTGGTGGATGAGGTCGAAGCTCGTCCAGTATTCTGGTACGTTGCTCTTGAGCAGCAGCTCCTCCCCCAGCTGTACATCCATGCCGGGTTGAAACATTTTGGAGTTCCACAGGCAGTTGACCATGACGACAACGTAGTGGTTGAACTCACGAAACGTCTGACGGCTGATGTGAAAGGCCTGCTAAAAAAAAAAAAGGGAAATCAAAATCGTAATGAGAAGAAACAAAGAATCCAACTAAAACACTCTACATATCTGCAGTTTCATATCTGTTGTTTGTTGTGCCGATTCATTTGCATGCCATTTTCCAAGTATATTTTTCTTAATAAAAAGTGCCACTGACATTTTCAGCATACTGGCTGCTTGAAATGTACTTCACATCTCGCAGTGGCAGATGTATTAAAATCAACAACTTTTTAAGTCCTCATCTGAGAGGGTATTAAAAGGTTATCAGCTGTCGGTGGATGCTTGTGAATTCCTAAAGAGCTGGACTGAGAGATGTAAAATCTATATAAACTACCACCATGAATCAAAACATACAGAGAGTCACTTCTGGAAGAGAGCAGCAGCTAAATGCCTAAAATGTAAATGCAATCACAAGAAAAGCATTCAAAAACCATGGTTTGAGTTAACAGTTAAATTAGCACTTCAAATTAAATCACTGTTGATAAAAAACGATTTCCTCCACAATGTATGTCGAGTAGGGCTGCAGCTATCGAATATTTTGGTAATAGAGTATTCTATTGAATATTCCATCGATTAATCGGGTAATCGGATAAAACATACTTTTGCTTAATTAAAGCCCAATTATAAATATACAATATAAAACAAGACAGATCACTCAATAATAACAACCAATTTGTTTCCTTTTCAAGAAAAATTGACATTTATTTATTATACATATTATGCAAAGTAGTAAACCGTTTCAGTCAAAATTTCCAATAAAAATAAATAAAATTACTTCAAACTTAACATTTCCTGAGACATAAAATTAAGTAAAAATAAATAACATTGTTTCCCACTTATCTTTTCTAAGTATCAATAATAAAATAAAAAAATACATATTCTTAAACACTGCCTTTAAATTGTGCAACTTCACATTCAGAATCAGAACCCATACGTCTCAACAGAAATGCTTGGCTGTGGACCGGGACTTGGAACAAGAGTCTTACACCCCCTTTACAGTCTCTCCTGACCTGTGTGTGCAAGCCATTAGGAGCACGTGGTTGCAGTGAAGGAAGGTGAGCATATCTACACGCTCAGGGCTGAGGCTTGCCCTCTTCTTTGAAGCAATGTTACCTGCTGCTTAAAACAAACGCTCTGATGGTGTGGATACACAATACACAGCAGGGACTTTGCCAGCTTGGCCAGTGTTGGATAGCGTGGTGCATTTGCTTTCCACCATGTCAGCGGATTATTGTTCTTGGGCAGGGGCTGTTCTCCAAAATAATACATCAAGACCTGTGGTATAGTTTGACAACAAAGAACAAACTATCAAAAATGTGTTTTGTTTATTTATATTTTGTATTTTCTGTTTCAGTAGTACAATTTAAATTATGTGTACTGCCTTATTGTGAAAATTGTTAAAGAAAACCAAAATTATTTGTACTTACCTCCTTCTGTACAGCTTCATTTGACAGCTGCTCCTCATCTTGTTCTTCACTGGTGGTGGAGTCAAGTAGTCAAGTAACGATGTGGGCATCTTGCCACCATGTGCTGCTGGTGGTGAGTCCTCTGGTGTGCTGGATGCTCCATTTCCACTTGCAGTGGGCCTCACTTGCTGTTTGGCAGCAAGTGCCGCCATGGTTTGTACTGTGCTTTTGACACTGAATGCTTGGTCAGCAGGCAAGAACTTCAGTTTTCGAAACCTGGGATCCAGAGCAGCAGCAAGCAGGGTGATGTTTGGAGATTCAGGTTTGAACTCCGTTAAGTCTGTCCATCTTTCTGTGACTTGTTCTGTCGCATGAGCCTGGAATGACTTCACAGGTGGCGACTCAAGATCTGGATTCTGTAGTTTCTTCTTAATTTTGTGCACAATATGTGGAAGTGCAGATAGTGTGACATATTGTTGTCCACTCATAAACACTGTGGCTGAGTTAAAGGGCTCAAGGACCAGGTTCAGCTCCTCAATCAGGCTCCACTGGTCAGTCTTGAGATCCAGGTAGTGTTTCCCTCTCTGGGTCACTGTTGGGTCAGACAGTCTAGCAGTCACTGGCCATCTCTGTTCTTGCAGCCTGAACAACATGGCATAGGTGCTGTTCCAGCGTGTGCAGACATCTTGCACCAGCATGTTCTCCTTGGTACCCATTTGCTTCTGCTTGACCCTAAACTTTGTGCATGCAAGTTCACTCTTCTTAAAGTGTTCAACAAGGCTTCTTGCAGCAGCCACACACTTGGAGATAGCCTGTTGGCTTTTCAGAGTTTTGCACGACCAAGTTGAGGGTGTGTCCTGCAAATTTCACCGATGCCCATCCATGCTTTTCATGCAAAATCTTCGCTGCTGCTACGACATTAGCACCATTGTCATGGACGATGGCCTTGATTTTCTCCAGTGGAATGATCAATCCATTCTGCAATATTTGCAGCTGTGTGACTCTCTTCCAGGGGCATCGTTGTCAGGCAGTGGGACACCATTTTCCAAATCTTCAGATAGTGGCACGTCACCCCAATATAAGCCTCTGTTGCAACGCTCGTCCAGATATCAGTTGTGAGTGCCACACTGTCAGTCTCTTGCAGGGCTTTCTTCATCTTGTCTTTGATGTCTTCATACTTTTTGTCCAACTGTTTTGTGAAGAAGGTTCTTGATGGAAGTTCATAATTGGGATGGAAAGTGGAAATCATCGCCTTAAAGCCGCCATCCTCCACCATGCTCAGCAGGCGCATGTCTGTGACCAGCATATTTAGAATGCTGTCTGTCAGTACAGCTGCTTGTGCAGGGGTGCAGGCTGGTGCTTTTTGCAGAAACTTGTCCATAAGAGGCTGTGATGGTTTACTGAAAAAGAGGTGAAAATAATTACTTAATAGATATTTTGAAGGCTAAATGTCTTAATCCTACAATAAGCCTTACTGACCCAATATACTGCAAACTAAAATTAGTAGACATATGGTATGGTTAATCTGTTAATAGCAGATCTACACGCTCACAGATCAGCTACTTTCAAATAGCTGAAGTATATATAGTGCTGAAGTGGTTACTGTATGTTTTGTAATAATAATATAAATCTACAAAGTAACTGGTAAGTTGTCAATTAATTGTAGTTGAGTAAAAGTACAATATTTGCCTGAGATGTAGTGGAGTAGAAGTTAAAGTATTACAAATTGGAAATACTCAAGTGAAGTAAAAATACCTTAAATTGTATTTCAGTACTTGAGTAAGTGTACTTAATTACTTGCCACCACTGCTTAATGTTAGTCATAATTAATAACAACAATGTTCCTTGGACTAATGCGACGTTAGTAACGTTAAGGTTTATCACATCATGGATTTTATGTTGAATTTACCTTGTCTCGGGTCGTCTGCTCATGTCGTCAAATGGGTGTTTTCTTTTGAGGTGCTGCAGCATTGAAGTCGTGCTGTTATGGTACGCCAGCTCCATCTTGCAATGTATACACACTACGATGTTGTCCTTAATTTTTAATTTAAAATGATCCCACACCTTCGACAGCTCATTTTCGCTGTTTTCGGTCCCGGCGTCTGCCATTCTGTACAGCAAAACTGTCCACACACGTTACCAAAAGCCCGCTTCTGTCTTCTTCCGCTTTGTAAGGGACGCATAGCCTGTGACGTAAGCACGTTGTGTCACACTAAAAAGAATCCGTGCGAAACGTGAGCTTTAAATTTAATTAAACGAACATTTTTTGTAATCGAGTTACTCGAGGTACTTGAGGAATCGTTGCAGCCCTAATGTCGAGTACTTGGTGCAGTGAATCAAGTATGCAGTATCGCTGCCATGCAAACCACAATGTGCTGTTTTTTAGACGTGCATACCCAGAAAAATATTTTTTGCTTTTACCTCTGTGACTTTTTCTTGATTCTTGGCTGAAGTCAAGTTCACCTTGTACCTGAACAAAAAAAGAAACAGAAAAGAGCAGTGACCTCTGTGATCATGAATAACTGCAAAACAGCTTGTTCTCTATGGTCTGTCAAAAAACACAATGTAATTACGTCCCAATTTTCTTTTGCCATGACATTTTTACGCTCAGCTTCGGTAAAATTACTTCCAAAGCCTGGGGTGTAGTCAATTAGCCGACGCTGGAAGGATTGCTGTTATTAAAGCCTGGAGTTACAAACGACATTTGAGTTCTACATAAAAAAAAGAAGAGAGGGCTTAAGTGTATTGCCTCTTAGCCTCTCATTATCATAAATCATACATTAACATTTAAGTACAGCAAAGCTATTTGATTCCAGTTCTGTCCCGTCATCAAATATACATAAACATATGACACACCACATTAAGGGTGTTGCTAGCATATGCATCGTTATCAGCTTATGGCAGGTTGCACTTGGATGAAGAGTCCCAACCTGTACATGATGTAGGCCAGTCGGTCCACGCTAACAGGGTCAGCGGCGAACAGGGTGGGGTAAAAAACTCCAGCTGGAGGCATCACCACAAGGGGGAGCCCGTACTTCAGAAACGTGTCACACACCTGGGGGAGGAAAGTTAATTGTGAAAAGATACTCCCACGTACAATATATCGCAGAGCTGAAACTTTCATTAAGACGCTTTATTAAACTATGTCTATGTGGCTGTCTTGGTATCCAGTCTTCAAATATATGCAATTTTGTTGTTGCAAATAAAGCTGGGAACTCCTAAAAACCTCATAAAAACATGCGTCTTTTCTCTGTTCCTAAATCAGACACAACTTCATCTCCTTGCACTCCTCTAAAACCTCTCTCTGAATTGGAGGCAAGCCAAACCTTCTGTCAATGTTTATTTGGTTGGAATATTAGGATATGTTGTGATCATCAGTGTTGCCCATTTTAGGATTGTATTCATTCATTTTATGCATTTATTTTTAAGTATTTCTAATCCATTCTCTTTTAATAATCCTTCTTATATTTATTGCTGTTATTTCATTAAGCTAACATTATGCATCTGATCTCATCTGTTTTGTAATCCTTGATTATTCTTTCCATATTTTATGTAACTTATGTCTTTCCTGTATGTTTTGTTGTTTAAAGAAATATAAATACTCTACTTTGAATAATAATACTGCTGCATACATGCGTGTCTCCTTCTTCACTGTGAAGTTCACTCAGCGTTTGTGCACGTCAAGTTTCCACATCATACAACATGCATTTACATACACTACACATCAGACCATGAATGGTTTCCAAACTAGCTGTTATGTCAAATATTTATGCTGTTATATACATGTTAAACACAGATTTAAGGTAAACACAGAGACACTTTCCTTTTTCAAAAGATGACTGTGAAAACAGCCTTCTAGTGTCAAACTAATACATAAATCATCATGCACAGTGAAGGGCAAACAACGAAGTGAAGTAACAATAAGCAAAACACATTTTTAGATAAAGTTATATCATTTAGAAGCACAAGTAAAGCACAGGTACAGGTAGTATCTAGGTTGACAAACCCACAAGGCAACATTAAACAGCATCAGCTCATTTACCGTCTCATAGAAGTCCAGGATGAAGCTGAGGAGGAGAGAGTGACAGCCTTCAAGCTGAAGGCCCACAGAGGCCAGCCGACCCACAAAGTTAACCAGCTCCATCACTGAATCCTTGAACCCCGAAAGAGTCATGTTTCTGGGACAGAGGGCAGAGCAGAGAGTAAAAGTTAGTCAGTTCCCTTGCCCTTGAAGCATTAATCAATCGGTGACTCAGGTCTCAGATACAACAGAAGAAATCTCCCAAACTCAGGAATGTGCTAGTTCATTACAATACAAAGGAAAAACACTGAGGCAAACACTTGGGAAAGTGTACACAAATACAAAATCAATGATTTTTGATTCTAATCCCAGAGTTGTGTTCTAGCTAAATACCAGAGGTGAGTTTGAAAATGGCAGTGCATAAAAATGGATCTCTCCGCTTATTGCACCGTTCATTGTTGGATTAGACAATACTGATAAAGCCCAGATATTAAAACTTAAATCGACACCAACTCCCCCCTCCTTCATTTGGAAGCCGGAAAATCATTTAACTGGATATTGGGGCTGTTTCTGTCTCCAAACAAATTTCAATTAAAGGATTTAATGGATAAATGGGCTGAAAACCAAAAGGGAAAAACACATCAATACACACTTGTCTTGCCTTAGTTGCTTTGCTTGCTAGTGAACAATATGTGACATATTGTGTGGGATTTTATTTCATAGAATAAAAAGGGTCAAACATTCTGTTACGATGGCGTGACGGAAAATTTATAGAAATAGTAAGTCTCATATTTGGAACAAAAATTGGTTACTCAACTGGGACTCCTATAACAGCGAGTGATTCTTTCATTACACTAACCCACAGTAAATAAAACTGGGGCAAGACCTCAATACTTTTAGTACATCTGTAAGAACTGATTTGGTGTGAGAAGGCATTTTGGCATTTCTTGGCTCGAAAGTAAAAGCTAAAAGAGCTATAAGCCTTATGCTCTCAAGTAAATTCACAAAGTGTTTCAGGTCTATTGCTTGTTTATGCTCAGGGCATAAACAAGTAGCAGGAAGTAGATGTGAGACTCACATGGAGGTATGGCTGTTGAGGCTGATGTCCAAGTCGTCCTCCAGAGCGTACACTGAGTGCCAGGTCAGCCACTTCAACAGCATATTGTTTAGACACTCCATGAGTCCACACTGAACGCACACACAGATGACAAAAAGAAAAAGCATACAGTAGTTAAAACACTAATCAAATACATGACCCATTATGAGGGCTTAAAAAAAATTACACACAAAAAAGACTATTGTCTCTTTCCAATCAGTTATAGCAGAGGGTTGTGTAATTCAAGCACAGACGCAGGAGATAACTCATTATACCTGTGCCCCTGAGAGGAAAGCCTACCTTGAAAAACATTGAGGATGTGAAGAAGAGCTGCATGAGAGGTTCAAACAGGAGCTGTCTGATTTCTAAAGCGGGGGGAGACAGAAGGTTACAGTTGTACCAGCTACATAATTCAAGGCACCATGATGCAATTCCTGAGATATGGCACAATATGGCAGGTCCTGCTAACATGGGAACGAGGCTGTGATTTTATTCAAGTGGAGAGCAAAGTTGGGGAGTAAAACAGTTGTCTATGTCTGACAGAGATTGACACAAAGACAGAACAATCAATACGGAGAAAGACACAGTTTGAAAGCAAAACTCACGAGAACTGGGGACAACAGGAATGTTGCTCAGCAGGCCAAGGATCTGTGGGCGGAGGAGAGAGCCATCCCAGACACTGAGAAATTTGTAGAGAAAAGCCTCTGAACTGGAAAACCCCTCCTGGTAGAGAGAAAAACATAAAAACATTACTCTTAGTGCAGGTTAAAGCAGGTTAATGGATACAGGAAATGGTGAAAGACAGGTGTGAGGTAGCTATTGGGGCCTGAAATGTGAGGCTCACCTGGAGAAAGTGCTGTGTGGACAGCAACTTGTTCAAAAACTGCAGAGCTTCTTCTGAATTCTGGGAGGCTCCTCCATCGCCGCAGAACAAAAATTCTAAACAGAAAAAGAAGGGGGGAAAAAAGCGAAAAATAGGTATTTAGTGAGTGAAAAAGTTGAGGGAATAAAAAGGAAACCAGCACAAGATTTCAGATCAACCCCGCCCTCAGTCCTCTCTAAACCCTTTTCTAAAAGAATCCCTTTGATATGCCAACTAGGTAATGTGTGAGGGTTCAACTTAAGGTTTTTGCTTTGGAGGAATCTTCCTGACAGAGGATGTCACAGCAGTTTTGTAGTTGTTTTCTCGCCTCCCTTACCTTCGTGGAGAGCGTAGCCTAGCCAGAAGTTGAGGCGTAGGAGGGCAGACTCATCCTGTACACAGTCCAGGTACTGCAGTGCCAGACTGGAGCCCAGCAGTGAGCCCATCTGAGCGGGCAGCTGGTGGAGGTAAGAGGAAGAAATAGAAACACATGCAAGAAAATATGGTTGAGAGGATAAAATAATAAAATATCCATGAATACAAATAAGAACAGGCGAAAAACAAAAATCATATTGCCAAGTAACTATACTCAAAACACAAATGTCACAAATTACATAAAATAACACACAAATAGCTGATTTTAGTTCCCCTCAAGTCAGTTTCAAAACAATCCCTTTCCCTGCTAAAGAATAAACCGATGCTCATGTCACTTGTTTTCACTGAGTGGTCCAGCAATCCACTACTAGGCTAATTCTTCAATATCTTGTAATCTCCATTATGCCAGCACTGGGACATGTTTTCCATCACACTGGATAGTTTATATAGTCCCTTATTGTGTATTAACAGCTGCCTCGCAATATGGGGACTTCAGTCAGTATAATACATTTTAAGAAGACAGACTGTGAATGGACACAGCCAAGTTCTTTGATGATTATGGAGCAACTGTATCATTAAACTGAGAAAGCATCATTCAGCTTTTGACAACAGGAGTGTATGGTAGTGAGGGAAATAATCAATGATCTTTTGTCAGTGCCTTCGCTGAATAGTTTCATGAGTGTAATTGACTGTACTCATCTGTCTTTTACTAAGAAGCAACAAAGTAGAGTCAAAGCCTTATTGCTCACGTTGGCTTTGTGGGCGGTGAAAGGAGTGAATTTATGTAGCATGACGCATAAAAGTCTGTGAGCCATTTAAAATGACTTATATCAGTTTATCAGGACACTGAATCTGCAGGGCAAATAGACATTTATGGAGAGGCATCTTTAAATGACCAACTGCTAGGAAACTTTGTCCAGTGTATTCCTAAGATACATCTCATCTCAGGGCCTTTGCTTTCATTACTCATATAGCATAGATAAACTACTGATGATATCTGTAAAAAAGAATAACCATCTGTTTAAAAAACAAATGATAAGCACTGTGCTCATGAAGCTAGTTTATGCTCTAATCTAATAAAGAAATTACAGCCCTAGGCCACCTCTGCTGCAGTTTCTCTAGGACAAAACTGTTAGCGGCCAAGTATGATGTACAGACAAAATTATAACAGTGACACAGCACCACCCTGTGGCTGTGACGATGTATCACAATTACACAGCTAAAACAGACTGGTTAGGCATCCTAATACCGTGGAGAAACTGGCATACATTTCATTCTGCAGCGTAAATGATTAATGCTCTTCACACTTAATGCTTAGATAATATTCCATCTGTTCACAGTCCAGGTGTGTTGGGGCTATGGGACTAAGAGTTGAACAGTGGACGCTGAGGTAAATGGGAGCAGAGTGAAGAGAGACCCCACAGATGCATAACTCAGAGTTTTGTCCTGGGAGAAATTACCTCTATATGGTGCATATTTTCCAGTAGCTGAGCAAAGGAGTGGAGCTGCACCAGGGGGACCACCTTTCTGCTGGACGACAGCTCAGTCTGAGCCTGTTTATTGACTACAGAACTCAAAGCCGGCAATTCCAGGTGGCAGTGTTTCTGAAAAAGGAAGTAAAACAAATAAACACAGTCCTATACTAGCATATGCTTTTATATGTATATACTTTTTTTTATTTCCTTAAATTAATAAAAATCAAAATAAAGATAAAACAGACTCATTACAAATATACACTTTCTAGATCTGGTACTTGGCAATATCCTCTGACCATATCACTCCCTGCAATCATACTTTTACATTTTGCACAAACAAACACAGTTAACAGTGCATCTGACAACTTAAATAGAGTTCCATACCCGTTTCCTAGTGTTGGTCTTATCTTTAATCGTGAAGGCCAAACCGATGCTGGAGGCAACCTGGGAACCGTTCCTCTTCTGGACACCAATCAACACCGATTTCCAGGGTGAATTGTGGTTCCTAAATCCACTCTGTAAGAAAAGAGAAAACATGTAATTCCTTTGGTGCTCCAGACATGATGGTCATATGGTATTATGACAAGGGAAGGAGTATTAACTGCACAGTCTATGTACAAACCTTCATTCGTGACGGAATGGAGAGCGTCACCAGTTCAGGACAAAACACTTTGTAAAGTGACAGTAGGTGCAGGAGGAACGGCTGCCTTCCCTGAGGAAAAAGAAAAGTGAATATCAACACTCAATAACCAATGGTATGGAAAGGGTAAATATTAATGGGAATAATGCACAGAGTGAAGAAACACCCTGCAATTTATCATTGACTAGATGTTCATACTGAGAAAGGAAATAATGTAGTAGGTTTGATAAATGGCTCAAGAGGAAATAAATCAGTAGGATGTTTACCAGTTTACTCTGTAGTTCCAGTAGCTTCCTGACTCGGAAGACACGCACTACAATGAGAAAAAAATGAAGTCAATAATGCTTGCAGCAGAATGAATACTAAAAACAGGAAATAATGGAGTAAACCAGTAAAAAATAGGGGAAATAGCATTACAAATGTGGGCCATATTTTAGGAGTGAAAATGTTCGACTTACCACTTTCCTTTCTGGTCAAAAGGTACAACAGATGGCAGATGTAAGGACACTGAAAAAATGTGACAAAAGATAATGACTTTGCATCTCAGCAGTTGTTCAGTGGATCCAATATCACATTACAGTGTTGGAGTCATTTCATTACACTGCAAGCAGACAGTAGTTCACATGTGAACAAACAACTGAGAAACAGTGGGACCTGTTCCAATAAGCATTTTTACTGAGTTATGTAAACTTTGCTAAAGAAAATCCCGAATACAACTGTTAACTTTCAGTTTCAGATATGAAAGAGGGGATTTTTGGTTTTAGCAGCAGAGTTATACAGATTATACTCACTAACCTGCTTCTTTAATCTGGTTCAGATTTCACTTCAGCCAAACAGAACAATACAAACATATTTTGTAATGTATGAATTATAGGCCTAAACCAGATAACAACCAGATATGCATCACACCAAGTCTGTGTGTAGCAGAGGTACTGCGAAGCACTGTGACTTGAACAAGGCACATCATTAATAAACATGGCATTTGGCATTTCATTCTTGTTTTTTAAAAAATAGCTCTGGCTTATGCAGTAAACATACATGTCATTTAAATGACAAATAAGCTCATTGAACCCTATATTTGTTGCTCATCAGCATACATACCAGGTTTTCCTCTGTGACGAAGCTGAAGATGAAGCCATAGATAGCACGAAGGTGGTCCTTTGCATCAATCATGTCAAACATCGTCAACACCCACTTTATGAAAAGAACCTGAAAATGTAACATACAAGTCAGCACATATTCTTTAAGGGTAATATTACATCTCTTCCAACTACTTCCAGGTACTCATGAACTGAAAACAAATAAAAATAATTTGGACAAATAAAATCCAGATTTGACAGAAAACATGATTATAGAATTGACAAAAAATTAAAAAACTCATTCAGATCATAATGTAATCTTCAAGTTTGAATATTTTAAATTGCAAACAAAGGTATTTGCATTTACTTGTGTGCCGAAAGGTATTTTGCCAACACCCAGCCAAACCACTGCTCGAACAACAGCCTCCTGTGGCACCACAGTGGCAGGAATCAGACACTTGAGCACCCGGGGACAGAGAATCGTCCCTACAGAGACATTCATAGAAACAAAATCAGTTAAAGGAAGCAAATGTTAAGACGGACTGAAAAAGATGCAAGCTATCCAACATATCATTTTCCACACACTTTCTACTTTGCACAGGTGTTCCTATGTGTTGGGGAAGATTAAAAAACAATGTTTGTGCGACATGTTTAAACGTGTGTGAAAAATATGTGCTCACATCACACTGCTAGGACAGCACACCATATCTACATAAGTGATGTTTAGCAGCAGCATTCTTCTCAATTAAACTGCACTAAGACACAACTAACAGATGGTATTACATTGCGTAGCGCAAAGTGGCTCACCGTGATTAACACTGCCACCTTTAAATTGACCTACATATACCTGTCCAAGGCGTACACAGACACCAGCCCCCTACGACCCTGTGCAGGTAAAGCACCAAAAAGCATGGATGGATGGTATTATGGCCTACACATACAGGCCCTTTCCTTCTGCTACAAATTCCACAATTAATGCTCAGTCCACAGCAGCTGCTTGGCGACCATCTTACCCATACGGAGGCTCATGGCAAACTCCAGCATAATAGAGATGGCCTCTGGGGACAGTCCTTTACTGTAGGCCACCTTCTCCACAAGTACCAGGTTCCTCTCCAAGTCATCGTTCCCAAGCACAGGAGTACCTGCTTCAACTACAGGAGGGAGAGGAATCACATCAGTGTGTATTGTGTTTGTTGAATGTTCAAGTACTAACACAGTTTGACACAAGTATTTTAAGTACATACTAAGTAAGTATGTTTGACAAAAAGTAGTGTCAACAAGTTCAGATGTTTCCTCCGCTAACAGATAATGTGTTATGTACTGTTTGCTAGAACAAAATTGAATAAATTCCCCAGAAAATATGTTAGTTGCAAATGAAAACTTCTAGCTTCAACAGTTAAGCTTAGTGTAAAACCCACCATAAAATATTCAGGTGTGACAAATCATGGAATTGCTCTGTATACACTGAATATTCCCAATGAAATCCTTTTAGCTGCAACCAGAAGCTCTCAGTTGGTTGGGGAAAATTTCCCCAGCCTTTGGCAGCCACAGTTTTAGCTTTAGGAGGCAGATACAAGAGGGCAACAACTTCTAGGACAATATTACAACAATCACAATGTGGGTAGCAATTAAAAATTATATTATATTGGTGTTATTGAGAATGAATGTCATTTTCTTTTTATGACATGTCAAAATTGTACATTATCATTTGTCATGTGGCCATCTTGGCTGATGTTGCTTTAGTGTCTTGCAAGCCCATTATGGGCTGGGCACCACAGAAAGATGCAGGTCACTTAAATAAATAAAATCAATCAGTCAGTAAATATATTAATTATCTTGCATTGTCTGATTCGCAGATGTATGACCTGCATTAAAATAAACCACTCTCGGGTGTCAACTATTAACCAAAGTCAACAATCCTACAGACTCAGTATAAAAAGGGTCAACACTAACAATGGCAACAGATGACGTCACACGCCCCCGGGTTGATCCTCCGGTAACAGATGTTTTAATTACCGTGTTTGTTCATAACGTTAATGACTTTACACTAATGCTACTTCTGTTTCGGGACCAGTGTGTTGGGTTAACGTGATAGACACGGTCAATGGTTGCGAGCTACAAAGTAACTTAGCAACATTAGCTGTGTATCTGCACCGCAACGCCGATACGAGAGGAACGCTAAGTTTACGTCAACGTTAAGTTTAACGTTACGTAAAGTTTTTTATGTTGTCTTATTTTTTTTTTTGTAGCTGGCGAGCTAGCGTTATACTCGGAGAAAGCTAGTACCATCTGTTATCGACCTCCGTGAGTTTGAGCCTACCGTCAGAGAAATACTTCAGGGCCAGAACAAACGGGTCCCCCGCCTCGTTCTTCCTTCTCTGTTTCTCTGCGACCCTCAGACTTCTGTTAATGCTCCGGCTGGACACAGATTGGTCGTTTAGAGACGACTGGTCTGAATCCGACGGCCCCGACAGGTTTAGCTTTGCTGCCATTTCTACATTGCTAAAAGAAAAACTTGAATAACACTCCACACTGTACTGACTCCGTCCTCAGCCATTCAAACAAAACTCAAATCCTCCGCGCGACCGTTTGCTCTGCGCTTGCGCAGTATAGTCCATCCGCTCCGTGTCCTCCCCGGGAGTTGTAGTCCGTTCGGCTTCAACCACACGGAGGAGTGAACTACAGTCACACAATAGCTAGCTGTTTATGTGTGTAGTTTATTGTTCGTGAGAGGAAGATATATTGCGAACAACGTCGAAAGCTGGTCAGTACTTCCTAATAAAATGGTGTTAACGTACCAGTACACACAGCTCTTTGATAGCGCTACCTCGTGACTTTTGCTTTTAGGATTTTGACATGCTGTGATGTTTTTATTTGTGCAGGTTTAGAGATGTCACTCCCTGGGATGAGCAGGTATCGCTGTCAGATAATGCAGTTGAATGGATTTTGTTTGTGGTGCTCAGACAGTACTGAAATGTGACATTTAAAATCACTCTGGATAATTCACAGACCTCACTATCAACAGTGTCTTCAGTAGGAATGAGTTGCAGTGAAATCTTCACACGAGGTATGTGAATTATTCAGAATAACTGGGACACTGTTTCTGAAAATAAATTGGTTCAGATTTTTTATGTAATTTTTCAATGCTCTGAACACCAAAGGTACAATTCCATTCTCCTCCATTTTTCTTAATCAAATAATCGCTTTGGTCAAGAAAATGTCTGAAAATAGTGAAAATGTCCATCTCAAAGTTCCCAGTGCCCATGTTAAGATATTCAGATGTCTTGTTTTCTCTGACCAACAATCCAATACCCAGAAGATTTCAGTTTCCTATCATGAAAGACTAAGAAAAACAACAAATATTCACATATGAGAACCTGAAATCAGTTTGTTTTTTGTAGTTTTGCTTAAAACATGACATTAATCGTAGGAGAATTATCAAAATAGTTTTCTGTCAATTGACTAATCAACTAAACCTGTTAAAAAATACATAAACTTGGAGATGGAGAAGGTTGCATTCGCTGTGAAAATGTACTCATTGCTGTATTTAGTATTTGTTTTCATGTTGATCATAAACATTACTGCAACAGTGACAATAAGTTATTTGGGGGAGAAAAACTGCACAATTTAAAGTGAAGTCTACTTCCCCCGAAACTTTCCCACAAACTGTAACTGACCTCCAGTCCAGTTTTCATGCTTAGGGGTAAAAGCAGGAGCTAAATGACCCAATTTTGTCTTAAGGGCAAAAGACACAACAGAAGGACCGTTGTGTCTGAGCGCTGCTGCTTGTCCCCTCACTCCCTTTGTTCGGTCCACATGGGCCTGGTCCTTTTCTGCCCATGTTGGGTTAGGATTAGGGATTTTGCTGTGTTGAAAATGGCACTGGCATGGAACAGTTTCAGTCCATTCTCTAAAAATGTCAGCCAAATTCTGCAGTCAGAAATCCTCTTACAGCAAAAGTATATTTACTAAATAAAGTTATTTAATCAGGGTACTTCCCCTATGATAGAATTGCCCTATGTCTACATTAATTTAATGCTAAACCTTATAAACGTACTTACTGACGAGCACTTTATATCTGGGGCCATAAAACTTCATATGTAGCTTATGTGCTGATATGAAGGAATTACCCTGACTGTAGTTATATAACAAGTTTACAACACAAAAATCAAACAACAGCACCCATTATTGCAAACTGAAGGTAGGTAGTACTTTGACTCAAAATAATGCAAGAATGCTTATAAAACAAACAATAATTAGTCAGTCTTACCTCCAATTCTTTATTTTAAGTTCATCATTTACAGAAATATTGTGAATCTCAAAACTGACAATTTTCAACTGAGATTTCATCCCCTGACAAAACTGTATTAGGAATGCTTTTCATATTTTATAGAGAGAAACAAAAACAAACAGATGAGACAGTGAATAGGTTTAAGACTTCAAGTGTGAATTACAAAAGGTAAAATTCCATTTTTAACAGGCAAAAAGACTTTTTTTGATTTGGTTATGTTCTGCTGTACAAGCTAGCAGCAGACACCTGAGGCAGCAACTAGCTGTCTTTTCCAGCTAAACAACTTCACTGTGGTAACTGAACTGAAAGGAGAGAGAGGATATTCAGCTTATTTTACTCTGGGAAAAAGGATTTCATGCGTACATCTGCAAAAATGAACCAGGATTTACATATATTTGTCTTTCTAAAATAGCCTTCTGGTAACACTGCACCAACATAAGATGTGGATATGTAATACTAGCTGATGTATAATTAGTACAAAATTCTTTTAAAGGTGCTCATTTTGGTTTATGTTCTAAACTCTTGACCAAATGAAACATGCTTGAACTATTGAAATTCACAATTCATCAATCTCTCCTACCTACAGTATAAAAACAAATTAGAAAAACAAGCTACAAAGATTCTTCCATGAAAAACAGCATTCTCAAATCAACTTGTAACATAAATGAAATTCATACTTGACTAATAACAAGAACACAAACACATTTAACACAGTGTAGGACTGAAATAAATAGGGAAAATGGGTTGACTATTGTGACAATGAATTGAGTTCATCGGAGTTACCACAGGTATGATTGTCCACGGTTATGTAAAGGATGCATGGGTCAGGAGTTCTCAGTTTCACATTAAGAGTGCAGAGGAGCAGGTGAGAGTAATCAGTCAGCCGGCCGGATGAGACACGAGATGTGTGTGAGGGGTATTATTATTACCGGGAGTGACTGTTTCCTTCAAAATCTGAATTACTGCAATCCATAGAGGCGCACCAGGTTCCCATTGTTGTAGCTTGGACCAAAGTAGGAGAGGATCTTAAGACTGTTTGACCTTGTTCTTTTCCTGGTCATTGATGTGCTGTTCCTCTCTGCTGTCCTCTCTTTCTGGCCGGTCATCACTCTGGCGGGCAATAAGCAGTCGGCAGGTGAGCAGAATACCAAAGACTAGAGCGTGGGCGTACCGTTTCAGGGGGTCTCCTACTAGCTGGTGGAAGAACAGGACAGCCAGCATGACCAGCAGCAGCAAGAAGTTGGCCACATCCTTCGGCCTGCCCGGCACGAGGGTGAGAACCATGCCGCAGCCCACCTCCAGGGAGCCGATGATCTTACGAAGTAGGACCGAGCTGATCCCAATCTTTTTCAGGCCTGGCAATGCCTTGGCATAGCTCTTGTATGCCCTTTTCTGAGAGGAGAAAGTAGAGATCTTTTTAAATAACTAACATTTAACTAAAGTCATACAAAACTCCCACGGGTGTCTTTTAGTGAGGCCATTTAAGGACCATGTAAGGTCACCAGTCTCCAGTCTAGTGTTTAACATTCAGATGCTTTTATTCTAGCCCTATGGTTGTACAATATTGATCTTTGGCCTATTCCTCCCTGACTCAAGAAATCCTATAAAGGAAAACAATTACCATAAGGAAATGTCCTCTGAGGATATTAGTTTGGATTTTACATTTAGCCTTTAGGCATGTCAGAAATCATCTTCTACACAGGACACTTCAACATCAGCACCGACAGGTGCATCTCACAGAATTTGCTCGAATGCGCCGCCATTGCTCTCTAGCTGTTAAGCTGCTCTTCATATTAAACGAGAACCTTAGCAGCTAATACATATTTAATAGGCTATAAAGAGACAGCTATAACTTAGAAATATGTTCATTATCCGGCATATACGTGCATCTTTAAGGTAAATTATAGCTAGAAGGTGTTAACAAAGTAAGATACATTCACTATTCATCCCTGCTTTAGCGTTTACTATCTAGTGACAAACACGTTTCGGGTTGTTCTGTGTAACGTTATCTGTACTTAATGGATGCCACATGTGTTGATACCGAAATATTTCAAGCGTTATCTTAAAACATACTGGACTAGCATGTGTGCTAACTGTGTTGTTACAGGCAGTACAGCAGGTCGTAGCGTTTCATACACAGCCATCTCCTGTGGCACTTTAACTATAAATAAAGATCAAGTCTGCAACGAAAGCATTTATTTTCCGTATCTTTTACTATTTAGGTCGGCATCTCCTCACATTATTCGATCCTGAGAGCCTTCCCGGGTCTGCATCCAGCACAGAACAATGGCCTTTACCCCCAGCTGAGGGCAGTTTATCGTTACCACTCAACATTACTCACCATTTCACTGTATGCATCTTTGCTTAGCCTCGGAGTGAGCTTAATGGTCCCCATGAACACGAAAAACAAACCCAAAGCAAAAGAAAGGGCCACAATAGTTATTGTCCTTGGTGAGGCCATCTTTTCGCCACCGTGCGTACAGCAGGCGCTTCCCACTGAATTGACTGAAAGTCGGACGGTTTCCCGGTGAAGATGCACCGGGGAGGGGGAGGGCTCCTGGATTAACGACAAAAATGGCGACGCTGGTCCCCCTGTCTGCGCCGCATCCACGAGCAGGAGCCACCCACAGCCCAAACACAGTTTTACACTTCAGATTACCACTTCACTTATTGACAACACTAACCTGACAGTGATAGTAGGCGGTTATAGTTTATATAACTACCACGAGTTGTCTCTAAACTCTCAATATTATCTTAATATTTCAACGTTTTGGGAAATACACTTCTTTGCTATCTTGCAGTTTAAAAGGTTGCCAGGCAACCCGGGAAGACTTCAGGAAGTAGAAATAGTCTCACACACAACCACCAGCGTTAATTGACAGTTTCACATGTTTGGATGGAGTTGACCTTCTCAAGTAATTCTTGACAAGAAAGATAATTTAAGTGTGTTCCTCATCATGGCAAACCTTTCCTTTAAGGTGGTAATCCTTTGTCTGTCCCTGTGTCAAAATATATGGGAGCAGGTGGTGCTCTAATATAGAAAAGTAGTATACATTGTACAGAGAGTGGGTAGGACCCAGTTTATTCCCAATTGTACCAGTGTGTCTCTAGGCAGCACATTAAAAAATATCAGCTGTTTTGTAGATTTCAGTAAACTCTCATTAAAAACCAGAGCATGGTACGGTGAAAAAAAAAACCTATAATATTCAGAATTATGAACATAGCCTTGTTTAGGCATTTGATTGACAGAACCCAGGTGGTCCTAAATAAGAAAGCAAATTAGTCAGTTGTCATTCTTATGCAACACAAGGACCATCTTAGCCATCTTTCATTAGCTTATGAAGTCATCCATTTCCCCTGATAGCTCCCCACTTCACATCTCATCCTATGTGATTAGTTCGGTACTTTTTATAGCCTCACACATCTCTTGTTTTCCTGTGAGACACTTCAAAACAATTCTTCACACATAACAAGTAAAGCTACAGGTTTATATAAGAATGGACAAATAGTACACTAGACACTATAGGAGCTAGAAATATCTTAATGAAAACAAAGAAAACAAATTCACCAGTGAGTAATGGAGACACTTTAAGCTTCAATAGAACTACACCGATCAGCCATAACATTATTACCACCTGGGTGGCATTAATTTGAGCTACAGTAGCTCGTCTGTTGGGAAGCCAAGGCTCATTGATGCACGTGCGGGGAAACCACAAGACTGCAGTTCTGGAGATGCTCGCCCCCTCTAACCATAACAAGCCCTTTTCAAAGCCTCAAATCCTCACGCTGCCCATTTTTCCTTCTTCTAACACATCAAGTTTGAGAACCAAATGTTCACTTTCTGCCTAATATATCCCACCCACTGACAGGGGCCTTGATAACCAGATAAGTGTTATTGACCAGTCAGTGCTCATAATGTTATGGCTAATCGGTGTAATGGATTTTTAAGGAAAACTCATCATGATCACCCAACAAACCACAGAAGTTCTGCTCATCTTTAGTCAGTTTAAGAAGTTTTGTCATTGCTACAGCCAAGGACAGTACAGGCAATATTGAAACAACTGCCAAAGCTAGAAGAAGACTCATATCTGTGGTGCCATCTGGTAAACACAGAGCTTCTCCAGATATAGGAAATGAACTGTGGATTGTGGAAGATGGTCAAGATGACTGGAAGGCTTCCACGGAGGAATGTCTTGGGATAAATATATTTGGTGGCTCAGATCGGTCTGTGTGTGATTTATAAATCTAAATAACTTGTAGCACAGATACTTTGTTTGCTGTTCCTGTAATGTAAATACATAAAATATGCCATGCAAGTAGTGACAAAATGTTTATTATACAGTTTCATTGATTTGTTCATCACTTTAACAATGTCCCGTTCTCCTCCCGCAGTGTACTGTTCATTACTGTAAAATGCTCAAATATTGGTAAAAAAAAAAAAAGGATACAGTTGAAAAGTCATGTTTCCTTCACAATCAAAATTGCATAGATTCATTCAAACAAACCCTCCTTTAACATTTTGTTTCTATCATTACATGATTAATCAGACCAGCTCTTCACTACACTTTGGAATTTGCAGTTTCACAAAGGTTCAGGGATCAGGTCTGAAGTGATCATCTATACATAGTGATAAAGACACAGCAGTCAAAACAAAAAAAGGGAAGCAAGGGGAGTGAGAGTTTGTGAAGTGATATAGTGTGACCGTGTACTACTACTGCTGCAGACCACATCCTCACACTCAGGTCGCAGGACACAACCAGGACTCACTCTCACTGTCCCTGATCCTGACGTTCCTTCAGAGCCAGTATGGCTTTTCGGTAAAGATCTATCGGGAGACAGGGTCACCTTTTTAAAATTAAAGCCGTGATTTCATCTTCAGTCCAAATTACTGTATTTGATTTGGAGATGGAAGAAGTGGATGAGGCTCACCAAAGGTTGCAGACAGGTCCACAGGCTGAGAGTAAGCTGCAGGCATCTCCTCTGTGTTGATCTTGTTCTTTCTTTTTACTGTGACAACTTTCTTCTTCTTCCTCTTTTCTTCCCCTTTAGCTATACAGAAGGTAAAGGAAATATTAGAATTTGATTCTTAAAGAGATAATAACCAAAAATATAGGCCGTTAAGATATTAACCTTTGAGCGCCTTCTCGTCGTTGTCAGGTGATAGGATTTCCAGAGTATCTTCTTTCGCCTTCATTTTGCGTTTCGATTTGCCCTTTTTCGGGGGGATCAGGGCACTGCTGGCTTTCTCTCTGTGAGCAGAGTTTTCTTGCTCTCCTTCATTAACGTCACCCTCCTCTTCCTCCTCCTGATTGTTTGCTTCTTCTTGATCCCTTTCCCCATCCTTGACCTTAACCGGCGTCTTCTTCTTCTTACTTGTCCTCAGGTTCTTTTTAAGAGTGGTTTCCTGTGAATGAAAGATGTATGAGTTTAATTCTGCCTCCCACATGTTTGTAAATGGATTTGATTAGATTATAAAACATCGCAAACTACAACCTCAATAATAAACATATAGTTAAATTAATACCTCTCTGATGGTGGAAAGCAACACATTATTATCTTTGTAAATGTAGAGTTTATGGCTGAGTCGCTGTACTGGATTGCATTATTGAATTATTTACAGGTGTATCCAAAAGTGGCCACTGAGTGTAGTTTTTAAAAAAAGGATGCCAAATATTTTCCTAACCTTTTGCAACATGTTTCGAATGGGTTGCAACTTTCCTTCCCCCTTGGACTTTTTCTCCTTGTCTTTTGGCCGATGAACCTGACGCAGATCTGACTTGCTGGATCGCATTCTGAAGTGAGAAAACATTTAACATAAAAGGTCAAAGTGTAGCTCAGATTAAGTAATATATCATGCTTAGGTTTTTGTTTATCTGTACTATACGTTAAGGCCTTTCTTACCTTTCCCCTTTGGTTTTTCTGCGAACTTTCTCTGTTTTCCAGTTCTTTTCCCTCTCTCTTGGTTCCAGAGCCCTCTTGCTGTCCTGGGCTACACGAGTACATAGCTCGGGGTAATCCAGACAAACAGCTCGCAGCAACCAGCGAAGGCCTCGTAGAGTCTTCCTGTCTGACCAGCGTCGCAGGTCCATTAAGGCTGAACAAGGCTCCTGAGAGGGAAAAGGAAAAAGGTCTGTTTCTGTATCCTGCATCTCAACGATTCTGTGCTTGTCTGGTCAGTTTCAGTATCTACAAGAGATTTGTGTTTGTTCAGCACTTACAATATGGCAAAGAGAGCGGCTCTGGTTGACCAGCTTCTCCAGTAATAGAATCTCAATCAGCTCACTTCCCAGCAGAGCGTTCATTTTGTCCTGCTTGTTAGCCAACCTAAAAAGAAAAGGTTTCAGCACAGGCCCAAATTAACCCAGTTATTTCAGTATTTCCCTTCATCAGCCACCAGAGGGCACTGTTTACTCATCCCCATTGCACATAGTGCATCTTACACTTTTAATGTATGTATAAAGTTGAATATAATTACACTAATATGGGTTTTCCTGCCACCCTTGGTTGCTTCAACAGGTCAGCAAGAACCTCCTTGACCTCCTTGATCCTCTGCCTGTCACTGGAGTCCACCACGAAGATGATCCCGTGGGCCTCTCCATAGAGCTCCCTCCAGGCTCCCCTCGACTCCGCAGATCCTCCCACATCCAGCAAGGTGACCAGGTAATTCTCCACTCTCAGCTCATTTCGGATGCAGCCCTGGGTGGGTCCTGCTTCCACGCCATGGGGGACTAATGGGGGACAGGGAGTAAAACACATGGAGATCATTTGTTATGTTTCTTTTTTGAGCTCTTTAAATAATAAATCAGCTTAAAGCCACTGTTGATTTACCTCTTAGCATCCCTCTGATGGACGATGTTTTTCCTGCTTTGTCAAGACCAACCACAAGAACAGTCATTTTCCTGCAATGAAGTATGCACAGTATAGAATTTCATTTTAAGTAACTCATATTTTTAGACAGAAACCAGGAAACCAGGTGGGATCAATGAACTGTACATGGCATGCAAATTCATATTATACAAAACTACCAAAGGAAAAAGAAAGATGTAATTGTGATATAGTGTGTACAGAATGCTCGCTCACTTTGGTTTATATTTTAGGTTCACTTATTTACAGACCAGTTCCTATGAGCAGATAAATGTCTGCACCCAACAACACTAGGATTTAATTGGTCCAATACTGTGAATCTAAAATGTTTAATATGGTTGCTGTTGTTTGTGATTAGGCTGACATTTTTATACATTTCTTTTTCTTTTCATTTGTACCTGATTGGCTCCTGTATTTTGGAGACCCAGGTCCAGCAGTTGCTCATCAGGTTGAACATGTTTACTTGAGGTGAGAAAGGTGTGCACAGTGGCCACCATCTTCTCTGGAACTGGTACCTGCGAACAGATGGTCAACCTTAGTATGAGTCATACACACACACACAAAAATAGGACCAGTCGGTTGAGTCACTGCGGGTCATGGCCAGGACCAACATAAAAATGCTTTGTGTCTTCTGTGGGTTTAGGAGACTTTTCAGATGGTCAGGTATCAGGTCAATGCTTTGGCTGCCAAGTGTTGATTCCCAGAATATAAAATTATCTGTAATCTAGCCCTCTTCAGCTCATATTAATTTAACATATTTTCTTCTTTCGTTTCTTGGATCAATAATCAATCAGAACCAACCAACCAGACCAAAAAGTGTATCTCTGCAGTCAATCTAACTAAAAACATAAATGTTTTCTCAGTGACTAATCTCAATATTATCGTGTATGGTATAAATGATGTGTGAGTAAAATCTTTCTGCCATGTCTAGAGAGAGAGAGAGAGAGAGAGAGTAGTCTGCTTGAGTCTTGTAATACACATGAAGCAGGTGTGTCTGAGTCCATGTGATAAAAAACACAAGCAGATCTTCCAGTCCTTTGTCCAGTGCATCTGTTCAGGCTCCATAATCTGCTAAAGCCAGTTAAGAATGGGCTGCTTGTGCAGTGTTGTTAACAAGCTGACCCATATTTGTTTTGGCTCTAGGAGACAGTGAGGTGATCATCATTTCCAGTACAGTGTAAGCTTTCCACACTTGAAAACAGTATTTTGCACGAGCATCTGAAAGCGCAGCATTTTAGACATTTAGAGGAAGTTAGTATAACAGTGTTGATATTAGCTAGTTAACAATGTTTTTAAATGACAAAGACATCATTTATTTACAGTAGCCTACTGAACACACAAGTTTGAATGTAAAATATTTATGTGTTTGCTCTGTGTGGAGATAAAAAAAAAGAACATTAATTACTCATATATATATATAGTTATAGTTATAGTTATACTTATAGTATATAGTTTTTTTATGTTCCTATTGATTCTAGCTAAGTAACTATATTACTGATCATACTAATATTTATTAATGGGTGTGTTGTTTTTATTTTTATGGTGCGTTTTTAACATCTGAGCAGGGACAACAGATAAAAAATGAATTAAAAAAACAAACATTAGTTGTTGTTATTTTGTTGATAAATAAAAAAAGAAAAATAATATATATATAAATGTACATTTTATAATTTTAAACATTTTGTTGGTTTTGACAAATACCGGATTAATACTGGTTACTGGTTAATACTGTTTGTTTTGTTTAAAAAAGGCTAAAGAAAACACAAACAATGCATAACAGTGCACATGGGTGGTAAAATGCAGAGAATCCGTGGATTAAAACAAAGCATTTCAAACCCTAAGTGGACACTAAACTGCTAGTAGATACCGCTGAATGACTAAATCACAGGTAATAGGAGTGAAATTTGCAGAGTTTAAGAGAAATTTAAAGAATACTCACAGAAGCAAGTCTACGTCCATGCATTTGTTTGGGTGCTCGTCTCTACTAACATTTTGCATTCAACAGCTACAAAACTAATCAGGCTCACACTAAGCCTTTGGTCACCCCATGTGGGAGGAACCACCTGTGTAATGTTGTACGGGTATTTCAACCAATCCCAGAGCCCTCTGAGCCAATCACTAGGCCCATTGGATGGCGTGGTTCTTCTTTAACTACAACAAACAAGCTATATATCCTTCCAGGAGGCCTAAATGTGTCTCACGGTGTGATCTGTGACTTGCTGTGATCTTTTTCTGTTGAAGTCTGAATGTGTTAGCATGCAGAGCGTTTGGACAGAATTAGTCAATTACATCATGACAGTGATGACCAGGTGGTGTCACACTTCAATGTATGTGCAACAGGTTTACAGGTATAATTGGAAATAGAGATTGCTACAGGCCTATTTTCTTCTTGTGACGTACATTTTTATTGAATTAGTTGTGGCATGGCGATAATTTCACTGTTATTATGGATTCTAGCTAACTAACTATGTTTCTGATTATACTTATATTTATTGGTGGGTGTGTTGTGTGCATATTTTTTTATGTTTTTATAAGATAGATACTTTATTTTTATTTTTAAGGTGCCTTTTTAACATCTGAGCATCTGAACAGATGAAAATTGAATTAAAAAAACAAACATTAATAGTTGTTTTTCTGTTGATAAATGAGCACTATTCCTGCCAAATAAAAGAAAAAACATATAATAATATAAAATATACATAAATGTATTATTCATTTATACTGTGTGTTATTCAGTGTGGTGTATATTTGAGGTGAAAATACATTTAATAAGTTTATTTATAATAGCACATTCCATACACAAATAAAAACTTTGTTTAGAAGGGATCAATGTAATTATCTAACTCTAAATATTAATTTTCAGGTGCAACATTGGTTCAGTTTAACATTTACAGAGGATCATCATATTACATAATGGTATTAATACAATAATTAAGCCATATTGCAGCATCAGCCACTAGATGGCCTCATATTCACAAGATCTATTTTCACTGCCAGAGGCTGCTGAGCATCTTGAAATCTCTGTAAATAATATAATGGCTCTATTTTCTAGTTGTTGACAAGCTAAGATGAATTTCCACTGCAGCTAAATGTCAGTCTACTCACAGCTGAACATAAATAGTTAGGATTTGCAGCCTCTATACAAACAATCCACAGCACTGGCCTATTTCATATCTTAATGTATATGTAGGAAAATCTAAAGAAAATTGGCAGTGGATTGAGGAGCGAGCAGAGCTTACGCAGCTGTAATGAAATTATGCTTTAAGCGAATAAGACAGCTTTCAGAGACCTGGAACAATGGTTTAATGCGCAGGCCTTATCTCATTATGTCCTTAAACGAACGTCAGTTCAGGCTCTGCCCTCCTCTGCTGAGTAGACTCATCCCAGACTCTGACCACAGCCCTGTGTCAGCTGACACTGAGACACACACACACACACACACACACACACACACACACACACACACACACACGTACACAGTGCAAAAACAGCAGCAGCTGAGGACCACACCCCCATCTGCTCCTGTTCGCCACATTGCAAACATATTTCAAAGACCCCCCAACTGCTGATTTTGCAGTCTGGGCTCCAGCCAGACTATTTTACAGCTTCTGCTATAAAAGATTAATAGTTCAATATATTGGAAATTGTGCTGTGCTGCCTAGAGTTAATTGAGAAGGCCAAAACCGCTATCATGTCTGTACAATTCAATATGAACCTACAGTCTGAAGATGGTTAGCCTAGCTTAGCATAAAGACTGGAAGCAGAGGGAAACTGCTAGCCTAGGCAAAGGTAACAGAATGTGTCAGGCAACCAGCAGAGACAGCACCTGACCAAAAACTAGTCTGATAACACATGTGAGACAGCAATTTGTTGTTCATTTTTAGTTTGGAGTAAACCAACAAGATATAACGTGTTAATTAGAGAGCTTTACAGTTCCTGGTAGGCAGAGCCCCTTTCTAGTCTTAGTGCTAAGCTAAGCTAACCATCTCCTGGCTGCAGCTTCAGTGTACAAACATCAGAGTGGTCTCAATCTTCTTATCTATCTCTCTGCAGTAAAGCAAAATGTCAAACTATCACTTGAGTGGGTTAAAAACAAAGACAGGAAGAACAGTTTATTTCAGTCTCTTAAGAATTTCTAACATAGACAAGCAGTGTATCCTTTCACTGACATGATTGGCTGGTAACATTGTGTAAAGGGCATGTGTGGTGCTCCGTAATGATGTTTCCATCTTCCACTTCCCCTTGGCTCCACAGAGCACACAGCCTCTGCAGTCTGAAGTCACTGACCCACGCCACCGCTTCACCAAACACATGCATTAGTAATGACAAGTCTGCATACACTGTTTTTACCTCCTTCACAATGCTGACGTCACTGATTTAGATGAGATCTGATTAGACGGGAAGAGGTCAGCATGTTTGGGATGAGCTGTGTCAAAACTGCCCCACAGTTCACAGTGAAATATACACAGAACTTGTTTCAGTTTAGTTTTCATTGTTTAAAAATGTTTATTTTCAGTTCAGTTTTTATCAGTTTCAGTATTATATTTATTATAATATGGGATATTTGTCAGGGAGAAGATTTTTTGAGAAGCTCAGAATAGGTGTTAGAATACAAACACAACACTTTGTGAAGGAAACTGACTGACAGTCTCCAGTAAAGACTAAATGCACCGAAGCCTCCTCGTGCTGGTTGTGGTGACATATTTGACCAAATTGACAAAAACAAAAACTGAAGACATTTGCTTTATATTTGTTTTCTATTTTACTTTGTTTTGCAAGTACACAATATCATTTCAGATTTTTATTTTTTATTTTTATTGTGGTTAACTAAAATGTTTTTTCATACTTAATTTTAGTTTTTAGTTTACTTTTAGATATGTAATTATTAATAACCTTGTTTTTGTTTCGTTGTTGAAGGGGAAATTACTGCAATACTAGATTACTGCTGTATACTGGAGATTATTGCTCTTTCAAATAAGTATTTTTTTTAAGTAAAATAAGACAGGACTTACTAAACAACACAGACAGCAGTTTTGCACTGGAAATATTTCGTATGCCACCACAGATTGTGTTTTTCTCATGCACCTTTCAAACAGATACTCCTTGTTTGCATTAGTGGTTGAGCAAACATCAAACTAATTCCTTTCACCCGGGTCACAAAATGTTCATGTCACCTAATGTGCATGTAGCTTTAACAAATGGTAATGTAATGAGAAAATGGCCACGTAAAATGTGAATGAGAAGAGTGACGTTTTGGCCACTGATTCAGTCTGTGTGTGTTTGTGCTGCACCTGTTCAATGGTAGGTCACTATAACAAGGCCAAGTCCGCCCTGCTGGTGGAAACTAAAAATGGAAGTGCAGTGAAACTGATCTCTCTATGCTAACCCTTCTACAGAGCTTCAATTTGAACAGGACAAATCCTGTATGTAATAAAACTACAGTGCGTATCTCAGTGCAGTTAGTTTGGCAGACATAGTGAAATCTAGTAAAAAGCCACAAGGACCTGAGCAAGATACCACATGGATTGTTTACACATTAAGTTATGTTAAGTTGGCAATAAATGACTGTTTTCTTTTTAATTTTTAATCAAAACAGTGTTTTTTTACAGTGTGTATGTCTATTTTTCTTCACCAAATCTACAGTATAGTTATAGTTTTATTTCCAGAGTAGCCTTTGAGTTTGTCTGAATTGTTTATTGTCAATATCTTTGTGTGTGTTTGTGTTTGTTTTTACACGTAAATCCTACCCTAGGACAAGTAATATCTTTAGTGATGACAGCTTTATCTTATCTCGTCTCTAATCTCTCTTACTTTGAAGGCAGACGCCTATCACTTCCGGCGTCGACCCGCGTGTTTCTGGGTAACTTGACGCAGACGTTGCGCTGACAGCGCTGGTAAAAGATCGGAGACTCGACCCGCCTGCAGCCGCACCAGTCCTCCAATATACGGAGACTCCCAAACCCTCCCAGAGCCAGCGGCCAGGACTGTGGAGGACCCCTCACTGTGTGTGAGAGAGACCGGGAACAACAACAGGCTCACTGAACCCCCCCACAGGAAAACCGGACTCGGACGATGAGTTGTTTTGTTACGGACTGGAAGTTGTAGCCGATGTTGCGGCTGATATCACAGCGGGCAGAGAGGTGGTTTCGTATAGATTAAACAGGGTGTGTAACGCCACGTACGACTTTATATCGGACAATAAAACTAAAGCTGCCGGTGAGAGAGAGAGAGAGACAGAGAGGGAGACACACACAATGTGAACACCGGCGATGATCAACTTGGTGGAAAGTTGGGAGAGACGACGCATCAAAAAAAACAAATTAAATAAAAGTGATGATTTCTTTGTTTTTGAGCGCAGTGCGGCGACTCCAGTCCTAACAATCGCCTCCACATTGCTCCCCGCGGTACAAAAACCTTAACTATCATGTGCGAGGTGACCATGGAGGAGCAGGAGAGGGACATCTCGGACATAGACCCGCAGGAGTGCTCCTCCTCGGCGGTGGAGAACGGGGTCATGCTGGTGGTCAGTCACAGCCGGGTCCAACCTCCCTTCAGCGTCCTGCTGGCCACCGTACTCTACTGCGCGGAGTTCGTCACCGCCGCGGTTGTCTGCAGCAGGTACCACAAATCCGACGATGTCATCTGGATGGGTTTCACCATCACCTTCATGCTGCTGCCCGCGGTGCTCATTCAGCTGGCCCTGACGTTCATCCACAGGGACCTGGGTCGGGACCGGCCGCTGGTCCTCTTCCTGCACCTGCTGCTGCTCGGACCCGTCATCAGGTAGGTGAGGGTCGGGGTGGTGGGGGGCATGGTCAAAGGGTAGTTCACTACAAGGTGGTACTTTTGCATTAGTCCTGGTTGTTTTTCCACAGTACTTAGAGTTTAAAGGTTTTCTGCCAGTCAGTGGTTGGTTTGGTTTGTGGTAAACACAACAAAGTTTATTTTATTTTTAAGCTTTGAAAAGTCATGTCTGGAATTTTTCACTATTTTTCAGTATTGTCCGTGTAAATATTATTATAATTATCATTACTTGTGCATGTAAGAGCTGCAGAAAATTTAACGAGTTGGCAACTATTAATAATTCTTTAATAGTTTTAGTCATTTTAAATTGTAGTATTTCCTTGTTCCAGCCTCTCAAATGTGAGGATTTAATATTAATGACAATAAAGTTAATATATTTGGGGTTTTTGACAAACCAAAGTTGAAGATAAGACCATGGACTGTGGCGAAAGCAAGAATTTAAAGTATTTTCTGACATGTTGGAGACAAGAACAGAACGGTTGTATCCTGACTTTTTCCTGGTGTCAGTGAACCAGATCATGAGGAGAACAACCGAACACCAAAGGACACAAATCCAGTGAACTTTATTCATCTAGCCAGCAGCTTGGACTAAAGATCAATACTAGAAAAACCTAAGACCACGACAATAACCCCAGAACTACTCGACCCATCACACTTAGGGTGGGGGCTTATAGAGGACGGGGAGCAACATCAGCAGGAACGGAGGCGCAGACGAGGACATGGAGCTACTTATTGGTTAAAGCACCGCAGGCAATCAATATACTGGGGCCAGTATGGTTATTAAACCAGCAACTATCTAAGACTATCCTGTTCTATGGTTCTGAGATGTGGTAAACAAATGCCTACGCTACATCCTAAAGCTATGGTGGCCCATCAAAACTATAAGTGAGGGAATTGTGGAGGATTACCAACTAGGAAGACCTCCCATAGGGGCTCAGTTGATTCACATCCTTTCCATTCTCATTGAACTAGCGGTGTAAATACAGATTAAATGGATTGTATCGATTCTCAAAAACACTGCATTGATTTTTGGGTTTAAACCACCAAACGGTCACACAGCAGTGTTGTTAAGTGAAGACTGTGATAAATACAAATGCAGATCACACTGTTCTGGTTGCATATATCACCATATATTGAATCGTAACCCTTGTATTGTGTTACGTATTGTATTGCCAGATTCTTGCCAATACCCGGCTCTACATCAAACCATTCACTGACCCCTCGTGTCATGTGTCTCCTCTCCTTCTTTGTGTGTGTTTTTTATTTGTTTTTTTCCCCTTTAATTTGTCACCTGTCCATAGCTACCACAATACTACCAAGTGGAAATGGATAGGAAGGACATTAATAATATCATAAGACAAACCCTGGACTGTAATCCACAGGGAAATAGGAAACAGGTTCAGCTGAAAAACACCTGGAGACATTCCACGCTTCAAGACTTCAAATCAAACCAAGCTGGCAGGAAGCAAAAGTCCAGGCCTAGAGAAGAGCTCTGGTGGACGCCCTGTGCCCCTAAACGGGGTAAACAGGGTTAATAACTGGATGTGCAACTTCAACTTTCATTCACAGTGCAATTAAGAGGATACATAAAAGCCTTTTAAAGAATCTTTTGAGATTCAAAGTGATGGATCTAAGTTAAGATGTAGGATGTTGGCTAGAGCCGAAACCATTAATCAATTAGTTAACTGAGAGAGTAATCGGAAACTATTATGATAAATGATTAATAGTTTTCATAATGTTTCAAGCAAAAACTGTGAAGACTGATTCCAATCTCTTAAATGAGCGGATTAGCTGCTTTTCTTTGTCATATATATATATATATAATATTTTTGTGGTTTTGGAGATTTGATCGAACAATACAAGACATTTGAAGATGTCACAAGATGACTGTGATGGGCATTTCCTCTCTCTCAATCAATAATGAAAATACTTATAGCCTTAATCCTGACTGACTTACTCGGTTGGTCAGTCAGCATCGACCTGTTGCAGTTCATCAACTAAACTTTAGTAACCACATTCATTTGCTACGATACAAACAGCCTCTTTATTTTTTGCAAGTCATTAACTGAAACACACTCCAGATGGAAAGGCTGTCCAGTGAGAAGAACAGAAGGATTGACTGAACATAACAACCTCCCACATTATCTACAAGGTTGAATATGGATAGACGTCATATAGAAGCGTGCTCATGTCCTCGGTTGAACCAACCCCCCCGCAGTCAAAACTCTAAAACCCGTCTGTCAAATGACTCCGCAGACCTGGCACCTGCCCCAGTTACACATCTTTTCACATTCATGGCTTGTACACCACTCAGTTGTATGACCTCATCTCAGGATTATGGCAGCCAAAGGCCTCAGTGCTGCAGACCACTGATCTGGCCTGGTTGGCTCAGGAGGAGAGAGACAGAGAGAGAGAGACAGAGAGAGAGATGTTTGTATAAATTATTATTATTATTGTAAGTTGTTCATTGTATGTATAAACCACTGTCTTTCTCACTGTACATATGACAATAAACCTCTTGAATCTTGAATGTTGCCGGAAAAGCTTCTAGAAATAATACAGCTTGATTTTATTCTTGGACATCAAAGCAGTGCAAAAAACAAACCAGAAGCAGCAAATAAGTGTTCTCCTAGAGGATGCAGTGTTTTTAAAAAAAGGTTTAGAGATGGATGCTTGTTGACAGAGGTGTTCTGTTTAAATACAGTTAAATTGCAGTTCTGAGTCAGTCGGTCACGGCTGAGAGACCTGTTTGACAAACTGTGACTCATGCAGCAAGATGTAGGCGGAGACTTGTGTGTTAGGTTCTCTGAAATTCAAATCTACACTTGATACTTTCTCTCCCTTTCTGAACTTTGATTTGTCAACAGTGAACCCAGAGGGGTTGCTCTGAATTTACAGTTCTAAGCGTTACTTGAAGGGTGTGTTTCTTTTTATAGGGCAAGAAATTCCACCTTCAGCTCCGTGCAGGTTACATGCTTCAGGAAAGAATGCTGTGCCGGGGAAAAGTGTTGCTAAAAGGCATATAAATAACTTTATTTGTGGCTCAGCTTTCAGTGCAGCCTATACTAGTCTTAACATATTTCAGAACAGGTTTCAGATATAAGGAAAAGTATGCAGAAATATGCTGATAAATGATCAATGAAGCTCTAGCTACAGATAAAACACGTGAAGGGCTTTGTAGATCCATTCAGAGGCCAGGAAATGATCTTCAATGCTAACAAAACAGATAAGTTTACAAGGCGCACATGATTTCTGCTTTAACAGTTGTGATAAATGCCATTTCAGCCAAAAGTGCTTTTACAATTTAACACGTACATAGAGGCAAGACCTTTCTGTAACAGTGCTTCATGCAGATTTTCAGTTCACACAGTTAAGTGGACCAAGGTCAGGCGCAGGTCTGTAACTATCTATTAACACAATAAAGATAAAGTCACACATGTAATTACAGGAAACATCACCAGCAGCTCCAGAGTCTGTTTCTGTTCACTCTGCAGGTAGTTTTCAGTGATATGGCCTGTAGCTCTGAAGTGTTGTTTGAGAATGCATTGAGTCATTGTTGTATTGATTTTTGATGAAGATTTTTATTCATCATCATCATTAATAGCAGAACTTAGATTACTGTAGATATGTCAGTATTAGTGTTTATGTCTGCTGAGTCTTACAAGTGAAAAAAGTCTGGGGGAATAGAGTTAAAAAGACGTTTGCCAGATCTCTGTAGCTCCTTCCTCAGCTTTGGTTGAGGTTAGCAGCTCTGGGCTACATTAGCTGCTTCTTGCATATTTAGTTGTGCAGTACGCTAGAATGTGTGTGTGCAGCACACAGGGAAGTCCCCACTCCCTACACTAGTGACGATAACACTCTTTAAGTAACCTGGTTAGTTTCAATTACATGCAACCAGCAAACCGACTCATGAACGACTCTTTTGGTTCTGTGTTTGTTAATAATTTGACCTGTTGTCAGAACCAAAGTGTAGGATTCAGTATCGGTACAAAACTTCATTACAGTCCCTCTAGTTGTTGTTATAATATTTCAGTTTGGACTGAGTATCTACCGGACAGACATCCACAGAGCCACGCTGCTGCTACAGTAGCATGGCTAAAAACGATCTTGGATTGTCCCTCTGAAAAAGATAAGCTGCTGAAACCAAAAGCATTGTTATCTGTCAGCTACATACAGTTGTTTGTGATCCTGTACACATCTACTTCAAGAATGCTTTGTTCCTGCCAGTGACTTAAAACAGCCGTGACCCATGAATCAGCTTTTAATATCAGTGCTAATGTGAGCTTTGTAAAGGCTTCGTGCACTTATGATCCGTTACACTGAGCTGTAACGTCTCTTATAGTTTGAATGATGCCAGAAAACAAATACTAGGATTGTTCTTACAGAACATTTCAATCTGTTCTGCCCTGCGCTCTCTTCTTCTGTTTTATTTCAAGCTCTTATTATTCCACACTGTGCTTCTGTAAACAGGCTCTTCTTGGCTCAGATGGGAGGTTTCCTGTGTGACTCGGGGATGGTGTAATTGCTGATCTTGTGGCTGCACAGTTGAACACAACACGGCCGCTATCAGAAATTTCAACTCACATTTCTTTTTTACAGATAACTAAGTATAAGTCTATTTTTGTGAAACCTTGTTTTTGTTGTTTTGAGTCCACCAGAAGATAGTGTGACACAGTATCCCACACAGTCAGTATGTCAACCTTAAGGACGGGGGGTGGGGTTAGCTGACACAGGATAGACCTTGTCTTGACTTGTCTCTTTGTAGTATGTGATCATGCTCCCAAAGCAGGGACAGAACTACATAATTACTCTGTCAGCTTGGACCAGTCTCAGCATGTAGAGCTGCTTGTTTTGTGTCTCTTTGTGTTTGAAACTCTCCACACTCCGATGAGCCCGATGGGGTAATCCTGAGCGACCATGTCTTACTAAAGAGCTTTTGAAAGAATTTCCTGAATGCTCTGGTGCCAGTCAGAGAATACCAGTGTTTTAGTTTGTCACAGAGATTTCTTGACTTTTTTTAAAGCCAGTTCCTCTTCTTTCATGTGGTGTTTGTTACACCACACTGCTGTGTTCACACACTGAGGGAACATGTTGCATGTTTAGACTGCAAATACAGAGCAATAGCCTGTGTTTCCTTTTTATAAATCCATAAGATGCTGCCCTGGAAGTCAGCATATTGATTGTCTGGGCTAATGCATTCATCAGTAATGCTGTTTTTTCCCCCCCTCTCTCGTAAGTGAAATTCAGTCTGCCTCTCAGTCGCTTTACAGAATCCTAAGTGCACGCTGGCTCGAGTTCAGTACCCTCATACTGCGTCCTCAGCCCATTGTGCTGCCAGATTTCCAGTCGAAAAGATGTCAGTAAATCAGGTTTTTGTGCCTTTGCTGTTCTTCTATGCTAGACCTTGTACTCTAAAGCCGAAATGGCCCTCAGCTCCCCATGGCTGTCAGTCTGGGAGTGAATATGCTGTAAGTGTGTGTGCTGGTTTAGTGATAAGAGTGTGCTTCCAAATAACGACAAGCCAGCCTCTAACGTTTGGGTCAAGCACAGTTCAGGGACTTGTGTGGAAGCTTGGCGCTATGCCGTATTTGCACTGTAAGTAAAGAGCACAGTTTCCCCACTAGTGGCAGCTGAAGCCACAATCTAGCATAGTTGAACCATGGGATAGTAGATTCATGTGGGATTCCTGAGGCCTGATGTCCAAAGTTGGAAATTTTGGAGAGAAAGATTACATTCCAGCACAGTGATGTGAGATTTAGTGCTGCAGTGGGAATCCTCAGAGGGCTGGGTTTGTCTGTTGAGCGCAGATGTGCAGCTCTGAGAGTTTGAGGTCAGTTTACATGTATTATTCAGGGATTATAATGGTGACATTTTGTCGTTGACAGGTGGAAACCTTGCACTTCCAGTTTAGGTAGTTTCCTTGTGCAGCTTGAACATTTGGTTCTTTTGTATCATTCAAAAACCACCCAGGAATCATTTAAATGATTTATTTTAATGTGTTTAACAATTACATTTGAATATTTAGTTTCTTTAAAGTTAACAGTATGCACTTGTTCAACAAGAACCTCTGGCAGTGAGTAAAGAACTGTGGTGATTTCCACCCTGTGACTGAACACAGGGAGCATTTACCTTGCAAACATTAAGAGCACCACACCCAGATATTCTCAGTGTATACATTCAGGCCTCAGGGAACTGGGTTTCCTGTCTTCTGGTTGCCCTCTGGTGGATTCTCAGTGTTGTGCTTGTGTTTGTTTAGCTGTGATTTAGAAAGAAACATCTGATTATCCCTTAGGATCCCTAACCTGAGATGACATTCCTGAGATCAATGTTGTGTCCATGGCAAATAACTTGTTTTAAATTCCTCTACTGAAAACAAGCTGCAACAACAAATTGCTGAATATTACCTCTGATGATTTATTCTACTATTATTATTATTCTACTTTTACTCTATTTTTTTAATCACACATTCGCACTATGATGACTAAATGTTAAATGTCATAACATCTTTCTGTTGTGTGCCGTAACTCAAACATAATATTGCACTGCCCTCTGTTGGTGTGAAAATATTACTCCACTCACAGTCACCCTGTATTACATCCTCAGGTGTTTCGAAGCTCTGGTGGTCTACTTCAAGGCGGGTAAAAAGGAGGAGCCTTACGTCACCATCTCCAGGAAGATCAGTCTGAAGAAGGGACAGGGGACGCCCATGGAGTGGGAAATCGGCCAGTCAGAACGCACCCTGGCCACTCACAGAAACGCCTTCAAACGCACCGCAGTCATCCAGGCTTTTCTGGGCTCCACGCCTCAACTGACGCTGCAGCTGTACGCCAGCATCCAGGAGAAATACTTCCTCCCTGCAAGATGTAAGAATGACTGAGGGCTTTGTGCTACTGTTCCACTACTGTTCCACTACTGTTCCACTACTGTTCCACTGTGTGTGTCTTTAAAAGATCTGTACTTTACAGTGTTGCATCCTGGTTTTTGTTGTTGGCAAGGTTGAAATACCTCTGAAATGACCAAATTCTTTGGGGTTGGCAGCGATACTCAGACTATGACAAATCAATCAATCAGTCAATGTCCCTGCCAGTTTTAATGTATGTATATGCAGATTTTAAATAACCTCATATAACATTACTATGATATAGGTAATACTTTCTCTCCACAATTATTAAGGAGCCAGTGTGTAAGGAGATTTTTGAAGATATCAGATTTGTGGAAGAGCTTTGTCATAGCAGACAACAGAAACGCTAGTAAAAGTCAGTGGGTGCAGTGTGAAAGTCATTTACATTAGAACAAGACAGCAATGCTAGCTGCTCTGTAAGGCGGTACTTACAGATGCTAAATGCTAACTTCAGCATGCTGAAAATTTCACAAGCACAATCCTAATATGCTAATATTAAGCAGGTGGAATGTTTAGTTGTTAGCATCTTAGCTTGTTTTGCTAAGTAGCAATAAACCCAGTACAGCTGAGGCTGATGTAATAATTAGTGTTGCAGGTATTTACTTACAGTAAGTGAATACATTTGAATAGATTTCTGTCTAGAATTATGATCAGTTTATGTTGCTAATGATGAGACATTTTTGAAAGGTGCAGTGTTGTGGTGCTGTAGATGTTTATAAGGTGTAATAGATTACCCTCTGTTTGTTTTCACAGGGACTCTGATGATCATCACCCTGATCTCCATCATATACGGGGCTCTTGTGTGCAGCGTTCTGGCCATCCAGATCAGATATGACGACTACAAGGTGCGGTTGCGCCCTGCAGCCTACCTGTGCATGATTGTGTGGAGAGGGTTGGAGATTGCCACCCGGATCACTGCTCTGGTCCTCTTCAGCACAGCGCTCACACACTGGGTGATCCTTGTCGGCTTGGCTAACCTGCTCTTCTTCTTCTTCCTCCCCTGGGCTGAGTTCTGGGCCAAGAAAGGCTCGCTAACTAATGAAGTGGAGAAAAACTTCTCTAAGCTGGGCACCACGGTGGTGCTGAGCATGTTCACGTTGCTCTACGCCTGCATCAACATCTTCTGCTGGTCGGCGGTGCAGCTGGACCTCACCCATCGAGAGCTCATTGAGAGGAAGCAGCGCTGGGGCCGTCTGGCCATGTACTACTGCGGACGTTTTGTTGAGAACTTTGTCCTCATCACGCTCTGGTACTTCTTCAAGTCGGACTTCTACGAGTATGTGTGCGCGCCACTGCTGGCCGTTCAGCTGCTGATCTGCTACAGCCTGTCCGTGCTCTTCATGCTGCTCTTCTACCAGTTCTGCCACCCCTGCAGACGCCTCTTCAAATACAACGTCCACGACTGCCTGCACTGCATCTGCTGCCTTAAAGGACGGGGGGGAGCGAGAGGTGGGCGACGGAAGCCGGCGCCTTCATACTCCAATGCTGCCACCATGGTGCTGGTGCCAGAGGAGCCACTGGAGCTGCTGGACCCACAAAACTCCGAACCCCCCGACCTCACCAGTCAGCTGGGAGAGCGGGAGACGGCTATTGTTGAAGACATGATGGAAGCAGCCTGAGAGGGGCTTTGTGGGGAATTCAATTAACAAACTTAAGTTCTCTAATGTAGAAACACATCCCAGCTGGCGCTGCAGGCTGCACCGCTGGGTGAGACCTCGAGTCCTTTAACACAAAAAACTGAATGATTTTGTGTTTTTTGCGTTCGTGAGGTGATGTGTTAGAGAACAAACTTCTGCTGTTTTCTCTTAAGTGCACAAAACTTTATTCATTCATGGTTCTGAGAGGGATTTAGGTTAACTCCTGATGTCTTTATCAGGGATGATTACGTACACTTAGGGCACCACAAGGCCCCAGTATACCAAAGAATGTAGCATTTCGAGATATGCAGCGTCGCACAAAGGCCGTGTTGAGAGAGCAGCGGTGGGTCAATTACAGGACTGAGCCAGGTGTGCGGGGAAAGTGCCAAGTGTGTCCGAAGTGCCCCGAACGACTGAGCGGGAAAGCCCCCAGCCCCCCAGATTACTTCCTCTCAGGGTTCACACCATGAATATTCCCATTGCACACGTTTGCATCTGCACTTAACAGACATTTAAAAAAAAGAAAATTAAAAAGCAGGAGGGCAAGAAAAGGTCAGAAGAAGAATTTATCTTCCTCATGCCCAACTGCATAAACCTGTTGTGATGAATGCCTTGTGTTGTTCACTGTCCAGTCTGGTTGGCTCGATTACAAAAGAACATGTTTTAATTTGGCAAAAGAAACGTGTGAGAAGTTATTTCCCTTTAGGTGTGTCTTTAAAAATTAACACCACAGTTGATTCATTAACAATACTGACATCAAATTAGCTTATTCTTTATTGAGGTGCATTCACTGTTTGCTTGGGTTTTTTTTTTTTTTTTAAGTTTTGTCTTGTTTGTTCGTTCAGTGCCTTGACTACTACTGTTTTACTTGAATATTAAAATAAAATAATCAGTCTACACATTCATTTTTGCCTTTTTATTTGTTCTAAAGATCAAGCACGATTACTCACTCATTCTTATCACAAACACAATAAAACATGTATTCTTCCCATTAAACTGGTTGCATCACAGTTGAGGAGGCTATAAATTCCTGTATGGTGTAACCCACACTTCCTCATTCCGGGTAGATACCTGCTGATCCAGCTCGAGTTTCCAACAGGTAAGAATGTGGTCATTCGCCTCCAGGAAGGAAATCTTGCCTCTAAAAACTCCCACAACAACGCAATTTCACTGTGTCATCACCTGTACACCTGTGGAGGGTGGAGGGGGGAGGAGTCCGGACAGGAGGGTATAAAATAAAAAGTGCAGGCTGAAGATGCTGGGAATCTGCTGAGAGTCGAGATAAAGTGCTCAACATGGGCAACTGGATTATCAACCATGGACTTACATCCTTCATACTGGTGAGTCATTGGTTACACTTAGGGAATTGAATTATTTGAAACCGAAAAGATGACCGAAGGGAATAAGAGTGAGGATTTACGCACATCCTTGGTGCGCAAAAAAGGTGTCCTGGATCTTCAAGGCGAATAGACTAATTAGGATTTAAACATTTATAATTATGAAAAACAATTAACGAAATTAATTGTGTGATGGAAACATGATCCCGGCTGTGTTTGCAGGTGGTCTGGATGGGCATCAACATCTTCCTTTTCGTCTGGTTTTACTTCTTCTACGATTTGGGGGATCAGTTTTTCTACACGCGCCATCTTTTAGGGGTGAGCAAAGACAACAGAAGCTACGATTTTTGTTTTTTTATATAATTTTAATTACAGTCAGACTCACATAAATACTGGGATATTTCTTATTTCAGTCTGCCTTGGCCTGGGCCAGAGCTCCTGCAGCTGTCCTCAACTTCAACTGTCTGCTGATCCTCCTCCCGGTGTGCAGGAACCTGCTGTCTCTGCTCCGAGGCTCCTTCGTGGTAAGCTCTTGATGATGATTGTCACAGCAGGGCGAGGTCCCCTGAATACACTGCCATCGTTTTGTAAAGGTGAAGTATTTCCATGCATGTCATAAGGAAGCAAGTCTGACTGCTGTATATCCAGGAAACGTGGCCCTTATGTACTAATTGTATTACTGTTATTGAGTAGTTAATTAAGGTTAATTGTTGTTTAATTTAATGTTTGGGCTGCATCTCTGTGTTAAAGGTGCTTTAAAAAGTTATAATCTAATAATAATATAAAAATTGTAATCTAATATAATCCAGTCTAATATTCACCAAGGATTTTACAGTTATTATAATATTGTTTGGGGGGTGATATTGTGCTATTTCAGCTCATTAAACTGTTAAATCAAAGAGGAATATTAGTATCAACTGACAGAAAATCCAACCAAGAACTGGATAGTTGTGATATGTTTTACATAACAATACCCTGGCCCTCACCTCCCTTAATAGACACAAGACCGGTAGGCTTCAGTAATGGCTATGGAAAGATGTTTCTATGTCTTTTTTGACTTCTGTTCTGTCTTTATCTTTTCAGTGTTGCGGCAGAACAATGAGGAAACAATTGGACAAAAATCTGAGTTTCCACAAGCTGGTGGCATACATGATCGGCCTGATGACAGGTGAAAAGCGGCTCTCTCTTTTCAGTCTTTCTTCTTTGTTGGAAGATGAAAGTTAGTAGTAGTAGTTGTAGTTATAGTGATAGAAATAGCTTACGACATTTAAGTTTTGGTTAGAGTTAATGTGTGTGCACCTTATTTTACCAGTGTTATATAGATTTGGGGGACATTTAATTTTTCTCCTCAGTTTTCTTCAGAAAAGAAAGAGAGAAACGAGACATCGAACAAACGTATTCACAGTCAGACTTAAAGATATTGTATAGTCAGTTCCCTGACTACACAATATGCATTTTGTAAACAGTTTCAGTGCATTGTTTACTATTTTCCACATTGATCAAACTTGTCAGACCTGAAACAACAAGTGTTTATCAGATCATTTACTGACACAGGAGAGTAAAGAGTAAAAGGGCCTTCAGTCCTTCCTGATGGTGCAGGGAAACTAAAATGTGGACAAATGGAAAGAGTGTTTACTTCATACCGAAACAGATCTGTTCAGTCTTCTCTTTTCACACAGTGACACAGACTGTGATTGTCTCTTCCCACCGTACTTCCTCCTCACTACATACAGGTCAAAATGTTAAAAAGGGGTCATGGTTAAATTTTGGTGAGGGGAGTTTGAGGCAAACAAAGTCTAAAATAAATATTGACTGAAGGAGTAGGAAGTATTCACCTCAAGTGCTGCGATACAAATATTTTAAATCTAGGCTGTTTTTTTTAACCTAGTGGCTAAAATGCAGCAGTGGTAACGTGTCTCCTGTCTGTGTCCTGACAGCTGTTCACATGATTGCCCATTTGTTGAACGTGGAGTGGTACAACAACAGCAGACAGGGAATTTATGATAAACTCAGCACTGCTCTGTCCAACCTGGAGGACAGCGGAAACAACACCTACCTGAACCCAATCCGCAAAACAGACATCGTAAGTTATATTAACCAATCGTAATGAAAATACCATAATTAAATAAGACAAATGTGGAGATACAGAATGCCTTCAGATCTCCAGTTTTGCTTTTGTGTTTTTTCATGTTTTCATTGAAGTTGAAGGATCTTATGTTATCTACAAGTTGAGTAAACTTTTACTTTATGTCTGAAAAAGATTTTTAACTTGGCAACATCAGTGAAAACAAAAATCTCACTATATATATTTGAATTAAAGTAGAACGTCTACCGAAGTGGGATTACTTTAAGTAACTATTACTTGTACTTAGCTGCACGCTAACTTGATGTTCTGTGAGGCTTAACTAGGTACAGCAGTGTTTTGAGCTAAATGCTAACATGATCACAGTGACAATTGTAACATGTTGATATAAAGCAGGTATAATGTGTACCTTGCTCATCATTGTAGTCGGTACAAAGTAAAGCTGATGGTGATGGGAACGTCATTAGTTTTATTAACCAGTTGGATTGTTTGGAGACGTTGGGTCAGTCTGCCATGCTCTCAAATGGACCATTACCCTGACAGTACATACATGGTATGTGTAGCCCATTATTAGCAGTAAACTCACTGGTTTGTTTATTCATACTGCCATACTAGTGTTTTGCTATAGACCTTTTTCACAGCAGCCATTTAGACATGAAATAGTAGGGTAAACAGAGTCAGAGTGCTGCTATTGTTCATGTTGTGCTCACTGGAAAGGCTGTGCTACACTAAATGGATGTGAACCTTAATTAGTATCATAAGTAACACTTGTGTTTACCCTACTGTTTGATATCAGAATAGCTGCTGTGAAAGTGGTAAAAAAAAAAATGCTCTTATAAGTGGTATGACAGGTAGTACTACTCTGGTGCAACTTGAGAAGTTTACAAAACCAGATCTGTTGTCATTTTTCTTCAACCACTGCTGGCTCCAGATTTTATTCAGATAGACGTGTTGCAACTCTAAACATAACAATACAAGAAGTCTCCATTTCACTCACTCTCCATTGTGAAGTCAGCGGTTTGTTTGCATTTCTTTAATCAGTGTCATGAGCTTTAAAATCACAATGTCCGGCTAAACAGGAAAAACAAAGCAGAGAATTCACGTCCTCAACTCTATCTTCTCCATCATCCTCTTCCTGTTGTTCTTGTAAACAAAAAGCACACGTCTGCATTACCACTCTCCTCTTCTTCTTCTCGTCTCAGGATCCGCAGCAGATTCCAACCTACTTTGTCTTCACCACCATCGCTGGCCTCACAGGGGTCATCATCACTCTGGCCCTCATCCTCATCATCACCTCCTCCATGGAGGTCATTAGACGCAGCTACTTTGAAGTCTTCTGGTACACCCACCATCTCTTCGTCATCTTCTTCGCTGGTCTAGTCTTTCACGGAGCTGGGTAAGGGAAAGATTTCAGCTATATATGTAGTTTTAGTTTTTTATAGAACGTTGTTGTCATTGTTAACAGGTTTCACTTGTCTGTCTCACTTGTTCATCTGCAGGCGAATTGTGAGGAGTCAAACGAAAACAGATCCACCACACAACTTTACCCTATGTAAAGACCGCAGTGATGAGTGGGGACGGATTCCTGAGTGTCCCATCCCTCAGTTTGCAGGAGGGTTCCCACAGGTTCGTCTTTTTTCATTTCAAAACGCTCTAAAGCTGCACAAGTTGAGGCTTCCTTACAGTTCATCCTCTGTCTTTACAACTTTTACAACTTAAATACTACAAGCATAAATGATGTGTCATTTAGTTTCTGTATTTTTCCATCTTTTAGACCTGGATGTGGGTGATTGGACCAATGATTCTGTATCTTTGTGAACGTCTGCTGCGTTTCATTCGTTACATGCAGGCAGTCAGATACAGGAAGGTACGTTTGATTTATTTATTTATTCATTTATCTTTGCCCTCAGAGTTGTTCTGCAGGTTATGTGACTGAAGACTTGAGTCTGTTTGCTTTTCTTTCAGATCGTGATGCGGCCGTCCAAGGTGCTGGAGCTGCAGCTGGTGAAGAACGGTTTCAAAATGGAGGTGGGTCAGTACGTCTTCCTCAACTGCCCAGCCATCTCCCAGCTGGAGTGGCACCCGTTCACCATGACCTCCGCCCCCGAGGAGGACTTCTTCAGCATCCACATCCGCTCGGCCGGGGACTGGACCGACAAACTCATAGACATCGTGCAGCATCTACCGGAAGGAGCACAGGGACCCAAGTGAGCATTACTCTTTTCATTTTATCTAATTTCTTGCTGTTTCATAACACATTATCATCATGCTGCCTTATTATTTTATTAATATACGTACAAAAAGACATAAATCTAAACAAAACTATGTAATATATTTGAAATGTAGTCACAAAACAACATGACCCAGTCCACCATCTGTGTGGTTATTAAAAACCAAAACCAAACTTCTGGGTAATGATCAAGTCCCCCCGGCTGTTTCATGAAACCTTGTTTAATATACAGCTGCTCTTAATTAAGACACAGATTATTGGACCCAGCACAGATTTAATTTTGACTCAGCAGTATATACAGCATTCACAAAATGACAGTACAGCAAGTTGTTAGTGTTAATACCTCCTTCAAAATATAATTAAACCTAATTAAAACCAGTGTTACAAATCTGGACCGTATTAGGTTGAATGCCAGTGCACAAAGACAACCTCCAAAGCTTTTGATTGTATCACATCATTCTCATCAGCAGATGGAGTTCGCCTGGTTGTCATGGAATAGTATTGGAATGTTCGTATTTCCATTTTTTTCTGAGCACTTAAAGGTCTTCAATGTTGTCTTAAAAGCTGAGGTTCAATATGGTGCCCATGTGTCACCTTGTGTCTCATATATAAAGGCCAAGTCCTTACTGCAGTGGCCTGGGTTTGATTCCAACCTGCAGCCCCTTGCTGCACCCAAGCAAGGGGCTTGTATCTACTAGGCTACTAGTGGTATGATGTGGTATGTGGCACTGGTCCACACATACTTGTCCCTATAAAAATGAACATTAGATAAATAACTTTTTATTCTCAGCTGCTGTTTTCCCAGAATCAACTTTGAACCCCCAATTAGGAAACTAGGAGAACTTCAGTTTATTGATGCTCATCTAAATGTGAGCTTGTAAGACCCTTCTTTCATATGAGTGATTCCAAGCATTATAAGGCTGTGGTCCGTCATACTTGACATAAACTGGACATAGCTCAGCTGCTCTCCCTTCTGTCACCTCTCGTTAAACCTCTCCACTTTGAGGAGGATATAAGAAGTGCTTCACAAACATGAGTCCAGATGCCACTGTAGTGTGAATAAAGCGTGTCTACATAACCAACTTTTTATGTTTTGGTTGTTAGCTGTAGTTTGTCTGCAACAATAACACAATTGATTTATTGCTTTTCCTCAGAATGGGTGTGGACGGACCCTTTGGCACAGCCAGTGAGGACGTATTCGACTATGAGGTCAGCATGCTGGTCGGTGCCGGTATTGGAGTCACTCCCTTCGCCTCCATTCTCAAATCCATCTGGTACAAGTTCAAAGACTCCAACCCTAAACTGCGCACCAGAAAGGTAACAACTCAAACGCCCCCTCAGGCTGCTTCTGACATTTAAACCTGTCTATCTGTATTTCACCACTCAGACAGACTGCTGCACTTGATTGATGCGAGACAGGAGCTGTTATTGTCTTTTAAATAAAGACCTCTGTGTGGTTTAACAATACACCCATGGATGACAAGCAGCGTGGCCAGCTCTTTTGTAAGAGGATCATTGCTTAACATGCCTGCATCTGCTTCCTTGTTTCAGATATACTTCTATTGGCTCTGCCGTGAAACACACGCCTTCGAGTGGTTTGCCGACCTCCTGCAGGTGCTGGAGAAAGAGATGGAGGAGAGAGGCATGGCGGATTTCCTCACCTACAAACTCTATCTGACCAAATGGGATCAAAGCCATGTATGTGTGTCAATCAGACCTTTTATGTCACAGACTAAAGTCCAGATAAACTGCGTGAGGTCATTTCGACTTAAACTCAGCTGCGTTGTCTCTTTCATTCCGCCCATATTTTTCGTAACAGGCCACGCACGTGAGGGTTCACTCCGATGAGGACACAGACGTGGTCACTGGGCTCAAACAGAAAACCTACTATGGCAGACCCGCCTGGGACAAGGAGTTCGAACAAGTCCGCAAAGAGAACCCAACGTAAGATAAAATCCTCTTGCCGTACAAGTGGCATTAAGTGTTTTGGTCCAGACTGAAATATCTCTATTCAAAGGATTGGCATGAAATTTTATACAGACATTAATGGTCCCCTGAGAAAAAGACGAGACTTTCCTCCAGCGTCACCAGCAGGTTGACATTTGTGGTGTTGAGTGAAATGTCTCAACATTGGCGATAAATTTAGGTCAGACATTCATGTTCTGCTCAGATGAATTGTAATATCTTTGTTGATCTGAAAACGTTTTATCCATTTCCATTATCAGGTCGGTTTAGCTTTTGTCCAGTATTTATCTGCTAAACTAATGACGTTCTCATCAGCTTTGTGTGTTGTGCTAATTAGTAAATGTTAGGATGCTTTCACACTAAACTAAGATGGTGAACGTGGTGAACAAACAACACTTCCCATTAAAACACAGGAGATGTAGTAATAATAATATTAACACATTGAAACTTTAACTTTTTGAAATCTAACACCTCATCTTGTTTTTGTAAATGCCCTCAGGTCTGTGGTGGGAACCTTCTTATGCGGTCCTGAAGCTCTGGGAACAGTCTTGGAGAAGAAATGTGTCAAATACTCAGACGTGGATCCTCGGAAGACCAAATTTTACTTCAACAAGGAGAACTTCTGAGTAAAAACAACAGCAGCAGCATTTGGGCTTACTGAAGCACTAGTGGTGGGGAATCTCTTTCACCCTGGATTATTTTAGAACAATGTAATGATGACAAAGCTGCCTGACAACAAATGACACTACCCGTGTGTGTGTGTGTCTGTGTGTTGTGTGTGTTTTGGCACACTAGACTAAACTGCACACCTATAAAGAGGCAGGGCATGTTATTTTATCTGCACTACTCAGGGCCTGACTTATTTTCTTTACATATTTTCATCCATGATGAAACCTTCAATCATCAGTCTCATAATCCATTATGATCCTAGTCAATAAAACCTTTTTTAAAGCAGACATTGTGATATGAAATAGTAGGGTAAAACGGGTGTTACCATTGATACTGTTATTGTGCACGTTGACTCACTTGAGTCTTAATTAGTATCATTTGTTACACCTTCTGAAGCTTCTTCTCTGGCCTCGTTGTTACTGAGACTTGAACAAGATTATAAGGAAGTGTTTGACTGTTACAGAAGAAGTCAGGGCCTCGAGTGTTTCGTCTGTACACTTGATCGTTTATCATGTGAAAACTACCTTTAATACAGATTAACATTTGAATCAACACAGAACAAAATTGTAATGTCCTTCTACGTAATTAAGAAGTGACTAATACAGCCGCTCACTGCAACCAACGACTATTTCCATTACCCAATAATCCGCCAGTTGTTTTAAATTTTGTTTGTTGTTACATAAGAGAAAAGAAAAGAAGCATGTCATCATACAAGAGGCTGCAATCAGTTCATTTTGTTTATATCAAAGTAAGCCTATGATCAATTAAATTGTAAATAAGTGTCATTCTGTTCTTGAACTAATTGTTTTATAATCTAAAAGTGTGTTTGAAAATTAAAGTGTGAACAAATTATTGTAACTCTATCCTCTAAGCTTGATTAAGGAAACAGATTTCTTGGAACCAGACAATCGTTTATTATAACCGTCACCAGTATTTCCTTATCAGAGTGATAAGACACGTAAACCAGGAGGAAGACAACTGGTCACGTAGCCTCTGGTTAATCATCCTCTCAAGACATGGAAGGATTTATGGTTATTGAAATGACTTTAATTACTTCGCAATTTGTTGTGTTTCATCCACTTTCTTGTAAACAATTCCAGACTCCGTTTGAATAAATGAATAAAGGCAATCAATGTCTCTTTGTATTTTATTGACAAAACAACATCCAGACAAACATTTTCCAGAGCCAGTCACATGAAAACAGTCAGCTTTGAAGGAAAAGGATGAAACCTCATGAAACTCCAGCCCTGGACTTTATCTGTTCAGCATTCACCATCATCCTCTCAAAACTGTCACTTATCTTTTAATCCAAAAGCACTGAGCTTATCTTTCACACAGAAAACAGACAATATGATTAAAAAAAACTATACAATATTCCAAACTAATGAGACGTCTTCAGATCTGTTCAAGTTGAAGGAGACGGGGTGGAGCAGTTTGTGAGTCCTGAACAATGAAAGAAGACATAATCATGTGTCAGAAATAGAGTTGTTCCATGACGATGCAATCATTTCCTGCAGGGATGGAAACTAGTGATGTGAAGGAAATAAAGAAATTTCATCTTACCTAGTCGGACCATCAAGGTGCCCCTCCTGCAGTCTTCTGAATCTGTTCTTTGAGGATGAGAATGCTCTGCCGCTGCTCCGGGGGCAACATGGCGATCTGTTCTGGGGTCAGCTGCAGGACCTGCATGATCAGGGCAGCCTACAGGGGGACAAGTGTTACATTTAGTTGTCATACAGAAGGTTAAATGTGCTTTTCTGTATTTAAAGTGAAAAACAATGAGTACTTTCTTTGATGTGTTACTTAATGTTCACTCATATTCTTTGGTAACAAGGAAAAGAGAAAACATCACCAGCTATTGTTGAAGTCAAACAATTGCAATTTACACAAGCCCTGATTTTTGTCCTCAGGTCACACGTACTCAGAATGACTTGCAATCAGTGAATGCAAAAAACAGGATTTAGCATTTTGCTCAGAGGCACTTCAACAAGCAGCTGACACCCGTTGTATTTGTTAGATAATGTGCATGTCACGTCCCTCGTAGTAATCCTAAAATATTAAGATATTATTATAAAGCTCATTCAAAGTGGCTCTTCACAGTATCCAGTCAGTTATAATACCGGGGTAATCCATTAAGTGACACCCACCTTCTCCTGGTCCTGTGTGGAGACCTGGCTCTGCCCCGGACTGAAGCCTCCTCCCGACGGAGGAACACCAGAAATACCGGGACCCTGCAGGACAAACATGCTGTTAGGTCTCACTGTTTATCATAGGGGTTATTGATTACCCAATCCATCTTCCTTTTCTCAAGTCGCACAGTTTTACAATGTTTTTAAATGTAATGTGAAGTAAAGGTTATTTATTCTGTATTTATAACAGTATTTATTCAAATTCCTTGTGACGTATCAAATTTAGATTCTCATGTATTCTACAAAAACACAGGAAAAAGAAGTATTGAAAGTCATTTTAATAATATTAGCCTATGCATTTGGATTCTCAAGATCACAAATTTGCTCAAGAATCCCTCTCGCCAGGCTTCAATCTACGCCTTTGCAGCTGGTACAATGCTATCAGACCAATCTGCGCCCTTTAAGGAAGAACTAACTGGCAGCTTGTTTTTCAAGTATTTTGAAATAGGTTCTTAACAGCCAACAGAGACAAAGACGATAGATGCCGCCGTTACCGGTCTCGCAGGTGGAGGAGCGTTAGGACCCATGCTATGAGGAACGGGGCCTGGCATCCCTGCGGCCATGGGAACCCTCTGCCCCGTCACTGGACCACGAGCGTCCATCGCCCTTGGGTCGCGACCTGCAAACAAAACAAAACCACACTTAACATTCACACTTTGCTGAGTACTGACTGAATCACTGGAGGGTAAAGTTCTGTTCAAATATGAAGTGAAGTGAAATAAAGTTAATCATTAAATAAAACATTAACATTAAAATCCACAAATGAATAGAAGGTGTTTGTAGTCCTGTTGGCTTCTAGAAACATTGCCACATGGATGACCTTAGATTAAGGAGGTAATGAATATAATGAAGTTGAAATTGTATTAATCAAGTATAACCACATGAAAAAATAAAGTGTGCTTGTTATCGAACAACTGTTCTTATTCTCTAAAAACCTCTTGCTAGGACAAAAGACTTTTGTTTGGTTCAGTGGAATTTGGTTTGTTTGCCAGCTGGGACTGAAACTGAACTGAGATCTGTTACGCACAAAATGTTAACTATGTGCACACAATCGTAAATGTAAACTATAATAAGTTCAGGTTCTCAAACTACGGAGCATTATTAGAGCAGCTACCTCTGGTTTCCATCGGGGGTCCCCGTGGCTCCATCATCGGGGGCCCTCTGGGGTCACCCATCATGTTTCGTGGTTCACCCATAGGTGGGCCTCTCATGTCCATTGGAGGTCCTCTCATGTCCGGAGGGGGTCCACTTGCCATTTGGGCCATGTGTACAGGAGGGGCTTGGTGGGGTGGTGGAGCCCCCATGTAACCCCGACTAAATACACACAGACAAGCAATTAAATATCTATAGAATGAAACTGGCAAAATAACAGTTTTCAGTTATAAATCCTCAAGAGTTCTCAAAATGTTTGATCACATAGTAGTTTTCGATGTTAGTGGCGGAGTCTGCCACTAACACTGTCATCACACGCACAGGAAACGATGCATGCACGTGATCCAGTATTAATGTTTGTTACATTATCTCATTAGCTCCCTTTCCACAGCCTGTTCATGGCGGGAGTTGTTGCACTATTATTCCACCTCGCTGCTCTGTATAAAAGAGGACGAAAAGAGAATTGGGGGGAGTGGGCCTCTGAGCCGGCAGCGGAGGTAGTAACAGAGCTGACATACAGTATGTAAACGGGTGAGCCAGCAGGACGGGACATGTGTGCTGAAGAGAAAGAGCAGCAGCTAGTGACAGTGAATGCGAGGAGGAAAAGGAGAGCAGTGAAGTTAAGTAAGCAGCCAGTAAATGTACGTTTCAGTTTGTCAGTGAATAAAAGCTGCAGCTTTTCAAGACCAAAGTAAAAAGGTCTCTTGTGTCGTTTCCCCAACTGTTGGGATAGGGTCCGCCTACATTGAGCCTCTTTTGCTCCTGCAACGCCGGCATGCCATCTACAATCACACACTGGGGCGCCGTTGATCGCCACTGCTGGGGGATCATCAGTATAAAAAGGGCTGGTGATAAAAGCCCTTTCACTCTCCCAACGCTGCATCAGGGCTATATTGAGTCACTGCTGATGCAAAGGTAGCATTTCCTACGGCTGTGGCTTTACATTATTTGTTTAACTGGCAAAACATAGTGTGGCTTTTACTGCGAAGCAGTAACAGGAAACACCGCATGTGTTCATCAAAAACGCTTGTAGAAAACGGTGAATTTTAGCATTTTTTCACCAGCAGATCCCTTTTAATTTTTGCATGGGAGTGACGCTGTTAGATAAAGAGCTTAGAGTGACAGGATGCAGTTAACCAACTCCTTCACTGTGCCATGCTGTTGTGAGGAAAAACTAAATAAAAATCCGATAGCACCTAGACATTATTATTGACCGAGTTTGTTTGGCTGAGTTTCTCATTGGTTGTATTTCTCACAACCTACTCAACAAGTGTCAGTACAGTATTTAACAACACCTGTTGCTGCTGTGGTAACCATGGGTGCAGCCAGTAAGGAAATTTAAGGATTAAAACTTTAATGGCTTGAATTGACACTCCTTACCACTAAATACATGCAACCTGTCCTGTTTTATTATTAAGGTAAGGCAATATGGTGGAACGTCTTACTTGGGGTCTATGACGTCTCCAGTGACATTCAGCAGAGTTCCTCCTCTGGGATCATTGGGACCATCTCCCAGCAGGCCTCTGGGGGGGATACCACCTGGTCCTGAGAGGAGAAAAATCACACATTCAACCACCTTGAAATTATATCCTACACCATTATTCTTAATTTTCTATTCATTGACCAGGAAATGTTTCATGACTAATCCACTAAATGTAGGCTGTAACTCTAAATAGGGAAGAAATTCCAGGTAAGGGAAACCACACGACACACACAGACACACACAGACACACACCCCCCCCATAAAGATAGGTGTGTTGGCTCAGAATAGATATCTCAGGAAACAACCAATGCTGTTTGGGGTTTATAAAGCACACAATAAAAGTACACACTGACAATATCAAGCTGCCACAGTCTGATTTCACAACACACAGGGAAATACTAATAGTGTGATCAGGAAGAATAAACATTGCAGTCTACCATCAACATTAAGAGAGATTACAGGTTTAAAAACACATAAAAACCATCTATTCAAACACAGATACAGAAGGCCTGACTTGAGAATATTTTCCTACTTGCATCTTGTAACTCTGGTGTTATTTGGCCATGAGAACATGACGACGGGAGGCATGCAGAGAAAAGATGAAGTGCAGTGGGTGTGTCAGTGTTATGTTAACTGCATGTCTAATGGCATACATACCGCAGATGACTACCTACAGTAGAGTGATACTAGCCAGAGTAAATAGGGCACAGTATCTGAATAAAGCTCAACATGGCAGGCTTGGATATGTACAAACAGTGGCTGGAACACATCTGACGAACAAATCTGTCGCTCCAGCTATTAAATAATTAGTGAAAATGCTTCATCATGTAATGGGCTGAATGTGACAGCTTTCATGCACAAGAAGGCTCATTGTTTGATTGCTTCATGCTATATTACAGTTAAATGACAACGAATGGACACTCCCTGATGTAGCTTCACTTTAATTAAAATTAACGTAGTTTAAATGTGGCTCATATAACATGTCAGCAAGATGTAACGTTTATTTAAAATTAGGGAAATATTAACTCAAAATTAAAAACAAAAGCCTGTTTGTTGGTCCATTGGATTTGATTTTGATTTCAGACTTAACAGATTTAAGGTAAAGGTAGGGGCTGTGATAAAAAAAAAATTCAACATTAAATGTCACTTACTATGGATTTTTTTGTTTGTTTTTGTTTTTGTTATTTTTGTTATACTGAGAACAGCTGACTGGGAGGAGAGCCCAGAGCTGGTAAAATAAATAAATAAATAAAAAACAAGCAGCAGCTATAAGAAACTGATGGACTGCTGTTAGTCCTGCTGTCAGTGGAACTACAGTGTGGAGAAAAGGCAGGAAATTGGACAGATTTTTGACCACTGATGCTGACAAACACAAACATGGGCATAGCAAAAGCCAAGAAGCTGGATTTTCCTTGGAAGTAACATGCAGCTTTAAAGCAAACTCAGCGATTTCATGCCATTATGCAGTAAACATAAAGCCATGGAGCCCCTTTGCTTCTACTGGCGGGAACGACCTCTCACATGCTGTACAGTCGAACTGCTGACAGCTGCAACTCATGACATTAAGAGTGATAAAGCTGAGACAGAATAACAGACTTCATATTGTCAAATATGAGAAACTCTTTACAATCAAAATCTGCTTGTTGAAATTAAAACCATCCCAGGTCTGAACCAAATGCCTTCATGTGAATTTCTACCGATTCATTGGGAGGTTTGTGAAAGCTACATTTTCTTAAATAGTACATCTCATTTTAATTAGTTGCTTAACAAAAGGCTCAGTTCAATTTTGCAATGTGCAGAAAGCCATGATGTCTGAAAGCACAAAAAGGTATTGAGAAGAATGTGACACCCGTGGCTATCTTAAGCCTTTTGGGGGGAAAACGTGCCTCCACATTCAACATCTACAACATGTGGCCTCAACATCCTCAGTATGTTACATCTTGAATGATAAGAGATCTCCTGTGGTCCGCATCCATCAGTCTGGATCAATAAGAGCTCAAGTCTCTTCCAAACCTTCCCAAACTACAAACAGCAAAGTAACCAGTCGAAGTAATTTAATAGTGACAGGGAGGATTTCATGCAATTTGTCTTCTATCAAAAGAAATGAGTCCATGCAGGATGTCAAAGTTTGTGTTTTACTAAAGGGTCAGGCTGAGACATCCCCCCACGCACCATAAACTAGACAACCAGAGTGGACAAACTGGTGTGCTGAGCTGATGAGGCCTGTAAAGCATTTTTTTACCTTCACAGCTTCTCAACGCACATACCAACTAGCAGAGTGCCAGAGGCAGAAAGCCTGCATTGTCTGCACAAACTGGCCTTAAATGTATTTGTATTACTTCAATTAGAGTTGACCAACATATTTATCCAGATGTGACTGGTGTGTATGTATTCTACATCCTTCCACAAAAAGGAAAAATGTTCTGACAACAAAAGAATTACACAATAATTCCCATGTATCACTGCTTTATATTCTGTCAATATTTCTACATTTATTTTTATTATTTCAGCATCATCGTTGGATACAAATTGTCCTGCATATGCAGCTTATTGCAGAGTAGCTGCTGATCCAATCCTGATCCTTTTATATTCTTTATGTGCATTTTTAGCATTTTAAAGCAGTTGTTTCTGCATTTGATGGCTCTCCTACACATATTTAATAACACTATTGTTTTATTTTCTTTTTTTGGCATTTTATTTAAATTTGTACAGTATATTGTGCATTGACTCTGTTGTAGATGTTCAACTGAGCTGAATCAGTTTAACTTTATGTTAAACTGAAGGTCATGTAGCTTACTGTAGTATCCACAAAAAAATATGTTGGCTTTTTGAGTCACATTAACACTTTTATTCCAGGCAGCTGCCCAAACCTGTATCTGTTGACATGAAGTGTCACCACTTTCCTCCACATGGCACATCCTGCTTTAGTTATGATAATGCTCGGAGATCATAATCTTTATACAAACAGGCTATGTGACTACTGTACTGTACTGAACGTGTGGAGACACAATGGTTCGTATTTGATTTGACATGCAGTGTAACGAACTGTAGAGCTAAGACTAAATCCCAGAAGTGCTGTATATTTGGTCAGTGGCCTCTCCATAACAGTCCTATGATCTGACTGGAGAACTGAAGGAGTACAGTGATACCTTGAGGCCGCTCGATAGCAGCTTGCCCAGACGATCCTGTGGGAGAATGCTGAAGGTTTCCTGAGCCAGCATTAAAGTAAAGAAGAACAGGAGACACAAGACTCAAGAGAGCAAAGCAGCACTTTAAGAGCATTTAAAAGTATGCTCATGACATTATTGTATGCACACACAGACACAGAGGGGTGAAAAGGGACATTTAGAAACTTAAAAATAGTAAAATGTGTAACATGAAGGCTCAACAGACAGAGAACATAGATTTTAGGAAAAAACCTCAAGAGTCAAGTTGATTATGCCCTGCTGCTCATAAAGCACATCAACTAATTACAAGGCTCTGGTGACACCTAGTGTTCCCAGTGAGCCATGACAGGTGTAGAGCTTTGACATAAAATGAGGTACAGGCATTCATTCTGGTTAGAAAATATATTTTCTTTGTATTTTACCTGAGTCGCAGGTCATTGTGGCGCTGTAGGTATGATTGTGGCTACACATGTAACTGATAAAATAACTTGAACAATAGCTTAAGCCATTGCATTACATTGTACTAATAAAGCCACATGACTGTAGCTTTGTTTCAACTGTTTTTAAGTTTGGCCAAATCTGTTATGGTTATCTGCTAAAATAAAATGTGCGTAGGAAACAGTGCAAAACTAGGGTTGAACACAGACATATTGGTCTGGTAGCTGGAGTGTGGCACCTGAATAATAATTAGTACATACATTAATAATAACGACATTCAAGTATAATATATATGTCTATAATCCTTAAAAACTGTGCACATTTTATTAGTAAACCAGGGAGCGGCTGTGACACATTCAATAATATGCCAGAAACAACTGCAGTAAGCCTACAGAAGATTATAGTTCCAGGTGTTGGCTGACTGAAGAGTGAAATAAAGATCTGGTAAGCGATCAGTTTGGGGCTCATCGTGCACGAGGAACGGGTGTAATGAAACAGTCACACCTCACACATTAAGAATCAATCGCCGTAGTAATCGATATTTGGACATAACATAAGGGTGATGCGACCACAACCGGTTCAGTTGTTGATGCGAGTATGTATGCAGTTTGATGATTACCTGGAGGTCCCACTGGTACGGGTCCTGGTCCCGGTCCAGGTCCTGGGCCAGGTCCTGCGACAGGCATTGGTCCAGGGACGACACCCAAGTTGGGGGGCTGCATCATTTGAGGGGCTCCATTGACATGCATTCCAGGCTGATTATATGAAGAAAAAAAAATAAGAAAACATAAATAATTTAACCTAAACCTTAGTCTTATTTTTACAGAATATAACAATTCTGAGCCTTAACCTTATAAAACCAGCTTAAATAACCAGCTATCCTGTCTGTCATCAGATGGCATAAGATGGACAGAACCTTTTACCAACGTTGGTTGAGTTGTAACCTTTCACTTACTCATATCCACGGTTACATTTCATTAAGTCATGATCAGGGAAACGTAGATTAAAGAGAGGAGACAGACTGTGCATGATGGGATATGAACCAGTTTCACAATATTTTGTTCCTACACTGAATGTACGATACAAACATGTGTAAAGTACGGTCACATTACACTTCTGTCCACAGAATATTCGCTCCATCTCCCATTCACTTATACTGGAGCCTGCAAAACAAACTAATTAAAGCTCATGTTTCCGGTTTCAGTGAGTAGCATTTCTTTCAAAAGCGGCTCTCATCAATATTTATTTATTACCCGCATCAGAGTGGTGACATTGTCCTTTTCCAGAGTGGAGTGGGGGACTATTTTGTTCAACAGAAGTATAATGTGTCCATTACTTTAGAGAGTAAAAGGCCGTTCTACTTACCACAGGCTGCGGCTGAGACACTGGCACACTGGGCTGCGCAGGAGGAGGGTTGACCGGCGGCGCTCCTCCACCCTGCCCGCTGGGAATCAGAGGTGGGACTGAAGTTTGACGATGGAGCATTTTCTGTGTACGGAAAAAGCATCTCTCAAAAACTTGTACTGCTTCCAACGTGCAGGCTAGCTTACAGCTCCTTTGACTAATGACAAGGTCACAGTGAGCTGCGCTTATTATTTTTGATCTTGCCTTAAATAAAAGATAAGATATGGTAAGATCTGACTAATCTCTTCCTTCTGAATCAGCATCTCTCACCAAGGCTATCTCAGGGTCGACAATCCGCATGACCACTTGGGCCTGCAGCAGAGCATAGGCCAGCTGAGGGTTCTGCAGCAGCATGTTCCTCGCCTCCTGGGGACTGTTCTGCACACACAGCTGGAGAAAGACATCAGAAACATGATATTATAGACTGCATGAAAAAGAAGCTTTGTGTGCTTTTACTTCCCGACAGGTTAGACATGCCCTTGTAATTTATGCTACCCACTTATGATTCAGATACATGTCCATACCCAACAAAAGTGGCTGCATCAACACAAAAACATTAAACAAAGAGACGTGTGACGATATCTGTGGTATCAGGATCAGAGACCAAACACTCGACACTCTGATCAGCACATGGAGCTGTCCTACTGACACAAGCTTTGGTGCAACAAAACACTTCTCCAGTCGGGGGAAAATGTCTGCAGTGTGGTGTTTCTTTGAGCTTAATGAAGCAGACTGCCAGATGTGCAAAGATAAGGCTTCTCTGGCAGAGCTGAGAGAGACAGACTGTAGAGCCCAGTCTCTGTTAATGAAAGGGAAGGAAGAGCATCTGCATACACTTGTCATCCTGGAGGTGATTCAAGTTGAGAGCAACATTTGTCACCATCTTTTTTGGAGACTAAAGAGAGTAAAGAGAGTAAGCAGCATTAAACATACAGACTGAGAACATGGCTTCTGGGGTAAACCGTTATTCTATTAGACTCCTTATTAAATACCTTTACCTTATGTTAGTTTCTTTAATTTGGTACTTTGTAATATTTAAAAACCTCCAGAACAGTCAGTATGTTAAATCACCTTTTGGTTTTAAACCTTGACAGAAAGACCTTCTTTTATTATGGCTGCCCTTAAGACCAGTAGCAGAAGCCAACTCGCATTAAAATGGTGAAATTCTGTGATTTGTGCCAGAGACACTATATCTTTTGCCCTATTTTGGGGAGAATATACTTTTACACAATGAGCTAAGCATAAATTCACCAGAATAATACATAAATGTCATTGATGCACCAGTTCCAGAGATGAATTCATAACACTCAAGATTAGGCATCATAACTGCCCATTAACCCTTTCAGTCCAAAAAACTGTACCCCTTACATTAATAAGCCTGTGTGAAGTCTCGCACTATATTCAAATATGGACATTGTGCACATTTTCTTTCTCAGAATAAACAGGACTATTTGAAAATCAAGCAGAAATTTGATGTGCAAAATGGCATTAAAGATTAATGATGGATTACAGCTACACACACGTAGAATTTAGTAGTTTATTTAATTTAGAATTTAGGCAAGCCTAGGAAAAAAGTAACAAAATGTAATTTATTATTGCTCTGAAGTGCTCATTACAGAAATGTAATCCAATTAATCGCTGACACCTGTGGGGTTTTTGGTGACAGGAATTACGGGCTTACAACAGCCTCATAACCAATGAATAACTTTTAAGTACATATGTATTTACTAAAATAAAGATTGTCAAGTAAACTTTTACTCAAGTTTTATTCAAATCAAACCATGTCACTAATCTTTCTAAATTTATAGGGGTCAAGGGTCAACTACTGGAATCTCAATTATTTACAAAAAGCACCATAAAATATAAAATACAGAGGCATCTATTGAGTGAGCTCTCTGCAGCATCTACAAGCAGGCATGATAGCTCATTTTGCTTATAAGGAGCATTAATATGTATGGATATAGTTTGTTTCTATACCACATTTGAATAATGAATGAATGCTGGTGATAGAGTAAGTGTTAAAATGTCTATACAGGATGGAAAGGAGACCTGTAACACACTTGGTAATCTGAATGTCACAAAAGAAGGACCTGAAATACCTGCAGCCGGTAAAAAACTGAGGCCGTATACCAGCCTACCTTCATCTGTTTCATGAGTTCAAACATCTGCTCTGGTGGCAGACTGGCCACAGCTCTGCTGATGGACTCTGGGGCTTCCTGTGGCTGGATGCTGTCTCCATAAGGAGACTCAATAATCGGGGCTCCTGTTCCCAAACCTGTGCAAGACAGAAATAGCAGAGAATAGTAGCTTTGCCAAAAGCATCTCTCAATCAAATCAACTTAAATACAGCACATGAGATGTAATGCCAAGAGCAAACAAACACTTACTTTTGAGCTCTTCCTTGTTTTTCTCACTGGCTGCATTGTCCACACGGAGAGCCCGACCACTGAACTCTCTCCCGTTCAGGTTCCTCATGGCACTGAGGGCCGTCTCCTGATCTTGATATTCACAGAAGCCATATCCCTTTGGCTTCCCTGTCTCCCTGTCATACACTAACCTGAAAACAATGAGACACATGTGATCATCACGTCCCATAATCCACCTGTCTACTGACTGAAATCATCTTCAACGTGAACACAGTAACAGTAACATAAACAAACCATACGGGTGTAGTAGCTCAGACTGGATGTAGGAGGGTCAGGAGCTATAACACTAGTTTATTTAAACTCAACAAGCACAGACAACCTCTTCCACTCACCTGAAGCTGACAACAAGTCCCACTTCAGAAAAGATGTCTTTCAGCTGTTCCTCTGTGGCTTCATACGGAATATTCCCCACTAAAACAATGACGACATATAAGAAACATTAGTACGACAATAATAAGAAATTCACTTTTCATTTAAGCTAGCGTTTGTTACCTCGTTGGTTAGCTAACAGTAACAGTAGCCGGCTATCTATGTGAGCACGCTTTAATTGATTAGCCGCTAGTTTATCGACTCATCGCGCACCTGATGGATCGAACCGCAATACGACGGCAACAGAACTCACCAAACACCGACCGTAGAGAGCGATCGACGGCCGGGTCTCTGTTCGCGGCGGCGGCGGCGGCGGCAGCAGCGGCCGCAGCAGCAGCTACGTTCGCCATTTTGGGGACACAAAAGAATGCGACACCAGGAAGTTAGAATGAGAGAACATCCGTTAGTGGGGAGGGAAACAAAGGCGACATTTAAATACCAACATATTTTCTAACCTCTTAACAGTTTACACCGTCCGCTAAATTACGGGTTTTTTTCTTCTCTTAAATAATTAACTAGCAATGAATAATAATGGTTTGAAGGCGGGTGTCGCTGAGGGGTCAGAGGGGTCCGCAGACGTCGGTAGGGAGAATAGATGGCGCTGTTGTCCGCGGGTCGGTCAGTTAGCGTCAACCGTCTGAACCTCCTTCCAGCACTAAAGTATCTTCATCATATTTAATAAATCCTCCATTTAAAAGTAAAAGTGAGCCACTTAGAGGCGCCCGGTGTGCTCCCGGAGATCATATTTTTCCACAACAAGTGATTTGGTGAGTAGTTAATTGGGGATTAGAAAGCTTTGCTAATAAGACATTTAAAACATGAGTTAGCTATAATTCGTCTTTAACTTGCTTATTAGCAACTGTGAGACCAGACTTATAAATGAGGTTATACACTGGCTGGTACTGTCTGTCTGAATGTGTCTAATATGTAGTGAACCTGTAGTAAAGTATAAAGTCTGCTGGCTGCTGCACCTGGATGCTCACACACACACACACACACACACACACACACACACACACACACACCTGGTAATTATAATGAACGTTACATAGCTAATTGATACATTTAGAGTACACTTTATGCAATCAATATTATGGATACATTGATGATTTTGCAAAATTATTTTTAAAAAAAGCTGTTCTCACTATTAGTTTGTCCTCTGCCTCAACATAAACACTGTTTTTGTTTCATCCACACCTTTAATATAAAGACACATATCCTTGAGTTAAAGGTCCAGTGTGTAACATTTAGGAGGATCTATTGGCAGAAGTGTAATATGATATTCATAGGTATGTTTTCATTAGTGTATAATCACCTGACAATAAGGAATTACCTTAGAATGAGTCGTTTTTAATCTACAGATGCTGCAGGTCGCCTTCTGGAGAGTCCGCCATGTTGAACCACCATGTTTCTACAGTGGCCCAGAAGGAGCAAACCAAACACTAGGTAGAGGCCGTTTGTGTTTGGAAGGAGAGGGAGAAGCAAGGTAGTTTGAATCTGCAACACCGCTATACGCCACTAAATCCTACACACTGGACCTTTAAAGTCATCAGGTCAGTATTTCGCACACAGAAGAAATGATCGAGGTGCAACCCACAGAACAGTGACAGCTGAGGTGACAGGCTCTTCTTGCTCCTCTTCCTCACCACAACATTAATCTATAAAGGGCCCATGTGGGTTGGACTTTTTGTGGTTTGCTCATATTTTTAAATTAAAGATGTTGTACGCGATTCTGGAGAAATCCGGTACCGAGATCAATACGATGATACAGCACAAATAAGTTGTACGTTTGCAAACTGTCACTGAAGTAGTTGCTGCGCAGCGAACACGCAGAGAGGACAAGACGCTTTCCCACAGCCAGCACACAGAGTCTCCTGCTACTATAGCTAACAATCACAACAACAGCATATCTTGACAAGCTAGAAAGTGAACTGAATTTCCGTGGGCAAGTAATGTAACGTTACCTAACACACAAATCCTGGCTGGAATAACAAGTTCGTGTTGTCCGTCTCAGTCCAATCCACTTGGTTTGTTTCCCATTTACAGAGCCAGGGCTGTGTACAAACACCAGATTCTAGTTTCAGCGCACACAGAGAGAGGAAAGCTAGCGGACCGTGAGGAGATAGTCACTGAATTTGAGAAAAGTGTCTTGGATTAGAATCACTTACCCCACCTTTAAAGAGAGGCATCTTTAAAATATAAATGTGAGTATTAAAACAGCAGACAAATTAATTGTTAGATATGTATATTTATTTTTGATTTGGATGATATTTTTTGTAATTATATTTTGATATTTAATTTTACCAATTGTTTCACAAATAACATCATTTAAGTCTAATATTACAGTGGCATATCTAGCCTACATAAACACGTAACTTGTCTATCTCTATATCATAAACTGCTTTCTGTAGCTGTGTCAGTATATCACTTAACAATGTAATATCAGTATTTACTAAAAGCTAATTTGGTATCTTTTTTTTTCACCTTTTCCTGCTTTGTGTCATGGTTTTGTTCACTAGCTCTATGTGTGAGGTGTTGCACCATGCCACATAATTATCTTTACCGTAACTACTGTAGCTTTCATCTTATTTTTCATAATTCACCAACTGACTTTATTTTAAATGTTTTAACGAGCCCATTCGTTTTTAATGTAAACTGTAGACACACCGGTCAGATGGAAACAGCAAGATTTCACCGTAATGTTTGTGCAATTTTGATGTATTCAATGTATTGATTTATTTTTTCAATTAATTAATTAATAATTTGGTCTATAAAATGTCAGAAAACTGAAAAATGGCCTCCATAATTCACAACTAGCCAAGGAGATTAAATCTCTTGTTTTATTCAACCCAAAGATTTTCAGCATTCAATCATATGACAATAAAAGTAGTAAACCCAAACATTTGAGTAGGGACCAGTGAATGTTTGAATGTTTTAAATCTCATCTCAAAACCTTTTTAATCTCCAAGGGTTTTTATTGTTGCTACATTGTCCTGATTTGTTCTTATTTGTGACATTTTGGAAGTCACTTTGTGACCCTGCTTTTGAAAAGTGCTGCATAAATAATACACCTATACAATTTACTGCCATCCAATACAACGTATGTAGCTGTAGTACTGGACTGCATTGTATTAAAATGTGTCATATGTAATATTCATACTCATGTTTGTCAATTGAAAAACATTAGACACACTTCACGTTAATATAATGTATAATGCACAGCAAACTACAGCCTCAATGATAAACATAGTTAAATCACTACCTCTCTGAGTGACTCACAACAGGACATTATTATCTTTGTACAGGAAGAAGTTAAGGCTGTGCCATGTGTTCATTTATCAATGCTGTTCAGTTGATGTTGATCCAGTTGTTTTGAAGTTTTATGAGTGGATGATTGATCATGAAGTGGAAGAAGTGTTTCCAGGACAGAAAATAAATCCTGGTTCCACTGGGGCTCGAACCCAGGACCTTCTGCGTGTAAAGCAGACGTGATAACCGCTACACTATGGAACCAGCTGATTTCAGATCTACGCAGACACGATTAAGATATATCATTATGATGGCGATTATGAGGTTTAATACAGTTTAAAAGGAAAAATGTGATAAAACAGTAACAATATGGACAGTCCGCCGACAGTCGTTGAACCTCTCTGTAACATTAACTCGAGCTCTCGTAGCTGCAAGCTGCGGTTTAACGAAACGAGATATCGGTCAGCGTCAGTCTCCCCAGTAGGTCACCTCGCATGGATACTAACGTAGCGTTGCGGGTGTTTTGGTTCAGTTACGAGTCGATCCCTCCTGGGACGTCTTGCTTTTTGTGGCCGATCACACGGTTGCAGACATCCAGCACACTGAGCTGCCAGCTATGAACCGGACTAATCACGTCCTTCCAGCCTGCATGCATCAGAGCTCAGAGCTAACACACTGAGGAGTAACCATTGCATGTTTAATAAGCTCACTTATACAAGTTCATTTTAAAATGTGTGCTTTTAATAATAAAAACGTGTGTATGTGTTTCCACAATAGAGGACACTGTGATGCACCTTACCTGCTTAGCTCACCTGCTGTAAATATGACAGCACTCATACAAAGACAGAGCTGTGATGAAGTTAAAACTGACAGTGAGGCATCACGTGTTGTTGACTATAGTTGGGAGGGAGACATTAATGTACACAAGTACCATACATTGACATTTACTTACAGTGCTCAACAAACAAACAGGGACACTGCAGGTGTCAACCAAAGTGTTGCGTTTAATATTTTGCAGCTGACAAACAGCCCACATTAGAGGTTTAAACATTACACACCAAGGGTTGTGTGTGACAGTAACAACATGACTATGAAAGTAGAGTTTCTTTAACTCATTTCTTAAAGGTGATCAACAGTCGCAAGGTCTTTTACCACAGGCAACAGTTTTCTGACCTGCATGTAGTTCACCAGCCATCTCATTATTAAGGCAAGCTTATAGGATATAAACTGGAAAGTCAGTGTGTTTGACCTATTGAGCTCCATCTCCTCTCCTCATACAGATTTTTGTTTTCCGACGGCTGTGCATCTGTGATGCTATCAGTTATATCTGCGAGTGTTTCTGCCGTGGTCTCTGCATCAAATGCAAATATCTGTTTAGAGTTCAAAACTGACTTTCTAAGCAGTCACAATTCTCCTGCTAACTTCTGCTCTGTGATATTTAGCATCTGTGTCTGTGTGTGTGTGTGTGTGTGTCCCTCTTTCACTAAAGTGTGTTAGTGTTTGAGGAACCTTAAAGTGAAAGCATCAATCAAACAACTTCCCAGATTAAATTTAAACTCTCTCTAAATGTCCGTCTCCATAGTTTACTGCCGTGGGGTCTGAAATCAGCGACACCCCATTCTGTCGCACAACTTTTTACACCTTCACGTCGTTCCTCTCCTCCCTCTCTTGAAATCGTCTGCCCTCAGTAGCGTCCTTCCATTTTTAGCCATTTTGACTGAAGCTCTCCAGCTTCCTTAGGTGCCAGAGAGGGAAGGGCAGAAAGGCTGCATTGGAAAATGTGGGGATGACAGCTGCATCTGTTTATCATGTGGGGTACAATAGCACACCTTGAGAGGCAGCCAGAGCTTGTATTCTCACTGATCCTGGCTCCAACCACAGCAGGCCAGAATTAATAGACGAGGCAGATTCATATGTGGGCAGGATCAAAATTCAAGACATGCTAGATCTATTCCACAAGCTCTGAATTTGACTGACATGCAATATGTGCATGTGATAGTAGAAATCAATAAGAATGATTTACTGGTGTCCAATGTCACATTTGAAATGTCAAATGGATGTTTGAATCAAAAGCAGAAATGAAACATCAATGTCATTTTCATTGGCAATTAATTCTTTTTTTTTTTTTTGCTGTCTTGATCAATCTGGTCTATGTGAAATAGTGAAATATGGCCATCCTAATTCCCCAAAATGTCCAAAATGATGTCTTCAAATAGCTTATTATGTCCGACAGACCAAACCTAAAGATATTTACAACAATATAAAACAGAAAAGTATCAAATACACACATTTGATGAGCTACGACCAGAGAATATTTATCATTTCAGCTTCATCAATGACTTAAAGGATTCATCGATTATAAAAATCGTTGCTGTCTGATTTTCTGTCAGTTAACTAACTTAATAATTGTTTAAGCTCTAAGTCCATTGAAGCAGTTTCTAAATAGTTAATATTAGTATTTTTGGTGTTTCAGTATCTGTATGGAGGGTAAAATATGTTGTGTGAGTGTGGATTGATCTGCCTTCAAGGCACCCTTTGGGATTTTCTTTCAAACAAAGTTATGTTTACAATCAGTGTGATTTCTTAACAAAAACATATTGTGTGTGTGCGTCGTTGAGGTCGAACATTTTGCTTGCCGTCATCTTGCCTTTGTTAGCTCATTGCTAAGTTTGCTGGCACGTTGGCCGGCTGTAAATCAGTGGAAGAGTGTGAAACCGACCTGGATGTTAAAGGCTCCCCGTGGAGGTTTTGAGTGGGTCCCCCATTTTGTTTGTCTCGTGCACAAAAGCAAACGTGGAAACAGAAGGTCACGCGCATTTAAATATCTGTCCTTTGGAGATTACAGGCGTAGACAAGCACAGTGAATTTAGATCTGACCTGAAACTGAAAAGATTGTATTCATTTTCCAGCAGTAAAAGCCTAATGTGTTTGAATTAATCCTGATTCTGAATAATCCGAGCTTCAGTCAGGAGGCAAGAGATTCTGTGTCCCCACTTCTGATGGTAACCTGGCTTGTTTGGTGCAGACTCTCTACAATAAGTCATTGGGACTAATTTAGTGCTACAGTGGGATTTTCAACTGTGCCGTGCATTCCCAGGTTAAATTTGCTGCTACACTGCCTGTGTCTATTTTGATGATCCTCTTCCTGCACACCCTTGTGATTCCAGTAACTCTGTAGTCCTGCAGAGAGACTCATCCTATCTCTATCAGGAGCGTTCACCTCTGAGTTAAAGGTCCCATCGGTCTTTTCTTTCTTTGAAACAACTTAAAAACAAACAACCCCTCTGTTTCAGATGGTGAAACAGCATCTGGCAGAAAAAGTAGGTAGTGTGAGATTTACATTGGAGGAGCTCAGCTGCAGTGTCTGGTCAGCGTTACTCAGAATAATCCACAGACTTCACTGTCAATAGTTTTAGCATCTGTTTCTGCAGTAGAGAGTACAGTACTCAGTGAGCTCTGTAGATTATCCAGAGGAACCGGGGTATTGTTTTGGGAAATTACCTGCTTGTACCTGCACTCTCCTCAATGGGTGATGGCTTCAACAACACCTCAGTGAGAGCAATCTAACAGACATTGCTTTCACTTCGGCATCACTTCAGTGAAACCAATGTCCATTTATGTCAGAGGAAGCTGTCCTGAATAATGTCCCGTATCTGTGGCTGTTGTCTGCAGAGGCCTATAGTTTGCTGAGGGGCCTCTGACTGTTGCTTTGTTATTACCTTCAGGAAACCTCTCAGGCTTTGTCTCTTGAAGCACAGGCAGCATGATTTAACTTTAACAATGCACACTGTGTTATGCACCAACACATGGCCTACCTGACCTCAGACCTTTCCCTGCTTCCTTCCTGGTGTACACCCACACCCCACTGGTTAAGTCTTGACCCTTTAACTGGGACTTTAGCTCACTAACGGTAACCCTGATTTGTTCCCCGACTTAAGCTACTTTTACAAGCCTCTAATAAGTTACCAGGCTGTCCTGACCTCAGGTGTCCGGCCCAGGTATCGCCGTAAGAGGTCTGAGTGTAATTATGGTGAGAAAACAGGATTCTGCCAGCACCGATGATTATTAGACTTGTTTGTGTTCCCGTGTTTTGCCCAACTTCTATATTTGTACTTTTGGAACATCTAGTTTGTCTCGTCTAGTCTGTTTGTGTCATGTTGCCATAAGAACAAGGACTGGCTGTTTCTGATCTGTTTACCATATATGAGCTCCCTCCAAACACCTTTACAGTTCATCAGGGAAATAACAAGCCACAGGTTTGTTGGCATTTAGAGGATAGACTCCAGCCATTAAAGACACTCTGCATGTATTAGATGACATACCTGCAGGTGATGGCCGACACTGTGTATGTGATTCAGTTACGTCAGTTACACAGGAAATGTAGAGCAGCTGTCCAAGCCGCCACAGCAAATCCACGCCGACACACCCCTCTCCAGAATCAGCATTCAGAATATTAAAAAACACTAAACCATATATATTACAGGAACTGTGGCCCAGATTGTGGCTCTAAGCTGTCAAACACCTTTGTAAAACCAGTTATAATGTAGCTTTACTGTAACCTGTCTCTGAACTGTGCAGCTGTGTCAGTTAGCAATAAATAAATAAATATCAGATTAGCAATATCACAGGTAACAGTCACTCTGGCTCTGTGGGGCCCCGACTACCTGGGCCCCTGAATCTGTGCCCAGACAGTCAGTTCGGCCATTGTAATCAAATATTAAACACTTGATGTAACTGTTACCTACCTTTGGCTTTAATAACCTGCCAATTGTTGCACATTTTTCTTTCAAACACTTGTATTATGTATTTAAGCATCATGTGAAATTAAATCATGGTCTCTGGTGCACCATTCAGGGTTTTGTATAAATAATAAATGGTAGTAAATAGTATAAATGGTAAAATCAGTCCTTTTGATGTTGTGGCATTTGACCAGTTTGCAACTGACCATTTTCAGTGAGACAGCTCTCCACCAATATGTCCTTAAAGTAATGTGTGCTCAGTGCAAGTGTCCTCCAAGCCCAATATCTAAACCTCTGTTTAATCTCCGGGGGTAAAAAAAAAAAAGGCGAGACAGTCTGCCCTAGAAGGACTATTTATCCGACTCCAGCGAAGTCCCCTGCAATTAAAGATTCAAACCCACCGAGCACCAGTCTGTTTGTTATTCACCTGTAGGGCTTTACCCGGCGCTAGGACCCAGGGTGCGCGATTTTCATCTCCAGCTGCTGCAGACCGAAAACTGGCAATAAGGGAAGATCGCGAGGACAAGCCAAAATTGCATACTGTATTCATTCTACTTCAAAATCACATCCCTGGCCCCGCACGGACGCCTCTGTGCAGACAACAATAGCTTGTTGCGCTGTGTGCAGGCTTTGTGGCTGTAGACAGCTCGGAGCGCAAGGTAAGACGGTGCAATACCATGCGATTACTAATAACAAAGGCGTTACGGGCGAGCAGGGGGCATTAAAGGGGGCATTGCACAACGCTATTGAGGGCGAGTAAAACTCTGCCAAACTTTGACCTGGATATCTGTATTTTCTAGTTGTCGGCGTCTCGCAGGAGCCCCAGTAGTTGCGGTGATGTCTCGCTGTTATCCCACGGCATTATGTAGGATCGTGTCACATGTATGGACAGCCAAGTTGTGTATCGAGATGACATACTTGAGTCCGCTGTCCATGCGTGTCGGCTGTGGATGCAGTAGGCTAACACCGCTGACACAGTAACTATACGTGAAGTGATGCATTTCAATTTCAGACAGATATTCAAACATCAGCTGGACGGCGCATCGGGCCATCCATTAACCTGGCAAACAGGAACATCACCCTTCACTGTTTCTGTGATCGGCTGCCATCATCCCTTCGTTTATTGTGGAATAATTCATTACTTATACCAAGATGGAAGAATAATGCGCTTGATTTCTACTCCGCGTTCACCCCCCGCCGCCTTCCCAGCCTCGACATTCAATATTGACCAGGTGAACCACGAACTTAGACGGGACATCCTCGTCCCCGGTAAACCATGGCGGCCTAAATAGGGTCGATAATCTCCAACGTGAGTCACAGATAGATGACCATGTATGCCCACTTTGAAGACGACATTCTTCACACACACCAAAAAAAAAAAAAATCAGGCCTTCGAAATAAACAACGTGCCTTCATCTGTGCTATCGCAGTTGTCATAGTGCATGTGCGGAATACCACATCCCCGCTCGAGACATTTATAATTGAATGCATTAACAAGTTCTTTTTTTAAAAAACAAAAAAACAACCCACAGCTTCAGACATCCGATGTGGAGCCTGTGAACCAAACTCGTCTATAATTGGTGAAGCCCCGAGCAGCCCGGTCACTACCGGGATAGCTCTTGCGCGGTCGTTGAGGTCTCCGGGTTACCCCGGCTCAGACACAATGCGATGTGTCAGCTGCCGACTTTGTGATACTCCTGCTATATGCCCACACGGTGCTCTACGGCGTTCCTCTTTTCTCTTTTTTTTCTTTCTACTGATCGGCGTGTTTTGGTTTCCCAATTTCACGTTTGGCCATCTGTCAACGATTTGGCTGCCTGCACGCAGCCATTACTGAGCGAATGGCGAAGGGCATGTTAGGAGCTCTCTCACACCGATCCACTCCGCGATAGGAGAGCAGCGAAATAGTTTCAGCTCCGCTCCTGCTCTCGGAGGACGGACAGGGATCGTGTGCCCCTGCACCGCCTTTTTTAACGGCCAAGGGACGGCACGGATCGTGCACGGTAGTAAACAAACTCTTTCAGTCGCCCACGACGATGTCAGCCTCGCTCGTGTGCGTGCACGGTTATTTCCTCACCACCGCAAAAGTGTTGAGAAAAGTAGGAAATTTTGTTGGCCTAAAGGAGCGGATGCCCGTGTAAACAGCAGCAGGCCCACACTGCTTTCAGGATTCAGGTAAGACAAGTGGCCTAATTACAGCAGGGTAACCTGTGCTGCTTAACTCCTGAGCCAAAATGTGATTATGGAATAGGAGAGCTAACATATCCTGCGAGGGGGGTTTATCTTTATTGGGGGGGAGAATAAGACAAATAAGTGGAAAACCGTAACTCGACAGGCTGATTTCATCCTTCAAACTTTTGTCTGTTTCGCCTGTGTGTGTGTGTGTGTGTGTGTGTGTGACTGCAAGCTGTGTTTGTCATTCACCTCATTATTGCAATTATGAGTAGTTGGTTCTCCTCAGCTCCTTTTGTCTCCCAGTACTGAAGTTGTATTCAGACTTTACTTACAGAGAACATGACCTCATATTTCAACTTGCACTGAAAATACAGTAAAATAAAGTGTATTTTATTCTATTACAGATTATGTAATTATCTAGATATGATGTTACAGGCAGGAAAGGTTCTTTGTACATCATATTAGAGCTGTTTTATCTCTCTAGTGTCTGGTATTTATAAAATAACCTGTATATCCTCTGCTGTTAAACTCAGGCCGGTTGCTGTGTGAAGCATGTTTGGATTATTTCAGTATGGACCTATATTGTCTATATTGTCTCCATGAGCCGGCACAGCTTGTGTATGTGTTTTGTAAAGTACAGTAACAGATTAAGGAACCTTATTCACATTGTTTTGCTTGGGATTATCATGTTTATGAATCCAGTTTAGGAAACTGACCTGATGGTGTCAGGAAATGTGATTTTGTCACACTGTGAGAAGTTTACGGCAGTGAATTGAAGCTGCACTGTGTGAGCGTCACTCTTTTTGTTCATATTCATAAACACTGATTATTGCTGGCCTTGAGGGAAAAAAGCCTTCACATCTTTAAAACCTTGGCCTGGACAAACCAAGGAAAAGATGAGAAATCACACAGTTACATTGGCTCAGTAGCACTGGGGTGTTGTCAACCCACATTATTACCAATCACAATGAACAAGAGACATTAAACATTGATCCAAGAGAGTGAAGTTGTCATGTGAATGCACAAGTTGTCTTTTTATTATAGTTTGATATAATTGTGTGATTAGTCAGTGAAGGTTGGTATATTAATTTGTAGATGAGAGTAATAATATTGGCTGTACAGATTCTTGTAACTTTTGGTTTGTATATGAATGTAAAGCTCAGAGGATACAAGCAAGTGTAAGTAAAGGTAAAGACATAAGTGAGGTTTTGCAGAACAACCTACTGTCACCTTTTGAGCAAATGTTTTGTGTCTTTTTATGGAAACTGGAACTAAACCTGAGAAGTTAGATCCATGGCATCACACAAATGACCAAAAACGTATTGACAGACAACACGTCTCTTTTCAAATTCCCCCTCAAAAACCAGCAGAAAAGGCTCTAGTGTGACCCTCCCCCCCCTCCCTCCCTCCCTCCCATCTTCTCCAAGCTGCATCAGCCTGCAGCCCTTCAGCATGCAACTGGAGTGCCTCCAGCACCCGGAGTCTTGCTTCCTCGTGTTAATTCCCCTGCAACAGACCCAAACCTCTCCCACTCTTTCTTTCTTTCTTTTTCTTTTAAATGTATTTTGGCAATCCCCGTTCAGCAGCCATCACCCACTGCCCTGACTCTGTTAATTGACCTGAATGTCACTGACACGCAAACACCCGCAGAGTGACAGTCCAGCCTGCTTTTGGTTTAAACATTTTTATTTTTTTGTCAAATTAAAAAATCCAGTTTATTACTTAGTTACTCCGATAACCCCCCTTTTTTCAGTTTAGCGCACCGTTACACTCTTTGGTCGCGATCCCCCCATTCCCCTTGAGCGGCTGGAGCTCGCATTGCATGCCGGTACCTGCAGTCCTCACCCCTCCCAGCCTCTCTAGCGTCTAATCCTGGGCGTGGATAGCCGAGCACTACATCTCCCATGCCGTCACCGAGCACCCTTCTGCCCCTCTCTCTCCCACCAGACTGGAGACTGGCGATACGAAACGGACTGTCTTGACGCCCCCCCCTCCCCTCCCCTCCCCTCCCCTCCTCCTCCTCCCTCTATACCCAACCCCCCACCCTCCCCCTCTCTCTCTCTCTCTCTCTCTCTCTCTCTCCCCCCTCCTCCCACCCCCCGGACTTTTTAGAACCGAAAACCGTCGAGATTAGTGAGCAGCCACGGACGGCGGAGGCGAAAGGCTGGACACGGCCGTATCCCAGTCGTGCCTGTTCGTCGTTCACATGCCATCTGGACGAGCGGGTCGGTAACTGTGTGTGTCATTAGACATCTTTTATCTCGTCTGCTGATTAGGCTGGGAATTATTCAATATTTCAGAGAGAGAGAGTCTTAAAGGTGGGGAGAGGAGGAGGAGGGAGAGGAGAGGCTTGGTGGGTCGGTGGGTGGTGGTGGTGGTGGAGAGAGAAGGGGGGGATCGGTGAATGCCTTTCAACACCGAAGTGGTTCAGTCAGTCCACCAAAAAGGGCCGATACGGGAGACGGGAGCACTTCACGTTAGGTCGGCCGAGGATAAATAACAGTAGCCTGCCTCAGCATGTACGTACCGGGAGCGGGGAGCGGGGAGCTCCGCGGAGAGTGCGCCGCGCAGGGAGCTGGAGACCTACCCGGGGTGGTCAGTGGACTCACATTTATTGTTTGCCCTCTTTTCGTTTCCACTCCAGATGCACAGTCCGGTGTAATAAGTTGTGTCACCCAACCCCTCTGTCGGTTGTCCAGCTGGCGACTGACTTTTTCTCCCATCTATTCCGCGACTAACTCGGGTCAGTTTGTGTTATCAGCGGATGAAATTGATTATTTGTTCGTTAAAAAAAATACACGGGTTACTTTGTGCTGATGGCTGTTGGGGAGTTTTTGTTTGTTTGGCTCTCCCCCTTGTGTTTTTCTGTGTGGCTTTGCCTCGATGTTGACTTACCTTATCAGGCGGAGATGTGTCACATTGCCACATTGTGTCCGGACGACGCAGACCCACAAACAGCCCGTCGGTGTTGGAGAGGAGGAGGAGGGGTGGTGGTGGGGGGAGACATCTCTCCTGTCAGCTTACTGTAATATGTCCTTCATCCTCACACACTGAAGTCCCACGCTTTGTCTTCTTCCATTTAGACAAGGAAGCGTGTTCAGTGTGTAACCCCGTGTTTGTCTGTGGATGGACGGATCACCTGAGAGACAGATTCTGGCTTTATGGTGACTGCTCGCCAGCTCCAGAGAGACAGACAGACAGACAGACATAGAGACAGACAGGGAGAGTGACCCGGAGCTCTCCAGAGTTGTTCCGTGCTGATATTTATAACAGCAAAAAGCACATTGTTTTCAGAGTGCCACAGCATGCATGTGGTCTTTACGCACTTTTAAAGATACGACATTGGGACGTGTGTGTCTCTTTATGTGGACAGTGTTGCAGAATAATTCTGTTTCTCCTCTCAAAGGTGATGTCAGGCGTGACTTTGTTTTTGTCTCAACGGTGTTCCCATATATATGTGTGTGTGTGTGTGTGTGTGTGTGTGCGCGGGACCACCGCATTCATTTATTGGCCTACATCAGAGCGGATGAATTCAAATGTTGTGTTTGGAGCAGAGCGCGTATGATCGCAGCACAAAGACAAAGTAGCTGTAAGCAACTGTTGTGCGGTAATGAATGCAGACCCTCCTTACACTGAGCGCTATTTTGCATCGCTGGGTCCCTTTCAGTCCGTGCTCGCAGATTCCGGCAGAGACTGGCGTGTCAGTCATTATGTGCATCATATTCGCTGTGTTTCACTGACTCCAGGGTGAAACATTTTCTATCCCCCCCTTTAAAAAAAAAAAAAAAAGCTTTGACATAGATTTTTCTTTTTTCCGCCTAGTCCCGTTTTGTAGTCGTCTCATTTACTTGCAGATGCACTCGCTTGCGCTCACCTCTACCTACATACCAGGGAGCTGTTCTGGCGTGTGTCGCCGCTGTATATGAGAGTATCTCCAGTGTTTGCATCAAGATAAACTAACTGTTTTCTTATGTTCCTGAGTTGTATGCCTGGTTTGCGTTGTTTTGTGGAGGAATGGGTGTGTATTCTGTTGTGAAAATTGTCTTTTTAGTGTGAAGCAATTTCCTGTCTAATTTTAGAAAAGACTGATGAGCACTTGACACTGCATGACCCCCCCACATTAACTGAGGTGGGCTGCTTTATTGTAATCATAAATAATTAACCGCCCAGTGATAGACAAGCCTTAACTATAAGCAACAAAACTTTTCCTCACTCCCAGTCGTCCACTTTTCACCAGTGTGCACTAACACACTGAGGTTGCCGCTCACTAATAAAGGATCATTTGAGCAGTCACAGCTGATTGCCTCATGTAGGAATTACTTACACAGGGCGCAGTCCCAGGGGCCCACGGGGTCACAGGACATGAGGAAGACTCTCTGTTTTTGTGACTCTTCTAAGTGTTTGTCACTGAAAAGTCACAGGGTTCAGTCAAAAGGAGGGATTTAACATTTTTTGTGTTGTTTTATTTGTTCATGTTCTTTTATACTGAGTATCTGCTGATATTGACTCCAATCTAGGATCATTTTCCCCTGCACAGTGCATACTTAGGCTACAGTCAGCCACATTAAAAACAGTAAGCACTTTCAACATGTTTGACAGCAGAATGTCCCTACTTGAAGAAGGAGAACCTACATCACAGATTTATTTCCTCATATCTTGTATTGCACGTGGAGAGGAGTGTCAGTGTGCATCTGTGGTGTCCAGCCTCTCTTCATCTCCAGTGTGAACGAAGTATAGTTTCAACTACCTTTTTTAGAGTTGAGGTTAACCTGCAAAATTGCAAAATACCATGGAGAACACAAGCAAAACAGCTGTAAAAAATAAGAAGAATGTGACATGATATATGGGATCGGTGGCCTTTTACGTGTCTCTGCCAGGAGCCCGATGACTCATGATCCGTCTATGTTTCAGCTGACGCATTAGGTCTCATTTCATTCACTGAATATCCCAACTTTAGAAAAGATAATTTGTCAGTGTTGATCCTGATCGATCAACGATGACAAATTGTTAGTATTCCCCGCGTGCAGACAAGTAAAACCAAAGGGAACAATAGAACAATTCGGTTCTTCAGTTTACCACACTTTGGTCTGCTACCGTAAATTGTCTCCCTCCTCTGAGGAAATTGTAACATATCTGGCCTCTGAGCCCGTCTCAAAGAAGGGAAGTTTTCAATTTCCCAATGTTGGTTGCTCTGAATCATTTACTGTTGCACACAATAGATTTTATTCCTTCATGAAGCATTAAATAGACGCCTGAACAGCACTAACAGTGATCACATTAAATGTTCTTTTTCCTATGTATTCTGCAGCATATCGGTGTATTTCAAGGAAAACTCTCACCTGACTGACTCAGCTACCCCTGAGGCATGTTGTGTTAAAGAAACACCTATGCAGGTAATTGTTATTTTTTATTTTATTTTTTATTTATATTACTGTCAGATTACTATATTAGAGCATTATTTCCTCTTATCTAATTAACACTGGCCTCACAAACTTCTCTTATTACTCAGGTGGATCCTACACTAATGAATGTAGGGGATGGAGGCACGGTGAGCAGAGAGATCAGTGCTCCAAATAAAGCGTCTGCTAGTATGGTGGGAAATCCCCCCCAGACGCTACCCCCTGAGTTTAGAGGAGATGTTACCCTCAGTCAGCAAAACAAGACCACTCCAACAACAGACTGTAAGACAGCAAAAGCCTGCCTGGACACTAGCAATTACAACCACAGCCCTGAGCTTTGTCCACCTCAACAGCCCAACAATGCACCAACGTCCGGCTCAGCCCTCACCAGCTCAGAGAAGAGAGCAGACAAAAGGGCAGAGGCCCCTAAACTCAAACCTGATGGTGCCGGGGTCTTGCCCACTCCTCAGTGGTCAAGTGGCGTAAAAGTGAGCCGGGAGGACTCACTCAACCCCTGTCACAGCAATGTGACATCCAGTAAGAAATCACATCCGCAAACACAATCGGTGCAAAGTGCTCCGTCTGTGTTTCAGTGCTCCACCATGTTTAAACCAGTCCAGCCTGTTGCCTTCCTCCCTTCCACTAATTTTTCCTCTCCACTTTGTAAAATCACTCTTCCACCAGCACTGGGTCAGATTGCAGCATTGAGAGAGGCCACAGCCAGTCAGTTTCAGAAAGAAACTCAGCCTCAAAGCTCAGGTGTCGGAGGTACACCTCTCATGCGGACCTATCCCTATCCGTTCTCTGTGGGCCGAAATCCAGCTTCAGAGAAAAAAGCAGGCACGTCGACGTCAAAACTTAAATCTAACCATTCATCTACTAAGGATGCCAAATCTGTGGGAGAGCATAAATCTTTAGCCTCAGTGGTAGCCTCACCAGCTATTGCCCTACCATTGCAGCACCCGTCATTAACTTCTGCAGCACCCGCTTGCTACACGCTGTCTCCCACTGCTGCCATTTGCTGTGGCTCTGCACTGGCCAGCATCACTTCTCAGAGCAGACTGCTGAACCATGTGGAGAAAAGCAACAGCGTGGACAAGACAACCATGGGCTCTCTTAAAATGACGCCTCCCTCCGCTTCAGAGGACCATACAGCTTGTCCAGTCGAACCAAGAGACGTACCTCTTGATTTGTCTGCTAAATCAAAACGTCCAAAATGCGTAAACGACCCTCCAGTTACAATGATTGAGCCCCATAATAATGAGTCGAATCAGAGAGATTTTCTGAACTCAAAGAGGACTCATTCTACAGCTTATAGCCCTGCTGTGCAATACCCTGTCCTACCCAATACTCACAGAAACGGATCTCATCAAAAACAAATAAATAGGCCTCAGAATCACCAGGTCCCCGAGCCCAAACCAACCTGGGGTAAGGGATCTTCACAAGACTCCATAAAAAACATCCCTGGCACTTATGTGGGTGTGGCTAGCCCCATACTGGCTTCTACTCTACGGGGCAAAGATGGAAAAGGGACTTTTGCTGATGAATTTCAGAGTTTTGCCAAGCAGGAGTTTATATCTATAATTGACCAAGGGGAACATCTGGCCTCAGGAGGAAAGAAGCCATCCTGTCTGAAGGGCAACCAACATGCTCACAGTGTCAAGCATGTTAAAAACACCAGCACAGCCATAACTAAGAACTGCCCCTCTAAAGGAGCCCTAACGACTGCCCTGTCTAGCCCTGCCAATGCTCAGATTCATCAGAAATCTGGACCCGGCAAAACAGCAATGCCATACTCTTCCACCGTTGTCAATCCCGCTTGGCAACATCCGCCTCATCTTCCGCACCAAGCATCATCTGTTCAGAGAAAAGTCACACACGGTTCTCCAAAGACCAAGGGCGCCACAGTGACTGAAGGATCTAAGTTTCAGAGTGCCCACCACAGCCCGTCCAAACCCGAGGATGACAAGTGGGAGAGAATGAAGTCTCCTCTCTCTAACCTTGCGTCCATTGTGAAGCAGCAAGCTCTCGAAACAACAGCGCTGACAGGCGAGGGTAATTCTCAAGCCTCACCTGTTGCATCAAGAAAAGCTGATGCTCTAAATCCACTCACTGGGACCCCAGACAGCCAGTCTAAACATACTTCTGCTTTTGAATACCCACCATACTGGTCTGTGGAAAAATGGGCTGGTGGGCCACCTCAAGGGGATTCACCTCAAGCTATGAAGAGACACGAGAAGGCGAACGCCACCGAGCCTTCGGAAAATAATACAGAGTTAAACACCAGTCAAGGAGAACACGTGGGACTACAAGCGAAGCAGGGCTCCTCAAAGCCTGCTGGCCAGTCCCATCTCTTTGGGAGCAATGCATCAACAAATGGGAACAGGATGGAGAGCAAACTAGCCCAGGTGTTAGAGGGGGAGATATTGAAGAAAGAAAGTGGGGCGTCAGACAGTCCTCCCAGTGACAAATTGGAGGGCATGGTTGCGTCTATTCTTTCAGGCCAGTGTGCGGGGGGAGGCGACAAGTTTGAGAAGAAAACTAACGGAACCAAAGAGGAGTCGCCGACCAAAGCAAAAGCTGCTGCCATCAAACAAAAGAAAACCAGCCCCAAGAAGCCAGCGAAGGAGAAGTCACCTACGGGCCCATCAAAGAAGACTACAGGAAAGAAAAATAAAGAAACAGAAAACACTCCGACCAAAGTATCTAGCCAAAAGAAGGTAACCTATCTGTGTGTGTATGTTCATTTGTCATTTTAACGTCTAAAATATCTTGTATATCTGTCCTTTTTATCCCCCTTTGTTGAATTTAAGTGAAATCTTTAAGGCGGCAATCACCTTTTTAATATTTTCACTAGTGAATTGACCATACAGAGCTTGCTTTCATGATAAAAATCTATGACTGATTATTTAACTTTCAAAGGGCTTATTGTGAATCTGCAACATGCTCTCCATCACCATGAAAGCTTTGTGATCAATAGCATCCAATACAGCGTGCTCACTCTGTCCCCTGTGTATTTCAGCAGAAGAAACAATGTGCACCTGTGCTGGAGCAGAGTCTATCAGCGGGAAAACTTTCTCCACAGAGTAAAGAGCCGATTCCAAGGGACAAGATCAGTCCCAATAAGGTTGAGCAACCAACCCGCAACAAACCAGGTAGTTTGTTTTCTTATAATCCTGTGGCATTTACTGCCCTGAAAAGTTCTCATAGTGTGGACGAATTTCTGATATTTATCACAAATGTAATGACGCTTTCAATTGTGTCAGACATGTAGCCTTTAATCAAGCTTACAGTTAGATTACTCTGGCATCTCTCAGCTTTAGTTAAGGAAATAAATAGCCTGCAGCCAGCCTCGATAGTTTGTATATTAAGCAGAAAATGTCACATTCATAGTATCTGAATGGCATTTTTGGATGTCTCAGTCATACGTCTATGCATAGAAGCCACAATAAAATGTGATTTAATCAGTTACAGATAGCAGCAGCAGTCCTCCGAGTGTAGAGACTACAGTGTCTCTCAATAGCTCTGCTGTATCCAGTAAGGAGTCCGACGCTACAGAGAGCTCCTTTCCAAGACTGAGGAGAGGACGACGGCGAGCTGATGAGGCTCGGCTGGACCTCTGGGGCTTTGCAACGCCTTCCCCTCCACCCCCACCAATGCCTCCTCCCCCAGCTACCCTGCCACCCTCTCTGACTCCCACCCAACCCGCTCGCCGTCCAAGAGGGAGGCCTCGCTCAAACCCCCTGCCAGAGCGAGGGTTCCAGGGCAAGGGCAAGACAGCCAGTGCAGAGGGCGAGGCGCCCGCTCATAAGAAACGCAGGCGATGCCGCAGCAAAAAGTATCAGACTGGGGAATACATCACTGAGAAAGACAAGCTGGAAGATGGAGAGCACCTGGAAGAATCCGAATCCCGGAGACAGGACAGTGGAATTCCAGCAGGTACGTAGTTTTTCTCCAGAGATCAGTGACGTTTTCAATTAACTGTTTCCAGCCCAAGTTTTAATCACAAGTGCAGCAGTTAGTTACAGACATGATAGAAAACCTTGTATAAAGTTATAGTGTGAATCTTTTTGCTGATTGAGAGAAGTTTGATTAGGGCTGCAACCATTAGGCGATTAATTGATTAGTTCATTGACAGAAAATGTATCTAATTTGATAATTGATTCATTGTTTAATTTTGCTAAGGAAGAATTAGAAACCTGTGTGAGGATGTCCTGTTTTTCTCTTTCATATTATTGTAAACTGAAGATCTTTGGATTTCAGTCCGTTGATCAGACAAAATACGACATTTGAAGACCTTCACAAATGGTGACGGACATTTTAAACCATTTTTATATATATATATACATATATATATATATATATATATATATATGTATATATATATATTCATTCTGAATAATCTGCAGATTAAATGATAATGAAAATTATTGTTAGTTGCACCTTTTTAATTTGCTTAGCAGCCTCACAAATAGGCCTGAATTGTTCTGTTTTAATACCGTCATACATTAATCCTTTTTTGGCTCCCAACCAGTGACAAAACATTGGCTATGCCGGCTTGTGATGGGCATTTGCCATTAATTCTGACGTTTCATAGACTAAGTGATTATTCATCCTAATAAAAAAATATCTAATTAATGAATCTGCACAATAGTTACTGGGTATTTAGGTTTACCCTAGATATTTTACCTAAAAACATTATTTTTATTAGCTTCTGAACAACACAGAGGGTGCACAGAGGTTGTAATATTAGGTATCTATGAGTCCTGAGTGTGTTCATATAAATGAGCTGTGAGGAAGGATTAAGGATAAATGATTCAGAAATGATCATAAGGAAGCTTAGCTGAGGGTTTCTGTAGTTAAAATGTATGAAATAGACATGGGCAAATGGGCATTTTATGAGGATGTACATTTTCATAAAAGGTAAATTGGGAAAGAACATTATGAGACAGAAATGATTACAGCTCCAGTATATACAGTTTAAGATAACTGACAAATACAAAATATTCAGATAAATTCAACATCTGACCAACACCAAAGATTATGAAGACACCATATATATTCAATTTGAAGTTTATATTCCTCAGGAGCCAACTGTGTATCACGTCCACATCAGCAGGTCTACATTAGGTACCTGTTGATGTGTATACATTATATACCATAAGGTTCATGAGAATAGACAGAAAAATGGCAAACATGAGCACAGGATTGCAAAAAGCAGAACAGACAGCAGTTACCCTGTTACAGCAGATAAGATGGCTAAGCCAAGGGCCATTAGTTCAAGAAGTACCATGCTCTCTGATGCCGGCACAAAACGGCATCTGAAACACTCCATGCTCCACGTTGGGCTCGGAAAATGAGCGAAAGCATGAAGCTGATCGTAAGATAGGCCAAGTGGAAATATTGAGGTTGTTTGTGGGTCTTTCACTTTGTTAATCTGTTTGGTGCCACCCAGCACAACCTACAATCCAATTTGTCATTACAGATCCACAGGCAAATCAGTGTCCGAGTCCCATCGCCTCCAGTCCAGATCCTCCTCCACGGAGACCCTCGTTTACTCGCTCGGGGTCTGTCCGCTATCAGGAGAGCGAGGTATCTCCAGAGTGCAATGACAAGCCTTCAGGGAAGAGAAAGTTCAAAAGCAAGCACTTATGTGACAGCGATGAGCCCAAGGTAAGTGGCTTTCTGATGCTGCTCCTGAGCTTACAGTACATTTCAAACAATACAGGGTTGATAGGAGGTACAATGTGCCATAAATATATTAGCTTACAGTGCCCCCCTGTGGCCAAATAAATGCTATGTTTGTCACTTTTATGATGGCAGCTGGTCTTATAAACTTCACAGGTCCTTGATAAGTGGAACCCTTTGCCTTAACCTGGCAATTTATTACAAGAGATTCCATTTCACACGGTGCTCTGATCAATAAATCTGTATTTCAGATTAAGACCAAACGCAGCAGCTCAGGCAAGCGTGGTGCCTCACTTGCCCTGGATGATGAAAGTGCCAATGTGAAAAGAACAGAAAGCCCCCAACCCACTGCAAAAAGTTTGCCCTCATCCCCGTCCAATAAGAAAGGCTCATCGGGAAGAAGTAGCGGTTCAGAATCTCCACCCAAAAGGCCCGTTCCTCCAGAGGTTCGTCGGCTGATCGTCAATAAAAATGCCGGAGAGACCTTGCTGCAACGCGCTGCGCGCTTAGGCTATCAGGTAAACTCCACCTGTTTACTTGTGTAGTATTGCTAACATGAACTGAACTCCAGTGAACCGTGTTGTCTGACCTCCCTCTTCCCTGCAGGATGTAGTTCAGTACTGTCTTGAGAAGGACATCAGGGAGGTCAATCGGCGTGACAACGCCGGTTACACAGCTCTCCATGAGGCGTCCTCTCGAGGCTGGACTCAGATTGTCCAGATGCTGCTGAAACACGGCGCTGACGTCAACTGTAGCGCCCAGGATGGAACACGGTGAGGCTTGGTGGTGCACTGGTTATAGTCATAGGTCCAGTTAGTTGAATCATTATAAAATTATTTCACATGTAAGTATTATCATGGGTGTAACATTATGAACACTGAGGCTGCGTCATGACCTTTGCAAATAGCCTTTGTAACAAAATAATCTCAACTTACAGGTCAATTTATTCGCTTTCTGGAGCCATCTGTTGCTAAGTGCTAAGATGTCAATTGATTGCATATGGTCATATTCATATAGTGGATATATATATTGCATGTGTATTATGCAAATTGTGTTGTTAAAAATATCATGAAAATACTATATTATATTACTGTAGTATATCCCACACATCTGATGCCCCATATACAAGTTTGTGAACAAATTCAGGTGTGAGCTAAAGTCGTACAATCCCTGAAAGGCATTTGTGTGTTTTGTATTCTTTCTTTAGGCCTCTTCATGATGCAGTAGCGAGTGATAACCTTCCAATAGTGTGGTTACTTCTGAACCACGGTGCAGACCCGACTCTAGCTACCTACTCTGGACACACACCAGTCAAACTGGCTCATAGCCCGAGCATGAAGACCTTCCTCACAGGTGGTTCATCCTTTTTATTGTCCTCCTTCACCATCAGTAGAACTAGTTTAGGATAAATAGACACATTTTGTTAAGTGTTAGAGTGCTGTTTTACTCCAGGCTAAATTTGTTTCTCACATCATCCACAAACACTTCAGACACAATAAACAACACAGCACAAAGGCTATAATAAAGCTAATTGAAACGAGACATGAAAATAAATAATAAAACTTGTATTTGCCAACTTTACAGTCACTCAAGCAATGTGTCAACACATTAATGAGCTCTGTGCCCACTCCCACTGCATCACATTTGGCACAGTGAGCACTAAACTATACACATTACATGCAGCATATATGAGAAATACTCATACTGTCTCCTCTCAGGGCTTGACATTGACTGGTTAGAGACTTATTTACAGACGTGTGACTCGGATTGTTTTGTTGTCTTAGAGCTGAGTCGGGTTGTCCAAAACTGGAAACGTTCTAGTTGAACGGCTGCTGGACTTTAGTTGAGTTCAGTTTGGGACACCTTCAAATGGTTTTATTTACAACAAGAGCAGCGCAGTTAAAAGGTGAAGCTCACCTTGATGACGTGTTCGGAAGTTCGAGATCACACAAGCTGATGCAAGCGCTGCACCTCTTCATATGTCCAGTTCACTGTGACTTTCTTTGACCATTTCTCCCTTGCTTTGTTTAAGATAGAAAAATATATATATGTATGTGTTTAATTGTTATTTGCAAAAATCACAGCAATATTCTCACATTATTAAATCAAAATCAGTAAAACTTAAGTCTTGTCAAGCCATTCCAGTTTTAAATAAAGCTTCCATGGAACATTAAAAGCTTTTTATGATCTTTCAATTATTAATCGTTAAGAAGGCCAGTGATTAATTAAGGAAAATCAGAGATAAAGTGATTAATTACATACATGGCATGACTCTCTCTTGCTTATCATAGTGGAGAGAAATACTCAAGCCAGCTTTGTTTGTAGACGCTCTGTGCCGGTAGCTTTGTGCTTTATTTAAAGTCGCTGTCGATGCTGTTGACCAGTTTTTAGGATGTTTCTCCAGCACTTGGCCAGTTTGTGGAGAGCTAGGGAACATCAGTCAACAGCTAACTCTTCACTGACATTGGTGTTTCTTCCACTAACAACTTGGCTGCAGTATCAGTGTTTACTGGAGTGTATTAGTCACGCACATTTCATCTCAGGTAAATGGAGAGATGAGGGTTCAGTCGCTAATACAGCCGCACACGTGCAGCTCCGATCTGTTTGCAGTGGAAGGCCGCCTCAAAACAGGCTGAATCCCAAACCGAAACTTTAGTTAATTTGTTGATGCTTAGTACTGCAAGGGGACAAGCATTAATGTCGATCCCTGTCTTCATATCTTCATACATTTACACTTAATGTAGTTAAGCAGTGGTGACATGTAAAATGTAATTCGGAATATAACATGGTTTTGTTTTTTCACAGAATATTTCACAGACCTGGAAGGCCGCAAGGAACAGGATCCCAGTTTACCCTGGGATTTCTACAGCAGCTCCCTGTTTGGTAAGAAACCTTGGAACGGTAGCTGGATCCGTCTTTCCGTCTGCCGATCCATTGATCGATCAGATCTTCGGTTTCAGTTTGTAAACGCAGTTGTGAAAAAGTGGTTGGAGGCTCATTCCTCTTCTGGCCCTGAGGAAAACGAGTTGAGGCTTGTTGGAGCGATGACCAGGTTGCAGCAGGGAAATGTTTGTAGTTTGCAGGCTGGGCTCAGGCTCAGCGGCCGGGACGTGCAGGGATGTTAGCCTTGTGTACCAGCATCAGTGTTGTGTTGTAAACAGCCACGGGAGCCAGTTATCCAGTGGAGGGAGAACAGGATTAGAGTTGCATGGAAGAATTCGCGAGAAAGTGGACTGCAGCTTTCTGGACAAACTGCAGAAACAAAAACAAAAAAATGACAACATAAACTTTTATTTGTCGCCCCCATCAAGGAAAAATATCCTGATTTTTGTTTATTACAATTGTTGTTTTCATTTTCTTCCTTTCGCTACTCTCATCCCAAAGCTAAACCTAAATAGTTAAAACAATTACATTCAATTATGTTTTTATTTTTATTTATTCCATCAATTTATCATCACTCTGCTAATCTAGATTTTTCCTTTTTATCTGCAGATATATTTATCATTAGTTTGTGCAATCTGTGTTTCCACTGTAGGTTAATGTTCTACAACAGGTTTAAATCACTCAACTTGTATATTATCCACCTTTTTTCTGTTCAAATATACATTTTTCCAAGGAAGATGATGACGCTCACTGCCATTGGGTTTATACATTTTTAATCTGTATGCCAGTTCTGCCTGTGTATTACATTCTTTCCTCCCTCACAACTTTTACATTTATACAATATATTAATTATGGCCCCAGTGCCAATCTTTGTTTTGTTAGTTAATGTTGCATATATTTCTGTAAAATATGGCATCATAAATCTGAGTGACTGGAGATATTGAGGATCATTTATCTGGCTTTAGACCCCATTGTGCCATTTGTACAGGTTAACAGTCGCATTGATTTCCCATCAGAGAAAACATGAAGCAAAGTATCTGTTTCATTGTGTCCAAGTATATTCATTGAATTACACTCTGCTTACTGTCTATCACCTTACATTTAAATGGAAAAAAGGCTACTGGTAAATAATCCTCTGAAATATGTGACCATGTGTCTCCGTGTAGGGTGTAATTAACTTCAAGCTGTGACTGACATCATAAAGTTTGTATTCCTTTAACTGATCACAGCGTCAGATCACAGTCGGTCACGTGTGTGAGTAGACCGTCCACTAGAGGGCGTCCAAACCCTTTGTGTCGAAGCAGCTCAGTTTGTCCCCTGATCTTCTTCTCACCTCGATGAATCTCTCTTCACAGAGACTGACCAGGAGCCCTGCTGGGACTTCTTGCTGTCCGAGCAGAATCAGGAGCTGGAGGAGGACACAGTAGGGAAGACTGAGCCGGACTCGGACAAAGATTGCCTTCTGTTTGAGTTCTCCTCCGAGCCTCTCTTACCCTGCTATCATGTTCAGGTGTCATTAACCCAGGGGTGAGTTCACAGAGATGAATATTGTTGGCAAGAATGACAAGAAAGTGGTGGAAACCTCTGCCAAGGCTGCTCAGTTCTCTAAAAATCTGATATTATGTGTAGTGAGTCAAATGCTCAACTACTGATGTGTGTTTAGCATCATATTTACAACTTGTGTAAGGCTACCTTCACACTTCAGGCAAACATGGCCCAAATCAAAATTTTTTGCACATATGTGACTCAGATCAGCAGTGCAAACAGCACAAATCATTTCTATTCTGAGTTGGGCCACTTTCATATGTGGTCCGAATCAAACACAGGTCCGATCTTATGCAGTGTGACCTTTAGTGTGAACGGTCATATCAGAGTTCATGTGACCTTTATGTCGCTCTAGAACAACATTCACACAGGAATCTGATATGAGCCACATTTAAATAATGTGAGCAGCCAAATGAATACAAAACACAACATACAATTCACCCACGATTAGTTTTTTTTATAGCAGGTGGGCCGGGTGTGGAGGCGGCTGGTTGTTACAGACGTAGCTTTTCAAAACCATCAAAACCAGTGTAGTACCAAATGACATCAGTTCACTGCTGTTCACTCTTTACTTTACCTGCTTTACCTGGTCCACGCTCTTAAAATAGACCTTGTCTGAGCCAGAGAACATCTCTCTCTGTCTTTGTCTCTCTCTCTCTCACTAACGCCTTGGAATTATAATTAGACCTTATCTGGTGACATCCAGTACGACCAGATACTTATATTAACCTAAATATGTATGTGACACATTCAAATAACAGGTGAGCCCTTTCTCATCTATAGAGAAGACTTTCCATTCTGTTGGAGTTGTTGGGACTACTGAAACACTCGTGGCTGTACAGTGGCGTTACAGAGTGATGCAATATTTGGGAGAGTACTGACACAGGCCCGCAGAGAGCACGAAAACTCAACAACAGCCATTGCTATTTTGGCCTGCCATCAACTTACTTAACATTAATTAGCACAGCATTAGTACAACAGTCTTTGCTGATAAGAAAGGAAAGAGATTTTGTTACTCTTGTATTTTGTGCTTGTGTGTCAGAACAGAGTTGATCTCAGATGTGACACATTTACACACTCTCATTCACTTTCTCTCACATATGCAGTGAAATACTCGCTGTGTGGAGTCCAGCTGTTATTAAGGAGAGAGAGAGCAACACGCTGAAATACAGTAAAGCTTCATAAAGAAAGGATCTGACATTGATCTGCTTTATTTTAGCCAGTCCCGATCCATCAAAATATGCATAGATTGGCTTGGGACATACCTAAATATTATTAGTAGTAGTAGTAGTAGTAGTAGTAGTAGTAGTAGTAGTAGTAGTAGTAGTAGTAGTACTCCACAGAGGACAGAAAATTATTCTTGTTGTTGCATTTGTGTACATGAATTGTTACCTGCCAAACAGATTTTAAAGCAAGAAACAACACCAGTTTGCTTTTCTATTACATACTTAGTGTTTGCCCTCTGAGTTTCATTCCCTGTTATAATAGCTCATGGCTCTCATCAGCAAAGAGTTTCTTCTGAATTATTTTACCATAAAACTATGTTTTGTCAAACTACGTGTTCACTGAGCTGGATTACCAGTCTGAGGGAAGTGTCTGCTGGTTGCTTTTCATATTATTATCAACTGAAACCAACAGCGGTCTGGACGATGACCGATTTCAAATTCTTAATGAGCTAAAATGTGTAAAACCTTTTTAAAATGTACACATCTGAAACTGTGGGAGACGATCATTAGTGTGTAGTCTTGTAGTGTGTGTGTGTGTGTGTGTGTGTGTGTGTGTGTGTGTGTGTGTGTGTGTGTGTGTGTGTGTGAATTGTTGTGTTGTGATGATCATCATGTTTATTAGGTACACCTCACTAAAACTAATACAGCCGTGCAATAAATCCTACCTCCATCAAGGTTATTGCCTCATACAGAGAGCTGTTTATGCTATGTTGTCTACCCTCATTGATGTAAGTCGTGTAGACAAAATAATAGAAACACCTGTCTGTATAACGCACTACAGTTCAACAGTAACACAAACTGCAGCCGTCAAAATGGTCATAAAGTTGAATCAGGACCTCTCCAAAGCAGTTTAAACAGAAACTGAACATTATGACGTTCATTAATGTAGGATTTATTACAGGACTGTTGTATTAGGCTGCATTAGTTGTAGATAGTGTATCTAATAAACTGTCAAATGAGTATATGTAATTTGTTTTATGAGGTTTCTTTTGCAAAAGAGATCTTCATCTCAGTGAGACAACATACAAACAGTAACAATCTTTAAAGTTACACAACTTCAAAGTGCAAAGAGAGTTTTCATTGTAAACTTTATTAGAAATATGTAGACTTGTATATAATTATCATGAAAATCATAAGAATAAATAAGAAAAATAAAGTGGAGTTCCTCCGGGAAGCTTTAGGGCCAACATTCAATATGTGTTTATTTGAAGATACTTCCTTTTTAAAATATGGGAACCTAAAACGGAACATTTTTGTGTTTCATATTTATTACCCTAACCTATGACTGATATCAAACATGTTCCTCTCTTGCAGCTTTTGCAACTGGTTCCTCCTGACAGACGTCCTGAAGCGTCTGAAGATGTCGGCGCGGATCTTCCGTGCTCGTTACCCGCACTTGGAGGTGGTGAGTTTGTCGCGCGCTGAGCTCTGGAGTCAGGTATCCATCAGCCAGGTGAGCTCCGCTTTGGCCTCGCCCTACAGAGGCAAGAACAAGGAGGAAGACAAGGAAGAGGAAGAAGAGGGACTTGTGGATCTGGTGCGATGTGTGCCAGAGCTCCAGAGACTACTGGGCTCTTCCATTCACATCCTACAAGACGAAGAGGAGGAGGAGGAAGAGACACTGACAAACACAGGGAAGCCTCGCAGCCGATAGCCTCTCTTTAATAGCACTCCTCCACTTTGCAAACTGTTGTCATTTTTAAGTCTGTTAGCCCAAGTCCTTCCCTGCAAGCAGCAGCTCAAAGGAAAACCTCTCCGTCCATTTGTAACGAGGGTCGTGGGTTTTAACTCCAGCTACAGTAACGACGACTTGACACTCCACCTATAACCTTTGACCTCAGACAGAAGGTGATTAAGTGATCACAAGGACCTGCACACGGGAGTGGTCGGTGCTGGAAAGCATCTTTCAGGTTCCTAACTATAGGTATATTTGAATACATGAGAACTATTGAGCAGACCTTTTTTATTGATTATGTATGTACATGGTAGTGTATATGTATATCATGCCATCAGGGTTAACACATTTGGTTATATAAATGTATTCTTGTGGCAAAGGACGGATTATGTTTAGGACTTTTTCTTTTGAGTTTGTTCCTGAGGGAAAGCGATATTTTTTCGACGGGAGATAACCCAAGGCTTTTATCTTGGTGAACTCTTGCGTAAAGCTAAGACGCTTAAGTCAGGGAGGCCATTGGCCCAGATGGTTTCTCTGTCAACCTGGGAGACCTGGAGACCTGCAGCGGAGAGACCACGGCACATAATATTCAAACATAATCACCCGCTCGCATCAGAGCCTCATTTCCATTTCCTCCCACGTTTTAATTTTTCTCTTTATCACCCTCAAGAGATCATCACCGGACGGACCTAATAGCCTACGATGTTTATTTTTCCTCCACATTTCACAAAGGAGGCCGCGGCCACACTGAGCTGTCGCGGTCCCTGCTCGCAGTATGAAATAATGTCTTTTTGGACCTTTGAGATTGAGAGTTTGTTTACAGAAATGGGCAGATAGTAGTGTTCTCCAGTCCCCAGGTTGCAATCCTCCTGAACTGATACAGAGTCCTGTGGATCTCTCTCAGAGGAAAAGTATTACCATCTCTGGAGTCCAGAGCCTTCCTCCTGAGTCAGAGGAGCTGAGACGCCCTCCTAACTGCAGCCATGACTGCGCCCGCCCGCCCCCAACGTCCTGATATGGTGTTTCCAGATCCCAGAGTGCTTTGTGTTGCAGTGTTTTATTTACACTGTTTGTTGTGCTTAATTTAATAGTCATTAATATATTTGACCTCTTGTGTATCTGACAAGCCTATGTATGAAAAAATGCTTTGTATGGTTGGTGCTTCATTTTGAAATGTACTTATTAGGATCCCTTTATTCTGAGATTTTCCTCCCTCATTCAAAAACAGTATTTCAAAAAAGCTAAAGTACAGTTTTATTGTACTGGTGCTAAGACAGATTTTGTGTTGACAATCAATGATGTTTTGGTTTGAAGTCACAAACTAATAAAAGATATTTAAGATGAAGAGACTTAAGGTGTAAAGAAAAGTATAGTTTAGTTAAAGAAAACGGGATACAGCAAGACTGATCAACTGAGCAGTGTGTGAGATCTTGAAGAGCCTTTTATTTGATTCTTTTATAAGAAATCAACAAGAATAAAGCATGATTGTGAATCATAGTTTTTATCTCTTTGTTTTGTCAATTGGATTACTATAACAGATTTGATTACTATAATGAATTTAATGTTCCGGGCAGAACGCTCCCTCAGGAATATCTCAAATCATCCCTTTCGCCTAAGTCATTTTACTGAATTTATTTCTAAATCATAGATCATTTTCCCCTCAGAGAAATACTACAAAGTACCTGAGGAAAACCTTGTTACATTTAAACTCAAGTAAATTTAATCTCGCAGTAGTGTTAGAAAATACCATAACTGGATGAAGTGCTGCTCCAGGTGCAAACAGTGTAAACTGGTTAAATTCCATATATATCCAACAGGTGACCGAACTGAAAAATCCTTATTGCATTAATATTATTTTCTTTTTTTCTTTGGGGTTCTGTGTTTCTGTTTTATTATTATTGACTGTGACTGATGATCACTTCATTGTTTTCTAAGGACGCATATATGGTTGCATTTGACTATAGCCAGTGGGTTTTCATTGTGGACCCCTGTTGTAGATTGACATCATTTTTAAATACACAGTTTAGCCATAACATTATGACCACTGTGAATAACACTGGTTATCTGATTATCATGGCCCCTGTCAGTGGGTGGGATATATTAGGCAGCAAGTGAACATTTGGTCCTGAAACTTGATGTGTTAGAAGGACATTGCGAACAACAGGGTGCTCAGGTGGTCATAATGTTATGGCTGAGCGGTGTATATACACGTACACATTTAAATACAGCGACAGTAAAAATATTATACCTTTTGACAAGATATTTCTTGTTTGGTCCAACACCTGTTGGATGCTGGATGTGCTCATGCTTTTCTCCATTACAGTTAGCCTTCCCAGAAATACAAAGTAGGAATTCAATTTTGACTAAACAATCTCATTTCAAAGTCCACTTACTACCTTGTTCTGGAGCTTTCAACCTCCTCACAGTCTATATCAGCAGGTTGACTTCTTTAGATTGTTTCTTTTTGTGCTCATTCACAGGTCAAGAGTAAACTGTCTGAAACTGCTCAACTTCCAAAGAGAGAAAGTCTTACAAATAAAACCATAAACACACCTTTTTTATTACAGCCGTACATGGTCTGTAATAACCAGTAGTTTATGGTGACTGAAGTAAAAACTGAACATAAAAGTTGCTGTTTAACTGACTTTTCTGTGCCGGTTCACTGACCCTCCTCTTGTGGTGCCACTGCTATAGCAGGGTTTAATATTCATAGAATATCTTTATGGTTTGTACATGTACATTTCTAAGACCGCTGATTAAACTCAATCTGCTGATGAAGACTGTGATTTGGTAGAAATCTCCAGAACGAAGGGCTTCAATATGTGGACCTCGAGTTGAGATTGTTTTTTATTCGACTACTGTTTCTAAGGCCGAGAATAAACCATCAGGCTCAGGACTGCAAATGTTGATGCTTTCTAGTAACTGAGTGGTTCAGTGTGATCTGACTATATTTTATCCACTAGAGGGAACCAATGACAGTGACTCAGTTAATATTAACCGTGAACGAAGCAATCTGCCTGTTTCTCTTCCTGTATCTGATCTCACTGAGCTTCAGTTACCAGGGACTTAAGTGGTCCTACTGCTTCACTTTTCTATTTTATTGTTTTATCTGAAAATATGTATATTTGAGCTATTAAACTACATAAATAACTTTGCTTCAAGACCCTGTGAGAGCAACCGGAGTACTACTCGCTGTTTGTGAGAATCCAAGGAAGCATCCAAAAATACAAAGCAAGAACTTTAACAACTTCTTACTCCCTACAATTTACTGTATTTGCATCTTCTCACTGCTTTGACATTGCTGTTCAAGACACAGCGGAGCCTCGTGCAGTGAAGCAACAGAGCCAAATATCAGGAGGCGGCATCATGTGAGACATGTTAGGACTTCTGTCCAGCCTGCAGGGCAGCTGTTCATTTTGGGAAAGTCTGCCCTCAGTGACTAAACACCCAAATATTTCGTATCCTTGTACAATCCCCATGTTATTTTCTCTTAATTTAACCTTATTGTCCATTACAATAAAATATCTGTTTCAGTAATGGTTCGGTTATCTATAAGGATGTTACTAAAAGCACCAATAATGCTTATAATTCACAAAAAATGACATTAAATCCAACTTAATGACAGTCAGTTTTACCTCATAACCCCTTATATTTACCCTCTGTTTTGGAGCTATGAAATAAACATACAAATACATTTATATGTCAGCCAAGAAGAAGCATATTTCTCCTTAATGATATCACTAATATCTGAGCCACTATTAAATACTGTAATTAAACATTTGCCCGTGAGCATATGGGCCTCTGTTTGATGTCTCAGTGTGACTGTGAATTGCAGAGATGTTTCATTGTACTGAGACGTGACAAACCATTCACAGCCCCACGCAGGGCCCCATGGTACAGATGGTCCTAACCACAGTGTAACCTGTGCAGTCCCCATGAGGTTACTCAAGTTCAGTCTCTGCAGCGTTATCTCCCAGCAGTGCTAGCCGGTGGCTGCTGCCAGATTTGATTGTTACTGTTTTATAACCCAAATGAAGAGTGGATTCTTTAATACATAAAAAATGCTTTTGGAGTTCAGCGTCAAAGAGTTAACGTTCCCTGTTTATGTGGACGTTTACGTGGGAAACTTTATCCAAACAGTTCAAGCTGTCCTGAGTGAAGTGATCATGTTTCAGAGGGCTTTCAGGAGGGGAATTTTTACTCTCAATCATACATGGAGTGTCAGGTCCACCCCCTACACCAAGCCTCTGCCATGCCTCTGCCATGCCTCGCCCCTCATTGGCCCCCCTGTTGTGGGGCAGTAGCCCCTGATTGGATGAAAATGAGGGCAAGTCTGCACAAGACCTACTGACAGACTGACATGGAAAGAGGAAGGGAGGCCTGCCTGTTGGGGTTTTGCATTGTCCTTACATGGAAACACAATGGGACAAGAGGGAAAGCAACGTTTTGTACAACAACTCATTTTAAATACATATATATAAAGTATAAAGTGTAAAATGTGTGTAAGAGAGGGGGGTGGGTAATCTCTGTTCTTCATTTAACATAAACTTCCTAATGAACACTGGCAAACACCAAAAACCTTTTCTTTTTACAGAATTTTTTAGTGAGATTGAATGTCTTTTAAATCCAGTCCAAGCAACACATGCCAACATGCCTCAAACAGCTTTTTCAGGTTTTCCAGATTATTTTTGTGCTCGTCTGTATATTATTTGTTGTGAAAATGTGTTCCTCTAAATGCCTCTTGCATTGCCTCGAGTTCACTGAGGACATCTGTTGTCTCTGTTAACGGCGCTCGGCGTGGGTTATGTAACAACCCTCTTTGAAAAAAACAAAAAAACACGGAAGGGGGAAGTCCTGGCTCACTTAACTTGCATCCAAAGCTCAGCCTAGATACCTCCTTTTCTCTCGGTTCCCATTGAAAACGCCTTGCTGTATTGCTCTGTCGATTGCTGACCAGAATCTTAAACATGCAAGAATAAATGTTGTAATCTGTCTGAATTGTCTTTGGACGTCTGGGGAATGTTTTAGAGCTCGAGACAGATCAAACCTGCTTTCATCCCTTGAGACTGCACAGTACTCTTTTGTTATGATCAGCGGGATTTAGATGAATGTGTTTTCTCTCCGCAGCCAGGAATGAATGTACGTCTGTCTGTGGCTCTACATTCAAACATATTGATAAATCATAGACGCTACAGAACTGCTTTGATAAGTAATGTGCTGAATTTCCTTTGTTCCTGTTAATATCAAGACATCTAATGGGGTTATCTCTGCTTCGATGGTTTCATCCCTGCAGCTCTAAATATAACCCTGGGGGAAAATAACACTGTCAAGCACTGGCCATCGCTATGTTGCAAGGGGGTTGACCTTGTCCAGTAATCTGAGTTTGCTTCTGTAGGCAGTCGACACTTCAGCCAGCCTGCACGTGCATAAGACACCCAGTCACCCAGACACAGTAATGAAATCTGGTTGAAACTTTGCACTTTGTATTTAAAGCTACACAAAGCTTGAGTAAACTAGAACAGGTCGAATACGCTGAAAGCTGCAGGAGTATATACTGTAACGAGATTATAAATGTATTTGCATGTGAAATAAGTTGCAGGTCAATTTAAAGCTCTTGCAGGAGTTGAAGTGTTGGTTTAAGTGTTTGCATTTATTTTTATTTTCAGAGCTAAAAGCAGTTAAACTACCATATAAAGTGCAAGAGGTGAAAGCAGTTAATTGATGTCTGTAAGCCATGAAAGCAATATGAAATATCAGTTCATCATGAAAGCACTGAAAGCAGTTGAGTCGTCCGTTGCATGACACATTTTGTAAAGTTGGAGTTTAAGTTAATGTTCTCAAAGGTGTTAAATTGTCATCTTATGTTGAAGAACTGAAAGGAGCTCAGGTGACACTGAAATGTTACAGCTGAAAGCAGCTGAAGTCACTAAAAGGATGTGAAATTGAATTGAAGAGCTATACATTACAGACCGAAGAGTAAGAACTAAAAGCAGATCAGCTGTCAGCTCAAGTGTAAGAGATGAAAGCAGCTGAAACTTAAGTCGATATCTCAGCCATGAAAATCAAATGTAATGTCAGTTGATATGTGATACCTGAAAGCAGTTGAATCGTAAGTTGAAGCATAAGAGTTAATAAATACTGTAAAGGTGTTAAAATGTCTTAAAATGTTAATTGTGGGAATCTGAAATATTGTATGATAGTTGCAGTTCAAGTTAAAGCACTGAGAGGAGTTGAGGTGTCTCTTGAAATCTGAGAGTGAAAGCAGTTGAAGTGCAATCACTGGAGCCATGTTAAATTTGTTGTCAGATTGTATAAAAGCACCCAAATAACAGTTATTAACAGTGTGAAGAGATGAAAACAGCTGAAATGTCAGTTGACATTCAAGCAGTGAAAGCAGTTGAATCGTCTGATGACGTCTAAGTTCGTTAGTGTTAAGTTAGTGTATGCAGCCAACATTTCAACATGTCAGCACATGCCTTTAAAACTCCATCGCCCAGACATGAAATCTTGTTAAAACTGAGGAACTCTTCATTGTGTATTTCAAGTAACATGGAGATGAGTGAATGAATTAAACAAAAATTAAAAAACAACTCAACATCATGAGGAACTTCTCTGTTCTTTGTGTTATTTGAGGTCATGTTGGTTTCTTACCAGCAGCAAGAAAGAAAGAAATAAGACCACCTGATAACCACGAAAGCCTCTCATTAAAAGATCAAGCTTGCATGCTGCAAACAAACACTGGAAATCTGATCACTGTGTTTTCTGTAGATTGTATGGGTTTCCAATAGCTCCACTGACAATAGAGGGCTTCATGTCATAGTGAGCGCACTCTCACACAGCCACACCATTGTCTCGCCCCTTGTCTTGTGGATTAGATTAAATGCAGTAGCTGGCCGGAGCTTGACGCAGGCACTGACCTGCAGAGAGCTCCTCACTTTATCTCACTGTGGTACCCGCTGACTGTGTCACTGAGAGCGGAGTTTCAGCTGCGAGGGATCACCCTGGTTCTTATCACCTACCCACCTGATAATCAGGACCTGAGCAACAGTAACATGGCTGTATAGATAAGGCCAGGGGGAAATGTAACTAAGTATATTTATTTACTCTCAGTAAAATTTTGAGGTGTTTTTTTTTTATTCTGCTTTATACTTTTACTTCTACTTCATTTTATTCCTTTACATTTATCTGACAGCTATAATCACACATCACTCTGCAGAAGCACATTTTATAAACAAACAGTAAACAAGTATATTACTTGAGTATTTCCATTTTGTGCTGCTTTATACTTCTACTGTACTACATTTCAGAGGCAGCCTACTTGTATTTCATTTATCTGATAACATCGGTTACTAGTTGCTTTGCAGATTCTGATTAATAATACAAAATATAATCAATAGATAAATGATGATGTATAATTATAGGCAAGAGATAAGGTCTAATGCCTGGGGGAAACTGACAAGCTAGCAGTGTATAAAGTAGTTAAAATTAGCCCCACATGAATGCATCAATAATTCTTATCCAATAAAATAATATAGATCATTCTGAAATGGATTATTTCAGTATTTCTACACTGTGGTATAAACTTTTACTACAGTAAAAGATCTCAGTACGTCTCCCACCACTGTTATTATACAACAAAGGACCAGTGTGTAGGACTTAGTGGCATCTAGCACTGTAGTTGCAGATGGCAACTTCCTCACTTCACCCTCCTCTTCCAAGAACAAAGGAGAAACTACGGTGGCTATGAAAAGTGCTATACAAATAAAGTCTGATTGATAATTATTCCTATATTCAGGGGATTACTAATGAAAACATATTTATGAATATTATATTCAATTTTTGCCAATAGATCATCCTAAAGGTTACACACTGGACCTTCTGAATCTGAATGGAGCCATTATGTCTGATGAATACTTTAATTAATTCATATTAATGTACTTGAGTTGAGAGAAATTTGTACTTGAATAAAAGCTCCGAGTGCTTCCACCACTTCTGCAAAAGGCTCACAGAGATCATCTTTGGAAAAATATATGAGGCATGCAGCTTTGACTGATATGACCAAACTAACATACAAAGCATCTTAAAACGCCCAACCTGACTCTATATGCGTGTGTACATTGTGTGCATGACAGGGGGGGTTGTATTGACCTATATACGTAAGCAGCACATAAAGGGATGGAGTGAGCGGCAGACGAGGGCAGGCTGAGGGGATTGTTCGTTCTCAGAGACACTCTGTGTCAGCCTGTAAGCTGCTCCAGCTGGACTCCACACCCACTCGCCTCTTACATAACCTCATACATTCCTCCTCCATATGCTCTATATGGAACGAGTACATTCTGATGTGACTGTGGTGTGGCGTTCAACGCCGATGGCAGAGTAGCATGCTCTATGAGGTGTGAGTGTGTAACGCAGTGGGAAGATCAGTGTTTTCTCCAGTGAAAAAAATAAAACAGGCCTTATTGTGCTCTAAGTGAATTCATTATTTTCTCCTCCCATCTCAGAAGACTAAGTTTCACCAGCAAGGGCGCTCTTTGTAACCCAAACAACACACAGATTGATTCTCTTTCCCAAAACAGAGAACACAGAGCGATCAGTCAGGCCCAGGTCTTATCATAAAGTAGAGGGGAAGAGCAGGGAGGGGGGATGATGCCTCTGTGTTGTAGGGGTTCAGTGGGAAAGCCTCCGTCTAAAAGGGAACATGGTGTTCCCAGCTTCACGTCTGAGTCTCCAGGCTGACAAGACAAAAGATCTCAGGCTGAAAGATTGGACAGCAGCTTTTATCTGAAACCAGACACCAAGACTTAATACACAGGATTTAAAGTTGAGATCTTTTGAGTCATATTACAGTTAAATACAGAGGCCTTGTTCAAATGTTATAATAATAATGTAGGAACAGTTTGACTGTAGAGAACATAAGTCCACAGAACTAGTGGTGTATTCAGATCTTATTATTACCTCAATATAATAATACTCTATTTAAAGAAATCCGATTGATGCAATATTGACTCAGAACAACCACAAAGATACGAAAAATGACCACAGAGACACAGAAGGGCTGGGTGTCTCGCTCCAGTGTAGGCAGGATGGTTGGCCTTTTACATGTCTCAGTCGGGCGGCACATTTTCTACCAGATATTTACTGATATTAGCATATTTCAACCACTAATAATGTTATTATGGCCAAGAACGAGGGCTTTAACCTTGAGTCTTAACACATTTATAGTGATTTTAAGAATGTGTTTTCCCATTTCAAACGTTTCTAAAGCTGCCCTTGGTCCCAGAATGCCTCAGTTCCTGATTTAAGTGCTGCATAAAACTAAAGTCACTTCCTCTATGCTTGACCTAGACTTCAGACATGAATAAAAATAGAACTATTTATTGATTAAAGCTAAAGCCATCAGACAATAGGTGAAACATTAACATCCTAATTGATAGCAGTACAAAGTTCACACAAGGTTAAACATAAACAAAAACAAGATGGTTTTTCTTATTCTGTGGATCTGTTTCTAGTTCTACATTGTACATCCTTTCTATTAACTATATTCCTAAACAGGCCTGGAAAGAATTTGCTGACTGCATTACTTTCTCATTATATTAAATCATTCATAGCTAGGGGAGCGACTTCATTATGGAGTTATGGATATTATCCTCACACTTTGTGAAGAAGCCTGTTTTCTTCACGGATGTTTTCTGCTACCACGCTGCTCTTGTGCTGTTCAGGGGACGTCAAACACACAGAAATGTTAACAACATCAGTGAGCGTGCTGGTTCTCATTACTTCTGCAGCACAAGGCAGCATATTGTAAGCCTGAGCCCTGCGCCATAATGTGGGCTTCACCAGCTTTCACATGAGACAATTTTACACAACGGCAATGCCTAGCAACGCATGTGGGCCACATACATCACATTACACAACAACAAACCTGTTTTAATCACAAACGACCTTTACTGTGGGAGCAAGTTAAACACCTACCGGAGGGCTCCTTCAAGTTCAATGTAACTAAATACATTTACTCAAGTTCTGCACTTAAGAACAGCTTTGAGGTACTTTTACTTTGAGTATTTCTGTTTTATGCACTATATTTATTTGGCATTTGTAGTTACTAGTTACTGTGAAGAGCAATATTTTTTATACAAACCTACAATCAGTGGTCACTTCATTAGGTACATCTCCAATAAAAATAATGATTCAAATAATAATACATTTGGTTTAGGTTAACAGTGTCAGAGTGACGTTAATTCAGCTGTTTATCAGCAGACAAGAATGTTGATATGAAATTATTGTCTTTTGTCTTTTTTACATCTAATGACAATTTGTTCCACAATATCTGCACATGGCAGCTACACTATTGTTAGGTAAAGACTGGGGTTATGACAACTTAACTATGGTTACAGTGTGTATAGGTTTAGGCAACTAAAACACTTGGTTAAAGCAACAACAAGGAATTTTCATTTTGTGTTGATTCTGGTGGCCCTGGTGGACAGAAGTGGTAGTGTTTCTACTTCCTTGTTTAATTGATTTGAAGGGGAATAAGACTGAATCCAACACAGTGGCTGGTATTAAGAATGGTCCTGTTTGGTAATACAGGTCATATTTTATAACCAGTTAAAAACTACTTGTAGTTTAAGTTAAAGGTTCAGAAGATATCATGATTATAATGAAAAGACAAACTTTAATTGCAAATGAACTGGACGTAAATTGTGAGGTGTGGAATCGTTTGATATGAACATAATTAGAAGAAGGTTGTGTGATCACAAATGATAAACTCTTTCCACCGTATCCAACAGCCACCTGAGCAAATTACATAAGATATGGTCAAAAGCTCTGGAAAAAAATAGATATTAGTAAGATTGTTTGTTAGTGGTGGTGTTGTACTTGACTGTAACACATCACAGTGAGGGGTGTTTTTAATGTTTTATCCATGAATTTATGGCAGATCACAATACTTCTTCCACCACTGCCAGTAAGTTAAAAGTATGCTGGAGGCCTCTTTAAGTTATGCAAATGTTTTATCAGTTCCATCCAAATTCACTCACAGTTTACAGCTGAGATGTATTTGTCTCTTGATTTCATGGTTAACTCAGAGGTATACTGAAACATGCCTGGATATTAAAGCAAACAATAGAGTGAGGTATTTACTCAGGGAGCAGTGCTGTAACCATAGAAAAGTGCAGAATATTCTGGGTGACCAGGTGATAAGAGCAAACAGACGGTAGGTGTGGCAGCCAGGTATATATTGCTGATGTAAGTGCAGCTGCACTGCTGAAAAGATACAAACCTTCATTTAGAATCACATTATTGACCCTTAGACGTCATCTTACAGCAGCTGATTGCCTGCCTATGTCAGGTTGACTGGACCTAACTTGTAAAGTGATAATCTCTGCTCTGTCTGGTTGTCTGGTGCTTTATCCCTGTCAGGTAGGAGGTTTTATAGCCGTTAAGCAACAGAGAGTGCTCTGCCAGAGAAGGCACAGCAGACGCTGCCGTTGTCTTGCCAAGTCTGTGATCACGCAGCCTCATGCTGGCAGGCCGGGTGGGTCAAAGACCTGCCAACCACACAGAGTTTCAAGAGGCCTTTCAACACCAAATGTCTCCCATGTCCCAAGATCTGTCAGTCACATTGCACTGAACTCAAAAACCCCTTGCAACACGCAGTCCTGACAAAAATAAAAAAAAGACGTATAAACAACTGTTTACATTAAGTTACTCATTTTCATTAAGCTGTAAGTGTCTTGCATGAGCAGATTTCTTGTTGCACATAAAATATGATTTATTATGTACTTTGAAACACTGTGCACGATGAAACAGCACATCCTGCTCACAACTATGGAGCCATTTCTGCGGTGAACTAAATGGCTGCAACCATTTGCTCTCAAGTTTCTCAAGACATTAACGTGACTTAGTTGACTTGTGCATCCCGGCAGAATATCAGTGTCACGGTTCAAGCCCTTTGAGATCTGTTTGATCAGAGCGTGCAATGACAAGTACAACTTTAACAGCTATAAATCTGAAGAGATATCACTCATTTACTGCCAGATATAATTCTAGAACAAATAATTTATAGGTTGCTTTTATAACATATTTTAGACCAGAAGAATATTACCAGCAGCTGAGACAGTTCCTGGTGTTAAAGAAATAATTCAACATTTTGGGAAACACCTGGAAGAGAGTTCAAGAAGAAGATTGACACCACTCTCATATCTGTACATTAAATATAAGGCTACAGCCAGCAGCCGGTTAGCTTAGCTTAGCATAAAGACTGGAAACAGGGAACGTCTGGCTGTGTCTGAAGGTAACCTAAAGCTGACTAATTAACACATTAACAAAAAACAGAAGAATAAAATCGACAATGTTATGTCTTTTTTTAACCCCGCACATAAAAGAGAACATTTTAATTTTTATACTCTGGTTTTTGTTCAAATTAAACAAACAAGATGTAATGTGTTAATTACTGAGCTTTGGAGGTGCTGGTAGGTGAATTTTGTTACTCTTGGACAGAGTCAGGCAAGCCTTTTCCCTTTCTGTTCATGCTAAGCTAAGCTAATCGGCTGCTGGCTGCTGCCTTATATTCATTGGACATATATAAAAGTGGCAGCTAACTCTTGGCAAGAGAGCTAAAATAAGCAGATTTCCCCAAATATTTACTTTCATTTAGGACTCAATGATAAATTAAATGACGGGTAAATAAGTAGATCTGATTGCTGTATTTTGAAGATTTCAGTTTTAACCAGTTTAAAACCTGGTTTCTATTCACGTTCGCAGTCTGGCCAGCTGTCACCAGTTTTGTTGACCCAGTTTATCTGAGTGGGCTGAGGCACACTGACCAGCAGAGCCATTTTGATTTGCAGCCATTTGTATGGTCCATTGTGAGTGGAAAGAGAGGAGGACTGCAGCCTCGCACCACAGGGCTCACACAGCACTTTTTATGCAAACTCTCATCCCTGCGGCGCTCGCTGCTGCTGGTCAGAGGAGCACCAGTTTGTTTGACCATGTCTGCCCTCAACTCGCTTCCTGGATGCCCTTCATCACACTACAATCTCTTAATCACCGCAGTGCCTTTGAGAGAAAGAGAGAAAAAAAACCCTGTTGCCACCGGATTGGCTGCTCTTGGTGGAGCTGTTGCTAAGGGGAGGGTTTCACTCAGTGATGGATAGATGTGGCAGCTGGGGGGGCAACCAGTTTTGAGCAACATATTTATCAATTTAATGTTTCATTTATACTCCGCTGCCATCATGTTCAATGTGACAAAGCTGCAGAACTATGTGATTGATATCCTCTAAATCTCCACAGACTCTTGGAGGTTTTAAAGATCATGTTCTCTGTGCCACCAGGGTGCCATTTATTTTTTTTTGTCAAGTTTATTGTCTCACCCAAATAAAGTCTTATCACTTCTGATGTGGCAAAGCACTTATCAGCTTTTATAGCCGTCTTTCAGCTGTTATCCCCACCGTTTGAGCTGATTAGTGGACCGTAAATGTCAGCAAAAATATTAGATTGAGATGAGAAAGGACAAAAATAGATTGTGGGCTGACGGGGTTTGTTACATCCTGGCACAATGTGTTTGACAATATAAGCACAATAGCATTTAAATGTCACAGTATCTTGTAATTTGTATTTAAAACAAGCTGATTTGAGGAAAAGATGTTCCAAAGCCACTGTTGCATTTCACTTTTAGAAACTCAGTTTGTAATTGAGCCAGTTTCTGAACAAAATTCTCAACTTATTAAAGTACAGTGCTAACACAGACCAGGTGCATTTGAAATGCTACAAAAACATTGCAGGTGATTTGCCTGTGAGCACTACCACCCATTTGCATTATACATCAGTGATGTAAAAAGGTGTCAATTTATCAAAGTTCTGTTCGAGAGCCCTGACCTCTTTTACAACACTACTTTTATATCTTCTCCTTTCAGGTAAATCCTGAGTTAAGCACTTTTAAAACGCCAACATTACTTAAAGCTGCTAAACTACATGAAAGAGGAGAGGGTCAGGTAACTTGTCATTTGCATGTTAATGCATGTAAAAAAAAAAAAAAAACACAGCACTACTACACATTCCTGCACAGCTTCAAGCTCTTACAACAGGTTTGTTTTTAACTGAGCTACTTAGAGGCATTACCAACATCCTTCCTGTTAGAAGTGAGAAGTGACAAACAGGAAGACAACATTAAGTTTCCAATTATTTATTTCAGTTTTACCGCATTTCTGCTTCAATATAAAATTGGTTTTGAAATCTCCAAGGACAAACAAATGAAATCATTTCATCAGGAACACCCTGATGAACCATTTAAGCAGTCAGACAATGGGGAGGTAACTGAACAGGGCATGAAGGTATACAAAAAGTCAAGGCACGCCATGTTACAGTAATATCAGGTGGAAAGATTTAAAACCTCTGCAGATATATAAGAGCCCTTCAGCTCAGCATTACAATGTTTTACAGGAGGGACAGAATAACCAGCATTCAATTTCTCCTACAGTCAGAAACCTTCTTTTATTCACAATCTGGTGGCAAATTCATGTTCAAACTTGAAATTGAAAAGACAAAAAAAACAAGGGAGGGCAAGGTTCTGCATAAACCACAGCTGTGCTTCATCTGGACTTGGGGACAGATTCAGTAAACCTCCACCGAGCACTAAGCGTCGACCTCAGGCAGAGGGACAGGTGCAGGCGTCACCGGTTTCAGGTATGTTTGGTCGGTGGAACAAGAGGGAAGTTGGAGTGTCGCTACTCAGGAGTGAGAGAGGTCATAAAGTGGTTACCCTGGTCAGTTCCCTGTCCATTGAGATCTATTAGGAAGAGATTGGGGGCTCTTCTCAACACATCCCATTGTGCAAGTCAAGCAGTCCGGGGGGTGGGGGGGCCGAAAGAGAGAAGACAGTGACTTCTATCTCATGAAGTTTCCGCCCCCGATTTCTCTCTTGTATCTGTTGGTGAGGTGGTCGGCTTGCAGCGTGAGCTTGGACAGAACTCCAAACAGTCCCCTGAGGTGATAGTGAAACTGGTGCTCCAGGTCCGAGTTGTCATCCAGGAGCAGGTCTCCGGTGACCGGCTGCTGCTCCTCCTGCTTCACGGCCATCTCCAGGAAGCTGGCGCCGCTGCTCATCTCCCTCTTCAGCAGACCCCACTCCATGTCGTTCTTTATGGACTTGAGGAGCAGGTAGTGCTCGTACATGTCCCTCTGCTTGTTGGGACACGGCAGTTCGTGATTGTTGTTTGGCTCCACCTTGCTGGCCGCCTGCTCCTCCAGAGGCACATCCCGCAGCAGGCTCGGCACCATGATGGTCTCGTCCATGTTGTTGGCAGCTGCTATGAAGCGGTGCATGACATTGATGAGGGAGTGCTTGTTGCTGGCTGAGTCGCTGCTGATCTGCATCATTTTGAAGGCTTTGGGGTTGGCTTTGTTACAGTGTAGAGCTGGCAGGTGGGGCTGCTTAAGGCAGAGCTGCTTGGTGTTTTTAGGAGGTGGCTGATCTGCAAGAGGAAGAGAGGAAACATGAGGATGCAGGAAAGGTGCACAGCTTGCTGCAAAAGGAAAAATAAGGAAACCTAAAAAAAAAAAAATTCCAAGCATGGTGCACTTTGAACACATTTACACATTCAGCATGGACACAAAGGCAACCAATCCATCACACACACACACACACACACACACTAGAGTACAGCTAGGCAGCAGGAAATATGATGAAACATAAGGAGCTCGTCTCTCATCTTGTCCAGAGATGAACCACACTTCTAGCACCCAGAAACCCCCACAATTCATTTCAACATTAACAATCATCTTCCTCTCTGCCGCATTGTAATGCACGAATTACTTCATTATGACCTTGACTTCCTGGTATTACAAACCCCTACACAATATCCGCGTCAGGGACCTTGAATAGTCCAATAAAAGAGGATGTAGACTGACCTGAACCACGAGGTAAACCTGAGGAAAAAGCTTTGTTGACGTGCTGTTTAGATAAATCAAGTCTTCTCAGGGTCCACACACACACCACCACGCCGTGAAGGAAAGTACAAATTTCCCCAACCGACTGGCGGCTGGTCCTTGCTTTTATACCGGAGAAGCCGGGTTGGGGTGGAAGGAAACTCTTAAGTCCGCCCTCTTTGTGTTTCTCCACCGAGCCGATTGGGCCGCAGGGAGGATGTGGGCGGACTCTCAGAGCATCTGATCCAAAACGGACCAATAGGACATTAAATCACAGCTGCCAGTCAAATGTATTTTGTCGAGGGCTTGTCTGCAATTAGCTGCACCGTATTTACTCCTCAGCGTTTCCAGGCCGTTTGTAGCCTGAAGGCAACACTGATGCAAGTTGGCACGTTGAGCGTCAGGTGCGCACTTTACCTGTTGGGGGGGGTTGTATTAAAAAAAGTGTAATGATGCTGCGACATTTCCTGTTAAGTTTGAGCTGGTTTTAGTCGCTTTTTAACCTCCCAGCCACTGTATCTACAGCTGCCTCTGTTTGTTTAGGTTACACAGCACCGCCACCTGGTGGTTGGGTTGTGTTTGTTGAACAGAAACAACACGTTAATATCAAATATCACATATTGAAAGGCTCAGTTCCTCTGCAGTGTTCTATATAAACAATCCTGACTTACCGGATGGTTTCAGTTTGATTTGAGGTGTCACACTGATCCTTCAGGTTTATCTGCACAGAGACAGCCAGCAGTGCTGAGAGAGGAGCAGCACAGGTGTATCTAATGAAGTTAATTAATAGTGAGGCAGCAGTGTTGGTGTTGTGCTTGTTGGCTTACTGGGACATCATTAATGTGACCAGTTACACCTGTGATCCTCCTGCGGTGAGTCAGGACAATAGGACTCACTTTGAACATTTCTATGTTTAATTATCCATTATTGTATAGAAATATTACAAAGATGAATGTAAAGCTTAGAAAAACATTTTTTCCTTGCAGAAATAGATTTTTAAAATATAATTTAGTGACACTGGTGGATCCCAACCCAGGAAACTCCTACAGTCAATACTTTTAGACTTCATTATACAACATTCAGTGTTTATCTAACACAACGTCTCTTTGAGGCGAGTGCATGAGTTTGAGTTCATTTATCCTTGACTGTGATTTCATTAGTCAGAATGGACAAATCAACATATTACAAACATACTCAGTTATCTGTGGTCTTATTAAAGACAAATACGACTTGAAGAGGACACACACATTACTGTATAATTAAAAATAATAATAAATAATAAAATAATTAAATTGAGTAACTTAAAACTTGAAATCAAAGATTAATGTTGTGAAATGTAGACATAAAACCTTTGTTGTTAGTCTACTTTACTATCATTTCAGTCCCTTCTCTCCAGCTACAGCAGAATATGACCCAGCTGGACAATGTGTTGATATATAAATACTGTGAAACCTGCTTTACATATCCTGCTCTACATCAGTGTAATAATTTGTCTGCATGAGCAAAAAAGTGACTGGGTGGACTGAATACCAACACACTACAGTACGAAAATCGTCAAAATATTGAAAAACTAAATGCCTTCCACCTTTTAAAGGGACCCCTGACAAGACCCAGAATAACTGAGTCATGTCTGCCTGCCAGAATATTTGTTTTTTTATTGCATCTTTTCAGATGAATGAGGAGCAAACAGCTGTGAGACAGACACACCCTGAGCTCCATGCAAATCCCTCAGCTCGCACACACTGTTAAAGATACTTTCATCTTTATTTTTTTTCAAGTATTTCACATGCATCCACAAAAGAATAAGAATTTAACACTGACAACTGTGATATGAAGTTGGCTGAATGTAATTGGCACGCATGAATGCAGGCTTTCAACAATACTGGCCTTACTGTAAATCAAACACATGATTTCAGGGTGGCAACCTCTCGTCCATCGCTCAGGCTCATCTGGGCTTCACACACAGTAAATCACTTTATTTTAACATTTATCAGCTTATTGTCTAGATTTTTTCTGCTCAGCTACAGACTAGTTTTAGCAAAATTACAAAATAAGGCAGCTGCATTATACAAAGACATAAGAAACAGACATGTTGACAATTGGTAGAGTTAATGAACTGAAATGACAGTGACAACATCTATGTGATGACATCTAGGAAATCCATAATTAAATTCCAGAAGTAACGAATGTTCTCCGAAATGTCCAGGTCCCTTTTTATTTTTGGTCAAACTACTCTGCAGATAATGTCTCTTTGACATTATTCCCTTCTGCTCGTCTGTCATTGGTGAGACTGAATATAAGAAGCAGCAGTGGGTGTTTTCCCCTCTCTAAAATAATATCAACTAATACAAACACAATATTAAAATCACAGGAGATTCTTTCAATTCAACTTGCACCAGGAGCTGCCCATCAGTAACCTGCGAAAACACACCGAGCACACATCAGACAGATTGTTAGACGCCTAATCTGCTCATTTGCATTTGAACATTGGATCATTAACTCACTGCTGCAGTTTCACGTTCACAGTCTGTGTCCGTACTAATTTGTGTAAAACATTGATTTGCAGTGTTTACCGATATTGAATAATGTTACCAAATAACAAAGTCTCACCTGTGGAAGGTCACTGTTAGACCATCTCATACTGGTTGTTGGTTATGTATCGAGACAAGCAGCAGGACAGGAAGATCCCAATGAGCTGAGACAAGACACAGAAACATAAGACACAATTCCACTCAAAATACAACTAATCTTTGTTCTTCTTGTGTGAAAGGAAATATTATGTTATTCTACAACCTGGATTGTAAAGTTTTTCTCTCTTTTCTATCATTGATAAAAACATTTCACAATATAGCTGTTACATGCAGCTCCCCTGCTGGTCAGACACATGACGTGTCAATAATGCGTTTCTAGTGTAGTAACTCCCCTGCTTCATCCTCCCCTTCCAAGCATGAAAGAGAAACTAAAGTGGCACCAATTACACAAACTATCTGGTCTAAACTATTTTTTTCAAAGTGAAAATGAAGCTGAAAGTTATCTATATTATCTGGTTGAACTTTGACCTGCTGCACTTAGTTTACAATGTGATGGTTGATAATAATCAACATGTTAGTAGGGATGGGCAAAAAATAAAATCTGATTATTTTCACACCATATCCAATTTACAATTTTAATAGTTGTTTTTTTTCCATTAAAAACAAAAGTCACCATATCTTTGGTGATGTGACTCTTCCCATATGGGATTCTATGGGAAAATTATTCTACATGTTTTTTTGTATAGACACTAGCAGACTACTAGACACCTGTATGGCCTCACTTTCTAACGTCTGTAGTTAAAATCTAAATTTTTTGCATCATTTATCATTTTAAAATATAAAAACAAGGTTCTTTGGGTTAGAGTCACAAATCTTCATTTTTGAGATAAAAACAAAACACACACACACACACACACACACACACACACACACACACACACACACACACACACACACACACACACACACACACACACAGCTATGGAGCAATGTTTGGGTGGGTTCCAAGTTAATTCTGAGCACCAAGTCATCTGTCCAGATGTTACTCTACTAGACTCTCTTGCTGCCTGTGTCACTGCATCCCCAGATCTCAACAATAACATTTGTGAGTAAAATGTTTCCTTAACCAACAGCAATGATGTCCAAATGCTTTAAACCGCCACAAGTACAGCAGTGTCCCATTTGTTCTGACACAAAGTACCTGAAAGAACAACATATGATGTACCTGGAAGAACGCAATCCCAAAAGAGATCCCTGCAATGATTCCCAGGTTGTCCTCCATCACAGTGGTCACCAATGCAAAGCAGCCCTAGACAGCAGAGAGATTTATAGAGCACAAACATAGCTGGACAGTTCATGCAAACTGATACTTTCTCCTAAAACAAACTTAAAGCCATTTAATCAATTTAAAACTACTACTATCTAGTGGTGGCGTAGGCAGTGAACTCACCGTTGTGTACACCTCTTTCCCAGCCAGGTCGAGGTCCTTCAGGGTCTCCGGGGAGCATTTGGTGTTGTCTTTACAGCAGCTGGCAGGGATACCCATCACTTTAAAGTACGCTGTGTCCTTCCAGTCGGTGTAATTTTTCGCCCCGCAGCAATGCAGCTGTATGGAAACATAATTAAAACAACGTTGTAGAAAATGTCTTGAAGTGGGTTAAAAAAATGTTTTTAATAATTAAAATAACAGCCAGATATTGTCGTTCTTGCAATGAGTGATGCCACTGCAGATGTTTCGGATGATTTGGGAAAACAACTGCAGTGACAAGAGCAACATGCTTGAAAGTTTAAACCCACAGAGAGGAGTGCAGCTGCCCTTTTAAAATGTTCTTATGTAAACAAGAGTTCTTTAGTTTGTACAGTGAGACAAAGTCAGATAAGAGTAACACCATTAGTGTAATGTAAAACCTCCCACTCACAGTCATCTGGATGCCGTCGACTGCAGTGCCGATGGCGTCCGTGCTGTTGTAGTTCTGCATAGCATTTTCAAAAGCAACACCTATCTTGGCCTTGATCTGGTGAATTCAAAACAAAGCAGATTATATATATTTAGTAAGCTGATGAGGTTTATTATTTAAACATCTTACAAGGACCAGTATGTAGGATTCAGTGGCATCTAGCAGACTGCAACCAGTTGAATACAGCTCAGCCTTGTGTGTAGGAGAAACTACAGTGGCCACGAAAAGTGACAAAAAATGCCAAATGGCCAATCTAGAGCCAGTGTTTGGTTTGTCTGTTCTGGGCTACTGTAGAAACATCGCGGTTTAACACTGCGGACTCCCTCTGCTGTTGTTGGAGGTAACGTGTTATTGTAATTCCACTACTTTTGGTGGTAACTACTAATGTATGATATAGTAATGATCTAATGTCACTCAACCTCACAGTAGCCCAACACAATTCAGTCTTTTCACCAAATAATTATCCATTAACTCATTACTGTAGCAAAGCTCAGTCAATGTGTACATGCGTGTAGGTCTCCTACTAAATCCTTCTGTCTACTAACCACTGCAGTAAGTGTGGCTTACAGGTAGGAACTCTAGTCACTTCTGCGCTCTGGTGGTCAGGCCCACAGCAACGCTAAAATAACATAGCTGACAGCTGTGTGCATTAACAAGACAACTGAATCAGATATTCAAAAGTAATGCAAAAGTTATTTTCCCTTGTAAAAAATTACTTTTACATGCAGTAATTGGTAACTATAACTAATAACAATTTTTCAGTGACTGTCCCTTTGTAGACATAAATGGCTCATTCTAACGCAACAGTTATTATTTTCAGGTGATAATACACTAATGAAAACATGCCTATATTAAAAAAATATATATAAATATGTTCCATTTCTGCCAATAGATCCTCCTAAATGTTACCCACTGGTCCTGTAATGGTTTGGACAAGTAACTCACCTCATGTCTGAAGATAAAGCCTGAGATACCGGCCACAAGCTCAGCCAGGAACACCAAGGTCAAAAACATGGCATACTGAAGGAAGCACACAAAGAAAACTATTACAAAGGGTCACATCTGATGGGAATTTTTCAGGGAACTTATTGCACCTTCACTGACCAGTTTGAGCATCCATGGGCTGCCGCGGCACGTAGCAAAGCAGCCAAACAGTCCGAAAATAACGATGATGGCTCCGGTCCCGATGAGGACATATGGTGCATTGGTGCTCTCCTCAGAGGCCAGGGTGAAATAGTCCTCCAGGCTCACCTTCCCCCACACCCCGACAGCCAGCAGGATCACGCCTGTGAACTGAGGAAGACAGCAGGGCAAGTCAGCACCGGCGTCAAAGAGCCAAAGAGAGAGAGATGAACAGATTTTTAGAGCCGTCTCTGACACAAAACCTAAGATTAAATCCTCAAAACCACTTGATCGATTCCACACTGGTCTAGTTAGAGTTTAGTAGCATTTTATCAGATTAGAATCCTTTTAAGTCCTTATCACATCTATAAAATACAATCTTAAGGTTTATCTTTCAATGATATTAAGTAAGAAAAATAAAAAATAACTTGTTTAAGTAAGAGCTAAATTTGGAACTGGTTCCAAAATGAAATTGGATCAAACAAAAATGACAAAAGATTGACTCCCTAAACGTAAAGACTATCTGCTTTGTTACATCTGATATAGAAACTGAATACTTTGAGGCTGTTGGTCAAGCCAGATCTTTGGGCTCTGGGAACAATTTTCAATATCTTCTGATATTTGTTTGATGAAGTGAGAAAATAATGGGCAGACTGATGGCCCGTATAATTTTTCCAATAATTTCCCGCTTCACAAATGTGAGAATTTCATGCTTTTCTGTGTCATATATGACAACATGTCATATCTTTGAGTTTTGAACTGAAAACAAGAAATCGATAAGTCTAATCTAAATGTCGACCAAAATTTTTCTAAAAACTCGACCTGTCACACCAGCTAACGTCTTCCATTGGTGGAAGCTATCACTATTAAAAAGCGCCAGGCCTCTTAACGCGGCTCTTTAAATATGAAGTTCTGCTGTGTACCAAGCTGTGATCATGCATACAGTGCCTTGCAAAAGTATTCACCCCCCTTAGCTTTTTACCTATTTTGTTACATTACAGCCTTTAGTTCAATGTTTTTTTAATCTGAATTTGATGTGATGGATCAGAACACAATAGTCTAAGTTGGTGAAGTGAAATGAGAAAAATATATACATAAAACAATTTTTTAGAAATAAAAAACTGAAAATTGGCATGTGCATATGTATTCACCCCCTTTGTTATGAAGCCCATAAAAAGCTCTGGTGCAACCAATTACCTTCACAAGTCACATAATTAGTGAAATGATGTCCACCTGTGTGCAATCTAAGTGTCACATGATCTGTCAGTACATATACACACCTTTTTTGAAAGGCCCCAGAGGCTGCAACACCTAAGCAAGAGGCACCACTAACCAAACACTGCCATGAAGACCAAGGAACTCTCCAAACAAGTAAGGGACAATGTTGTTGAGAAGTACAAGTCAGGGTTAGGTTATAAAAGAAAAAAATCCAAATCTTTGATGATCCCCAGGAGCACCATCAAATCTATCATAACCAAATGGAAAGAACGTGGCACAACAGCAAACCTGCCAAGAGACGGCTGCCCACCAAAACTCACGGACCGGGCAAGGAGGGTAGCACAGAGACCTAAGGTAACCCTGGAGGAGCTTCAGAGTTCCACAGCAGAGACTGGAGTATCTGTACATAGGACGACAATAAGCCGTACGCTCCATAGAGTTGGGCTTTATGGCAGAGTGGCCAGAAGAAAGCCATTACTATGCGAAAAGGCATGTGGTAGACTCCCAAAATGTATGGAGGAAGGTGCTCTGGTCTGATGAGACTAAAATTGAACATTTCGGCCATCAAAGAAAACGCTACGTCTGGTGCAAACCCAACACATCACATCACACAAAGAACACCATCCCCACAGTGAAACATGGTGGTGGCAGCATCATGCTGTGGGGATGTTTTTCAGCAGCCGGGACTGGGAAACTGGTCAGAGTTGAGGGAAAGATGGATGGTGCTAAATACAGGGATATTCTTGAGCAAAACCTGTATCACTCTGTGCGTGATTTGAGGCTAGGACGGAGGTCCACCTTCCAGCAGGACAATGACCCCAAACACACTACTAAAGCAACACTTGAGTGGTTTAAGGGGAAACATGTAAATGTGTTGGAATGGCCTAGACCTCAATCCAATAGAAAATCTGTAGTCAGACTTAAAGATTGCTGTTCACAAGCGCAAACCATCCAACTTGAAGGAGCTGGAGCAGATTTGCAGGGAGGATTGGGCAAAAATCCCAGTGGTAAGATGTGGCAAGCTCATAGAGACTTATCCAAAGCGACTTGGAGCTGTGATTGCTGCAAAAGGTGGCTCTACAAAGTAGACTTTAGGGGGGTGAATAGTTATGCACATTGACTTTTTCTGTTATTTTGTCCTATTTGTTGTCTGCTTCACAATAAAAAAAATAATAATCTTCAAAGTTGTGGGCATGTTCTGTAAATTAAATTATGCAAATCCTCAAACAATCCATATTAATTCCAGGTTGTGAGGCAACAAAACACGAAAAATGCCAAGGGAGGCGAATACTGTTGCAAGGCACTGTATATCGCTACTCAGACCAGTGATCTGCTCCGAATCACGCAAATACCAGGGATACTTTTAATTAAGAACCATGATGGGCTGAATCCAGTGAAAACACAATTTCCCTTATTGATTTCCTTTATTAAATCCTCTCTGTTCTCAGGGGAGGAAATGCAGATGAGGAGAAGCAGCTGATTTAGAGAGGCATATTGGAGCTCTGACTCACAATGTGTGAGAGTAAAACATCATATAGCCTCTAGCATTGTTCGTAAACACCATATATTTGATATTTGAACTGTCAGTCATAAGATACATGATTCATATGCTGCAGGTGATTTATTTACCTGTCAACATTTAAGTAAAGACACACCAGGGGAAACCCTCACTAGCCTTAGCCTGAGGTTTAATCATCTCAGCATCTTTTGCTTTAAGACTGCCCACACAAGTCATTAGCCTGAGGGGAGGCATCAGCTCAACCAGCCAAGAGCAATAAATTGCCAGATAAAAGCACTGACCTGAACTTTGTGTTAGCAGCAGCAGCCTGAGATGGCTGTTTGCTCGGTACAAAGATTAACGGGGGGGAACAGTGATAACTGCTCATTTTCTTCTCAAGACAAGCTTGTGTTGAGACTTTCTTTACATGTAATCAGAGATGCAATCACTAGCAATCATTTTCATCATCAGTTATTATGCAGATTGTTGTGTTGATGAATCATTTTCTTAACAGAATGTCAGAAAATAGTGGCAATGCTTGGTATAACTTCCCACAGCCCAAGTTCATGTATTCACACTTCTTTCATTTGACCAGCAGTCCGAACAATTAGTCGATTAATTTATAAGCAGACTTCCAGAAAATTAATCTGCAACTTGTTAACAATTCATCTTTAAGTAATTTGTCAAGTTAAAATACCAACATTTCTTGTCCCTGGGGATTGAGGATTTACACATTTTCTTTGTCTCGTTGACAATAAACCTGAATATCTCTGAGTTATGAACTGTTGGTCAGACAAAATAAGACATTTGAGGATGTTGCTTCCGGCTACAGGAAACTGTACTGGCATTATCACAGTTAATCAAGCACTGCTGATTAATAATCAAAATAATCATTAGTCCAACATCAAGTCCTCAGATCTCTCCCTAAAGGTTTCCTGGAAATAATTAACTTTGAACTAATATTAGAAGAAACAGAAAACACTGATGCTAAACTTTTTACTTGCTTAATTCCAGTTAACTGCTAGTCGAACAGCATTTAATGTAACATTACAGCTGTACATTAAAACTTTAGAAAACTACCTCACACTAACACAAAACCAGAAGGTGCTGGATGCAATGTTTTGATTTTTTTTTTTTTTTTTTCCTTTTTTTTTTTACATTGAAAATGTGAAATTTGCCTACAAGCAAGCATACAACTTAATATGTGATGGTAAATAAAGAAAAGCACAGTTAAATTAATTATCCTTAACATAAGCTCTTTATATTGAATTATTTGGAAATTAAGTAGCTCGAAGATAATTTTTTTTTAATATGCAAAATACCCTTATGTAAATTGCATTTAGGGAAACCCATAATCAATCATTAAAAATAGCGAAAACGAATCGATTAACCAACTAATTGTTGCAGTCTATGTACAATTAAGTTGACTGCAGAACAACAAGAATGGTGGTGTTAATGTAACTGTAACCGCTGTAACGTTTAACGTTCTAATAACTGTTCTGTAGTTAACTGACACAGAACAGCTAACGGTAGTTTTTTCAGAACGTTGATAAATGAGGCCGAACATCTGCTCCAACGTCTCCAACGGTCGGTAAAAGCCAACAAGTGGCTCTTTATGTAACTCCACTTTTTACCGGTGAACGGCTACTCAACATATTTTAACTCCGAGTGAGTCTCTGTCGTGATTTGAGAAAACGATGCCTTGTTGGCACCGCCGCCGCTTGTAGCCCATTGTTGCTCCTTTACGCTAGCTTGTTGTCCCCCATTACATGTCAGGCAAACTCACCCAGAATATGAGACTGTAGGAGATGAGGAAAGTCTTCAGGCAGGTAATCACTGGCTTCGTCTGAAGCCGTCGAGACGGCGGCGACATGGTGCTGTTTTTGTTTTTGTTTTGCTTTTTACTTTAAATTGAAAAAGAGAGAGGAAAAGTTCACTTCACAGCGCCCTGAAGGCGAGAGGGGAGAAAAAACTTCGGGGATAAATCCTAAGACAGGAGGGGGGAAGTGTCGTCACTAACCCAGATTCACTTTCCTGAAGGAACACCGAGCTTCCACACCAACGTCACTGCTGCAGTACCACACACACACACAGCCTTCAAAATAAAACACTTCCTGCATCGTTTTAGACAAACGTGGCTCATGTGAAGGGGGGGTATTTGTCTCATCAGCAGTGGTGTAGTGGTACCTAGAGGAATTGGGTATACACTATACAATTTATGCCTCATATTCAGTTTTTAAAGCGGCGGAGTTCAGAATAAATCTCCTGTTATATGAACAGTGACTACTCTTGCATTTTGACAATGAACTGACAATAAAGGATCATTATGAAATTAACATTAGCCACAGAACAATCAATTCACTTCAAGACAATATTGCCAAAGCATTAAGAAATTGTAGAAAAACAACAACAACAAAAAAACAATATATCAACAGTACTGGCCCAAAGACTAAAGGCTGAGACAACTACATACAGTAATTTTGCATTTTGCAAGTGATATTGGACAACTATATCATGCTGTTGCCATCCTATGTGCATCCTGTGCTCATTGAAAATATGATTTTAAGGGGCGGGTCCTACAAGCACGATTTGTGACATCACAAATAGTTTGATGAAGATCCATATTCATAGATTCTCGGATGTTTAATGAGATGGAAGAAATGTGGAAATTAAAAAACATATCAGACACATTATTATTCCAAGCAGTTTATGTGTGTTACATTTCTGGAGGGGATCTTTAAGTACAAATAAATAATTTATATTGTATTATTGAATTATAATTATTGAAGCACAAATGTGTAAAACACTTGTTTGTTTGATCAACAAACAAAACAAAATGTTTCATCACGAAATTTTGACATAAATTCGGTAATCTGAGCATACTGCTAAGTCAAATTATGAGATATCGATAAAAAATTAGGCTTACTGCCAGCTCAAGTCAAGATTTTGATTTTCTACCTTACAGTTTTTACTTTAAATGTGATTTAGTAATGTGATGGATTTTGACCCTTTAAGCTAAAAATGATTTCTTTCAACAACTAATCCAAATACATCCCTTAATATCTTTACGTTTTACTAGCAAGTTTGACTTTTTAACTTAGTATGTAAATATATGTTTTTATTTTGTGGGCAGTAGCTCTATTTCCTGCCTCATGCTGTCTGACTTTAATTATTATTCATTTGATGATGTGACACTTGGTATGGGCTAAATTACATCAGCTGAGTAAATACAATTATCACAACACTCATAAGATAAACATGAAGATTTCTTTTTTTTCTAATCTAATTTCTACATAAACGATGTTCTCCTCTGGCAGTTTATCACAGCATTAAACATCACTTAGACCTCCTGTGGGACATATTCTGTCTAAATCACATGTAATGACACTTAATACATTATTATATTAGAATCATATGAGTGGACACTATAAATATAACAACCGACCTGTGAGGTCTATTTTCTGTCTGTAAAACACTTTTGTAAACATGTGCTAAATAAAGGATATTATATATTATTATTATTGTTGTTGTTATAAGAACTTAACAACTTTAATAACAATATCATCAGGACAATATAATTTACTATAGGATTATCTATCGTAATCAGGAGAATTAAAAATGTATAATAAGTCATTAAAGCCACCACTGATCTCAGTAGTATCATATTAGAGAGAATGATTCTTCTGAATGGGTTTATATGTTTTCATTTGCAGCCTACAATAACCTTCACTCTCAAGGCTTATGAGCTGTGGGGGTGGGGTTTTATATAATGGCTCGATCATCATGTTTAATGCAGCGGTGGGAGGAAACACACAAACATGAGGAGTCCGACTGCGCCACCAAGTGGTTTTTTGACTTTGATGATGAACTAAAAAGAATCTTTGTTTTACAGAAAGTGCGGAGTGTCTGCTTGACGGGAGCGCTTCTTGTCCTCAGTGGGGACATTTAAGTGTTTTCAGCCGTCAGTCCAACCGGCTGTGGACTTTATCCGGAATATAACTTTTTTGTTGGTCTCTGGGATCTGAACCAACCTGCTCAGTAAAAACTTTTTTCTATCCAGGAGGGTCTTCTGTGCGTTTCTGACATGCCTCTCAGCCCCTTTGTTGCGTTTGTGTTCATTTTATACTTCACAGGTGAGTCTTTGCGTTATTTAAACTATAGGAAAACCCCTTAAAATCATTTCTTTAGTTGTGTGTTCTTGTTTGTGGATATTATTTAAGTTAAGTCAGGCATTAATTCTTTGTAAATCTTTACTAAAATGATCTAAAAAATATATATCTAATATGACTGTTAGAGGGAAGTCACTGAAACATACAAATCCCGTCCCTGCAGTTGGGAAATACCTTCATCTCAGCAGTAATAACAACTGTATTAGACGCAGATGTGCTGAATGTTTGAGGTGACTGGATGAATGCAAATGGAGCCCACTCTTCCCTGCAGGAATGAAGAGCTGGGGGATACAGCTCCTTCTCACAACATCTCCCAACATGCAACTGGACAGAATCCAGTCAAAATGAATTTAAAACAAGCTGCAGTCGAGCTGCCTTCCTCCTCAGGTGCTCCCCTGCTTGCTGACCAGTCAGTTTAATTACAGCTCAGCTCCAATCCCTGCCTGTTCATTACCGAGGAGACCCCCTTAGGGACCAAGTGTGCTAAAGCCTTCGTTTAATCCTGCAAGATAATCACGTGACCTGAGATTCACCCTGAAGAAGCTCAGGTGATAATACAGAGTGATTGTAAGGATGCTGGTCATTATCTCACCTTTGTCATTAGAGACAGAAGAAGCCTTTAACATGGTAACTCAAACAGATACACCTTCCTCTGGTGTGACTCACCCTGCTACAGCGTACAGTGTCTCCGTGGTAAAGTCTGTACTGTGAGTGGTGCCTGATGCACAGTGTGTGTCAGTGTCTTGGTATTCTACACCCCCTAGTAGTAGTAGTCTGATCCTTCAGTGCAACAATCTAAAAACATCACAAGTAAAAGTTCTGTATCAAAATCCTGCTTTAGTAAAATTATTAAAAAACTACTTTATATAGTGTTTAGTAGTTTATTCCTGAGGTTCCCAACCTAGGGGTCGGGCCCCTCCAAAGGGTCACAAGATTAATACAAATGATACTAACTTTATATGTATAGCATCTTTTAAAAACAGAGTTTACAAAGTGCTTTGACAGACATACCAAAATGGTTGTCGTGATACACAAAATGTTATTAAATATAAAAATAAAGAAGACCAAAATACAATTATAAGAGCAGAATAGAATCCATAAAAAAGACGGAGTGGATGGAGTAAAAATGAAGAAAAACTAAGTTCTGCCACACAAATCTCAATGAATTTAAATGGACCTCAAACAGTTATTTAAATGAAACCATTGCAGACGAAATCTCTCTAACAACTCAATAAACATCTGAAAACATGACCAGAGGCAGAGACAGAGCTGCAACAGTTAGTTGATTAAATGATTAAATCTGCAAGTATTTTAGAAATCAAATAATAATTTTAATAACTTTTTAAAGCACAAAACATTTTCTGGTTCCATGTATCTGATGCTCTTCTTTGTCGTTCAAGATATCAATATCTTTGACTGTTGGTCAGACAAAACAACAAAGACTTTATAGTCATTTTATAAGAAATTATAGTTTCAGAGACTTTATAGACAAAATTAATGATCTAGAAAATGACTAAGACTTAGTTGAAACTGTGCTTTTTTGATAGGGTTCATAAACTAACTGCAGGGAACCACTGATTTAATATGTATTATCATACTGTATATAGTATAGTATAAAGTAGCATAAAATGGTCAATTAAAGTCCAAGTCCCTTAAAAAATGTACTCAAGTACAGCTCTTGAGTAAATGTGATTCTTTTCAGCACTGCAGTAGTTTTAGCTGCTCAAATTAAAGATTTTTAATTGCCATATGCATGATGGTGCATGTCACCAGAAGTCTGTCTCTACTTGATCCCTGCAGTGCAGAGCATCAGACTGATGATCTTAGCTTGTTTATTTCCTCTGTGACTAATTCTCTGTTAGGGGGACTTGGGAAATATTAGTCTGGAGAAATGTTACTGAGTGGAACATCTGGCTCATTATGAGAAAAACGCTGACGATATGTTTAATCCACACATCGCTGGGACAATCTGAAGCAGCTTCCAGAAGAGTCTGAATGCAGTGCATCATTATTATTAGAAACTGTGTGAAAGTGAACTTAATGTGGTTGAAGGAAACTGTGCCAGAGAGGAAGCAGCACAGGAATTGACTTGAGCTGGGGGTGGAGGTTGACACACTGGAAAGTTTGGCACTCAGTTATAAACATGGAGTCATTTTCTGGGATTTCAAAAGAAGGGATAATGTGCCTGAACCACAACTGCTGAGAAAGGAGGATAACAGTAAAGAGGATTTATTGTGCAGGAAGACTGATTCAGAGACAGAAAGTCAGGATGAAGGCCATATAGTATGCAAGCCCTTCAGCCTATTACATGAAAAGAGATGAGTAAGAGGGACAATCTCCAAGTGAGTAATGAAAACATGCTGTTGGCCTTAATTTGCAGTGAAGCTATTGTCCATTTAAAGGCCAGAAAACAGTCTAACATGCTTTCTCTGTACTCATATCTACACTCCTCTCTACCCCAACAAGAAAGCAACACAATCTTTATGCCATTTGTAAGATCACTATGTTTTTCCCATCAGCATCACTGATTACTAATCCAGGTGTCTGTGGACTGGAATGTTAAAGGAAACCTGACAGGAAGTTATGGAAAAGAGATTGTGTTTAGGAAGAGTCATTTGCATGCCAGACTGCCTGTGCGTGACCTATATATAACAATCCTGATACAGAAGCTCAGTGAATCATAATGTTTGAGAACCATGTTTGGCATCTGACATCTTGCTGGTTCCACATGTTTGACTGCTTTTTTTTTTATTTAGTGGGCTCTGGGACCATAGTATATGACACCTACAATGACTTTGTAGAACAAGACTACACTCCTCAACTGGACTACAAAGGTGCGTCTGGAAAAACACACACACACACACACTAGAGCTGACAATATCAGACAGTGTACAATACTTCTGTCTACTATCAGACATGTTTCCATTTCCATTTATACTGTGGTATTTCTGGCATTGAAGAATAAGATGTGAAGAAGATAGATAAGAGATCTATGTAGTCAGTTTTCTTTATACAGCCCAGTTATCACCATAAGGGGCTTTACAATCTGTACGGCACACAAACCCCCTCTATCCTTAGACCCTTGATTCAGATAATGACCAAATACCAGCTAATGGCAGATTGCCCTTCTGTGTCCTGCTATCCACCATTAGTGCTTCACACAGGTTTTGGGTTTGTTCACTCTTTAAATGCAGACCCACACTGGTGTCATTCTCCGAGTCTGACCAATGGGGAGGTGACCTGCCACTCCCCTCGCGGTGGCGCCTACCGGAGCACATTGGGCACCCGCTGTGAGATGAGCTGCGATCGAGGTTACCGACTGCTGGGGAAGAGCTCAATCCAATGCCTCGCCAGCCGGCGCTGGTCTGGGACTGCTTACTGCCGCAGTATGTGCGAGTTGAGGTTTTAAATTCCCATAAAAAAACAGAAAACCAACATTTAATTGATCCTACTAACAGTTCTGTGCAACCTGATACAGCTTATTGCTCTGTACCATACAGCAGATCTCCATGTCTGTTTGAAATCTATTAAAAACACATCAAATGAGCCACACTGTTGCAATAGGGCACAAAATGTGTATTAATCTGCTTCTGAAAGTAGTTCCTAACAAATGCACTGTTTGCTGGGGTTTGAGTAACATTTGCTACAACCTACAGTGCCCAGCTGTTTCAGAAAATGATTCTATTCTCTGAGATATATATTTATTCTGTGATTGTTTCGACCCTGAACAAAGTGTATGTCTGCGGGGTGATGTTCCTTCAGGGATGCGATGCCATGTGCTGCACCTCATTCCACACGGCAGATACACCTGCACTCATGGCTTTGTGGTGGACTCCAGGTGCGACTTCACCTGCAATCCCGGCTATCGCATTGAGGGGGAACACTCTCGTACCTGTCTGCATGGGGGATCGTGGAGTGGAGCACAGCCAGTTTGTGCAGGTACACATAAATTATTATTTTGCTAGATCCACCAGAGGTTTAAACTCTGTTGTGCAGTCAACTAGAGGTTAAACTTTACTGAACGTGGACCTAAATTCAGGCCATCTGTGTTGCAGCCCATATCCCTATGTGTCTCGTCTCACACTCACACAAAGTCAAGCTTATTTCCTGCTCCTCTGGTCTTTGGACTGAGTCCAGAACTGCTGTCTTTCAGTCTTCATATTCTCCAACTGTTAGACTATCCAAAAACAATGTTGTCATTTTAAATGAATTTACTTCTTGCAAAATCTCTAATATTGTCCAATATTGTCATTTTCCAACTGTTTATTTCAGATACTGATCCTCCAAAGATCAAGTGTCCTCCATCCAGACTCAAGGTCGCCGAGCCCGGAAAACTCACTGCTACAGTGACCTGGGACCCCCCCGCTGCCACAGATACTGCTGATAAATCCCTTGAGTATGTCCTTTTCTCCGCTTCCCTTTCCCGTTCACTTAGAGTTAGAATTAAAGACTCTGCCTTTCCTGTACCTGTCTCTCTGCAGAGTCATATTAGTAGGCCAGGAGCCAGGCACCGACTTTAAAGAAGGAGCAAACATCATCCGTTACAAAGTGTACGATCAGGCCAGGAACAGAGCTGCCTGCAAGTTTATTGTGCGTGTTGAGGGTAAGTTCCTTTTTTTTTTTTACTTACGGATTGAATTTAAATGCTTCACATTAACTTGACTGGAACTGGATTCCTTACTTCCACTGTGTTCTTCCTCTAGTGAGAAGATGTTCAACTCTACCTCCACCTCTGCACGGTTACCTCACCTGCTCCTCTGACGGGAATAACTACGGTGCAACATGTGAATACCACTGTGAAGGAGGGTATGAACTGAGGGGCGTAGCTAGTCGTGTCTGCCAGTTCAACCGCAACTGGGGCGGAAACCCTGCTGAGTGTGTTCGTGAGTCTGCATGAAAAACAGGATTTTGTACATGCATAAATTAACATTAACAACATGTGTATGCTCTGAAGGAGTGTGAATGTAGGATGCCATTGTTACCTTGTGTGTTTGTAGCAATGGAGATTAAACCAGATGTAAAGACAGCTTCCGCTCTCCTGGATCAGTTCTATGAGAAGAGGAGGTTGCTGATCATGTCTGCACCCAACATATCTGACCCAGACTACCAACTGCAGAACATCATGATACAAGTGAGGAGACTTCACATGGCGGTTTCTAAGGCAGTTTACTAACAGTAACAAGAACCTCACAATCTGTCTTCTTTGTTTTAACCAGAAATCAGACTGTGGATTAGACCTGCGACATGTAACTGTGATCGAGCTCCTGGGCTCCCCGCCTCGTGAGACGGGTCGCATTAAAGAAAATCTGCTCAGCTCTGAAGTCATCGAGGGTTTGAGGTAATTGTGAGATACTTCATCACTTTGTTATTCAGCAGTTTCATTCTGGGGGAAAATTAGTTGAAAAATTCCATCCTGAAAGGGCTTTATAACTCCCTTTCTCAGTAACAGTAAGCAGTTGTTTCTCCTCACTCTTTCTAAATGTCAAGAGTCTCCTAATAAAAATGGGCCTCTGACTACTTTGACTTTAAAAGTCCACTAGAAAGATTAACACTGTTAAATATAGCTACATAATAAATCCAGACTAGCAGTAATGGGGTTTGACCGGACTGACAGAACAACATCAACAGTAAACCTCTGCCTTTGGTTCCCAGAATCAGTAAGAGATTCTTCTAAAATCCACCTTTATGTATCACACATAGACACAAGATTATAGGGACTCAGTTTAGAAGAAGCAAAGATATAGATTTTCCACCCAATGTGCAATTTGAGTAAGGGGCACTGCTCACTTTTTCCAGACTGGAAAATCTCTTTCTAACCTTCAGTTTCTCCACTGACACACAAATCCCACAGCTGAGTGAGGGCAGTTTATTGAGGCACATTCTTTGAGTGTAGTACAAAGCACTCTGGGAAATGTAGGCAATCAGACAAGGTAGCAGTATCTGAGGGAAGTGTATACATCTGAACAGAGCAGGGCGGATATAGAGAAATATTCATATGGTGGGAAGAGGGTGACATGGAGAGTTTAATGGGTGCCTAAAATATATGTTTATTTAATTGCAAACAATCACATGTATCAATATTTGCTTGGAAGAGCCATCAAATGAAGATATTTAAACTCAAAAACATTATTGTGCCACATTAGTATTAGACATATCTTAAGGTGGCATTAGAAATCAATAAATTATTTTTTCATTGAACTTAAACCAATCACTTAGTCAGAAGGCCTGAAGAGATCCTATAGAGTTTTTGTTAAGACTGATCTGGCATTTGACACCAAACTGGGGCAGAAGCTGGAGTGGCCAAGGAAGTTGTTAAAAAGATACCACCATAAATATAGTCCTTTTTTGCTCCTCCAACTCCTGAGAGAAGTATCTGGCTCTTTAGCTGCTAAATGCTGCACCATGTTAACCAGCCAGTTGCTAACTTTGTCCCTCTGTTGTTTGATACTGGACAGGTAAATATACTGTAGGTTTATCTCAGTGTTTGGTGTGTGAAAACTACACTATGAGAGCACTGAGAGTGAACCATAATAGTAAAGATACCTAACCAAAACAATGAGCTGAAAGACTATAACGCTCCATAGAGCTCAGAATAACTGCAGAGTTGGATGATAATTAAATGTGGATTTGTCACTAAACAACCCTGTTCACATTACATTCATCTGTCATGTAATCCATTGTTATTAGAAAATGTTCATTACAGCTGCTTTAATGCTGAAGTGTGAGATGGTGAAGTGTTCCTTTAACAATCTAACTGCTGATTTGTGTGTCTCTGTAGACAAGCATTCAGAATCTCCAGATCCTACTTCAGCATGCTGCTGCTGGACGAGCTTGGAATGGACCGAGAACGCTTCATTACCCCGATGGCGTCGGATGAGCTGTTCTCCTACATCGATAGCTTCCTGCTGGACGAAGAGGAACGAGAGAGGCTGGAGCTCCACAGGGACTTCTGTGACTAATTTAATAAACCTCTCTGGTTGCCACGGTGATAAACTCATCAGTATTACTAACACAAGATGAAGAAGGACAAACAACCAGAAACCAGGTCGAGAGGGACATTAGGAGGGAAAAGAGGACAAGAAGGCAGTTCTCCTAATGTTCAAATGAGATCACTACACAACACTGAAGTGCTGCACTGTTTTAACTTTATATCAAATCAGCTGAAAGGCACAGGGGCCAGAAAATGGACGCCACAGCTACAGAATATAGAGCAGACAAGCTTGAGTAAAACACATTAGTAAACAAAGACCTACGTACATTTTGAACAATAGATGCATAAAATTAGGCTGGATGCATGACGTAGATTTGGATTTTTGTCAAGGAGCCCGTTAGTAAATCTGATATTAACTGAAAACCAAAACCAAACAACCACTTCATCAAAAGACTACTGAGGAACCCTCCAGTGGACAGATCATTTTTTTATCCAGCTGGTATTTGAGTGAAACAGAGTTGAGACAATGAAGCATGTCTTGGGTTTTGTCCAATTTTATTGGGTGAATTCCTTGACGTGAACATGACTCTGATCACACTCCAATGATGAGTTAAAAGTTAAAAATCTACATTTATATCTTCAAGTAGACACATTTAATAATTTCAATTCAGGCTTTTTTTAAGAAAGGTATATAAATATAATTTTTTACAGTATTAATGTAAAATACAATGATATAGATAAAACCAAGTAGAATTGGTAGGGAACAACACCAGAAATGTTATAATATGTTAAAATGAATCAGTGTAATTCTGTACACAATTATAAAGAAAAGTGACACATTATGACATGCATGATTTTGAATTGCAATAATACATAAAGCCGGAAATTAAAAAGCATGAATTGAATGCGTCTTGAATTTCTCTTAAAAATAAATCCAGAGTTTAGTGTTGTGGTGCTTTGACACATTTTCAACAGTTACAGTCTTCAGTCAGCGGGGAGGCGTGCTGAAGATGAACCCCTTACAGGGAAGCAGGTGTGAGTGGATGTTTAGGGTTCAACAGGCCAATGAACCCTGTGTCTGCTTACAGCCAATCAGCAGTGTGTTGGTTCACTGCAGTAGACAAGCTTCTGGTCCGATATTCTTGCAAAAATGAATCCAAAATCTTATATTTGTCTCAGAACCCCACAGCTTCTCCCCATTTCAGTCTGGATTTTTTTTGGAGGATCCAGGCCTGTGCTGTCCTTATTTAACCGTAGCCTTCGCCATAGTAGAACGCAGTGGAAGAGTGCCCTCTGCCCACGAGTCAGGGTACTGCATCATCTTCTCCCACAGACTGCTCTCCTCTCCAACCGAGTCCATCTGCACTTCCTCTTTTCCTATTTTTACAGTTTCTGCAGGGGTTAAGATTACATAGGGAGTCTGTTTGTGTTACTAAATTCACCCTCCCTCCAGTGTTATGCCCACATAAAAAAGGTAAAAGGTCTCCCTGGTGCCCAAACCAAGATTCACTGAACACTGAATTGCAATTAAAGTCAAAGAATTACTACTACCAAAAGAGCAATTGTGACAATAAACTGAAGCAGTGTAATTCAGGGTAAGCAAAGTCAAAAACAAAAAACAAAATAATCTATCTGAACTAACCTAGGTGAAACAAACAAAGACATTCATTAAACCTTGGGAGCGGTTCACCTATAGCTTTAGTGCCATTTATAAAAGGTGGATTATTATTATGTACAATATGATACCTATAATGTACCAACTAGGGAAATAGGTCTAACGAGATCTCACAGAAAAGCAATTCTAGTCTAAGTAACACACAAAAGAATATTAGGATTTAAGATCTTTTACCTCTTCCAGAGCTGAGACGGACTCCTCCCAGGAATTCATTGCTCAGCAGGGCCTCTCTGTCCCACACTGTCAGCTCCAGACACATCCCCTTCAGCTGCTCCAGAGCCAGGTCCTTGTACACAAATGTGTGGTCATAGTGGGGGTTCAGATTCTTCTTCACAACTGGAGTCTTCTTCTTGGTGTTCTTTGCCTTAGCTGGGAACAAGTACCTGCAGAACCATAAACACAGTTAATCTTGAAAAGAGAAATGCTTGTATGAAAACAGCGAGTGAACAGATTATCACTAACCCTTTTACAAAGCTATCCGACGTTCCTCCTGGCTTCACTGCCACCAAATTCTTTGCCTCTTTAATTAGAATGTGCAGTTCTCCCCCTTCCCCAGTCACTGCCTTTTTTCCTGAGGAGAAGAAGACAGACACACTAAGAAAATTAAAGCAAAGGGTATCAAAGTGTACATAGCCTGAGCTGCAGTCTTCCTATCATAGCCTTACCTTTGATTTTCTCAGTTGTTGGCTTTTTAGGTGTGATATATTTCAAGGAGATCACCAACTCTCCTTTGTACTGAGCAAAAGCGGAAGCCGGCATAGCAGAGGCTGCCTGATTAAGAAAAGTGTATCATTTTAAAGAAACAAAAGAAACCCAAACAACAATATAGCAAACGTGTTACCCTTACTAACATGCAGACTCTACACTAAAGCCAGACTGATACTGTGTGGCTGAGGCTGATACAGGTGTCAATACGGAGGGTGAAAATAAATCCCATAAACAACATACAGACTAATAAACCCTTAACATAGACATAGACAACTGTATATACCAAGGGTTCCTTTGAATTAGGTCATTGGAGTTACAGAAGTTTCTCAGTGACTGGATATTTCCAGATTAACTACTAGCATGGTTAGGTACTACTAGCATCAACATGGATGAGCCTTTTTGGAGAACTTCTCGTTTCTCTTTTTCATTTTAAAAGGTGTTGATAGCCAGACTTTTGTTTTCTCTGACAAACAATATTCCAAATAATATTAAACATGTTCGTAGTAAAGTATTTATAATTTTGAGCTGGTTACGAGTTTAAAAAAGTACCTTGTGTAGTTTTTGACCTATAGGACCGCTATGGAACAATATTTTATGTGGGTCCCCTTTTTCTTGTGCACAAGAGCAAGGTCAAAGTTGCCAATTATTTCACACCAATTCAGTGATTTACATGATAAGGCACTACAGCATGCAGCACTGCGCCAATAAAGACAGAAGAAGAAGACTACTACCTAGCAAACATGTATACAGAATAAACTTTTACAGGAAATCAGCTTTGCAAACACATTTGTTAGACTTAAAAGGACACACACACACACACACACACACACACACACACACCCCCCCCGTGGGAAAAACTGAATGTAAACAGAAACTTCAAGGAAACTCCTTTTTCCTTGAGGTGTTAACATAATTTTTTCTGCACTGTGGTATTCACATAATGTACAGACAAAAAAACAAACAAATCCATCCTCCTTTATGGACTGTGTCCACCAAAGCATATTTTTTGCTTGTAATGGGATCCATTTTCTACTGAGACGATTTTTTTTCTGGTGACTGAGAGTTGAAAAGTATTCAAGTTTGGGTAAAATGCTGTGCTAGTCACTTTCATTTTTCACTCAGCTGGCTAATCAGTGGAGGAAGGGCGGGACAAGGTGCTGAACAACAGCAATGGAGGAGGACTTAATACTGCTGGTTTCTCAGTATCCAGGTCTATACCAGATAACATCCCTGGTCTACCACAATATCAACATAAAAAATAATGCTTGGAACATTTGGCCATGGGTCTCTCAGGTAAGCTGCAGTCAGTTACAGTCAGCTAGCCACTTCCACGGTTATTCAGTATCAACCAAAAGTGTCTAAGCTGGAAAAACAGTCTCAAGTGCTCCCAGCTGGGCATTTTCAGAAAAGCTTCTGGTGTTTTCAGTTGGGAAAAAACACTTTGGTGAACACAGCCTGTGGAGTTTTGGACCTGTAGTAACACTATGAAGCAGTTTTTCTCCACAAGAAAGAAAAAAGAAGATTTACAGCTTTGTTTTTTATGAGGAATTAATTCTTCCTGTTAGACCTTAAAGAAACAAAATACATTTTGGGGAGTATTGCTGAATGTAAAAGTAAACTTTGTTCGTTTACAAGAAAACTCAACAGGCAACCTTTAACACGGAGTTCAGACAAACAATACAGATTCTCTGATCTACCTTCGCCATGAGAGCCACGCGGTCCATGTCCGTGGAGTCAAGGTCTTGGCAGTCCAGAGGGATCTCCACCTCTCCCAGGAAGGCGTTGCGGCTCAGGCGACCATGATGCCAGACTGATATCAACATGGACCGGGTTGCCAGCTGAGAGCGGCTGATAGAATACTGTTGGTGAAAGACGAGGAAGAGAAGATGGGATGGATGAAAGGCCTGTCTCAATCCTGATACAGTGGTGGAGAAGTCTTATATTTTAATTTTAATGCTCTGGAGCTGAGGGAGGTTTAAATAAATCATGAACGCACATTTAAACAGAAGATGGATTCAGATTTTATTGGAAGTTTTATCTGAAACCTTCCTTCTTCCTAACCTTTAAAGAGCAAATCCAAACTTACAGAGCAATCATTCATTACAAAATTGATTCATCCAGCTAATTTCCTTTGCAGTACTTATGTTTGTCACAGTATTTAAGCTGACTCTACACGGGACCAAAATCAATATTTGACAGCAGCTATTCTAATCTGCAATGTCAATATCAATTTTAAGGTCTCTATAGGTGTGGTCATTATTTGCAGCAGGCATGGCGCAAGGTCACTAATCAGGGAGTGTTTTTAAGTCAACAGATTCAGGTCGGCAGTAGCAGTACAGTTAGACAGGTGCCAGTTACAAACCATCACCTTCAGTGTTTCTTGGTAGACAGGGTTTACTGTGTTTCTCTTAATGCTGGTCTTCCTTTTGCTCTGGCGAGATTTGTCAGGAAGTAGGTAACATTTGACATAACTGAAACACAAACACAGAAATACATGTCAAACAGTGTTTCTCCTGGGCACGGCTACTGTTCATTTGCTTTATTTGCTGACTAAATGCTATGAAAAAATGTGTGTTGACATTCAGTTTCCTGTGAAGCTCAAGTGATCACCTCTGGGATGTGATTATTGAGACTTTGTAAACACAGTAACCTCTTATCTACACTGATCAAAGCTGTGTTAACATCACTGAGGGGTGTGTGTGCAGTAGATAAAATGTCTGTTTCAAGGCCACAATCTGCACTAAAAGTTTGAGCAAACTACGCTTCAAATGGTGTGTTTTCAAGCCTTGTAATGCTTCAGATTATAAATATGCTACTTTTTAATATTTACGGGTTGGAAAGCTGCCGTGAGGAATCGCCGCAGGCCAGCTCGTGGCACTCCTTGATGAAGACCTGGAGGCTCTGGGTGTGTTCATCGTAGCTCATAGAGAAGACAACGTCTCCGCTCACCTCCACGCTGTCAAAGTCTCCTCCTTCACTGTAAATGCTCATCAGGCTGCCCAGTGTACTCTGGAGAAACATAAATACACCTGACCTGAATAAATAATCATTCATTTAAATCAACCCCTGTTTGTTTTATTAATAGCAAACATTGATTTTTAGATCATATTTAGACATACGTGCTCCAAAGGCTTAATGCTAGAGATCACAGTTTAAAAAGAGAGAAATAAAATGGAAACAAAGACATCAAACATAACAAATAACTGCTGAAGGGTTAACAGACACAAACAAATTAGAGATCAGGATGTTTCTGTCGATCTAAATCCAGAATGACAGCATGAAAGAAATGTTGGCTTCAGCTTTAGTTGCTTTCCCCTGAGGCTTTGGTAACTATAGAAACATTTAGTTAGACATTGCACATCAATTTTACACTTCCTAACTTGCTGGAGGATATCCTGAGGTTATAGATGCTCATTGAGATTATCTAACATCAGTTCCGTTCTCAGACATAATGAGCTGCTCTACAAAGAGCCTTTAGAGGACTAATGCCAGCTGTGAGAAATGTCAATACTTTACCTTTGAGCTATGCAAACTGGAGGAGCTCGAAGCCATTGTCCTTTTATGAAAGCTAACCAAGCTGTCAATATCTTCCTCCTCCTCTCCATCTTCCTGCAGCATCAAAATAAACATTTAGAAGACTGATTATAGACACACAGCTGTTTATACAGTTTCAGTTAAATGAAGATTGTGGGATTAAAATGTATAAGCAAAAAATGCCTGACTTCCCAGAGATGGGTCTCTCTTTGTGTAATACAGATTCTGTGATGGGAAAAATGTACTCCTTCAACACCAACAGGCTTAAAAAGGCTGAACTATAACTAGCTAACACAATTACAGCCAGGCTAACAATGTTACATTATCTGAAACATCAAACGTAAAAGCCACGTTTTAGTGTTATCTCCTAGAACCAGAGGAAGAGTTTCTTCTAGCTTCATTTGGCAGTGACTTTCAACTAATCAGACAGGAAATAATCCACCACAGAAGAGACTAAAACAGCCTCAAAACTGCCTCAATAAACCAGAATTAAAGTTGCAGTAGGTAACTTTTATTTTTTTAAAAAAGATCTTCATATTTGAAGATAAACTTTCACTACATATACTGAAGGTGAATAAGACAGGTAATCTGTGAAAAAAGTTACATTCCCAATTAATTTCCAGGTCATTAAATACATTGGTATATGAGACTCAATAATGTATCTTTCTTGCCGGAGACTTTCTGCTCTGTTGCTCTTACTATCACTACTGCTTGGTTGGTATATCTAATGTCATTCTTGGACATGGTAACAGCCTCTGAAATATATACAGAACTAGTTTTGGGGATGCTGAAAAATTATCACAAAAACAGAAATGATAGAGGTATCAGCTTTACGTCCCTACACCGAGGACATAGTTTAACTTCTGTTGAAACAGTATGTAAGAAGAAGAATCAGAAGTTTGAGTTTTTTCAGCTAATTACTAACCTGTATATCTAAGCCTGGTACAGATCGGCTCCTGTTGCCCATTGAGACCTCTGATGTGTCACATCCATCACGCAGGTCCAGTGTAGATACATACTCTGCTATAAACATGCAGACCAGAAATTAAGCTGTGATACACACCAGTGTTTCATTTAATTCTGGAAGAAAAACAATGGCACTTGACATGCTAACATAAGTTGCTAACCGGAAGGCCTTGGGTCTCGCTTGATGCTCTTCTTGAAGAGTCTATCAACATCTAAATCTGGGCTCGGACTGTTCGCTTTAACGTCTGGGGCCTACATTGACAGAAACGAGGACAGTCAGAGAAAAGCAGATAAAATGGCCTGAAACAGAAATATGACTGTCACTTGAAAGCATCGTACAGTGTTAGCTTTTGCGTTGGTGCTGTCAATGTTAACAATATCTGCTTTGACTGGGACAGTCACGCTGGAAACACTGGATCCTGTTGGGCTGGACTGAACTGAGCGGTTCTCTTTCCTGTGTGATGATACAAATCATTAAATTATAGCTACAATAGTTAACATGCAAATACATATAAAATAACCTTTTCTCAAATTGTGTGATCTGGTGCCTACACCATGTGGAAACAGGCAACTGGGACATCTCAGCAAGTTTTTGTTGCTTTGGAGTTAGCAGGTAACGTTTATACCTTTTAGAATAACTACAGGTGAGCTTACCTTGGTTGCTCGGGGGTCGCACGGCCAGACTCAGTCTCAGTTTTGCTGCTAATTATACTGGCGTTTTCTGCAGACTCTGTATCACTGCGTATTGGCTTTGACCAAATGTCCTCCCTTGATTCAAATGATTCCCTTGAACCAATTGATCCTGAATTCTGAGTTGACTGACTGTCAAAATAAAATATGACAAGAATGTTGAGTCTTATCACGTTAACATTTCTTAAACTGAAAAAAAAAACTGATGAAGAATGACGCCGCACCCTTTGTCAGTTGTCTGATTTTTCTGCCTGGTCCGAGGAATGGGAGTGGGAAGATCTGGGTTTATTTCAGTACTTCTCAACAGCAATTCTCCTGTTGTCTCACGCTTCTTGGCTATAAACACACAACAAAAGTTTAATCACATTTCCATTCCAGTTAAACAAACCCACGTTACTGCAGGATTTAATATTCCTCTCCTCTATTGTTGAACTGGGAGAACATTCCCGTGAATATGGGAATGTCTTTCAGCCCAGGCTGAGAGCTGTTTACATTCCTGGCTGAAAAGTTGATACCCACTTCCTCTTCCTGTACTCACGCGGAGGCCTCTTTTTCAGGGAGACTCTCACTAGGTCGTGTCCAGGCATTGTAGAGAAACGGTTGACCCTTTGATCAAAGAACCAGTCACCTGTCCTTTTCTTTAGATCCCTAGAAGTCAATGCAAACATTTTTTTTTTAAAAAAGGTCTAAATTAAACAGAATTTATACTCAATCAGTGAAATAGCAGATTTGAAAAAGGGTAAAAAAAAAAGGTTGATGAGCAGTGTTGTTCCCAGAGAAGATAAATCTATGAGTCAGCAATTAGTCACCAGATTTTAAATATTTGTTGACCAGTAATGGTTGTTACATAATAAATGTTTTCCCCATTTAAAAAAGGGAAAATGTATTCAATATAAGCAGAAAATACTATGTACTACACACACACACACAAACTATACTATATCGTCAGTATTAAAGACTTTCTGCTCTGTAGCTGCTTATCCGCAAACATGAAATCCTTTTTAAGATGGCCTACCTTAAAATAAGATTTTATATATTTACATATTTTAAATTGTCAAAAAATCTGATTAAAACCAACAATGAATGGATTCAACTGACAAGTATTGTTAAGCCTGAGTTTATTCTCACAGATATTATCTGTCTCATTTTTTTTTTTTTATCTAAAAAGCTATTTAAACACATGGACACTGTAGTTTATTTAGACTCATTTCCTCATACACCCTCTGCGTAAAAGACATTCATTATAGCACCAAATGTCTATTAATCTACCTTTGAATAAATAAATGCACAGTTTACTCCTGTTTGAGTAACTGTTGTCTAAAACTACTATAACAGGAAAAGAAATCACTGAGCCTTTTAAAAATTGCCATTAAGTGCCATCACTAGGTTTGAATTAGCTTTTTTTCATGGGATTTGTTGGCAATCAGAAAAGTATGAGTTTGAGGAGAGTATAAACGAAACAGTCTCTTACGACTCTTTGGCACACACACTGCACAGCCAGGATCCTTTGGGGAGGACTGTTCGGCAGTTGCGGCACACGAGGTGATTGCACATCTTACACTGGCTGGAGAAAACAGTCAGTCGACTCAGAGGCTCCTGACATCTGCCACAACTACGCTGACTGTATCTTCCACTGCCACGTTTGGCCCCTTTCCTCCTCACATCCAGCAACTCTGTCTTCAACTTCCTGAAGGAAATGGAAAAAAAATAAGAAAAAAAGTAATTTTTTGAGAAACTTGTTGTTGTTTTTGGTGAGATTTCATTTCTCTGACATTATTTTGCCTTATTGCCTTATTACCTCCTGGAGTATTTTTAATCTTGGTTCCGGCCATGTAAATCACTTTGTAACTATGTTTTGAAAAGTGCTGTATAAATAAAGTTTATTATTATTATTATTATTATTAATAGTCGGATTATTATTATTATTCAGTGGTCTAGTGTCTGTAAATTATTTTAAATATTGCGACCTTTTGTACTTGTTACCAAATTCCCCACAAAATATGCTGTTACTCCTGCTGCTGATGACCTAATTTCACTAGAACAAAAAAAAAAGACATACCTCATTCATTTTTGGGATTTACATATAAAGTAGCTGGAGAAAACCGTGGCCAGTCATCCACAGGAGGAGGACAATTACAAACAACATGAAAGGCACAGAAATACATTGTACATCTTACTTATACAACAATGTGTGTGTGTGTTTTATAGGAGATATTTTAGGCTATATGATGGGCTGGTTATATGGTTGAAATCAAAATTACAATAATAACATTTTGAAATGCGAAGGTCAAATGCAAAATGTCTTATAGCTGAAACAATTAGCTGATTAATCAATTAACAGAAACTTAAATGCAGATGTATTTTATTTCTTAAGCAAAAATGCAAAAAAAAATCCACACAATTCACCGGTTTCTAGCTTCTGTTTTTATGCTCCTAAACTGTGGAACTCACTACCTCTAGATATTAGAATATAAGACATTTAGGACCTAGTTTTGAAGATTTAATCATTGGTTTTTACATTATTTTTAAATGATCATATCTATTAAATCCCAGGCTTGAGTCAAAGCAGAGCATATTGCAACACAAATATCTGTATATCAAGATAAGATATGAGCTATGTTGTATCTATGTAGTCGACTGCATGGCCTCTAGTGTAAATTTGCCTTTGGAAACCAGCAACTAGGGCTGGGTATCGTTTGAATGTTTTGATACTGGTAAGTAAGATACTTGAGTATCAGTACTGATAACAAAACCATGCTTTTTTTCCCCAACCTTGATTGCTTTTAATTTTTTTCCATTGGACAAAATATGCCAAACTACTTAATGCAGCGTGTAATGTCTCGATGCAAGCAGCAATGTTCTGCCTTAATTTAAAGAAAATGAAATTATAATCTACATAGATAAACATCATTGTCAAAGAATAATTAAACAAAACAAAAAATCTGACCAAGCTGAGGCCAACTTTTGATACTAAGATTTGATTCTATGGACACACTTTAGATGGTGTTCAAAAAGTACTGAGGTTGTTCAATATCTGTGAGTGGACTAGGAATACCTTACATCTTCTGGTACCTTTATCAATGATAACTGGGGAAACTACAGTAAGTTAACCATTTAGTGCAATTAACACAAGGTTCTCTCTTCTCACCGCACACGCTGCTCCTCAGCCAGTCTCAACTCCTCGTCCCGTCGCAGCACCTCCAGGATCAGCTCCTGCTCAGACTCCGACAGGAAGCCCAGGTTGATCATGTCTTCAGCCTGGGGCATTGTGCCTTTAACCAAGAACCCTTAGCACAGGTTAGCTGGCTCAGCTCAGTCGCTGTCGCATTGAGAAAATCCCTGAAGACAACACAATATCAGAAATTAACTTTAAAAAAGGGATATAAAAAAAGTTTTTTCAAATACTGACAAAACCTATTATTTTGAAGACTAAACATCAGAAACGCCTGCAGAGGTGAGCTGCAATCTTGACTACCACTACATCGGCCTGTTTCTTCTTCGCTGTCATTTAAGCAACCCAAGAAGAGCTCTGCAGTAGAAAGAGGAACTCAGTGGTTTGATGTCCTGTGGTGATTAATTTACAGACAAGCAGAAACAGTTGTGATCCTAATCAAATGAATTATAGACGACTGACTGAGTGGCATTTCTCTGTTCCTGTGGGCCTCCATGCAGTGAAACCTCAGCGCAGCGACTTTCTGACGATAGTTTGAGTACAAGAGTTGGACGCTCCTTGTATGTATCAGTCAAAACTAATTTCCCATGAGAGAGACTGACCCTTAGAAATGTTTTCCATTTCATGAGAGGACAGGAATCAGTCAATAACTTGGGTACAAGCTTTTGGCTGAACCTAGCATTCCTCAAAAATAATGATAGATGACTAATAGGAACCAGGATGCTAAAATCCCACAGAAAGCCTCTGCCCGGGTGAAAGGTTGTTTTGAATGAGACGGGCAAAAACAACACGGACTCAGTCATTACATACAGTTCCCACCCTCTAAGGATACAGAGAACCGGGTGGAGTTTGTCAGCTTAGCTATTTGTATAAGCCCAGCATCAACCCTGTCATCTGTCTTGTTCCCATCTGAAACTTTATGCTCCTGTTGAATTATCACAAAGGAAATTAAAGTGAGGGGGAAATGTGCCTGTTCAGTAGCTAATCAGCAACTCCAAACTGCATGCAACCAAACCTGACGCCCTTTTTTCCTCATTGTTTGAATGCCTGGGGCCAACCGGGGCCAACTATCTCCAGCAGGAGTTTGATAATACCTGCAGGGCAACTTGTCTAAAACTTAACCTTAAAGGAAATGGCGCATGCGTCTGTGGCAGATGACACATTCACTGCACAGGGAGCTTTAAAAAGACAAAATAAAGATAAAAGTGTGGTAAGCACAGCAGGCACGGATGCTTTTGTAAAACCGCAGATGACATGAACGGAATTCATTTGAATTGAACAAACATGAAACTCAACAATGGCTGATTCAAACACAGTTAAAGATCACAAATCCGCGATGAACTAACGATCAAATTCAGATTCATACAGTTAAACGATGACATGCTAACGGCTGCGACCCCAACGGTCGACCGTTGACGTTACGTTAACTTACGTTAGCAACTGAAAATTAAATTAAATTAAAGCTGACGTTACTCCACATTCACTCAACGGCGTTCACTCAACAGTTTTTATGCGACTAACAGGACACTTGGGAAGACGATTCAATTATTTTACTGCGTAGATAAGTCTAAAATGGTTTGGGTAAATGATACAAAATAGAGCTATAATTAAAGTAAACGACACACACCTGTTGTTAAAAGTCGACGTCCCCCCCCCTCCCCGTCTCTCTCTCTCTCTCTCTCTCTCCCGCTACACGACTTGTGTCACTACGGGCGACAGCGAGATATTCCTGACACAAAACAACAAAAATGGTTAAAAAGTGGCAGACATGCTAGCAGCGCATTCGAGAGGATGAAAATAATGTGTACCTATAAACAGGTTTCCTTGTCGGCTGTGACCATGTCCCTGTGTGTCTCTCTCTCTCTCTCTCTCTCTCCCCCACGTCTTCCTCTTCTCGCCTCCCGTCTCCAAACCTGTTGACTTTGTGCGCTATGTCAGAGGAGTCCCGAGTACCGGAAGATAAGGAAAGTTTGCAGCAGACAGACAGGAGCGCCTCTCCACATTTTCCATGACAGGTGCATTTCCTCAGGTCTATTTACCACAGGAGGACTGCATGTGGAAAATTTGACTCGTTGAAACGGCTAAATAATTATCTGTTCCCTGTTTTTCCTCACGCAAAAAGTTACGTGACAGTTTTGAATTAAATGAGTTTGGGAAAAAAAACTTGGAAAAACGGGAAGTGCAGGTTTGTTTTTTTTTTTTTTTTTTTACTTTTTCTTGCCTCTGTAGTAACAAATATCACAGTAAACGTGATAAATACAATATATAAACAAATATAGTGAGTAGTAAATGCCACTGGGAGACAAAGACACTACAGATGGTGTGTCCGTGTAGTTCCCTTTTATACACTAAGCCATTTATTGTCAGGGTGTATGCAAAGCTATGTTAGAGCCACATTGTAAAGCAAATAAAAACTAGGCCTATAATAAGAGCCTGTTGGGTCTCATGGAGGTGGTTCTAAAATCCTATTTACATCACATACAAGTCAGTATGAGATAAATTTAACCTTTTGTACATGGTCTCTTCTACCCATTCTCACCTTATTTATGTAGTCTGTGTTGATTTAAATATTAATGTTGAGGTTGGTACACATGATCACTTTGCTGTTTTTAGTAATTAAATGTGCATGAGGCCTAAGGCTACCTCTTTGTATTTATATTATATACTGAGATATCAAGCTTCACTGAGAATGGACAAGAACTGGCCCTGGATAGCTCTGATGACTTTATAGTTCAGATGATTAATACCACACTTAAAAACATATTGACTGTGTAAGTAACATGTTGGTCCACCACGAGCTGCCGGAACAGCTTCAGTGATCCTTGGCATAGATTTCTACGAAAGGATTAACACCATTCATCCAGAAGATATTCCCTTATTTGGGTCCAAAAGCTTAGCATAGCTGTTCAGTTGAGTTCAGGCCTGATGACTGCGAAGGCCATATCATATGATTCACATCATTTCCATACTCAGGAAACCCTCCGTGCACCCCTTGTATGGAAGCATCTGCATTCTGTTTTTCCTTTAATTTGTCCGCTTGTCTTTAGCTCAGAAGTGAAACTGTTATGTAGTATTTGTGAGTATTTCTGCAAAAATTAGCTGTTGCCTCCTAAACTTCTAAAGACATTAGCACTATATGTTTATATTAGGTGCATTAAAATGTTCCCATAAAGGTTAATCTGTACAACCATACAAATACATGAATCCTGTAGATCAACAAGTCATAATATTGGTTTTATAAGTTCCTGTATTTACTAGCATGCTGATGTGAGAGTGAGGAGCAGTGGATGGGAGTCATCTCTGGCCAACCACCAGAGGGTCGAGGGCTCCAACGCCCGAGGGAAATTCAGTGAGCATAACACAACAATGAGGTGCCCTTGAGCAAAGCACCTAAACCACAGCTGTCCAGTGGCCAACAGATAAGGCTGTGGTTGTGGCTTGGCAGCTTCCAGATGGGATTATAATTGCATGAGTGTGAGGCAGGGCGTTTCTTAGAGAGAAAAAAAACACAAAACACCAGCATTCGTGTTCAGTGAACCTGCCCTGGATAAATAAAGCTTTATAAAAACATAGAAACCAGATAGGGTTGTGTTTGCTTGCATTAGAAACTTCTGGACCACACTGTTATCTATTTCTTCCTCTAGAGTAAAGTGGCACATTAATATGATGAATGTCATACTGTCAGGATGGTCTGCACTCCAAGTCCAGAACAATATGGTGGATATGAGGCGCGTATGACTTCACGTGTTCTATGTGCCGGATGTTTGTCTTCCACAGTGCACCGGTGACGTCCTTTAAAAGAGAGGTGATGTGGTTTGCTGTGTCTTTGGCCCAGGACCGCCACACCTCTCTGTCAGGCGTCTTCCCAGAAACCCTCTGGGTGGCATCATCGATTGCTGGAACGGCTGCCGTGTTCGGTAATGGTGAGGTGATGTTCTGGTGAATGTGCAAAATGCCACCGGTTGTTTTCTTCAGCAGTCGACAAGCAACAGGCCAGCCGTCCTCGGAGCTCGGGATGAGACCCAGGTTTACTCGGTCAGCAATGCCACACAGCTGGAGCTGGAAAATAAAAGTAAAATAAAAAAATGTTTCACTGCTGTGATGCCAGAGATGTCCTTGCAATCACACTGGACTTTACAAAGACAAAGGACAAAGCAAAAACAAACACAAAAAAACCAGACTGCACTTATATGTTGTTAGATTAAAGTGTTTTCTATACAACTTTCTGCTGCATCCTGACATTGTACTCCAATTTGAAATCTGTTCTTCAAAAAATACCCATAGACTTTGAAATGAAGTCTGTCTCTGTCACATTAATAGTTATAGTAAATGGACTGTACTTATACAGCGTCTTTATAGTACTCAAAGTGCTTTACAAGACATGTAACACACATTCACCCACTCACACACATACAATGTGTCAACTGCTCATCAGAAAAGGAAACCAAGGGACATTCATACACTGATGATACAGCTTTGGGAGCAATTTTTTCGAAGAATAGTAACTGTCAAAATGGCAGATATCCCAGATATCAAGTAAAAATCTACTGATTTGTTTTTTTGTTTGTGGTTTTTTTATGACATAAATTAAAATTTTATGACCTAATTAAAAAGGGTTATAATATGTACAAGCTCTTTGCAGAGAAATAAAACAAGTCAATATTCATCACACTGTTATGAGGTAACACATGTGATGTCAAAAACATATATTAAATATATCTATATATAAATATATCGACCAGAGGTTGCCAAAGCTTCATGGAGGGAGGCCTTCTTCATTTTAAGGTATAAGATGTAAGAAAACGAAATGAAAAAAAAGCAGGCCTATATCTTCTAAGTAAAAAAAAAAGAATAAAAAAGAAAAGTAAATATAAAGTAAAGCACATTTTAAAGTAAATTTTCTAACAATAGCCGAGTGCCAGGGATAAGAAAACTCTGAATTTTAAAAACAAAGAAGCCTATTAAATATAAAATTATTAAATAAAGTAGGATTGTTCAAAATAAAATTATTAAAAATAAATGATACAGAAAATTATATAAAAAGTTCCCTAAACAGGAAATAATCTGCCCAAAGTTCACTGTTTGGTTTCATTGTACAGTTTTCAATTTAACATGAAATATGTTGGGGTCATCAGTTTACTAAATGATAGAAAAGGGGTCCCTTAAGAAAAAAGATTGGGAACCACTGGTCTAAAAGATATATGACAACAGTGATAGACACAATGTAACAGTTAAGCTTCTACCACAACAATGCCCTGAATTATATATTATTTAGTGTAGTATTACCTCAGAAATACAACTTATATTTTCCACTATATCTATATTTACATTTATTGGTTTTCTTTTGTGCAGTTACTGATAACATAAAAATCACAAGGTTGAACTAGGACAACCACTAGAGGGCATAAGTCAACACTTTCATCCCTGGTGTGAAGTATTAAGACAGAGCTAATATTGTAGTTGTGTGTAAACAATACATGTCACATAAGCAGTATGTGATGCATATGGAAACACGTTACTTGTCGGTTGTCTCCTTGGTGAACAGTGCAGCGGTCTGACACCCCGTTTGCCACAAGGTTTTTCTGTAACGCTTCAACTGCGTCAGGGTTCCACTCACAGGCGTGAACGTGACTGGCGCCCGCGTGAACCAGATAAGGGAGAGTGAAGTATCCAATACCTGAAACGATATACAGTTGTGATGGTTGCACAGAAACATTCCTGTCATACATACATACAATGTTGAAGTACTACTGAAGAGCACAAGGGTCAGACACAATAAAAAGCAACATGATGGGCCAGTTTTCTGGGCCTGGATTACATCTGAACCCACTCAGTCCTCAGTATGAGTTCTATAATACAGGACACATGTTCTATTAGTTATCCTACCTGCATATAAATCCACCACAGTCTCCCCTCTGCAGTCAAATCCAGCCACCCGGAGCTTCTCTGTTATGTTTCCAGCCGAGAACATGGATTTGGTTACATCAAACTCATACCTGAAACAAAGGTGAAATGTATTCATTAAGGTGCCCAAGACCGACTCAGTGAGCAAATCGACAGCAAATAAATGACTGATTAAGACTTACGTAATCCTATTGTCCACATGTTTGACCCAGCTGTGGTCTCCTAACAGCATGGTGACCACGGGAGACCTAAACCCATCCCTGGATATTCGGCTCATCCTTGCCAGACGCTTTGCCCCCAGTCCTTTGGCTACTGTACTCCAAAGCTGTGGATCTAAAAAAAAATGTCAATAGTAATCAATAAATGTCCTCCTGAATTAGGTTTTGTACACCTAGTACTAAAGAAAAGTGTGCTGTACCCATTTTCTTCCACAGTGGCAGGGATAAACAGTTGTCTCCCATCAGGACTAGGTCTCCATGCCTCTGAAAGCTGCGAGGGAGGTCCCCCCGCAGCTCCTCCGTCCATCTTTTACCATGAGCTTCCAACAGCTCCTGGAGGATTTTCTCTAGTTTATTTCCACATCTCCGTCCTCTCTCCTTCTTTGACCGCAGAGGAGACTGTTGATGAATAGACATACAACAACATAAACAAACCTTTAAAGCTGCAGTATAGTGTCTGTCTGATGCTAGTAGTATTCAAATGAAACTCAGCTTTAATAACCTGACTCCAAACTATTTCACAAGCACTGTCTGAAGACACCATGGATCTGAGAGATTGCAGATCGAGCTGCGACAGACAGGATGGTAAGATGGGCAGAAGGACTGTCTCATCTGAGTCTTTCAGTAAGCACAAACTCAGGTCCAGACTTCCTTTGGACTGCAGACATTTCCTGTAAGATAGGACGTTTAAAACCGATATCAATAGAAGTACAGGCAGTCACAGAAAACACATGTAACCTGCTAATCAAACAGTCTCTCTGTGCTTATTAGCTCCCATTAATATGTCTAAGGTTCCCATGCTAACGGCTAGCTACCTTAGCTTAGCTATTCCCTCACTAGATGGCTGATTACCTGAGCTGTTGTGCATGACAATGAGAAACACGAAGGCAGGGGACACCGTCCATTTACCACCGAACAAACACCTCTACTGGGTTTATGTTTTACGGTTCAAAAGCGCTAATTTAGTCTACACAGAAGTTACAGGTACTCGGCAGCTCCGCACCAGCAACAACAACAACACACAACGCGTTTCTAGTCGGATTATTTACCGGGACGGACCTTTCAAAATACAAAACTTTATTGTAAAAGAAAAAAAAAAGGGGGGGCTATGTGTTAAATTAAAGTGCAGATTTAGATTTATTCTTTAAAGATGATAGCTTTATTTGTGTTGTATATTTCTTAGGGAATGACAGCTGTAATAAATTAAATTATAAAATGGCAGAAATCAGTTTGGACAAGTTGCTCGTTGATGTCGACAGATGGAGACAAAAGGCTCAAACTCATGAAGTTAACCTTCAAAAAAAAAAACGTGTAATAATAGTCTGTATAAGAATATCTTGTGGTAAGGGGCAGAAATTCAGACAAAGGTAGACTACAAACCCTAGGAAACATAACTTAATTAAATTCAGGCACAGCAGCCAAAATAATATCATATAATATTTTATTTTGTATGTATTTCAGGATTTCCGGAAGCGTATTGCATTCACTTTATTTATTTTTTGGTTTGTTTTTCGGAGTTTAGAGATCATTTGAAACAATAGACGCATTCATTCATTTATTGAGAGTTTGATTTAACGGAAACAAACATAACCGACTTGTTTAGTTCAATCAGGTTATTCTTTGATCTGGGTTTCAGACACTGGCAGATAGTCCTGTCTTTAAGTCATATAGATGGTATTATCATTAGTTTGTCGACTCTACGCAGGAACCTGAGGACTTTGCGGTTGTACAGAAGGAAAGCCCATTCAGATCTGCTAGACATACATACATACAACATATACATAGATAGTTGAAGATGGGGCATATAATGTGCGGGCAGGAGTCACCATAGGTCCACATGAGTCACTGCAGGTTGGAGGTTCTCGCGGGAGTTCGAAGTATCTCGATAATTCAGAAAAAAAATTACTCCGAAAAACAGAAATCACATTTTTTTTCAAGTGAATGCAATACGCTTCCGTACCCACTGGATACTGGATGAATTTTTTGACATCATGTTAAAACTTATTGGTCTTTATTGGTTGTCTTTATTAATTGATTGACTCCTGAGCGACACTAACACATTGTATATGTGGTATTAGTGGCCTGTGTCTTTCCTGTCAAACCATTTTCTTTTTAGGGGGTTATCTATCTATCTATCTGCTACCCTTAAGGTTTCTGCCGGCAGTCAGATCTGAATACTTCATCCTCCCTGATCTCTCTTTATGTAATGAAAAGTGGCACAAGATTTTGAATTCTGACTTTGAGCTGCTATGCATGCAGTCATGGATACATTTGAACCTGAGTTGGCGGGTCGGTCAAAGCACCATCTGACAGGTCATGTATTAATAATGTCTTCCTCTGGGGTGGATATAAAACAGGCGCAATCCTGACTGATGGAGACATACAGTAGCTTTTCTACCTCTGGTCTCCAACCTCAGGACAGACTGAGAGTGAAGGATGTTCGGTTCCCTCTCCGGGTCGTTTATGGTTCAGTCCTCCCCTGTGCGTCTTCTCCTTGCCTCTGTGCAACAAGGAGGCTATAATGGCTGTATGACTGGGCTGAGCCAATATTGAACCATAGTAATCACTTTTCATGAGACTTAGCAGGGGATATTTTATAGCTTATATGGCCAGTGTAAATGTAATTACCTGACTACTACTGGCCATAAACACGTAACCACAAACCACGCAGACTTTGAATTATAAGCTCAAAAAGGCCAAAGTACTGATTTTCTAAAAGATAGACTGGTGCCTTCTGAATAAAGACAAGGGATTTACTGTTGAACATATTGACAAAGAAGGATCAATAATGATAACCTTCTGTTAAATGATTATCTCAACTTCCCCCGTTGATTTTCAACTACTTCATAATTCATGTTTCAAACTAGAATCAAACCCCCAAATATTAAAGGGCTTTGTGTCCATTTTACAAGTGCAACATATCATAATTTATGATTACTGATAATATGAATGCACTTTTGTGAAGATATTAGCTAGTTAATATTAAATATATGTGAGAGTTGCATATATTTTTGTAGCAATTTGTATTGGCTGTGAGTGCTGGAAGCTAACCTATGTTTTTTGTCACTTACCTGCATCCACATTGTTCAGCGTAGAAACTTCATTCAAACATCAAAATATTCTGCTCAATTAGGAGTGGTGTGCTATTACTTCTCTCAATGATTCCTGTCATACTTTCCAAAATATTCCAGGTTTTTAAACTAAATTTAAAATAATGGATGTAATGTTCAGTTATTCATACATTTTCAGCCATAAACTCACACCTCAAAATATTTCACAAACATTCACAACACTTCAGACTTTCAAACTTTATCATATCTTTGATAGTTTTTACACAATCACAGTTTAAAATTCATGCCTGTGTGGGGAAATGTTCATAGAGCGGTAGACATAACAGTAGAGAGGAGCTGTAAACTGATGTTAAGAATTTAGATACAACTCATTCCTACAATCTTCCCTCCACATACATAATATATACATCAAAACGTAGGACGATCTGTGCTGGTCACAGAGATGTAACTACAGAAGCAAACTGGCACAACTTATGTTGAACAGAAATCAATAATTTTTCTGACATTTTATGGACCAAACAACTAGGCCTAATCGATTAATCCAGGAAATGATGGACACATTAATTGATAATGAAAACAAGTTAGTTAGTTGCAGCCGTAAATAACATGAAACACAAGAAATGTATGATAGAAGGTGAAGGTCGAGTAAAAACAGTACAAGTGAACACCTCTTGTTGTCATTGTGGTCCTATAGTGGAAAGTGATTTCCTCTGAGGGCCTCTGCAGTGTTTACCTTTGCTCTGTGGAGCAACACTTGAGGGATTAATGCATCTGGTGTCTAAATCCCCATTCATTAATACACTCTCACAGCCCTCCTCCCTCGGGTGATACTACAGGAGAGCGATTTAGCATATTAATGTGATCTAAATAGGACCTTTATCTTTGTCCTTTGTTCGTTTTTCTTTTACCTGTCCTGCGCCTTTAAGATTAGACATTTCAATCTAGGCGTGTTTCCTGCTGCCATTGACTAAAACCGAGAGCTGGCATCCTGCGGGAAAAAAACCCAAACAGCTTTTGCACGTTTGCGTCCATACAGGCGATTATTTCTTATTTTAAAAGGATTTTATTGAAATTTTTTTTTAAAAAATATATATATAGTGACCATGTCCAACAGCATGGTCGCATCCTGATGTCAGTGAACACGGAGCAGCTTCGCCTGTACGATCATTTATGATTTATCGAGATGATATGAATGTCAATCGGTCAAGGTCCACTCTCCCGATGCAACAGCCACTGCTGGATTCTTCTGCTGGGAAACATCTGCCGCAAGCATTTGGATAGATTTCTAATAACCCACCCCCTCCGCTCCTAATAATAATCATAATAATAATTTTAATATATAGTGAGTGGACGGCGAGAGGACTGAGGTTGTTGGAGCAGCGTGGGAGCCTCACTGTGGGAATGACATGCTGCAGTAAAGACTGCAAACTGGAAATAATAAGGATTAGAAAACAGTGAGGATGTGAATGCGACAGTTTTAAAACCAAAAGAAAATGATTGACAGTCGTCGCCTTGTGCAGAAATCTTTAATATTACAGAGTAAGTCGTTTGATTTAGATTTTTTTTTTTGGCCGTGTGTCACATTGAATGAGCGCTTTCTGTAAGAATATATGAGCGCAAGATCCACCAGTTTATTGTCTGACTCGTTTTCCAGTCTAACAGCTGACATTAACCCAGAGAAGGACTGAGGGATCTGAACACAGAGGACACCATGTCGGCGGTGATGATAACACGGAAGGTGCGAAAATGGGAGAAGCTGCCGGGTAAAAACACTTTCTGCTGCGACGGCCGGGTGATGATGGCCCGGCAGAAAGGAGTCTTCTACCTGACCCTGTTCCTCATCGTCGGGACCTGCGCTCTCTTCTTCGCCTTTGAGTAAGTCGTTTTCCTCTCTCTGGCTCCTAATGAGCCATGAGAGTCTAGATTATGAGTGGCTCCAGACAGCCTTCATAAGTCACTTTGGGGATCCTTGTCCCTAAATCCCCATATGTGTCATAGTAGCTGCCAGTCCAGTGAGGAACCAACTTCAGAGCTGCAACAATTAGTCGATTAGTTGATTGGCAGGAAATTAATTTGATGCTGATAACAGATTAATCTAGTTAAGTATCTATCTATCTATCTATCTATCTATCTATCTATCTATCTACTATCTAAATGATCTGGTTCCATCTTGACAAATGGGAATATTTTGTGTTGAAGACATTCGGCTCTTGTTATGAATATTTTTCAGACTTTTTATAGACCAATCGATTAATCAAGAAGATGAAGACAATTGATAATGAAAATTAGTGTTGTAGTAGTGGTGCTTTTAGTGTAGGCCTGCGACTAATGATATTTTTCATTAATCATTGTTTTGTCAATGAAATAGTGAAGAAGTACATTATTAGAACTCAAGGTGATGCATTGAACTTGTTTTAACCAACTATCCAAAACACAAATACATTCAGGTTACTACAAAGAAGGAAAACAAATATATTAATAAGGTTGAATCAGCAAATATTTAATATTCTGCACCAAAAACTACTGAAACTATTATCAGTTATCATAACAGATGCCAACAGTCGCTTAAAGGTCTTCCAACTCAAATTTTCAGTCTCATTTAAACAATTTCTGTCTGATCTACCTGATATGTGCTCAATAGTTTTAGCACTGGATGTTTGTAAGCTTCTAAATGTACTTAATGGTAATGTGATTCTTTGGCTCAGTTGGATCTTGTGCAGTCTCACTGTAAGCTGATCTTTAACCTCCTGTATGGCTTTCATTTGTGACAACCAAGAATTTCTGTTTTTGATAACCTCTACAGTGGATCCATGTTTTGTTGCTCTAAATTCAGCCCCTGTCAGAGAAAAGGATTATGATTGACCACATGCTGGGTTTAAATATTTAATAACTATAGATGTCCAGCTCTGGTCTAAGAAAGAGAAGCTGCCTTTTTTCTGTTGTCTCAGCAGTTCTGTCTCAACCCACTACTCGCACAACCCAACGGACTCATTAGCACTGCAAACGCTGCCAGTCGACTCGGATGCAGCGTGTAAACCCAAATGCTGTCAGTCGAGGCTGCACAGAGGATTGTTTTTAAAATGAAGAACACGAGCTGAAGTGATTATCATAAAGCAGTGCTGCTTCTCATTTAGATTGCATTCATTGTCTCTCTTAGCCCCGCTTGTTTCCCCTTTCTCCTATCTTTTCTTGCCTAACGCATCAGGAACAATGATTTAGCACAAAATGCTGCTCTGTAACACAGTAACCCCTCTTGACTGTGGGCGTGTATGCAGCTACCAGGCCAAATGGATTTGGAGCATAGCAGAGAAGTAGCTGCTCTCACATAGTGCCAGACCCTTCCCATCTCTATCTGCTCTGCACTTTAATGGCCTCCTGCTTTCCTTGGAGTCCGGACAGAAGGAGCCGTTGTCCAGCTCAGAGCAAAGAGGGGGAGATTATAACTACGAACATCCAGAGCCCAGAGGAGGCATTGCGGTGACTAATGGCGGCAGGGTTGTTAGCATACTATGTTCATATTACAGCGGAACATAATTATCTCTCATGGGGGGGATGGATATTAACGTGGAGATTGGACCCAGGCAGCATGGGGGTCATTTTCAAACTCACCATTACACGACATGTAGATGCATATCAGATCTGAACCTCTGACAGAGTAACAGCCCTTTACTAAAAGGCTCTGCCCATTTGAAACAATAAGTCCAGTCTTTCTTGGTATGAATATTGTAGAAAGGAACATCCTCAGTAAGTATTAAGGCTGCAACTAACAATTATTTTTCTATAAATGACAGAAAATAGTGAACAGTGGGCTATTATAACTTCCCAGACCCTGTGGTGGCTTATTTAAATTGCTTGTTTTGTCTAAAAACCCCAAGATATTGTATTTATAATCATATATGACAAGAAAATAAGAATATATGAAGATATCTGAGCAAAAGAAGCAGGGAATGTTGGGCATTTTAGCCATGCTGCTAGCAACGTCATATATTGGATATCGTTGAGTGTTTGACTGTTGCTTTTATAAAACAAGAAATTTGAATAAGTCAAATAGGCTCTGGGAAATTATATGGAAGCCAGTGTCGGTCAGTCCACCACTCTGGTCCAGAAATAAGTATCTTAACAGTTATTGAAGGGACTGCCCGGTACAGACATTCATGCCTCCCTCAGGATCAACTGTAATCACTAACTGTTAACTGTCTTTTACATTAGATTATGACTAAATATCTGCAAAACTGATGAAATTCATCCTTAGCTGTCTTTTGTGTTTAATGCTAATCAGAAACCTCACAGACCAGCTAGTGTGGCTGTAGACTATAAAGCTAACAACACCGGCACAATGCTTCCCCAACGTGGGATTTTAAAATAGCATGACGTGCAACACAACAGCATCTAGTATGACAACTGTGCGTACTGTCTGGCCGGCTCCACCATTTTACATTTTACGATTTGTCTCTGTTGACTCGACTTAATGAAGAAACAACTATGACCCCCCTGTTCTTTTGTTACATGTCTTATATAAGTGGCTTTAGCCTACAGCTCACAACACAAAGTGGATGCTTTCACTCATCTTCAGCACAAGATCAATCAGTTATCAAAACAGATTTAATTGGTACAGCACTAACATCCTTTATTTATCTTCACTTTTCCAAAACACCATGCAGTGGCCATAGTTGATCATAAACCCCATTTGTAAAATAAATTAATTATGCCTGAGTATAAAATATGTGTGACACTGCATCATTCTAATGTAATTCTAAGAAGCAAAGCTTTTTGTGTTTTGCTAATTCTGGTGCATTTCTCTGTGGTTCATCATTCAGTTATCACGTACACTGTTGCATAGTTTTCTTGTTTTGGAGGATTGATTCTTCACATGTTGGTTTGAGGTTGAGCTGTGAGCTGCACCGTGGCACGGACGGGAAAACAGAGAGGGCAGTGTCTTGGCGTGGGCTGGCTCATATCCAACACTAGCCGAGCAGACATCTCACTTTTATCACCAGCCATCGGCACCCCGTGCAGGGAGACCTCTCTGTGCTTTAATTTGTGCTAAATTGCGGAAACGAGCAGCCAAATACACAAATGGAAAGACCCATTAGGAACAACTAAACAAATTATTCACTGAAGAGGTGGGCTCGGCCTGTTTTATCCTTTACAGATGGAATAAATTTGAGGACTGTATGTCCTTACTCTTTTGGTTTCATGCCCATTTAATATCCACTGATTTGAATGGGATTTCACATAGTTACCAGTGGTGTATAAAAGGTTTTGCCAAACATGCATATATCCGCAAAAAGGCTTCGACACAGTTGGATGTTAACTGGTTCAGTTCCCATTTTTATGTTTGTGTATGTGGTGTGCGTGCATGCGTGTATATGTGCATGTGGATTGCTACCTATGGAGCTTGGATGAAGGAACAAGAAACTGGAACACAAGGACAGTGTGTCATCTGTCTGTCCACCCCAGGACGCTGAGCTACGATGCCAGAGAAGCATATGTGCGTGTAATGAGACTGACCCTTTCTCTTTGCCTGTTTGTGTGTTTGTACTCTATCTACGTTCTTACATATGCTGCAAGGTAGAGGCAGTCAGTGTGTCCAGCTGACCACCCGTCCTCTAGTCTAGATGTATTAAGGAGAAGTGCAGGGCTGAGCCTGCAGAGTGAGCAGCTGCAGTCAGAGGAGATCTTGTAACCGACCCCTGAGCCTCCCTCAGCATCTAACCCCACCCTGTCTCCCTGGTAGCCAATCAGAAAGCGGATGCAGGGCCTGGCTAAATGAGCAATAACATGATTTATGCCCTATTCAGAGTACATGCTCCATTTACAGTAACGGTGATCTACAGGCTTTGTTCTCTGGAAGCTTCCTTGGCAGGAGAAGAGGACTGCTTTTCTGGGGGTGAAGTGATATTTTAGCCCGCATCCTGTGCCATATAGAGAGGCATATTTTATATGTTTCCTCACTCACTCTGTTTTCATTAATTTGGTTTGGAATAGATCTGCTCTCCTAGAAGAAATGTCCACCTCTTTTATCATGCTGTTAAATTACTAGTATTGTTTTTCATGTGGCTGAAATTAAATCATCAGATTCATCATTATTCTCAATTTCACTTAGTGAATATTCTATGACGCAACATCTGTAATCCTAGCTTTGATCTTGTGACCCTGCCTCTCATGTTTCATCTCTCTCATATAGTATTTAAGTGTTGCATAACCAAGAGGATTTAAACCGGACAACAGATTGCACCTCAGTGTAACCTCTTTTAAACTCAGTCATTCAGGATTTCAAAGAGTTTTGAAGGACAGGTTTATGGTCAGACATTTGTAGTCCAATGAGGTCCAAGGTTTATGCTAGCTCCAGTTGAGTCACCGAGCGAATAATTCAGTTTAATTCAGTTTTCTAAAAAAGATGAGGCAATCTTTGAAAAGCCTAGAAGGTTGCTTAATAACACTGAAGGTATTTCCAGATTCCTCAAAGACTTTTTTACCCATCTGGATGAAAATATACTAGATTTTTATATTATAATTCATGTATCCAGAACTGACATATGTCAAGGAAAACATTTTATTTTCAATCAAAATGTAAAATATTGGAAAGAAACATCAATATATGCCAATGAAAGTGATAATAACATTAGTTGTACAAATTGATGGTTAATTTGTATCTCCAAACCAGCAATAGGAGTAGTACTCAGATCCTTTACTTAATTAAAGTACCAGATACAACAGTGTACAAATACTATATTATAAGTAAAAGTCTTTGAAATTGTTCCCTATTATATGACATTATTAGATTATTAAATACTGATGCATCAATACATAAGCAGCATTTTACTGTAGTTTTAGCTGCTTTATATATAGTATAGGTAGTTTAGTCCAGTGGTTCCAAACATCTGGCCACTCTGAAGGGGCGCAAGATAAATCTGAGGAGTCTTGAAATGGGACAGGAAATAAGAAACAATAATTAGTAATATTGTTAATTTTTTGGATATTTTCTGATTCTTGCTGTTTTTGAAATGTTAAGCTGAGAAGTAACTATAGGTTTTAAATAAATACAGTGGAGTAAAGGTACAATATTTCAGTCTGCATTGTATTGAGGTAGAAGTATAAAATGGAAATACTGAAGTGAGTACATGTACTCCAAAAACTGTACTTAAGTACAGAACTTGAGTAAATGTATTTAGTTACTTTCCACCACTGTCACAATCAACGATGGTAGCCAGGAAGAACACGTCTCCTTGCTCAGAAGGACATTTGTCAGTTCAGGGTACCTGGGTTTGGAAACACGGGCACAACTTGAAAAAACAGGTTAAAAACCTTTTTATTGTGCAGCAGACTGAATATTTTTTCATCCAGATGATAAGAAAAGACTTGTCAACTGTTTAACAGTGGTAAGTGTTGTTAAATTACATGCTGGAAGATCGCCGGGTATTTATTCTTCAGAAAAAAGATGCTTATAGTTCTGTGACTGAAATGTAATGTTAAGATAAGAGAAGCACAATCTGGAGAAGCATGATTACCTTAGAGAATTCTGCTGCAGAGGACTTGCGAAATCTCCCTCTAATCAGAATATTTACTAAGTTTGGTAATGGAGTGGTTTTCTGTTTGTGTGTGGAAAAGATGAGAGAGGGCAAGTAGAGTTTGTGAGCTTTTGTTTTTTTTCAGCAGTGCCCTAGAAACAGGCAGAGTCACAGTCTACAGATGTTTGTATGATGGAGGGCTGTTGCTGAGGCCTGCGCTGTGGATCTGCCGGCACAGCAAGTGCATTATTCATTTGTAGTATGATTCATGAAGATCTGCAACAGCTTACAATAGTTAAGTATTAATAAAGGGAGGACTTGAAATGTGCAACAAAGGTAAAATGTCACGACTCACCAAGGCATGACACGGTGACGTATTAATCCTGTGGATCAGTGGTTTTATAACTGAGAAGTTTGAAGTGATTTTAATTCACCGATATCCCTATTTTAGAAGCTTCTCATCTTTGAGCTTATGTCATCCTGAGTTAAGAGGGGAAATCCTTGTGATCAAAGTCTGCAGCAGACACACCCTAATGCGTCTAATGCCAACCTACTCCACACACACACACACGCACGCACGCGCGTGCGCACGCGCACACACACGCACGTGCAATCACAACTAAGTGAACTTCACACTTTCCGTGCAGAATAAGCAGAAATGTTGATAGCTTATCTCTATCTCTTATGTAACACTGAAGTAGTTTTATATATTTAATATGATTATTGTCCTTTAGATTTCCAGCAGATTTCAGATTTTTCCACTAATGTGGTCCCATTATTAAACAATAAACAATCTATTCCAAGAACTTGGGCCTTAATGGTCACTCTTTAATGATTTTATGGCCGTTGTGTAGGGGCCCATTAAGTAAACAAAATGGAGTATAGCATAAGGCAGAAACACTTTGCATACTAGGTCTGAAGTAGACAGAAGCATAATAAACGGGTTTTTGGGGTTTTTTTTGTGATGTGGTTTTGAATTCATGGTCTGAACAAGGTTAACATTGCATATTATCCCTCAAATATAATGTAGGCCCACTCTGGGCCAATCAGTAACCAATAAGACTTGCAGTTATACTGCTAATATTCAGTGTGATTTTTAAAAAAATGCATAAAGGCAAATGTGAGATACACCAATTCCCAGAATTTCACCTAAATTTAAATTAGAAAGATTTGCTGTCAGATGTGTTGGGTGTTGATCTGTAGCTCCCACTAGTCAGTGAGACCTGAAATCTGAGAGTTTGTTACCTTTGGACAGAGCCAGGCTTGCTGTTTCCTCCAGTTTTGAGCTAATTGAAATGTTGTGGAGTACAAGTATGAAGTAGCATAAAGTGAAAACACTCAAATAAAGTAAAGTACTTGAGTACATTACTTTATTGTGAACCCCTCGATAGAGAGGCAGAAAGTTGAGCAAGAAAGAGAGGAAATGTGTAAGTGGTATGTGAGGTCACTTGGCGGTCTGATTGATCGCCTGGCTGATGAAAACATTTTCCCCACATGGACACAGACCCTGATTAAGACTAGTTTTTTCTGCTGCCTCTGTGGTGACTGATGAACAGACAGTGACACAGAGCCAGCACCACCCTGCTCCTCAGCAGCAGAGGAAATGGTCACATCCAGGAAGGACGTGGAGGCTTGATGGGAAGCGATGATAGAGTGCCCCTTGCATACGTACCAGTCATCATTACGAGAATTACTCTTCATCGACAGACTGCCCTCAGTCTGATTCCACTGCCTGCTCTCTGCTGTCTCTGCACTAACAAATGAGCCAACTTCACAGGCCTGGTACAGTGGAAATTTCTATTGATTTGATCCCTACTCCTAGTTTCCATTAGTGTGAAAAAAGGCTCTGCAGAGAAACCACTCAGACCAGTCCAGCAGGTGTGTGGGTGTGTGTTGTTGTCACGTCAGTGTTCAGGTATGCTGGCATACCTGGTTCACCTACATAATGTGACTGTACAGGTGGACTTTGTTCTCTGCCATGTTGTTCTGACTGGCAGTTATTTTCTTAGCTACACCTTTCCTTTTAAACGTATCTGCTGTGTGTGTGTGTGTGTGTGTGTGTGTGTGTGTGTGCGTGTGCGTGCGTGTGTGTGTGTGTGTGTGTGTGTGCATGTGTGTGAGAGAATGGATGAAATGCCACCCAGAGAAGACAGGACAATATTATGGATGGTGTTGTAAATGATGAAATCTCTTGTTTTGTCCAGACAGTCCAGAAGTGAAGATACAAGATATTCATTTATGATATAAAAGACAGAAAAGTAGCAAATCCTCACTCTTTAAAAGTTGGAACTTGAGCAATTTATTTTTAATCAAAATAGTTACTAATTTGATTAAATGACTCTATTATTGTGAGTTGTCAGATGTACAGTGCAGTCCATAAGTATTTGTACAGATGCACATTTTTTGTTGTTGTTTTGGCTCCGTACTCCTGCATGTTAGTATTGTAAATAACAAAATAGCTATTAGGATAAACAAACAAATGCCAACTAACCAGAAACAGTCAAATTGTAAAAAAAAAAAAAAAAATCATAATACATAAATTTTTAATGTAACTTTAAGCAGTTTTTACCACCCAATTATAAATTAGCTCTCACTCATTTATGGATGTATATGGAGTTTTTTGGCTCATATGTGATACAGATAAGTGGTTACTGTCCATATTTTATCTTCAGTTTATTATCATTTAAGACACATTTGATTTGCTGGAAACATGGGTTATTTAACTAGAGGTCGCAGATTGCAACTAACTGAACATCACTGGCGTGTAAATATAAACTAGTCTGATGATTTTGCTGTGAAGTAACTGATGTTCGTCTCCTCAGAGAGAGTTCTGAAAATGTTGTCTGTCCACATTTCAGTGAGCGTGTCGTCTGTGTGTGCAGGCTTTATGCATGACACGCAGTACAAAAGTTAGTCTTGTACAAGATACAGCACAGTACCTTGCAATCCTGTGCAACATCAGTGCTGCATTATGAATATATGATCCCAGCCACATGGGAGGGAGATGAGGCCATACAGTTAAACTATTAATAACTGCACATTGAATGAAGCCTTTGCTGCTGCTGCTTTGTTCTGTCGCAGCACTTTGCACTGCAGCTCACATCTGTTATCGCACTGAGCAGCAGGCCTTTCTGGTGGAGGAGCCCTGCTGGCTGTAATCTCAATGGCCTGGCAAATGGAGTTATGCTAATGTATCTCCACTCTTCCAGAAGGTGAGTGGAGTGTGGCATGGTGTTGTTTATTCACGGCCATGACTTCAGCGCGGTCCATAGAAAGGGCAGCTCTAACGGTTCATGAACTTGTGCTCAGAACACCAGTTCAGAATATGTGTGTTGTCATGTCGCGCCCTCTCTGCACATGCTCCTTTTGTGAGGCCTCTCCCATTTCTGTTAAAGGTCCAGTGTATAACTCTTACGAGGCTCTGTTGGCAGAAATGGAATATGATTTTTATAAATATGTTTTCATTAGTGTATAATCACCTTAATATAGATATTGTGTTTTCATTGCCCTGGAATGAGCTGTGTTTATCGGCAGACATAAAACAAAGAAAAGCAGCAAATACTCAAATATGAGAAGCTGGAACCAGGAAATGTTTTGACACTTTTGTTTAAAATATATACATACATAATACATTTGATGAATCGTTTGCTGAATAATTTTCTGGCCACCCTCTAATTGAACGATCAATCGACTAACCACGGCGGCTTCATCACGTTTTTTTTGGGAGATTTGAGCTGCTCTTTGATATTTTTTTTACGCTTTTGTTTTCCTACAGATGTCCGTACCTTGCTGTGCATCTGTCTCCTGCCATCCCAGTTTTCGCTGCCCTGCTCTTCCTCTTTGTCATGGCCATGTTACTGAGAACCAGCTTCAGTGACCCCGGGGTGCTGCCACGGGCCCTTCCAGAGGAGGCTACATTCATCGAGATGGAAATTGGTGAGTTACTGGAATGATTATTTTCTTTTTTTTCTATAATATTAAATATTCCTGATTAAATAAGCATAATCAAATTTAGAAAGACATCTTTAAGTATTATATATTATTATTATCTGTTGTGGTTTGATCATATTTTATTGACCAAACTGTTATCAGATTCTGATGTTGCTAAATCCTGATTGGTGCAAAAGTATGTTTCATTATCTTTTTCCAATGGAGCTACACCCATGTCAAACCAGTTGGAAGGGTTCTCTACCTACAGTCCCCCTCGGCAGCTCATTGTTTAGCTGTCTGGATGCAACTCTACTGTTTTGGTTCACTCTCTCTCAGGCAGCTGCTCAGAATCAAACAGACACAGCTGCTGACTAACTGGTGAACATAGTGGAGCATTGAGCAGCTAGAGAGGCAGGTATTTCCCTCAGGAGTTGGTAGAGACAAAAAACCGAGCAAAAAAGAGGGTGAATGTTGGTCTTTGGTTCATTCATTAGAAACACGACTCTAAATTAATGATAACGTTTCTCTGTGACACTTTCACCAAATTGCCCCAAAAAATCTGTTATTGCAAATTTAAAGTCCAATTTTTAACATTAAGGAGGATCTATTAATAAAAGTGGAATATAATATTCATAGGTATGTTTTCATCAGTGTATAATCAGCTGAAAATAAGAATCGTTGTGTTTTTGTTACCTCAGAATGAGCTGTTTATATCCACACATATCCACTGGTCACCTACCATAGAGGCCGCCAAGTTGAATCCCCATGTTTCTACAGTAGCCCAGATTGGACAAACCAAACACTGGCTCTAGATAGGGCCGTTCAAGGTCACCAATATGCCACTAAATCCTACACACTGGACCTTTCAGTAAATTTAGTGAACATTCAAATTCGCGATGACATCCTTATGGCTACACCTTTAAACGTTTACATAGAATATTTTGCCTTTACAGACCCTGGGATTTTAGCTATATACAATGGTTGTATATGATAAAGTACAGTATGTAATGGCTGATCTGCCCAAATGTCAAATTAGTGCCGATAATTTTAGAAAAATGCCTTCCCACTAGCACTCACATTTATGCACCTTCAGTAATAATGCTCAGATTCACTGCAGATTTTTGCCAAGTTTGAAGTAGTCTTACCTTTTCTAGTGTGATTGCAGTCCAGCTCCTTACCTTGAAGTGTGCATAGCTATTATGTCCAATCAGCACTGATAATGCCACCAGGAGCAAATCCCTTATCTGCATCCATTCAAATGTTAAGTCAACAAGAGGATGAATTGTTATTACAGTTCATGTGCTGTTACATCATCATCTAGGTTGTTGGTTTCTTTGAATAAAATGACATCCAGAGTTGTGGATTAAAATGAAGTGGAAGTAACTCAAGTGAAAGTATTAAATATTTCAGTATATATGCGAGTTAAGCATTGATCAGATGGACTCAGGCCTGTTGGTTTATTCATATGCTTTATGTTGGGTGTGCTCGTCTCTGGATGAAGAGCTCAGTCTAACACACATTCATTACAGGGGATCCTGTTGTCTTATTAGACAAAACAAACCATATACCGTATAATGAGGACAAAAAAGCCTTGGCAAACAAAAGATAAACAAGCACCAAGCAGCGCATTTTTCTATATTTCATGTCAACTCCCTGGGCTGTCCAGACTCTCTTTATATCTGGAAGAATAAGCTTTTATTTTGTAATATTTCCACACCAGCCCTCTTTGCATCCCCTCCCTCCCTGTCTGCCTGTGCGGCTGCTCAGTGTTCACTCTTTGTCTCCGTTAAAGATTCACGGTGTCCTTCAGCCATCACTCGTGCTCTCTCTCACTCCAGTCAAGAGGCATGGGTGGAGACTCATGACAGAGGAGGGCTGTAAAAGCAAGGCTGAGGCACTCGGTCCTCTGAGAATGCGTTAGCTGGCAGTTGGCGCTTCTCTCATCATGACTGTGACTCATAGCGCTCGCTGGATGACAATGGCTTGGTGATGAGACCAGCTCTGGCCACAATGACCCTGGTGGACAATGTACAGCTCCTGCATCTAGTTCATATGAGGAAATCTTATTGTAAATTATTTATTCGAATAGAGCTGCGTCTAATGATTATTTTAGTTATTGATAAATGTGTCCATAATGTTTTCCACTGATTGTTTTGTCTTTTAAATTATGAAAAGTGCCCATCACAGGTTCCCAGAGCTCAGGTTACTTGTTATGTCAGACCAACAGTCTAAAACCCAAAGATATTGAATTTACAATTATATCAAAGAAAAAAGGAGGAGAGCCTGTGAGACAATTTATTATTCTTAATATTTGCTCAAACTCTACAGTATGTAAAGAGTTATAGATTGGCCTGTAATGAAGCTTTAGTTAAAGGCATATTCTGTGATCTAGATCTCTCACCAACAAAATGTATAATGCACTAAACAACTAGTAAATCTAAATATGTTTTTAAATCATCTGATGGGCTTTAAAATATGATTTGTTTTTAGTCAATTATAGAAAATCGCTAAATTAAAAAGGTGCTGTTAATATATAATTTATACCAGGCTAGTTGTTTCCCCTTGTTCCCAGTCTTCGTGCTAAGCTAAGCTAAACGACTGCTTGCGTTAGATTCATATTCACTATGCAGTCGTAACAATCTTCTCATCTAATTCTCAATTTAAAAAAAAAAAGCAAAAGAGCAAAATTTCCAAAAATGTCAAACTCTTCCTTTAAATCACCTCACCGCACATCCTCCTCTGCGTTTCCATTCGCAGACATAAACACACAACAAATCTTTAGTAGCACATTGATTTTATGTACGCCTCAACATTGGTGTGGCTAATTTTCTCATACTTTCCTTTTTTGGTTTAATCATTTGGTTTTTATTAGTCTTTTCAAATAGCTAGATATTAATCACTTAAATGCTAAAATTGGTCACATGACCATATGAAACGAAACTCTGACTGTATATCTTTTATACAGTATGTTTATTAATGTGTTAGGGTGGTTGTTTCTGAGTGTGGGCAAAAAACAGCCAGTGGAGGAGGCAGGTATGGATGTTTGATCTCATTCTGAGGCTGAGGCAGGCATGTTGATGAAGCCGCCGCAGCTTCGATGCTCCATCCCCTCAGCCTGTTAGTGACTAGTCCCGAGGGGGAATGCTAATACAAGGAGAGGCATCCTCTTGGAATATATAATGCCACTAGCAGACAGAGCTTTGCTACCCGAGGGAGTAGCATCATTCCCTGTGAGTGATGACTCATTAATTTATTCTCTGCTGGTTTATCCTGAAAGCCACTAATCCTACATCCTGTAGATTCATAATGGAGAGCGTTTGGGATGTCAGATAAAATAGATTTCACAGTCATTGCATCTGTGGATGTATTTTGGATGGTTTCGGCACAATTTATTTGTGCAGTTTTGTTTTACATAATAACGCCTGTTCATTGAGAGCTTTATACAATTGATAAATATGCCGCTTAGTTTATGTAGATTTTTTTCCACTACTCATTTCTGAACCACTTTTCCAGCCCAGATAACTTAATTCCCACAAATACCACTTTTTTCTTAATATATCCCCAGAAAGTCAAATGAGCATGCTTGGTATTTTCCATTAACTCCACATTCACACTGTCCCAGTGCAGCATGTTAATGGTAGAACAGTTTCTCTCCTGAGAGATTCCAGCCTGCAACCCCTCTGGTCATTAGCCAGCCTCTCTACCCTCTCGGCTCCTGCAGTGCTACATAATCAGAAAGATCTGGATTGCCAAGAAAAGTGAATGCATGAAAATTTCCTTTAGTTGGTGACTGCAGGAACAAAAGATATGACTGTGAAATACAGTCATTTCAGTGTTAGGAAGGTTGGTTGATGCCCCAATAGAGCAGGACACTGCATTATAGTGTTGCTAATAAATATTATTAACAGCTCAGCAGTGATTACACATAAATCCACCATCATCAATACCGTATCGAGCCATTCACTGACATCCTCAAGGTTCAGCTGTCAAGATTTACGTCTCATTTTTTCTTGTCCTTGTCACTGAATCTCACATTTCTCACTGCCCGTTAAAGAAATATACAGCAGGAACACAATGCTGCGAGCACCTGCACAGTTGAATGCAATCCTTTGCATTAGGGCTGCTAGAAATTGTACCTTTTTGTGAAGCTTATAATTATTTGTGAAAACACTGTCTGAGGTGTTAATTTGTTAATTTTTGAGGACTTCATCTGTGGTGTTGTTATGTTAGATTTTCGATTAGATAACACCTTTCAGAAAAATTCATTGTGTGACCAAGACTGCCAACACCTACTAATGAATGATGTGTTTTTTGTATCCACAGAGGCTGCCAACGGGAATGTCCCTGCAGGGCAGCGACCCCCACCTCGAATCCGCAACGTTCAGATCAACAACCAGATCGTCAAGCTCAAATACTGCTATACCTGCAAGATCTTCCGACCACCTCGAGCATCTCACTGCAGCATCTGTGACAACTGCGTTGGTAAGAAAACGTCTTCTGAACTGCCATCAGTTCTTACGATGCTCAAACAAAGGCTTTACAAAGTGAGAAGACAGCTCATTGAAGCTGGTTTATTTCAGGTTTTCAGGAATAGAAAGGTGAGGATTGTTTTGTGGGGAGAAAAAAAACTTTTTGACATTATGATTGTTACTGATGCCTTGATCTTAATTACCTCTCTGCATTCATTTGTCACAATGATCAAATCATTGAAAAATCATAGCTTTAAAAATAAATGTTGGACTAAGAACATAGGGTGAAAAAGTTTTACAAAATGGGCCAGAAACTTCAGAAGGAGTGTTTTTTTTATGGAATATGCTTTGAATTTGGTGTGTGTGTGTGTGTGTGTAGCTGTAGCTCTGTGTGTGTGTGTGTGTGTGTGTGTGTGTGTGTGTGTGTGTGTGTGTGTGTGTGTGTGTGTGTGTAGCTGTGTCATCTCTCAACCCTGTAGAATAACAGTGATTTGGCTTCTGATGATTGAGGAATGTGTCTGAGGGGAGCGTAGACTCATAGGCGATATGAGAGGAGACAGTGGAGGCTCAGTGAGGGAATAAGCGCTTAGTCATTGTGAACACTGGTTCAGCTGTGTCCACCTGTGGTAGAAACACACACACACACACACACACACACACACACACACACAAAAAAAAAAGTCCAAGCATGACACAGCAGCATGCCTCAGTCCCTCTTTTTACTGCAGTCATATGTTTTCTTAACTTAACTTTATAGCGGTTAAAGTCTCTCACAGAATATGCAGCATAATTAAGAAACCAGCCAAACCATTTCACAAATTATATTTGTTTATGCCCAGGGCCTTCTGTGGTTAATATATTATGAGATATCTGATGTGCAGTATAGTGAGTATTTGGACAGTTGTTTTAGCTCTGTATGTATCAAATGGGAGTTGAAATAAAACAATAACTATGGGGGTAATGTGCTAGTCTGGTTCCATACCTCTGAATTACTGCACACATGTTTTTCATCCCTCATTCAAATGGACAAAATGGCAGCTCAGTTTGATTATCAAGCTAGTGAAGTGTTTCAGCTTTAACTTGAGGGTTTTGACATTCATATTTTGTGAACCTCACAGAGGATTATTGTCCTGCTGCACTCTGTGTGCAATCTAGACAAGACGAGACAAAGAGTCTCCAGCCGTGTTCCCTGTGAGGCTGCTTTGTGGTGCTTTGAGTTGAACGCTAACATCATGCATGCTCACATTCTCACAATGATAAAGCTTTGCCAGGTATAATATTTACCATGTTAAACTTTTGTTATGTTGCACCAAACAGTGTCTTTGGTTCTTCAGGTGTTTGGTCATAAACCAAAGTATCAGACAAATTGAATCATTGAGCTGATGATGGTGCTAGATGAAAGGTCAAGAGAATCACCAAAGTGAATACATGTTCAATGAATTTCTGTACTAAAACTTCATGTTAATTGTGGGATATTTCAGTCTGAATAAAAGTGTTGGATCAAATGCCTGACCGACCAACTGACACTGTCATCCCTAGTGCCATGTCGCTAACGTGGCAAAAAAATAACTAAAATATATAAAAGGTTCCTTTTCTAGTCTGTAAATATAAAAATGATCCCTTTATTTTGTCCTTATATTTACAAGATGCTTCACGTTTTATGTTTCTGCCTCAGTGTTTACTTCTATTGTTGTGAAACTCCATCCGGGGAGTGCAGCTGTGTGCATGCTGCCGAGAAACGAAAAAAGCACGATGTTTACCTCTGTTGTCCGTGTGACCCTGCCCTGCTTTTCATCTGGCTCTGGCTCAAATTATAGAAGAGGAGAGGCATAGAGGAAGCGACTACTGACTATATTTAGACTGCAGGTTTACAGAAGCTGATGCACAAAGCGGTCTTTGACTGCAGCTGGTACTGATGTGGTTTTAACACAAAATAAAGTTGGTGTGCAACCTATTAAAACAGTGGCCTTTTCTCTTTTCCACAGACCGTTTTGATCACCACTGTCCATGGGTGGGCAACTGTGTGGGCAAAAGGAACTACCGATACTTCTACCTGTTCACCATGTCCCTCTCCCTGCTCACCATTTACATCTTCACCTTTGACATCGTCCATGTGGTCATGCGTGAGTATCCTGTCAGTCACTTGTCCGACCGGAAGGAACAGACAGGATGCACGGATAGCTAAAAGAATGTGGAAACACAGGACGAACAACCTCTGACACAAGCTCGCTTGCAGCTTCTAGTGTAAATGCAATGCATGCACGTATGCTGAGACTATGACCTAATTCAGACCAGGACACGCAACAGCAACTGACAGCTTGACATGATTCCTCTTTTATCCTCATCCCACTGCTTCCTTGTTCTACCCAGTGCATACAGCGAGAAGACACAGAGACATAGGAAGCACGATTTTCTAGTCAGGATAATTAGCTCTGGGCTTGTTATCTTAATACTGGAGTAATATGTGAGAACTGTGCCTTTTCAGTTGAGAAAAACTGAATAAGGAAGGAGTGGGTCTTTCCTTTTTAACTTCTCTCTTTGCTATGTTCACAGGTTCAGTGGATAATGGCTTTTTGAACACTTTGAAGGAAACACCTGGAACATATCCTTTTAAGCTCTGACCACAGTATATACCACAAAAACAGCTGCTGTGTGTGCGATGTTTACCAGATTTCGTAGAACAGATGAATGAAAAACATCAAGATTTCCTAAACCTCCCCCAACAGTGATATTCCAATAATATCTTAGCATCTGTAACTTGAAACAGCAGGGCTGTTAAGCTTTGGATTTCTTAACACCATGATGTGATTTTGTAGCCTTTCCAAAACCAAAAACACAAGAGCAAAAGTGTGAGGAATGGATTAGTGTTCATTTGCTCTATCGTATGCTGCAGACATTAGCACGTCCAGCTAATTATAGCCACATTACTGAGTGTTACTTCCAATACCAAGGAGCATAGCTAACGACATTGGTTTATTAGGGCTCATACACTGTATTTCATCACTTTCTTCTGCTGTTACTGGGTTTGAGAACATTTCGCAACCCTGGCCAGCGTTAATCAGATCGGCAATAATCAGAAAAATTCCCAGAAATAAAAACCCACCAAGGCAATGTGGTAATAATAAACATGTGGTTAACGTTGTGAAACGGTTGCAGTTTGGTTAATTCAGGCACCAAAACTACTCGGTTAGGTTTAGGAAAGATAATGCTTCGAGTTAAAATAAGTATGTTAGTTGAGTGTGTATTTTTCAGAGCAATGGGCGTTTGTTTTCAGAAAAACTGGCAGACAATTGGCCATTTTTTGGACTATTAAGGTTTCAGAATAATGGGTTAAATAATGTCATGCCCCTGCCTGAGATAGCGTAACATTTATAGATATTGATTAAAATAGAAATCATACTGTTTGAAAATACAAACAGTTATGTAAGATAAGCTTCCAAACAGTGTCATGTTAAAACATGTTAGTCTGATCTTAAATGTCCCTGATCATACTTATATCACTCAGACTGAATAGCGCTAAACTGCAATCAAAGGACCATCTTCCATTATTAACTGATGAGGATGCTGACTTTTTGCCTGGGACATGTAGCTTTAGTCCCAGCTGTTTAGCACAATAACATGTATGTTGTTTTTTTAACAAATCAGCTGGAAATTCAGCCAGAGATAGCGTTGTCAACCATCTCCTGCAGCTAGCATTGGTTTCATTAACTTGCTCCAGCTGATAAAACATGCTAGTGACATTTATCATTTTAGCCGGAAAAATCAACAATCACTGGATAGATATTTCTGTCTATTTCGATGATACATCTGCCACAGTTATGCTTGTTAAAACTGCGTATATGTACTGTGCAAGTACAAAAAGACTGACAGGCATAGCCACAGTAACTGAGGGCCGTGAGGCGTAACAAATAAAACGGATAAAAACCTCCCACCTTTGTCCTTATACTTTATTTAGACTTTGGTTCCTTTTGCTGACCGTCACTGGCTTTAATCATGTTACATAATTGTCTTCTAGTTTGTGTCACCTGCTGTCCACTGTTTAATCAGTGACCATGTGTCAGGCAGGAAACATCTGTTACTGTTTTCTTAACTGGAGTTCACTGTGCTCGAGGTGTTGGTGTGCTTCTTCACCCTGTGGTCAGTGGTGGGACTGACCGGTTTCCACACCTACCTGATCTCTCTCAACCAGACCACCAATGAGGATGTAAGTGCATCTTTCTGCATGTTCAGTTAAACATGTTCACTGACATTAAAGCCTTTTTGTCCATTTAAACTGCACATGACTACAGATACTGTTGTCACATGAATGAATCATGCTATGTGGCACAATGCTGCAATTCTTTGCATCTGGTTTGTTTATGTCTTTATGTAAATGACTCATGATTAACCTATTCTTTAGTTAGTTTTCTGTTAGTTTTCTTTATTATTAGTGAAGTAATTTGCAGTGGCTAAAAGTGCAAAATCATGCTCTGCTAAACTGCACTTATGTAGGCTATATTTGTCTTGGTAAATGGACTGTGCTCGTATGCAGCGGGATCAAACCGGCAACCTTCTGATTAGTGGACGACCCGCTCATGTAGACTAAAGCCCAACAGGTGATGAGCTGTTTGTTAACTGCCAAAAATGCCAGAAGAAGAATAACCTTTGCACCTTATCTGTTTATTTGCAACAGTAACAATTTTGCTTTGTAGCTAACAATTATCTATAAAGAGACACACTTGCATTTATACCTTTTCAACATCAGGCTTCCAGTTAGCACTTTGCTTTGTAGATATCTGATTGACATGAAGTGTAAATACTGGAGATCTGACCAAAATATTCAGGCACTTTTAGCTCTTCTGATTGATGCTTACTCGAGTTTCACCGTTATTTTCCCTCAAAACAATCTAAACTCAAAAAGGAAAAGGCTTCAGTGTTAATTGACCTAAAAAGACCGCTAGTAAATGTACCATAAACGTCATGTTAGAGCAAAGTCCTACCCCACTGATCAATTGCAAAAGACAAAAATAAGAACATCCTTAGATGTGTGACACACGTTTTAAGATGATTTGTTTTAAAATGATATCTACATTAGTGAAATTGTAAAGTATAGTGAATATGTCAATAGAATATTGAATATATTATAATAGAATATGTCTGTAAATGTTGTGATCGGACAGCCTGCCTTCACGTGACTGGAAAGATAAACATACATCACAGAGGTGTAAACATTACAATTTGTAAGACTACAGAGCTGTTTCCTTGACAACGGCACTGCCTCGTCCAGCACCGAAGGACAGGGGACTGGTAAACTGTAGCATGTTAAACAAGACTATTATGTTGTAAACTAAAGTAAAGCCAATACAGCAAGTGTTTCAAACTCCAATAAAAATAAAGCAGAGTCTGTCAGAAAACAAGATCTTGACTGAACTGCAGATACGACGGAGACAAACTGTCACATTTGTTTGTTCCACAAGGCAAAATAGAGCTGACCAATGTTTCTGCCTATATTTTAGTATGTTAATATCTCCTTTTTTCTATTCAGCTCGGCCACACTCAGACAAAAATCGCTTCACGAGGGGAATCTGGCCAATACAGCAGGCGTGGTTTTATTCTGCTCAGCCTGAGCCATATGACAAATTGGCTGTTAAATGCTTTGAATGCTAAAAGCGGCAGTTGGACTCCTCTCTGCTCACCAAGGCGACATAGTCTAATGATCTAAAAATATGCATGAATAGCTGCTATTCTTCATAAAAAACAATCATAGGTTTGAGCTGAAATAAGAACAGAACAAACATAAGAACAAAACAGACCAGCTGGTTTCTGACTCTCAACTTGTCAGCTACATTTAGAAGAAGATTGTGAGGCTAAATGAGGAAAAAAAAGTATTGATTGCTTGATCTTATTACCACTGAGTCATTATTTAGTCACCACACACACACAAACACACACACACACACACACACACACACACACACACACACACACACACACACACACACACACACACACACTCAGGCTGATCTAGAGCAGATGATGAGTGGCGATGATGCAGGTGGATGAATCCACTGAGAGAGTAATGTATGTTGTGTCTGTGTATACTAGCATTAACAGTGTGTATACGTTATTGGAGGTTTGGTTAGCCCAGATCTGACTGCAGAGGCTCTGACGAGAAGCAGAGAGCAGCAGCAGCAGCGATGTTGGCGGCGGGAGGTTCTAGATCGCTGAAAGCAAGAGAGTGCACTCATACTTTGTTGTAATGATTAATTTATTATTCCCCTTTTTCCTTTCCTGTGGGATGGCTGGCCTCATTTTTTTTCATTTAATCAGTAATGAAGCTGTGCAATGTGCACCTACAGTTTAATGTTGCTCCAGGAGTTGAAACAATGGCTGTCAGCACGGCCGTTTCAATATCTGTGATTGGCCTAATAATAGATGCATCGATACCTGCAGGGGCTGGGCACGCTGCCAGAAATACTGCTGTAAGGGGGGGAGGTGGAGAGGGAGTGGGTGGGTGAGAGAGAGAGAGAGAGAGAGAGAGAGAGAGAGAGAGAGAGAGAGAGAGAGAGAGAGAGAGAGAGAGAGAGAGAGAGAGAGAGAGAGAGAGAGAAGAGAGAGGAGGAGGAGAAAAAGAAGAGGAAGATAGAAATGGTGGAATAAGGGCAAACGAGAAGGCACCTTGAGTGTTGTAGCTGCTTTAGTCTCCCATAGGATGACACATGCTCTGTCAACTGTGTCTCCTGCACACACACACACACACACACACACACACACACACACACACACACACACACACACACACACACACACACACAGATAGTACACGTAGGCTTGCAGTGCTGAAGTACCTTATGGGCAGACTGTTGACCTATATCTACTGCAGCTTAAAAAAAAAAAAAGCTGTTGTTTTTGACTCGCGGTAGGGTCAGTGAGTACAGGCTCACGCTGCGCAGCCAAACTATGTTTAGATTTAGGGGTCAATTATATAAGTCAGTCTATCAATCTACTTTCTCTTATTCTGCATGTATTTTGGATTAATAGAAATGTTACAGTTGCACCTTAATCCGTCTACTGTAACACTTTATAGTTTATCAATTATGATCAAATAATTGTGTATTGTGTTTTCCATTTTAATGGTAGTATAAGAAAAAAATTCAATAGAAAATATAAAGTTGATTTGCTTTGTTGTTAATGCAGTTCTTAAAATCAGGTTTAGTTTTCATGATAGAAATTATAATGTTGTATTTACATTATTACTACAACTGGCACTGTACCTTACTGTCTTTGATTGATGCTCTATTCTCTGATGCTGAGTCTATGAACATTTCTAGCATTTCAGATCTTCTCTCATTTGTATGATAGTGGCTGCATCAACATGAAACAAAAGTTCATAAAATGATGCACAAAACATCCAGAATTTTTTCATTGAAGTAATTGTTTAGTCATAATAAGTACCAAGTTAAAGTAAAGTAAGTAAATATTTAACTTACTCATACATAAATATGAATCATGTTGATACAGAAGATGTGTATGATTCTTAAAGCTACTTAAAGGAAAACAAAAGAGGGAAACTGGAGGTTTAGGAGTTAAAATATGCCTCCTGGTAGCTACCAAATAATGCATATTTCTGAGAGTACAGTGTGGAAGGACTGGGGGAATCCTTTGTGAATTCTCTGATTTTTCAATGAATTATTAAAGTGGTTTTAATCTGTAGTAGCTGTAGCTCGTTGGCACCCGTTGGCACATAGAGTTCCAATTAAACCAGGAATCATTAAATCCCCGTCAAGATCTTTTTCAGTAGGTCAAAGCCAAGCCTGTGGGAATAACATCTAAAAATGGAACTATGCTTTTGAATAAGGTATAAAGCAGAGGGAAAGTCTTTTTGAAAGAGAGCTGAGCGAGAGGATGTGTTTGGGATGTTGGTTGATGGTTTGGGAAGTTCCAGTGATGAGTGTACATTTTGTTTTGCCCAGATTAAAGGATCCTGGTCGGGAAAGAACAGAGTCCAGAACCCATACAGCCACAAGAACATCATCAAAAACTGCTGTGAAGTGCTCTGTGGGCCAGCGTACCCGAGGTAACTCCTTCACAGCGCTATCCATGAGTTCTGTATCAGTGCCTGTGATAGATTAGACAATTGTCCCTCTCCTACACTTCATTCTGGCGAATAACGAGCAGGATGCAGTTAGTGACTGATGGCTTTGTCTCGCTCTCCAGCGTCTTGGACAGAAGAGGAGTGATGCAGGAGGATTCGCCTGTTTCTGCAACGTCTGCTGCACCCTACTCCACCTCCTCCAGCAGCAGCAACCCAGTGCCACAAACCACAGTGAGCAAGCACACACATACACACACACACACACACACACACACACACACACACACACACTGTACCCTCCCCCTTCACACACTTCCACCAAAGTGGATCGAGGCTGCAGAATTGTGAATAGATAGCAGACATAAAACAGAGTCTAAACCAATTACAGAGAGTGTTGGAGAGAAGAAAGGAGGTGCGTGCGAGAGTGTGTGTGCGTGTACCTCCTGAGTGGAGAGCACTTTTCTTATCGATAATCCATCCTTGGACGTTGAGCCATTTTGTGGCTCCATACATAGTTGCCATTGTTTATAATAGTTCCTAATTTTTATATCTTCTGCTAATATCTAGATCATTAGCCATCTTTGTGCAGTGCATACTTTGCCATATTAAAATAAAAGATTGAGTCCCTTTCCTTTGTGTCGCTATAGATCATATTGACATAAAAATATTTCACTGCCACATGATAATTACTGCAGAACTTACTGTAATGTTCAGAATTAGATGTAATTTTGAACATTTTATATCTCCTGAATGGTTAGGGATAAATAAACAAAATAGTTTCCTCACCTTACCCCTTTTTTATTCTCTTTTGCACACTTGTTCTACTTACATTTATTTCAGACCTAATTAAATGAGTTAAATGTGAAGTCAGACGTAAAACAACTAAAAAAACAACTCAACTAAAAAAGTGGCTTCATTGGTTGAGACCGGTTGCTTCAGTTACAGCAGTGTTGTTAAAGTGATGAATGTTTGACCACAGGGGTGCGCCTTGCATGGATGTTAACTCCCTTGTGAATAATCGAGAACCTGCGTCACATGTTCTGACATCAGAGTCAGAGTCTTCTGTACCTGGAAGTATAAAGGTCTTTCACTCTCTTACCCTTTACAGACAGAAGATAACATTAACAACAGGGAGCTCTGTGATCTCATGTTACAAAATATTTGATTGGCCAGTGCTTCAGTTTTTCGCTGAATCCCTCAGTCCCTGAGTCCCTCAATCAAAGCAGTGGTCACATTGAAATTGATATCTTGTGGATCTATTTATAGGACACAGTCAGCAAGGAAGAAAAGATTAGTTTGATTAAACTTTTTGGTCATTTTTACTCTTCATATAAAGCTGTATGATGTTGGTGTTTGGAATTGGATAGATTTAATCTGGCAATCCTACAAACTAACTCAATAAATTCTACTTTTTAACCATAATATAACAGAGATTGTACTAGGGCTGCACAACTTATCACAATTTTATCGAATTCGCAATATGACTAAGTCCTTTATCCAAATTGCAGAAGCTGCAGTGTTTTTGATAAAAGTCAAATGTGTGACAAAACAGCTTTATAAGGAAGTACTGAAGAGCTGCAGAGCCCTGACCTACACATCTTCAAGTATGACCTTCCAGCACTCAGTCACCGTGAAGCTGAATTGAAAAAAGTGACTTCTGGCGTGACTGTTAGCACACAAACATTTGATTGACAGCTACTGCTATGAGTTTTAGCAACATCCAGTGGCTGTTTTATGTCATTTTTTTCTTTTTTCATTTGGTTATAAGTTGTATACAGCAGAGATCTGCTCTGATAGACGTGTGTTATATTACTAGGTACAGATTGCCACAAATGACATGCCTGTTGTATGCATGTGTTCATCCCTGTGGTGCTTTGCTGCAGCTCAATTTCATTTCATTAGTATGGAAGCTGATTTCTGCTAGTAAAATAATAAGAATATGATGCAAACTTAGCTGTGATAATAAGAAAATGTTCATGTAAAGTCCAAATTATGAGCGACAAAAGTTTAAATTATAAGATAAAACGCTTTTTTAATTATAATTATGATAAATCATATCAACTTTTGTCTCATAATTTTGACTTAACAGAATTATTTTAAAGTTTTCACAATTTTTAAAATTTTACTGCACAAAAGGGCTTCCATACAACAGTGTCTCTTACTGCAGTTGCATTATTTGAACACACTGTCCTCTGCCTACAGAAAACCACGGCTCCACTCATCCCCAATGAGCACACACCTGATGATGCCAAGCCGAGCATTGCTGCCTCAGCAGAGAAGAGCCCCTCCCCCAAAGAGGAGCACCCTCCTGCTCCAAAAGTCCCGCCTCTGGCCTCACCCGAGACGGATGCAGAGGCATCCCTCACCAAGGACAAGACCCATTAGCTGCATGAGGGGGCGGCTCTCGTCGTAGCTACTCCCCCAGCATCCTGTCTGGTCAGGAAACATTAATAATCAACGACTGATTACTGTGCGGGTGACTCGTTATTCTCCTGCCCTACATTCCACCAGAAGAGGAGAGCGTCTGCAGCAGCTCCTCCTCTTCCCTCCTCTCCTCACCAGTAGCTGCAGAGCTGTTTGACTGACACTGACTCCTGCAGGAGGTGGAGTGATTTAATGGAAAGTCAGCAGCTTCCTCTGTCTCCTGAACACTGCATGGAAAAGACACACGGGGAGAAGCTTCTCTGAGAACTGCAGAGAAAAAAACACTCTCCAAGCGTTTGACATCCCCGCAGGTCACCTGTGGGCTGCTCTGATTGTCAGGACTACTTTTGTCCTTTATTTAAAATTAAATAATGACATTTATTGTGAGAGGCCAGTTCAAATATACTCCTTGCAAGTGTCTGGCAAAGACAATATTACTTCTAGACATGTATAAAACTTCATACATACAGTCAGTTTTCTGTCGTGTGCACATTACATGCCCTATGCAAACCATGAGAAGGCTGGACGAGCAGCTTTTTTGATGAGTGAAGGTTTACAGCTGTAAGTCTGTGAGTACATGATGTCCAGGCAGGGGGAGGACGTGCAAATCCTTAGCTGAGATATCCTAAAGGCTCCTTCCAGGCAAGTCAAAATCTACCTTGTATTCTGATATTGCTGCATTCAGTACTGTTGTTACCTATGTGCATCTTTTTTTTTTAAAGTGATCTGATCCAGACCAACGCCTGTCCTTCCATTTTTATATAATCAAGGATGTAGTGTGATGTCGGTGCTCTAAAATAGACGGTATTGCTTTCCGTACAGTTGAAGTCTTGTATCCAAGAGACGCTTTGCCAGAGTCCCAGTGTGTGTGTGTGAGAAAAGGCCTGACTTTTGATGATAGTAGACACTAGTAGAAACAGTGCCTTATCACAACAGTTGCAATTATCAAATGCAGCTGAGGTCAACTAACCAACAGAAAAACCCTTGAAATCCGTTCTAACCACTGATTCATTGTTAAATGAGAAATGCCAACGATTATACACTAATTAGTCCAATAGTTCCCAACCTGGGATTTGGGGCAGCTAGCCTGGCTCTATCAGCACTTCTAAAGCTAATTAATATGCTATATCACCTTTTTGATTATTGTGTACAAAAACATTTTGTGTTTTTGCAGCTCTCTTTCTTGACTTCCTGTAGTTTTTACATTGTGTGTGTGTGTTTTTTTTAAATAGATATAATATTTAGTGGGTTTTAGAGGTGGTGTTTGGACAGTGCCAGGCTAGCAGTTTCCCCCCTGATTTTCAGGATTAATGCTAAGCTAAACTAGTGACCAGCTGCAGACTGTAGCTTCATATTATAGCATACAGATATGAGAGTGGTATCTTCTCATCTAACTCTCAGGAAGAAAGCAAATAAAACGTGTATTTTCCAAAATGTCAAGAATTCCTTTTAAAAGGAAAGTAGAAAAAGCATATTTGTAATACTACACATGCTTTTTTCTTATGAAATACTGTGAATTTTCTCCTACAAATGATTAGAAGAGAAAATCTGAGAAGGAAAATAATGGTCACAGCTAGTAGACGTACACGTTTTAAAGGGTTAAAAGTTGGGAACCATTGAATTAGATCTCAAGAAGCAGAAACTAAGCAAAGCCATTGTTGAATTGTACATAATTTTAGCAGGTAAAGATGTACTGAAAACCTCTCAGCTGATTCCTGAGGAGGCAAGATTTCAGAAGGTTTTGTTTTGTTTATTGTGCTGCCTGTGAGCTCGAGCACCTCCTCCTGGAAATCACACCAGAGCTGATCTTCCTCCGAGTCCTCTCTCTTCCTGCCGTCTTCTGCCTCTGTAAAAAAAAAACGTCTCTCATATTTAACTCCTTCTTCTTCTCCTTGCATCTTTGCTGTGACAGTTATTCCTACAGTACGCCCAAGGCTGCAGCCGTCCGTGGCAGGCTCATTATCTCAGAATACAGCCAAGGCAGAGAGAGAAAGACGCTCAGTCCTTTGTTTTCACACATCTGCGTATTTCAGTCGGAGCACAGCCTGTAATGTGGCTTGAGGATTTATTTTGTTTTGGTCACAGATCACTTGAGGGGACAGCCACACAAAGAGAATAATGAGAGAAAGTAAAGCTTATTCTTAGTATTTAAATGATGTTAGCTGATAGCGAGAGTTTGTAATAGTGATTGTGTTGTATGCAAGACAGAGTTAGTGTTTGTGAAATATACTTGTGTAGAAATCCTACTGTGTCAACAGCATTGTATCAGACTCTGAAATCTGCCGAGATTATTTATTGTAAGGCTTGAAATGGTCACAATTTCTCCCAATCTCTTAATTTCTTCTTTTCAATCCAAAAATATTTGCCAAACAAAGAGTGGAAAATTGATTTTAGGATGCTGGGATGTTGGCAGTTATATGATTATTATTATTATTATTATTATTATTATTATTAGATTATTTCAATTGTACCATGGAGTAATTAAAAGCTCAAGACTGACACTAATAAAAGATGAATCTAGGCCTGCGACCAACAATTTAATTAATTATTGATTCATTAATTCTATATAATGTCAGGAAAAACGTATTCAATTTACTATCAGAAAATATGTATGTTTGAAAAGCTGGAACAAGAAAATTTGATGTATTTTTTTCTTTAAAAAACTTCAAACAAATAACTGAAAAAGGCTGACAATCAATTTTCTGTTGCTCGACTAATCACTGAATCCACTAATAGTTTCAGCTCTAGATTAATCCTTTCATCTGTGTTTGCTTTCTCTACACTCTGATGGGAAAAGGAGAGATAAGCAGCACAACTCCGTTGGAAGAAGCTGTAAAGTTTGTGGCAGTATTGTTTCTGTGAGGTTAAAAAAGTGTAACTGCCGAGTATTTGTTTGGGAAACTTTCTGTTGAGAAGTAAGAAACTCGAGACCCAGTTTTTAAATCTGAACTTAGTGGGGTTTCTTTGTGGAAGGTGTTTAACGACAGCCTGGTGTATTTGATCGCTTTGGGTTGCTGTCACCGAGGAGCAAGAATGTATGTGATTGATATTCGATAACAGAAGGGACGTTTGTGTTGAAATCCTGTGTAACAGTTTCAAAGCAGACTTTAAAGGGAAGGTTGAACTTTTATTTTTTAGCTCTAATCGTTTGCAGACGAGCTGAGCTCTTGTGTGTATGATTCCTGTGTTAAAATGCCATGACGTGATCAGACCTGAATGCTCTGATCAATCTATTACATTGCATTATGTATACAGATACAGTACTATACCATTGATGGAACTGTTTATTTATGTTCACTTTGTTTAGTATCAACACTGTGACTCAATGTATTTCATTCGATTTACTTCACTTCTTTTTACATGATCAATGTGTCTGGTAAATAAACAATATTGTCTTATTATTATTTGTCTTTTAAAAGAGGTTTTCTTTCAAAGAAACACAGAGGAGCCGAACTGAGCTGTATACACTCAGTTTATCCACTCTTATTAAATATTCAACAAAGGGCTTGTTCTGTATTCAGGTTTATTTGTGCCCTTGGATAATTACAAACTGAAGTACAAATTCAATTTTCTCCAGAGGTCCTCTTTCAGAGTAATGGCTTTATATATAATGGCTTTATGCAGCAGTAATTCTGGGATCTTACAAAAGAGGCTGGATGAAACAATACTCCTGGCCCGACACTAATCCACACCTTCGTCTGTGTTTTTTTGGTGCGTCACCGCTTTGCTTTAAGGTCCAGTATGTAACATTTAGGAGGACCTATTGGCAGAAATAGAATACAATATTCATAGATGTTTTCGTTAGTGTTTAATCACCTGAATATAAGAACTCTTGTGTTTTGGTTACCTTTTAGAATGAGCTGTTTTGGGGAGTGGGTCATCTTCTATGGATTCACGTTGAACAGTCATGTTTCTACAGTAGCCAAGAATGGACAAACCAAACACTGGCTGTAGACAGGACCACTGTTGTTTCTCCTTTGCTTCGTTAGTTGGTTGCAATCTGTAATCTCTCTCCTAAATGCTACTAAATCAAACACACTGGTCCTTTGAATTTTTTTACTTTTTAGCCATGCTACTTTGGCCCAGACTGAAATATCTCAACAACAATTTGATTTTCAGTAAAATTTGGTGCATCCATTGTGCCATCAGGATAACTTGGTTCAGGTCCCATCTTCTACTAAATACCTGCAGAACCAATGAACAATCAGCCTCAGCTGTACGTTGTTTTCAGTGCTAATTAGCTAATGTCAGCATGCTAACCTAAGATGGTAAACATGGTAAACATTACATTGTTTGAAATCAGCTGAAATCTCTGAAAGGAGCTAGTAAGTGGACCTTGAGTTTAGATTATTTAGTCATTTTTTCTACTATTAGTTATCCCGGATTCATAATAATATTTAGTTCACATTATCAATAATATCTCAGTCAATTATTTTATTCAAGTTCTATTTACAGCAGTTCACAACTTCCTAAGAAATAACATGACACATAAACCAGTATAATGTACCTCACGACAAAAGTAAAAGAAAACTACTTAGTTACAATTGAAGTTACACGAAAACACAGACAATATTTTACATTCATATATTTGTATCAGATGGCACAACATGAAACTATTTAAGGCAGTATGATAAGAAGAGAGGAAACATTTGAATGCTTAATTGGTCCTGTACATGATATCATCAGAAACAAAAACAACAACAACAACAACAACAACAACAACAACATCATACAGTATAACACGTTCATTCAAACCCAGCTGTGGCGGAGGGAGAAAAATTGTGCTGCTTGCTCAACAGTGCAAGCAAATTGAGACCCTCATGTTCACACAGTATTTCAACCTAACAATGTGTTCCTACCACGAGTCCGCTCCCTTATGATGAAGAGTTCAAAGGCACTTGAACCTCCATCCACAGAGTCCCTGAGAACCAGGAATAAAAGAAGTTTGAGTATTTTTTTTGTTCCACGACTTCTCAAGACCCTTCGTCCACCGTCAGCTCCTGCAGCTGCTCCTGCACAGCGTCCAGCTGCTCGGTTTGGTCTTCCTCTTGCTGTTCTGTTTCCTCCTGGTTTGTCTGATCCTCTGATGCTTCATCCTGGAGTTCTTCCTCCGTCTTTGGCTCCTCACGTCCGTTCTCCAGGTTCTCTGAGCTCTCGAAACAGCCTGAATCCCTCGGCTCCTTGGCGTCCTCCACAGATCTGTCCTCCTCTTCTGGCTCGGACTCGTCTTCAGCTACATGGGGAAAAGAGAATCATGTTTTAATACAGAAAGGATCAATACAATCCTTTTTTAGATTCATCCTGTACTCTGACAGGTCCTTTTATCTTATTCAGCTTATTCAGTCAGTTTGTGTGAACTGGGGACAAATACAAAAAGCACCAATCCTGTTTTGTATTTGTGGATTCAATGTGAAGTAATATTATTGTATAGGGGACACTGGGACAGCTTGGCTGAAGGTGTTGGTTGCCACACTAGAGGGCGCTGTAACATGATCTTCCAATCAAATGTGCATCCACATGTGGTCTCCTCATCAAAGCTGAGGTTCATTTTTGTTAATTTTTCATAAATCAAAGTACATTTTCATCTTAACAATAAAAACGAGTGTATTAATTAGCCATTATTCAGTTAGGGGTTAACTCCACTCTGATCTTAGTTTTATGATTCCACATTGTGGTAGTTGCTACAAAGCTAGCTGAACAGGTTGAATTGTTTTGGCTTCCTCTGTGTTTTTGGGGGCAGGTCGAATCCATGAAAAGAATTAAAAGGTTGACTTTTAAAATTCAGCAATGCAGTGATGGTGAGGGAAGTATTAATCTTTAGATTAACTGCAGTTAGTCCTAATATCATGCTACGATTGGATTTAAATTCACTCCAACTCTTAAAATAATTAGTAAGAGAGACAATACTTTATCAATATCTCATCAAAACAAGAGAAAGATGCTCAGCTGTAAAATTCAATTCTGTTTGAGAATCATCAAAATAGAATAATATTTATAGATGATAAAAGTATATACCGGTGGATAGTAAATATTTTCTCCTAATAATAGAGGATTTTGGTGTAGCTCAGACCTTTTTTTAATGAGAAAAATATATTTTCAATCCAAACAGTCTCCTCTCTTGTGTTAATTAAACGTTCCCTTGATCCCAATAAAGTAGATCCATCCAGGAAATCAACAAGGATGTAAAGTGCCACTCCTCATCCAACAATGAACCATAAACTGCAGCATATTGCTATTGTTCCTGGTGTTAAAATCCTGTTTAATGATGAACACAGACAAGCTCAGAGATATCAGGGGGAAAGAAGGATTTCTTACTACAAACTATGACTGTCATGCTGTGTAGCTGAGCCATAAAATGTACCTTATTATGTAGCTGAGGCAAAAAAAAATATGGAGCGAGTATAAAGTATTCCCCAAAGACACATCTTTTACACTGCCAGACATCTGAGTGGCACAAAGTGACTCTGAAATTAGCCTTACCTAACTGTCTTTATAGGGACATTTCTCTCTGACTTTGACTGAAACTCTGGATTAGGGGTAATTTCTTGCTGGCCAGTAGATAAAGATTGTGTATGAAGGACAGTGTGTAAACCTACAGTCTCTCAGCAGTTCAGAGGCATTCAGGATCTTGGAGCGCTGCTCTGGGTCAGTGATATTCAGCTCGTTGAGGTGAGACTCCTTCAGTCCTGCAAAGTCCTCCAGGCTCTGGAAGCCATGCATGGACAGCAAAGAGCTCAGCTCCTGAAACACAAAAGAACACAAACATTTAGAAGGAGTTATGACGTAAACAATGACAACAAGTCCCGCTGCAGTGCTATCGGAGTGTATCTTACAGTAAGGCCGATGCTGTCCAGCACCTCCTCCAGGGTTTTGGGTTTGGATTTGGTTCGGTGGGTCTTGCTGTTCTGGCGTCTCCTCCTGGCTGGGGGGCTGTCATCAGGGAGCAAGTTGACGTAGATGAACTTAAAGGAGCCCACTTTGTTGTTGAGCTTCCCTGTCCAGGTCCCCACAGGGGGCTTCTCAATTATGTAGATGATGTCTCCTTTCTGTAAGAGAGATGACGTATGAATGCCAGGCTTAGTCATGATGACGTTACCACAGGATTAAAAAAAGAAAGACCTTCAGAGCAAGAATTGTTCGGTTTTTCATTTATTTATCACTATAAATTTCAGTCTTTTTATGTACAAACTCCTTTGAGTTGACTTCTTGATAAACCAACATCTTTCCAAATGTTCACTTATCTTGCGTAGAAGCAGAGAAAAGAAAATGAAAGGCTGGATGACACCAGACATTTTAATTCCCCTTAACAGACTTTTCTTTTTGTGCACTATAATTTGCAATGCAGTGACACAATCACTACTGAAATTATGTTATTTTTTCAAGCAGGCAGTCAGAAATGTGCCATGTACTTTAAACTCTGCCTTGAAGAGTAATAATCAAAACGACCGGTCTTGTTTCACTCGGTTAACAAGCTCCCCAGAGGACGACTGGACGAGACAGCAGAAGAGGCCGAGGGCCAAATCAGAGACATTGAAAAAGACGCCCCCCACCACCTCCCCAGAGACTAACTTGGAGTTTGAGCGACTCCACATCGTAGGGGCTGGGAGTGAAGTCAGTGTGGACCAGAGCGCGACCACAGAAAGGCCCGTTGTAAGAGACGCCGTTCTCCTCCAGTCTCATGCTGTCCCTCTGGCAGTATCCACTATCCAGGCTCTGTCTGTCGCTACCTGAGATGCACAGATAAGAAGAATGTAAAAAAATGTTTTGCCACTCTTATTCTTCCTTTGTTTTAGTTCTGTTTGAGGGATAATCGTGCTCTAGGTTTTGCCATTACAGTTCTCATAGTGCTTTGGGGGGATGGGAACAGGAAGTATGATGTTACCATGGAGTTGGTGAGGTTTTTTTGGGCTATATTTGTTAACATGCTGGCAAATTGGCACCATTAAACATATGCCAAATTAGCTTTTAGCTGTTCTTGTTTGGATGAACCATCACTGGTTTACTTAGTAATGGTTCTCATGCAAGTTCTGGAGTTATAAGGAGTGTCTTTTTTCCATTATTTGTAAGTGGGTTAACGGACGTTTACTTATTTATAGACATTGGAAATAATATTTTCGGGAAGTGTTACTCAGAGTGAATCAACACATGTACACTTACTGCCTGAGAGCTGGCGGGTGATGGGGCTGGGCGTGGTGTCCTCTGACCCTGTGGAGCACACGGACGTCCTCTGTCCTGCACTCAGATCTGGAAGCCAGTCAGCGGAGACTGGAGACAGCTCTTCACCGCTCTCACCCTGGAGACAGTGCAGGTCAGAGGTCAGGTCAATACACCATCCGTTCACTCAGTTAATAATGTTGAATTGCAACTGAAGGTCACATGATGGAGACGCTTTACTCGGAAATATCGTTTTTTAAACAACAGTGATGTCGTGCAGTGAAAGGTTATCAGAAGTCAAAAATATAGTAAAAAATAATTAGTTAAAAAACATAATAATCCCGTGAATGGTAAATAAAAGAGCAAAATACATTTTTAATTAATCAACTAACTGGTAGTAGTGAGGGAAAAATTTAAAAGTTTTTGCTTTTTTACCAACTTATTGGAAGTTAAATGAAAGTTAAAAGTACATTTGTTTTTACGCTGCATTTCGTTCTGTTTTTGACATTTGACTACATTTTGTCAGTTATCTGGGCTCCATAAAAATTCCTTTAGGAAAGTAATTTTTTGCCCAAATTCTCATAATCAGGTCAGAGGTTAATGTGAGCTACAGATATTGAAACGTGAAGAACACACAAACAATACAAGGCTTCGTACATTAACTCTGGTTAGCCTTTTTGTTCATTTAACATACAACAATCTAATAAAGACATATATTTTGCACTATTGTAAGAACTGAACATGACATCCATCAGACGTCACTGAACATCAGCAGTGGTGAGACAAGTATTCAAGTTCTTTGCTTTGTTTTAAGCTTCGTTAAAGTAACCAGTATCTGTAAGTAAATTAATTCCCCTCTGAATTGTTGTGTAATAAAAGTGTAAAATGGCATGAAAGTACTCAAGTAAACATAAGTGCCTAATAGTTACAAAAAAAAAAATACTTTGTTACTGAGACGTTCTGCCTTTGTTTTTAAAAACACAATACAAGCATTTGTCCACTAGGTGGAGACAATTCCAATGTTTTTGTAACAACAACAGCTCCATATGTCTAAATGTGTTTTTGTATCAGCAATGCTTTATAGTTCTTTATAGTTATAGATATATATATACTAGCTATAGATATAGATATAGATACATATATAGATATACTTTCAAGTTTTTAACTGTCTTATATACAATTCTGTGATCTTCATATGTTGTCAGGCAAGTGTGACTGTAAACAGGATTTACCCCTTCTTCAGCCAGAGCCTTCTGCACCATCTTGGATGTTTTGCGGGTCATGGTACGTGAGATGACGTTGCGCCATTTCTTTCCCAGTTTGCTGCCACTTTTCACTACTTCCTCTGCTGTTACATCCTCTGCCACCTGAGAGAAGAGTTAAAAAAATTCACTAACTTGTTGACAGATGTGAGGAGTTGAGACGATATGTGGCACAACCTTATTCAAATGAAGTAAAGTTAGGTCTGAGTGAGTTGAGCTCAAACTATACCACTGGCATAAATTAACTCTCACAGTGGTTCACAGTGGCATCGCTGTATTCACTTCTCACAAACTAGAAACCTGTGGGTGGTGAGGTTTGCATGCACTCATACTGGTGATACCCACAGAGTAACACGCACAACACACACACACGCACGCGCACACCTGCACTCTATTGTGGCCAGGTGCTTTAAAAACACAGTTTCTGAGAGCGTTACAAAACATAACTCTGCAGCCAAACACGGGGGGCTCAGAAATGAAAGCTAATGATGTTTCCAGTATTTTTATGAGGCACTTCATTAAAACAAATGTACTGTGAGACACTTTGGGTTGGGTGAGGACACAGAGGTCGAGTCCCCTCTAATTTGCAGAGGGAAATAAAGCAGAAATGCTGTTAAATTTAGATATACTAGATAAATTAATTCAGGAAGAATGTTTGTCATGGCTGTATTAGACTTAAACCTCATTCTGTGGCTGGTTTATAATAGCTGTTTTCTTTTCTCACAGTGCTCTGAACTCTCACGTCTAACCTAACATTACAAAAAACTATCTTGTGTTTAGACTTTCTTGATGAAGCACTGCAGAGAAGACAGACACGCTGCAGTGTGAAAGATGCAGTAAATAACCACACTGACAAACACGCCACTGCCACAGAGACAGAGAGGCCCCTAACAGTTGAATATAGAAGTCCTAATGCTTAACACCGAATAAATTCTCTGGGGGAGGACCATCAGACTCCTGGTTAAATGCTTGCTGCTTCTGCAACTGTCTGTCTGACACAGAGGCTCTCCGCTTGGCTGGCTGACACCAGAGGACATCCTGTCTGCATGCTGCTGTCATCTGAGCTCTGTGCAACCCTTCTCGTTCTTACTTCCTCTCTTCTTCTGCGCTTCTACACTCACTTGTCCTCCAACTTCCACTCACAGTACAAAGAATCTTACTGGGAAGTTCTAAACTTCTGTGAATTTTAAAATGTTAACATCTGTGCAGCAGTGTGTTAGGAACCACAAGCTGTGCACTTCTGTAAGAGCTATAACTGATTATTGATCATTTCTGCTTGACCTTTGTGCATTTTGTTCCCTTCTGGATGCAGTGTCATTCTGGGGCTGGATGGAATGGCCACAGCATGACTAATGAGGAACAATGTGATAAAAATATCTGTAGGGAACTGTCATTTAGGAACTTAAAACACAAAGAGTGTATATCTACTTCTATTTTTCAAAATAGTGATGTTTTATGATGTTTGACTATGTGTTTGTGTGTTTTTATGTGTATGTTGGAGAGGATGAGTCCAACTTACGCTGTCCTCCAAGGAAAACTCCTTTTCTGACACCACGGGAGAGGTGGGTTTGTGCTTCATAAAATCCTTGAAGCTGCTGGACCTCTGCAGAGTGAGCTGTAAACACACAAAGAGTTGCATTTATTTTTAATTTCCCATAATGAGAAAAGCCCAGAGCAGCAAGACCAATCTATAACAGCAAAGAGCCAGTAATAACTCTGTCACCACACAAGCCAACAGTGTAAACATGCATGTTTTTATCTCTTCAAATGTGTGGCCAGAATGAATCTGCAGAGGGATTTCTCAGAAGGAGCAACTGCACACACGTAAAGATAAAGTCATGAATCTGGGTCACTAAATTGTACTGTAGCAGCTTCTGAAAAACATTTTTATGAACGCTGGTTGATCAGTTTAGCAGGAAACACAAAGGAAATGATGGTGTGCTGGTTCATGACAGTCTCTGTAATAAATAGTTTGTATTTGTAAGATTTTTAAACTAACCAAGGCAGGAAAATCAAAAAGTTGTATGTGTAAAACAACAACGCCAACTCGTCTTTACAGTTTAACTCAACACCAATATCTCTAGTCTGAAAAAGAAAAAGGAGAAATGGGAATAAACTTTAGAGTTTATAGAAAGTAGTAGAGAGATTGTTTGGTAAGTAAAATGTAGTAAATACTGCCCCTCACACTTTCCTCACACACCATCTGGTATATATAGTATATAATATAGTAGTATAGCATATCAGTTGCACATGTTTAAAATAAAGACTCGAACCAAAAGAGACAACGTTTTTGCTCTTTTGCATAATTTTCACATCTTTAGAATTTGTTCCAGCTCTAATGGAAATTCTTCGTCTAACTTTCCATATAACCACATGTCTCTGTGCATAATCTGATCACAGCTCATCCCTCTCGAGTCTTTGCTAAAACCACAGGAAACGGGCAAAGCTTGAGCAACTGCTGGCAGCCAATCATTGCAGACATCCAGACAGTGCTGATGATCTCTGTCTGCAACTACCCTGAAGGATCAAGCCACCAGTGCAGTCAAAAGAACAAATGACCTTTATTATGAGGTTATTGCACATTTTTGAATATCTGTTTTTCCTGCCGCAGTTCCCCTCTCTAAGAAGCCACAGCGCTTTCAGATGAATCAATCTTCTGTTACCGCTGATAATCGCAGAGCAGTGACTCGTGTCGTTGAACAGTGATGTTCTCCAGCCTCGATTATTGCTGGTGACAATTATGTGCTAGGAGCTGATTGCCGAGAATAAAGTCAATGAGATGTGTGATGACGAGGCGTGAATTAGACCACATGAGGGGAGATGTGGATGGAAAATAAGGGCACTGGTGTCAGGCGTAGGAGGATTGTTCTCATGGTGGCAGCTGGAGACGAAAGCACCAGAAGCCACAAAGCCTGCTGTGACTCAAACTACATCTGTAGCAATGATTCACCCTGCCAGAATAGAGGAACTTTACTCTCTAAAAGTACAAAGAATAAGATGAGGCCAGGGAGCAGTTAGACTAGACACTCAGAAACGTTCTGTTTTAAACATAAAGATCGTACTGGGCTTTAAGTTTTGTGTGTGTGTGGGTTTGTTCAGCTTTACCACAAACGTTTGCACTAACTTGAGCAGACATCCTGTGTTGAAAAGATGTGAACACAAAGACATCTGTTCCAAAAAGTTGTAGCACAAACATCCAGTGTGTGACAAAGACTTCTTAGAAACCACAGTCTATAATATTTACATTTGTAATAGCTCAGTTTGAGCACATTAACTTTCCTCACCCTCCAAAGCAAAAAAAAAGTGACCAAAAACTCACCTTCTTCTTCTGCACCTGCTCCTTCTCCGAGGCATTGGAGGGCCTTCGCCTCAACATCTTCTTCTTCGTCAGTGGTCCGGAGATCTCTCTGGACAAAAGTGGTTTTAATCAGAGAGGGTTTCTGTCACTGTGCTGTCACCGCCAAAGTTGCCAGATACAAACAGAGGAAGGTAGAGCTGCACTCTGCTGCAGCCGAATGAAATTCAGAGGCTGAGAGGAAGTCACATGGCCACACAGAAACTTGAAAAAGGCAAACCCTGTTTTAGGTGCTCGGGTTTAAACACAATTTCTGTGGCTTTTAGCTGCATGTATTTCTCAGGCTTGTGTGCTACAAACTCTCTGTGTGGCTCTGACACACTCAGAACAGTCCATGAAAATGTCACAATCACTGTAGGCTGATAAAGGTTAAAAAGAAAGTGTGTGAATTTTGGTTGTTAAAGGTATTTTTTTAATGTGATCAAATAATCAATCTCTGGTTACTTTACTGTATTTAACATGTTCAGTTTAGTAAAAAAAAACTGTAAGTGAGGATCATAAGCAAGGCGCAGTTGTTTTAAAAACATGTCAATCTCACTGCAGTGTCACTCTTGTGGTGAAGAGCAAGAAAACATCTTGCAGCCACCGTATTACAACATTTCTACTCCAACAGACATCATTTTTAAACGTCAGTAGAATGCGTAAGAAGTGAATTTGCTGGTAGGAAAGATCTTTATAATGCAAAACAGCAAATTTTGATACTTGTTTATGATGTCCAGGCCATCAACTTGTTGTTCAGCTACTGTCCTCAGATGAGCACTTATTTGTCATAGTATGGAAGTGAAAGAAATCTAACGATGACATATTTAGAAACTCCGGCTTTGCAGCTGCAGCAGGAGGCTGTTGCAGCTACAGGAGTCAGTCCAGCTACAGTCCAGCTCATCCAGCAGAGGATATTTATACAAAAGTTTATGAGAGAAATTAACTGCAAAGCCAGACTCATGCTGACACTGTAAAAACATCCAAATGAGAAAATTAAGATAAAAACAACTTGAGTGAGTCACAGAAATGTGCGTGCATTTGAATGTACACTCAGCTTGCAGGACAAGACAAACATTGCTAGTAAGGGAAGTACAATGTAAGTCAAGTTAGCTTGTTATTTTGGTGGGGCAGCAAACCACATGATAAGAGGATGCTCTATTTTAGTTTCCTGTCACTAGACTGAAGGTTGGCAACTCAGTGATCTGTCTGCAGATCTTAAAGGAACAAAAACAACAAGGAGCAGATGAGATTCTGATTAACCTGCAGGTAACCTGAACCTAACAGGCAGTGACAGAGACATACTACAATAATAAAAGTAGTGCATTAAAAATACTACTAAAGTAAATGTACATAAGTATTATCTGACCAATAAAGTATCAAAGGTAAAAGGACTCCTCATGCAGAATGTAAAATATTAATGCTGGATAATATATTATTATATTATTATTACTAACACATTCATGTTTAAGCAGTATTCTGGTGCTGTAGTTCATTAATGTGGACCATATATCTAATTTACATACTGTTGGGTAATTTAATCTATAACAATTTATCATATTTTATGAACAATTATATGTTTTAAATGTAAAATTGTTATCTGCAAAGTAACAACTAACTATAGTGAAGTAAAAAGTACAACATTTGTGTCTAAAGCGCAGTGGATTAGGGGTGTAAAATACCAAAACGAGAGAGAGATAGAGAGAGAGAGAGAGAGAGAGAGAGAGAGGGAGGAGACAACACGTAGCAAATGCTACTTTAGTATGCAACTGTAAACACCACATTTAATTTTTACCCCCTTCAGCATTATGAGAAGACCAACTCTCCTTCCGAGTGGCAAGTTTTGATTGCTATGTTGGTTGGGTTTATGCATGAAGAGTGAGATTTCAGTGGCAGAGCCAATCAGAAGCAGAGTAGGAGCAAAATATAGGTGGAAAAGACAAAAGTAACTTCATTCCTGTGTAGACACATAGCTCACTTAATGCACAGAAGATACTAAAGCGCCGAAAAAGTCCTTGTTAAAATGGATAATAAAATGCCAAAAGAAGCAGGGTTAGGGTTAGGTTGTTGCAAGGGTTGTGCTAAATTAGGGTCCGGGCACCTTTTTTGGTCCAATTCAAGTACTGGACCTCAGTGCACATAAAGCTGGTGTTATAATAGTAGAAACATAAACAAAACAGCACATAAAATCTCAACCTCAAACTCCACATATTGCACATTACATATATTGTGTAAGCCAAGAAGTGCAGCAATGTACCAATAAAGACAGTGGTGATGAAAACCGCTAGGTAACAAACATGTATGTAAACAATACAGGATTTGAAATATGTATTTTTTGTTAAAATACACACAATGCACTTTGGTGAGTGATACTGAATGTAAACAAAACTTTATTTACAAGAAAACTTTAGAGAGCTCCTTTAAGTTTTTAAAAGTAAAAATTTTTCACCGTTGCCAGGAGGACACTGATGACAAGCATCTTTTATGACCACGTGTAAAGATATTGAAATTTAAGAATAACTACATAACAACAGTCACAACAGAAGAGACGTTTGTTCACAGAGAACAATAACCTCATCCTTAAGGTTCCTCTTCCTCAGGGCCTCTTTACCACAAACACAAAGCGGATATGGATGAATTTGCCTTTTTTGAAAGCCACTTTCTTTGACTTTCTGTCAGTTCATGTGCTTTCAGTTGTGCTCATGTTTGACGAGCATGCAGACGTAGGGTGTGTATGTGATAGCAGCACTTTCACACCTTCAAGATGCGCTGACAGAATAGTTGCCAGGCAACCAGCCATCTGAAGGCGTGAGCTGTTCACGTGCGCAAGACGGACAGTGCAAAATAAATATGATTTTATTATAAAGTGTTGTAGAAACAGAATTATGATGAATAAAAAAAACATGTCTTCAAGTAAATAATAATTAATAATAATATAATAAATTATAATTCATTTGAAAGCCTTGTTCTTAGTCTTTCTCACCCAAACTGGAAAACACTGCAGCCAGTTCTATTTGTTATAGTGTACCGCGCGTTTTTTATCAAGTTTAGTCCTTAAATCAGATAAAGTAATTATTGCAGGTGATTTTAATATTCATGTGGATGTTAACAATGACAGCCTTAGTAACGCATTTATATCATTGATAGACTCAATTGGCTTCTGTCAGAGTGTAAATAAACCAACTCATTGTTTTAATCACACTCTTGACCTTGTTCTATCATATGGCATTGATATTGAATGTCTAATAGTCTTCCCACATAATCCTTTCCTATCTGACCATTATTTAATAACTTTTGAATTTATCTTATTAGATTATAAGCCATTAGGCAAAACTTCCTACAGCAGATGTCTATCTGACAGTGCTGTAGCTAAATTTAAGGAGGAGATTCCTTCAGTGTTTAATTCAATGCCATGTCTGAATTTAACAGAGTCCTATAACAACTTTAGTCCCTCTGAAATTGATAATCATGTCGATAGTGCTGCAGGCTCACTACGATCAACATTAGACTCTATCGCTCCTATAAAAAGGAAATTATTAAAACATAGGAAACTAGCACCGTGGTACAACCGCCAAACCCGCTAGTTAAAGCAAATAGCTAGGAAATCTGAAAGGAAATGGCGTTCTTCCAAATTATCAGAATATCGCTCAATTTGGCAAGAAAATCTTAAAATTTATAGAAAGGCCCTCCATAACGCCAGAGGAGCCTATTACTCAGCACTAATAGAAGAAAATAAGAATAACCCTAGGTTCAGCCTCTTCAGCACTGTAGCCAGGCTGACAGAGAGCCACAGCTCTATTGAGCCACATATCCCCATAAACTTAAGTAGCAACGACTTTATGAGCTTCTTTTATAATAAAGAGAAAAGAGAGAAAATTAATCACCAACTGCCATCAACAATTATCAGTGGCTCTCCAAGTTCAGGGACTTTTACTAATGTAAACTCAGATATATTTTTAGACTTTTTTTCTGCTATCGATCTTCATCAGTTAACTTCAATAATTTCTTCATCAAAGCCATCAACCTGTCTATTAGACCCGATCCCAACTAGGCTGCTTAAAGAAGTTGTTCCCTTAATTGGCACTTCTTTACTGGATGCGATTAATCTTTCTTAGTTATCAGGATATGTACCACAGTCCTTTAAAGTACCTGTAATTAAACCCCTTCTTAAAAAGTCCACTCTTGACCCAGGGGTTTTAGCTAACTATAGACCAATCTCTAACCTCCCCTTCCTCTCTAAGATTCTGGAGAAAGTAGTCGCCAAACAGTTGTGTGACTTTCTACAAAACAATAGTTTATTTGAGGATTTTCAGTCAGGATTTAGAGTCCATCATAGCACAGAGACAGCTTTGGTTAAAGTTAATAATGTCCTTCTGATTGCTTCTGACAATGGATTTGTCTCTGTACTTGTATTATTAGATCTTAGTGCTGCATTTGACACCATTGACCATGATATTCTTTTACAGAGACTTGAGCATCAAATTGGCATTAAAGGAACCGCACTAAGCTGGTTTAAGTCATATTTATCAGATCATTCGCAGTTTGTACATGTTAAAGATGAATCTTCAATAAATACTACAGTTCCACAAGGTCCAATTCTATTTACTTTATATATGCTCCCTTTAGGCAACATTATTAGGAATCACTCCATTAACTTTCACTGTTATGCAGATGATACGCAGCCCGATGAAATTAATCAATTATCTAAATTACAAACATGTCTTAAGGACATAAAATCCTGGATGAGCTGCAATTTTCTGATGTTAAACAAAAAAACGAAATTCTTGTTCTTGGCCCCAAAAACCTTAGAGACTCACTGTCTAAAGATATAGTTACTCTAGATGGCATTACCTTGGCCTCTAGCACCACTGTCAGGAATCTTGGAGTTATCTTTGATCAGGATTTGTCATTTAACTCCCACATAAAGCAGACCTCCAGGACTGCCTTCTTTCATTTACATAATATTACAAAAATTAGACACATCCTTTCACAGACGGATGCAGAAAAACTAACCTAACTAAAACCATGCATTTGTTACTTCAAGGCTGGATTACTGCAACTCTTTATTATCAGGTTGCCCCAATAAGTCCATTAAAACGCTCCAATTAATTCAAAACGCTGCAGCACGAGTACTGACAGGAACTAGAAAAAGAGATCACATCTCTCCTGTACTAGCTTCTCTGCACTGGCTCCCTGTAAAATGTAGAATAGAATTTAAAATCCTCCTCCTCACCTATAAAGCTCTTAATGGTCAGGCCCCTTCATATCTTAAAGAGCTCATAGTACCCTACCATTTCTCTAGACAATTTTTGGCCCAATTTGTGACCCTATTTTTTATACTTCTTGGTTACCCTGGCAACCATATACTGCCAATGGTGCTAACGTTAGCTTTTAGCTAGCCTAAGCCAAGGCCAGCCAGTGAATATTAGCTAATGCTGGCCTCAGCTTTCCGCTCTCTGTGTAGCCTGTGTGGGATGAAGTGGCTGTTGAGTCTCTGTGAGGGATTGTTTTGCACATTGATGTCCGTTTTGTTATTTTCTGCAGTCTTATAAGCAAAGCCACATGTGATAAAGCGGGGTATCATTTCACACCTTTTCTTCCTGCTCACACAGATGATTGTTTGTTGTCTGGTTGATTCAAAGTCCTGGCGGCCTTATCGGAAATGAAGAGTAGATCCACTGCACACTGTTTATATCACCATATTTAATTGTTGTAGTTTGTTAATGTATTTAAATACACTGTTGAGCAACCTAATCTATGAGAATTTCCTCTTTAGGGAACTTTTTATACAATTCTCTGTCTGTACTCTGTATGATGTATTTTTTAAACTTGGTTTAACAATCATACATATTTAATGAGCTTTTTTTTCACTTAATCATTGTTTTCTTTTCCCTGACATTTGGTACTTGTTCACTTCAGCCTGAGATGAAAACCTGGATTAACAAAGAAAATTCCTTCAGGATATTGGACAGGATATTTTGTTGTTATTATTATTATTATTATTATTATTATTATTTAATCTATTTTCTATGTACTATTTAGTATTCTGTGTGCAATAACACTTACATTTAAATCTAAAATCTATCTATTCAAATATAGAGTCAAAGTGAAGTGACTCGAGTCCACACTTTGTTTAAAGAGTGTTACTTTAATAAAATAGAAATTATATCAACTGGTCATACAAATGTCCAGATTACAAAACAAAAAGCTAAAACATCAAAAAAAAAAAAAAAAAAAAAAAAAAGACACAATCACACAAAAGATCATTTTTAAACTTTAAACACCACACTATCAGCCATTAAATAATCAAACAAACAAATATCCTTCAATTAAAATGCTAAATTGCAGTGCATCCCTCAACGTGGTATAGCTGCTCAATAGAGACTGCATAGGGGTAACGTCAGTGTGCAAGTCTGCTGTGAATGGAGTAAGTGCAAGAGAGATGAAGATGAAGATGTTCAGAGGATGTTGTGGAAGAGAGCGATGGCCAGAGCGAGGAGGGTCAGCGAGGAGGTACAGACAGACGCAGAAGATCCAGACTTCATGAAGGGCTCTGTGTTCCTGAGCATCCAGTCCTTTTCCTCATGTAGTCCCTGTTTGTCCAGCTCAGGACCCATCAGCCTCCGGATGGTCTCATAGTATGTATTCAGCCACTGAAGCTGGAGGGAGAAAAGACCAATCTCAATATAAACTCACTAAAAAATGTAAACTGTTGGCATGTAAAATAAAACGTGTATAATTGTTGTGGATTAACGAGCTAATTAGGAGTAAACAGTGGATACTGCACATAATGAGTCATATAATAATACTGTATCTTCCTGCTCTTAGGTCATTCATGATCTAAATAAATGAGCGTTGCTATGCCGACAGCAGTGGAAGATGAACTCATATTGTTTATTTACAAAAATAAAACTACAGAAGTATTTTCAGGTAAATGTACTTAATTTATCAAAAGATCAATTCTTCTGTAGATGAATGAGTCCTCTGACTATTATATATATATATATATATATTTGGCAGTATTAATTGTTAATACTGTTACCATGGCAACGGCTATAAATGCATATGCAGGGGCTGGTTTTTCCTTCAAATTTGCTGCATTTTTGTTTTAATCTGTACTTTATTAGTTTTTTTGCTTCATTGCAGAAAACATCATGGAATGACGCCCAGGACAGTTTGACTACACCAATGTCATGAGATGATTAAAAGGCTCAGAAAGAAGACAATTTTATTTTTTACAGGATAATTTGACCTCTTTGGTCCTGAAACTGTTATTTAAATGAGACCATCTGAGAAGTTTAGAGAGAAAATATCTGTTAGTAGAACTGCTGACAACTCAGAGACATCTGAAATGCGACAAGGGCCCAACCAGACACTGATTTTAGTTAGGGGTCAAGGGTCAAACAGGTTAGAAACCACTGGTTTAATCTCAACTAAAGATGTAGAGTATAATACTTCCCTTCCTAAACTGTAGTGAAGTAAAAGTATAAATTAGCATAAAATTATTAAGTACAAATATAAAACTGAACTTAAGTAGAGTACTTTTTTATTCTCCACCACTGATCTGAATATCTTAATTCTGTTGACAGTTCTTAACCACAAACATGTGTGCTTACGTGTATTTTTACATTTTACCTTTAGACAAAAAGAAGAGAGAAGTTGATTTCACACGTGGTTTTGTTTTCTCAAATAATGCTTTCATCTCTGAGCTGCAGAGGAGCTTAGACCTGAAGCGTAAAGGGGGATTTTAAGAGGAAACCAGCACTCTAAAGCAGGAAAACGAAAGACTCGGTTGGTGACACACTGTCTTAAACGGAAAAGTATTTACAAATTAAAACAGGAAGCTGATCATATCTTTGGGGAAGTAAACTTACGTTATAGCTTGTTACTAGGTTTTAATGAGTTAGGTAAGCACTTTTTAGTACCTCCCTTTTAAAAAGTAATGATGATGAATTTCCAGTGACTTCCCAACATACAGTTTTCTCAACCAGAAGGTGATTATGCAATCAAATACTGTTTCTTACCTGTTGTGAGCTGAGGAGAGATGTGTCAATCAGCTTTCTGTCATATGGAACCAGCGACACGGTGTCAAACGTCAAGTAGTTATTACCATACTGAGGGAAAGAAAAGCACATTTACAAAAACATCACCTTCACTTATATCAAGCAATAAAAGCAGGGAATCACTGGCATCATTCTAGATGATCAACAAATCTTTGTTTTGGTCAATCACTCTGTATCTACCTTTGTGTGTACAGGTACAATCACAGCAACATCTTCAATCCGGATCCCAAAGTCATTCTCCTTGTAATATCCAGGTTCTTTAAGAAAATCATTATCAGTTTGGTATTTTTCAATATAAATCTGAAGGGATCTGTACAAAATAACAACTAATGTTAAAAGGGTAGATGTACAGGAATGATGTTCAGTTAGTATAACCTTGCTGTGTCCCTGATTATTTATTTATTATTTAGTTATGTGTGTATTAGAGTTGTATAAATTGAAAACGACATAAATAAACTGAACTCTTCTTTCTACATTCCACATTTGACATTTCAGCCATGAAATGCAAAGTTAATTTAGTTTCATTTCCTTAAACTCATCATCATGTTGTGTTATCTGTCACGGATGTGAATTTAATTTGAAAAGAAAGAAAAAAAAAATCTTACCTATAGACGTGAACATGCCCGATCTGAAGGGTATGTTGTTGCTCTGAAAGCCAACTGGCCCTAGAAAGACATTATAATATGACACCATGAAAATACAGATTACAAACCTTAAAAACATTTCATTTGTGTACATTCATCACCATTGTTGGCTGTTTGAAGTTACAAACTGGGGTGTTTTACACTCCCCTGAATATTAATTCATACGGTCCGGCAACCTAGAGGTAGTTATGTGGACACATCCCATCCTGTGTTTCCTCCTTCAGATCAGTGAGGTCTATTACATTTTCTCTATAACAACTGCATGTATGTAAATAGTTTATAGTATTTTCTCATTGTGATGTAGCTCAATTTAAAAATGATTGAGATAGTTTTTGTATGTATTTTGTGTAATTACTATGACTGCTTCTTGTGATCTTTTCAGGTATTGTATTTTATGTGTATTATGTACTGACGTGTTGCCTTTTTCAGTAAAAGAAATGTATTATCATTATAAACTGTATCCGTGTCTAATTTGAACTGCTGATAAGGCCAAACAATGCATTTAAAGCTGTCACTTGATGGACATTATTCACTATTTTTGATTATTTTACAGGATTTTAATCTGCAGATTAATCTATAGTGAAAAGAATCATTGGTGGCAGCTCTACATACAGGGGTAATCTGAATCAATAATATTGTTTGTTCAAGTTTAAAGTAACTTCACAGATCGCAGCAATCTCTCTGTGGCTCATTCTTATAAACTGAGAACTCTGCTAATTTTGATTCAAGGGTCTAATGTGTCCACCTTACAAGTGGTTCCATTACCAAATTAAATGTTTGAGGCTCAAACATCCAAACTGCTTGTCATTTAATTAATTTTAATCACAGATAATGAAAGTCTGCCTTTGAAACCTGTTTTAGTACGATCGATTTATGCTTCTAAATACATTTTAGTGGCAGATGTCAGTATACTGAATACAATGATCAATGTCATTATGGGGTTTTAAACTATGAAAGACCTATGGAAAATAAAAAGAGAACATACACTCATGGACTCCAAAGTAGTTTCCAACACCATGACCTGTGCCATGGCCATAGTTCAGGCCCACCTCCCACAATGCCCGGCGACCCAGCATCTCCATGTTTGCACCTGTAGATAAAAAAAAAAAACATATATAGCTCGAATCAAGCATCCTGCTGCAGATACATTACTGAAATTCACACTCCTGATGATGCTGTTTGTAAGCCTGTGGCGAAACAGTGGTCTCTAGTGGTGAAAGTAGGAAAGGTTTCAGGGTGGAATAATTTTAAAACATACAAACAAACAAGTTTTTTATTCTCACCTCTAGTTCCTGAGGGAAAAATGGTTCGAGATATCTCAATGTTACCCATGAGTACTCTAGTGAAGGCCTCCTGTGAAGTGAGGCATGTGGTTAATGACAGGGAAATTGTATTTTAAAGGAATATTTTGGCTTATGTGGCATTCAGTATTTTGTAAAAGAACATCATTGCAAATATTTTTATGACTAAAAGTTTCTGGCTTTTTTCTGTAGATAAAGAAAACTCTGACGTAGTGTGGATGACTAACCATCTCCCTCTACAGAGATAATGTAAATATCCCTTCAAACATTCATACTTTCAGGATAATATCTGAAGTGTTACCCGTTGCATTGGAGTCGGGGTTCCCCAGTGAACAGTCCGAGTGATGTCAGTGGTCCCGTCTCTGATAGTAAGTGAGAGACAGGATGACTCATTTCAAATGCAAGTGATGTGAAGTGAAACTGGAGATTCTGTAAGCACAGTGTATTTTTACTCACAGATACTGGCCACCAGAGTCCACCAGGTACATCTCATCAACTGTCAACCTCCGGCTTGTTTCTGCTGTTGGGCTGCAACACAGAGAAAACAGGAAATAACAGCAGCACTACAACACCTCTCTGATGGCTGCTGTAGTGCACTTAAAGGTGTTTTAGCACATTTACTACAAATAATTTACATTACTCCACATTCATTCATACATTCACCATCATTTCAAATGCAAATTATATTTTAAATTCTTAGATCAATTTCTCCCAGGTGGATTTGTTTGGAGGCATTTCTTATATTTGCTTCTAGTGAAGAGTTCACAACAACAGGGAGAGGGGGGATGACAATCAACAAAGAACTGGAGACATTGTGATTGCATGGCCGGCATCATAAACTCACAGATATAGTTTCATTAAAAAAAGGATCAGTAATTTCCTAAAAACATCTTGTCACTGTAGTGTTTATCAAACATGACGTCAGCAGGATTAGATATTTGTTGGGGACTATTTTCAGCAGCGGATTAGTACACATTTGGTGCACTCGAGGGTGTTTACACAGCAGGACAATGTATGTGGGATAGACACAAATAAACTACATCCAAAGACCAAATTGTTGGTTTTCACCAACATAATCCTTTAATTATGTCTTTTTTTAGTGGCCATGTTTTGCTTATTGTTTGCGGACATGAATGCAGCAGTCAGCTCTCTTGGATGTCTGAGTGTCTTTGAACAGACCAACAAGAAGAAGGTATAAAAATCAGTTTAAAACGTATTGTATGAAAAAGGTTCAGCTGTAATGTTTGGAAAGGTTGTGATCTAAAGACAAAGAAGAGCTTGTTATATGCGCGTATGATCTAAATGAAAAATAATACAATATATCAATATATAATAATATATAATATAATAATATGAATAAATCTTACCTGTAATGGGCAAGTGCAGCATTGGGTCCGCTTGCAGAAATAGTCTCAAAGCTTGGGCCTCTGCTGTCTTTCTGTTTGCTGTAATGACGTTTATATTAGCTGTGAAAGCCAACACGTTACACAATTCTCTGTCTGTATTGTGTATTTTAAACAATCATAACCAACAGGCTTCTTTTTTACACATTCAGTATTTTCTTCTCCCTGATTCTTGACCATTGGTCTATTAGCTCTTTGTTTGTTTTAACCTGTGTCCAGGTCTTTATATCTTAAATAATAATCTAAACTTTAAAAATAATGATTTCATTTAGTTATCTTCACAGAAATGAATGAAATGCTGCGATAAAGGCCTACTGTGTGCTTTCCTCCATCTTGAGTATATACGTGTGCACTCACCTGCGACACTTATTGACGTATTCAGCAGCCGTCAGCTCAGTCTCCTTCCCCTGTGGCACTGCCTTCTCCAGCCACATCAGCAGCTGCATGACAGCGACTGCGTCCCTCACCTACACAGAGCCACAACGACACACTGATCAGGAGAGTCTCGGCATCAATCACAGCGACACCAAACATACAGGCTGGCAGTTTACACGGCATGTTGCAAGGCTTTTCAGAAATCTTTGGACAGAGTAATAAATGAATCAGAGCTTGGGTGCACTGACGCGTTTAAGCTCTCAATGAAAATCATTCATAAATGTCCCTGCAGTCTGAGAGTGACAGCTGATTAATTAATTCCTGGAATGATAATGGTCTTACATAAATGCATTAGAGGCTCCTATGTGGTCTTGAAAAACTCAGCTTCATACATTACAACCTTTCTTTAGAAGTGTTTATAACCATTTGTGCTTATGTGTGCGTGTGCATGTGCTTGTGTATAACCGGAGTATGTCTGTGTGCAGATCACATACGTGAGCGTCCCTCAAGATTCGCTGCTCAGTCTCATCTTTCACTGCTTTAGTCGTCAACACAGGAGAGTAGGAGCTTGTCAGTAGTTTGTCCTGCATGATGAAAAAATACCATAATAATTAATACAAACACACAATTTAAACACACATGGATTATTGCTAATGTAAGGGAATAAGCAGTTACTTAGGTACTGGAAGCTGATGAGTCTCAAAACTGTGCAGCTTGGGGATCCGCAGATAAATTGCCTTTTTAAAGTCACTTAAATCTGCATTACTGTATCTTTTTGGCCAGTTTTTGACCATATTTGATTGAATAAATATATGTAACTGCCTTGAGTTCAAAATAAATCATCAAAAATATTTGTATGTTTTCATGAAAAGAAAAGAGGATTTTGAGACAGTTAACACAGTCACACAAGATTAGTAGTTGGAAAATTTATTTTTTATTTAATTTTGTCTTTAAAGATGCTGAAACGCTCTGTAGAGCTGTAGAACTGCACAGTCTGCTGATAAATCTTTGTGGGTTTGCTTGATCCATTGTCTATATGAAAATAATGATTAGTGCAGCATTCAAAACTCAATTTATTTAAAATATTTATCGCAGTATCAGCCAACAAGACACAACAGCTGTCTTCATAAAATACTGTACAGCAACAGCACAACAATACAAACTGATTATTATACAATATGTACATAACAAGAAGAAAATTGTGCAGTAGAATACATTTAATAAAATAAAATATATGCATACCTCTGGTGTAATGAGCTCATAAAGTGCGTAGTTTGTGTACTCCGTGCCAATCCACACTTTAATGCCAGGCTGGGCCACATACTCCTTCAGATGATCTCTGACAGTGTCATAGCCTTTTAGCTGCACACAGAGGGACCCAGTACAGGAGGAGTTCAGGTACTTCTTCAATTCATCTGTCACTCTGTCCATGTGGACAAAGAGCCTGATAGATGTTGGGATGTGGTAGAAGGGAAAGTACAAGAAGTGGTTCATAAAAGAAATGGTTTATATGAGAAACATGCTGCTGTATATTCCTCATATCCTAGAATTTGTGTTGGAAGTCGTGTGAACAAAGACAGAGAAAGTCAATTTGAAAGAAATCCAACATGTTCACTCGTATAATCCCAGAAAGACTTACCAGATCTCATCCATTGTGAGCAGTGTGTAGGAGTAGAAGAAGGGGTTGTATGGGATGTCGTTGCCACGCAGATTAAACAGCCCTAGAAATAAAAAATACACACAACCCCTGACTGTCAGCAGCAGCAGCTCGCACATTCATTTACATAAGATCCACCTGAGCCAAGACATGCTGTTTGCAGCTAATGTTTGTATCAGATGTGCGTGACTTTGTCTGTGTCCCTGTCATTGAAAACAGACTCACTAATTCTGAAATCAGAAGTCAGGAAAGACCAGCAGTCCTCTTGTGAGGATTATCAGGAAGATGCTTTTGAATAATTCCCTGCTCATTTGCAAAGTGCTGAACTGAACATACAGGGAGCATTCAGTAAATAAAGAAATAATATATGTTAATAATATTACTGCTGATAATAAATGACTGTCAACTTCACTGGACAGATAAGTCTAAACTATATAAAACTTAATTTTAAATGTTATATCTGTCTGTTTCCCCATAAACAAACTGTTGTTCCGTTTAATGTATTCCTGTCATGCAAAGATCTGATTAGTGTATTTCCACCATAATCCTTCACATCAGACTGTGCCTCCTCAGGCTGCAGCTCTATCCCAAAAGCCTTGGTTGTATTTGTGCTTTGTTCGCCTCCTGTCATTTTTATTTTGTTGAAGCAGCTATTTGAGGCCCTACAGCCACTGGGCAGTGTACAAACAAACAAAAAAAACAAACAAATCATTTGTAATAACTTTTCCGGTATTTTTGAACATTTTGTTGATTGTCCTTTTAGAAATTTGTATCCATCTTATTATTTTATTTTCAAACCATTACTTGTTTGGTTGTTTTATGTTACATAGTTCAGGTTCTTCTTCTCATTTCTGCAGATAATTTAGGCATTGTGATAATATTATCATATGGTTCTGCATTTTGTATTTGCATCTTCTCAAAAGTTAATACTGCAAATAAAAAACCTGATATGTCCTTTTTTGCAGTCATTTTAACAGAATGTATTTCTGCAGACAGTCTTTCTGTTGTGGTGAAGAGCTACAATACACTGAATGTTTAACTTGATAATAGTACAGACTGCAATGAATACATTCACATTTTGAGCAACTTTAATGCTTTTAATGCATTTTAATGAAAGCACATATCTACTGCATTTTTCAGTGAACTCAGAAGTGGTTCAATATTAATCTTTCTTAATCAGCAACATGATTTATTGAAATATGTTTGAACAGCTTTTATGGACAACGTTAAATAACTTACAGGCTGTTTCATCCAGTGCCGATAGCAGAAGAGCTGTTGGTTCATAAGGATTGTCCATTATCTGATTCCGTATGTGCTCCACTTTCATTTGCCAGGACCTTTCTGCAAACACACACATTGTACTTTTATTTGCACATCCATATGATAATAAACACTTCTTGGCCATTAGGGGGCAGCACAACAAACTGAAAACACAACACATATCACATTATAAAGCTGATATAGTGGGTATGTTACACATGCAGCAGAGAAAGAGCAACATTATCGTTCATGTGGAGTTGTGTTTGTGTCCACCTGATGAAAGTAAGTCCAATACTTTCTCTTCTTTGGTCTTCACCAACTTTTGAGGAAACTATTTGGGCCTAAAGTTATTAAATGTTCCACTGTGTTCACCAGCAAATCACTGACTGTGTCAGTCTGCCATTTGATGCTGGGAAGGTAGTGTACAGTGGGTGTAATAGAGCAATTAAAGAGGGAGGTGAGAGTGAATGGATACATCACCTAGAGCAACGCCTTTCACATTACACGTAGTCATTTGACCTGTTATTCATATAAAAACATTGATTAGTGCAGCTTTTGTGCCTTATGTAAATGTTATGCTTCCCAGTAAGTGTAGCCACACATCAGTGTTTTTCCAGTAACCTGGTCCTTGTCTTGGACCCACACTGCCGAATGTAATAACAACAAGCTTTCATAGCCAAACTATGAGACAGCATTTATAAAAGACTCAAAACCCTGTATGCTTTTATCCAGATTGTAGTCAAATGTAATAACACACACACACACACACACACACACACACACACACACACACACACACACACACACACACACTGACCATTAGGTTTATGATGCTCTCTATTTGTTCCATTTGTCTTTTCTCCGACCATAAAAACTAATAAGGCAGATTGGCGTCCAGACAACTTCCTTTTCCGGATACTTTTCCATTCTCTTAGCATTTGATCAGTCAACCATCCATGAAAACATGAACAGGCTGTTTATGGCTGTTTGTGGAGTCACTTATTGCTGTCTGTTTGCAGGTATTTATCAGTTAATAGATTACAGGCAACACAAAGGCAGACCAGTAGACTGCAGTGTGTGTGTCTGTGTGTGTTTGTGTGCGTGTGTGTGTGCGTGTGTGTGTGTGTGTGTGTGTGTGTGTGTGTGTGTGTGTGCAGTACAGACAACACATGTGTAAGGAAACCCACGTATGACTCTGCTGGGCAGGTGGGTGAGGTTGTCAGGTGGGATGGGCGGTCTTTCCTTCCACACTTGGTCGACCAGGTTAAGAGGAATGGACTTGAGGCTGCGATTGCTCGACTCCAGATTGATGTTGTAGTTCTCCTGCGTTTCTAATGGAAGAAATTGCAGATGATTACACACACTGAAGAGAATCAATCACAAGTAAACAGTCTGTGTGGCGTCTGGAGGCTCCATCAATAATTTTCCATCTACTAGGGCGAGCACTTTATTGATGTTAACCTGGACTGACAGGAGGGTTGGAGAATAGAGACTTACGGAGGGAGAAAAGGAAGGGATCAAAGCCGATCTCGCCGCCTGTTGGAACCTCAGAGATGAGCCACTCTGCTACACTGCTGATGGACACTGGAGAACATCAAGCATGACAGACTGTAGTCAGGTTATTACTGACTTTAGGGGAAGTGACAGAATAAATGCAGTTGGTGTACCTGTGGAGAATATTGTGATGCAACATAGCAAATGTTCAAAATGTTCGGTTTCTGCTCATTAGAAGAGTATTGACTCAAACGAGAGAGATAGATATGGACTGGGATATTAGGCAATATGTCAGTTTCAGTAAACTACAGTAAAACCTGTTATATCAATGTAATTACTATGTTTCAGAGAACATAAATGCTTTTTGACTAAACAAATCCAAATGTTAAGGTTCAAGGGTGCAATAATAAACCTGTTATATTGTCTTAGGGCAATCACCTGCAAAGACACAAATGATTACATTTACAAGCAGGTAAAGGTCAAGACTAAAAGATTAAAACCAACTGTGTTAGTCCTTTTTTCAATACTTACCCTGTCTGTGGCACTCAAGCACATGTGTTCTCACTGAAGATATAAATCTTTAAAAACTGTTCACAAATATATACTTTAATTCCTAAAAGAAAATGTTACTAAATGCATTTGTAGGGGAATATTCTTATCAGTGGATCAATACACTCTAGTGAGTATATACAGCACCTGGACAGTGTATATGGAATCAATTAAAAATAAACTACAGTGGCTATGTTTATTGTAATGAAGCACCCAGTGCAGCGGTGTTGCTAATTCTTGTGTAATATTGACAACACTATTCTGTGGGATCAACTCATTGTTGATTTTGGTTCATGGACACTAAGAAAAATATTGAATTTCACAAACCCTGTAAACAACAAATACAAAAAACACAAATACATGACTAATACATGACAAAAGAACTAAGTCACAACATAGCAGAAGTCATTTATAAAAAGCCAAATTTGTTGCCAGTATCTCCAATATTATCTGAATCATACTATCTGAATTTTAAAACTAAAATGAACGCTGTCGGCTCATTTTTAAAAAACAATGTTCAGCATCATTGTGGTGCCCTGGTGGCGTTGGGGTTGAAGCACTAACCATGAACCACAACATCGCCAGTTCACATAAGGCCAGGGGCCTCTGCTGCTGCATATCATCCCTCTTTTATCTCTCCCCTCGTTTTCTGTCATCTCTACTGTGGTGTATGTCTTAGTCCAAGCTCCAGGGGGTTGAGCCCTCTTTGTCATGATGATAGGTATCAATGCAAGTCATAAATTGCCAGTTGCCCTACAACAAAAGCTGCTATGTATTAAATGTTGTAGCATCATATGTTCATTGTTAAACATGTTTTTACAAGACAAAACATGAAGTGTGCTCAGTGTGTTCATGAGCTATTTTTGTCATGTACATCCTGTAATAATAGGTGCAACATTTGTCTGGATATTTTTGGATCATCAAAACCACAAGTATTTGATCGGAGTCCATGTGTCCTGCGTTGCCATAACAAGTAATCAAAATATGATCACCCCTACCATCTTTTTCCAACTCCCAGTTGCAGTCCATCTGTCTCTCAGCTTGAACCCAGTAGCGGCTGTCTGTCCACAGAGTGGCCTTGGTCTGAGTAACTACGGCAGTGCCTGGGGAGAGGCAGGACAGCAGCTGTGTTATGGAGAGTGCAGCGGTGAGAGTGAATTACAAACAACCATAAATGTCAGAGTTGACTTAGAACAATGCGTGATGGGCCAGCTAATCTTGAAAAATGTATGCATGTGTATTGGGCGAAACAGGAAGGTTAAGAAGAAACACTGAGGAACATGGTGATGTGTGGTGGGTATATAATCAGGGCTTACATTATCATTCCACTGTCGTACCCTCACATGAGTCACTTAAGTAGCAACAGCTGAGTAGATCCCTGAATCTAAATTCTTAATTGAAGCTCAGAGAATGTGACTTTTCTTTATGGAGTTTGGCCTGGCGTAAACACTCCTTTACTGATTGTCATCTATCTTCTGATCCTTTCATCCGTGCAACAGCTGAGTACAGAAATACGAACGATCATTTATTCTGTTCATCATTATTGGGTGAAAACACCTCTCGTGATTTACAGTAATGGTCAAGTTTCTCTGCGAAAGAGACCGGCGATGAATGGAAGGATGCAACGATGCAGTGAGTTAAAGTGATAAAACTAGACGAGCGAGGAGCAGTCTGTATGGTGAGGATGTGGGATGAAAGTAGAGGAGCTGCATGACCGCGGCACTCAGGCGTGGGGAGTTGAGTCATGGGGAGGAGGAGGGGGATGAAGAAGACGGGGAGACAAAAAAAGGATTGTACCTGCGGAGCCTGTAAAGCCGCTCATGAAGGCCACCCTGGCGTCACGTGGTGCAATATACTCACTCTAACAGAGAAACAGAGTAGGTTAGTGTCTTACACAGCTACACACACACAGAAGGTTTGAATCCAGATTAATTAATTATGATGGACAGCAGATGTACCAGGTGAGCGTCAGTGCCAGGGATAATGTAGGCAGAGATATTCCGGTGAAGCATTTGCTCTCGTAACGCCTGCAGCTGGAGAGTGGTATTTACTGCTGTGCTGGGGAGGTACTGCAAAACACACACACACACACACACACACACACACAAAAGAGGGAGAGAGGGACAGACAGAGAGTGTGAAAAAAGTCTTCTGATTTAATTAAAACCCGAAAGAACTGCTGATTCATCCCTTTCTGTATCTCCCACTGTAATTATTAACTGTAGGGCATGTGCAGTAATCATTAACTGTAACTGTATAACAATATATATAACTCAACATGTTTCATGATAGGAAAATACTGTAAACTTTATGACTTGTCAATATCAACCAGTTAATAATTCAAACTGCCTCCATTTACAAGTTGATCTTACCGGTGGGGTCAGAGAGCAGTTCCTCTCAGTTCGCTCACCAATGGTGTTTCCTGAAATGAGAAACACACGGTGACAAGAGCCCTTGGAGTGACACTTGGCTGTGACCTAGCCGAGTTACGTAAGCGCATTTTCAGATTGGCCAAAAGTGTGGCTCTTTTTTTTTGTGACTTATCGTGCTGAATCTTTTCAGACACCGTGATTGTCAGAGCAATCTGTGGAATCAGTGCAGCTAAAAGCTTATGAGGACAAAAACTCCTGGTCAGTCAAAAGGACACTGGACAAGCTCAGAGACCAGACGAGGCAGTTTTTAATCACATTAACCACAACTTGTCCAGTAAATCAGCATAGCTCAATCATGTCCATGTTATGAGATGATCTGTTAAACATGAAAAAAGGAAAGAGTAAATGAGACTAAATGTATTCAAAGAAATCCTGATGAGTAAACCAACAGGCACAGAAAGAGCAGATGGCAATTTTTTATGCCTCCTTTGCAAGCTATGAGTGATTTACAGCGTGACACAATCAGACGGATTGTATGTAGAACAAACTGTTACATATGATCTTTTATTTTTACATTTTACACCACTTCACAGCTCCTGTCATCACGGTAAACAAGTAAAAAACACTGATCATCACATCAGTAAAGGTCTCCAGACAGATGTGACTCACAGACAGATCAGTGAGGATAAAGACAAACTTTTTACCTGTTAGTGCCGCCAGAGACAGAGCCAACAACCAGACACAGGAAGGCATCTTGGCACCACGAGTCCGTCACGAGCAGATCCACACACAGAGTGGCTACAAATCAGGTACTCCGATGTGTGTGCAGCGTATGTGAGAAAGTGTGTGTGGGTGTCTGGTGAAAAATTGTGTGTGGGTGTCTTTTAGTAAGTGCATGACTGTCCTCTCTCTCTCTTAATATCTCTCTCTCTTTCTCTCTCTCTCTCTCTCTCTCTCTCTCTCTCTCTCTCCCCTCCTCCTCCTCTGCCACGACTCACTATCTCCTCTCCTTGCAGACCTCTGATAGGAATCATTTGCAGTGGCTTTGGGGGTGGCTCTTGGTTCTCAGAAATATTTCTTTGCTTCTTGACCTAAAATACAGTGTGCCAAACCACAATGACCACCCACCTGTTTTCTTTCTTCTCCCCGCGTCTCACTGAGTTGCACAATGTTTTTCATTGTATCATGATGCACCTCAGAGGCTGAGGGTTAGGAATTCTCAAGAAGATGGAGGTCATCTAGCACATGTGTTTTAGATCAAATTAATTATTTGCAAAAATAACACGTGAGATGCTGCATTAAAAAAAAAACTGTATTTTGCTGAATAACGTGGACAAGATTTTATCTGTGGATGTGTGCAGATGTCGATTTTCATGTTTTCATTTTCATATGTTACACATGAATGCATGAATGTGTATCTGCAGATCCACAGATTACAGTCAGGTCCTTGTAATCCTGCAGACATTTCCATGGAAAACGTTTGTGCTTTTGGTATTTTTAAATCCTTGTATTCAAGCCAAGTGTATAATTCCACTAAGCTAAAATAAGGAGGAGGAAAGAGGAGAGGGGAGAGTGTATTACTAGGAGATTTATTACAGCAACGATATGGTCTGTCTTCAAGCATTTTGGTATATCTTGTCTTTTTTTACTGGAATTTGTTTCTTGTAATTTTACTCAGATTAAAGAGATACATTTAGGTAAATATGCTTTCCTTTGAAGTTTGCTAAGATTTTCTTTATGTCTGTATGTTAAGCTAAGCTCTCCAGCTGATGGCTGTAGCTTCTTATTTAACGTATAGACTCTCAATTAATTATTCCTTTAATATGTCTGAGGAACCCTTAAGTTTTACCGTTTACTTTCAATATCGTTGTGAAGGACTTTGTGAATTGTTTTCTGGAAAGTGTTCTACAAATAAATATTATTATTATCATTATTATATAAACTGACAGGACTCTCATATGATCACCGGGCAGGTGCACAGCAACTGCAAAACCTCTACAGAGCTGAGGAAGGGTCTGTTATTGCTATTTTAATAATCTGGTACACCAGATTTATGCACATACAGCTTGTGATTTACAGACACTGCCACCACCGGATGTGAGTACATTTTTATTAGGTAACACCTCTGTGGTGCACTGGGATCCACTGACTTTGATCATGACTTCAAAACCTGGCAGACTACAGTGCTGTAGTGCTGAACTAATGGGTAATATACAGGGATCACAGAGCTGTATCTCTTACAGTGAGCATGTCTTTTTTCATTAGGGACCAGTAGTAGACCCTTTCAAATAAAAACAAGCAGTATAACAGCTTCCTGTGATTTATGAAGAATCACATGGTTATAGGGGTGGAAGTAACAAATTACAACTCCTCACGTTACTGTAATTAAGTCATTATTTTTCTTGTACTTTTATTAATAATTTTTAAGCCTGTAATTACAGTATTTATTATACTATGTAATCTACTTTGCTACTTTTTTAATCATCATTTGCTACTGCTGGCTTGCAATCTGCTCCAACTGGCGTCTGTTCTATTTTTTCCCCCACATTGCGCCCTGAAAACAACAAAGCACACTGCTGTGAAACTATGAAAATACACCCCCGCTGCAGCAGGCACAGATTTGGAGAGGTGACCACACTGACCAGAACAGCACAGGAGTTGGGAGTAATTTAGGGAATGAAGCGATTTCAGGGGGGAACATGAATATCTGTAGTACATTTAATGCTTATTAAGATATTCCACTCAAAACCACAAACGTCAGCCTCTTAGTGATGCAAGAGGAAAAGTCAGGGGATCACTAATGTCAGTAGGATTCATCCTCTGGGGACATTCAGCTTGGCAATCAAATTAAATGGCAATCCATCTTGGAGCTACTGAGGTATTTCAGTCCCAGCCAAAGTGGTGAACCAACATTGTCAATCATAGAGCCACGCCTAAAGAAATAGCTACAAACACCAAAATATAATTCTGTATTTAAAAAAGAATGATTGTAATTCACTACCATAACATGTTGTTTATATGTTACCTAAAAATCATGTCTATAAAGATGTGTTTTGGATTTTAGAGCTAGATAAAGCTGCACACTTAGCTGCTGCTACATAAAGATAAAGCTGCACACATAAATCGTAAATCAATGTAGTTCTATACAGTCACCCTAAAAGTAGAACCTGCTTTGTTACTGCTCATAACAGTATTTTTAGATATAAAGTGACACAGTAATTAAGTTGGCCATTTTATTATCAAGTATATTCACATCTGATGATTTCTAATCATTTAAAAGCCATCTGTAAAAAAAACCAAAAAAAAAACACATATTTTAAATCTGTAAGGCATTTGAAACCAATTTATATATGACTCAATGTAGCTCATATTTGAGAAATCCCAACAGCCTAATAACAAAAATACAAAAGATTTCATTTTAAGAAGATAGAGGAAAATAATGCCGGAGGTGCATTAAGACCTGCTGTTTACTCCAATTTACATTTTGACAGAAACCTGACTGACTTTAACATTGACCTGAGAGAGCTGTGCCCAAAGAAAAGAAGAAAATCCCAGACTGTTTTCTATGAGGGGCAAAGGAGGACCTGAGGAGAGGTCTGGAGCAGAGCTTCCATGGCACATTTGCAAACACCTGCAGTCTGTTTGTAGCATTGTAAATCATTTCTACAGGCTTCTAAAGTGCAGGAGCCCTTAGCTGCCTACATAAGGAGTCGGCTGATTGATTTGCTTTGGGTTCACCTGATTGCGTTTTACATTTTGACACAAGCCTGATTGACTCCAGACAAGAATAATCTGCCTGTATGTTAATAATGAACAACTCAGGTGCAAGTGTTTTATCCCACTGACACGCACAGTTGGGATGAAAAGGAGCAGGTGAGGAACATGACACCACAGTGCAAATCTTATCCACACATGTTCCATAAATAAGGCTGTTTATCTCACAGCATTTTAAGTAAAGTGCACGCCAGAACATACAGCAACCCTGTGATATGAAAGTGCATATCAGTAAATTGTAGCCCAGTTATCCTACATGAACTATGTTTTAAGGCATGAAGGGATTAAGCGTCATGGTAGTTATCACCGTAATAATATCTACGATTGGTAAATCGTGTATTTGGGTGTATAATGACTGTTTTGTGTGACTTGCTTGTCTTGCTATTACCTTGAGTATACGTAATTCTCAGGTTTTACTTGCAAAAGAGAGATTGCGTTCTCAGAGAGATGTGCTGAACTTTTAACTGACTAAAATCAAAATATATCACTATGTCTCAGTGACCTGAGAAGGATTTTGAAGGGGCATCAAAAACCCCAGACTCTATTTTTGAGGCAGAGGAGACACAAACAAGATGAAAGTTGTAGAGCAGCCTGCCTTTTCCACAGCACATTTGTTAGCACCTGAAGTCAGTTTGTGGCATTCTAGGTCCAGCTGCATTATTGGATTTATAAAGTTTTGTGCAGACACTCATGGTTGCCACAGGGTGAAGTGCAGCTTCCAGACCTTATATATGGACACGTGTTCCGCCTGCAAAGTGATCCTGAGACCTGAACTTGGATGCACAAACAGTAAAATGAAAGCAACTGGAAATAATAAATGAATGAAAACAGCAGAAGAAAAAATCAGAACAGCAGAGTGGTGAGTTTGAAATGACTGTTGTGTACTGATGAAACTGTGGACTGTGGAGCATGTTGCATCAACAGCAAATTAATTATACGCAAATTAAAATCCCCTCAAGCATAATGTCACTATAGTGGACAGCTATTTAAAAACAGTTTTCTTGCTTATGCACGGGTCTTGATGCTATTTATAATTGTACATCAACAACCACTGTGGATGCTACTCTGCCATCCTGTACACTACCACCCACTGGCCATCTCTATATATCTCTATATTCAACATTTTGAAATATTCAAACACATATAGCATAAAAATATATAACTGGATTTTTTCATATTTATTTTTTACTTAACATATAATTGTATTAATTGTTGTTCTTTTTTTAATTACAGTTGTACAAATGGACATATTAAAAGAAATGAAATATTTTTTTCCCCATGCCTTAAGAGCAATAAAAACACTTATTGAGGTTGTCATAATTCATGCATGAAAGGGTTAAGACAGGAGACAGAGATATATTTATAAAACAGGGTAAGCTATAAATCATGGCTTGTCACAAACCTGTTTCAAATAAAACCCTGGTTCTCTCTGCAGTTGGGGCAAACGAAGGTCTCTCTCGACCAGTATTTGAGAATTTATAGTATTCATTTGCACTTAAATATGGCTTCTCTTCCAACCTTATCATACACTTTGATTAAGTTTGTACCCAGTGCAGCACTAAAATAAGTCTCAGTAACTACATTACAATGTTTTTATTCCAAGTGGTCAATATTCAGCAAACAGCTAAGCATGTATGACCAATACTTCTTCCGTTTATAACCACACCCAATTATAATAACGCTGAGCTCACTAAAGCCTCTCTATTGCTTTGACATTGGACCAAAACCTGCATTACAGAGGGGACAGAGAACTAAAGTATACAGCTGTTAATGTTTGGCCACCGTCTGTTATTGCATTGAAATGGGAAACTGCATATGGGTCAATAAACCCCAGCATTGGTCATAAAGCTTGTTTAGTTTGCATAATTCTTTGATAACACAGAGAACACAGTGAGGCAGATGGACGAGCAGTAAAAGTGATTATGCAACTTTAACTCAAAGGTTGTAAACTGTTAAATGAAAATGGTTGTTGTATTCGGACCCTTGAGGGTCTTTCAGAGTAAACTGAGTCCTCAGAAAAAAATAAATCACAGTTTTATTTAACCGCGGTGCCACCAAGGAGGGCTGAGGGGGGAGGTGGGGGCCTAGTACAATTGCTTTCTGTCTTTCTTTCAATTCTCAGACCATTTCTGCAGCTTAATACCCTACTTGGTTGTCCATCATGTTTAGTATGTTGGGGACACTCATGTTATTGGTCTTGCAGTGTGCTGTTAACTTGTGTAACATAAGTGGGTCACAGTTGTGAATCCCGGCTGACTACAATGAAGCCTTGTGATTCTAAACTCCACTGAAATAACAGGGATTACTGTTTCACTAAACTAAGGCATTAACTGCTTATGGTTATGCTTCTTGTAAATTGATATCTTGGCAGTTCTTTCTTCTCTTGTTCACTTCCTGTTGGCAGATCATTTGTGCAGTAATTGCATTGGTATTAAAGCAACATTGCCATTGCTTTACTTTACCTAAAGTAGCAGCTTCAAAATCATTCTGATGGCACACTATTACTGACTAGTAATAGGAATGGTAATGGTCATTCCCACTATTCGTCCTGAATGCTTTTTCTTGCACTACATTACTTTGGTTGAACGGGTACGATCTACCACAAGAAGTGAGCACTGTACAGCCATGATGGAGAGGAAGAGAGAGTGACTGAACAAGAGGCTGTTGGGCAAGAGCTAATGTCGGACTGGCTTTTAGTTGTTGGCGAGAGCTTTGTGAAGTAAAAGGCCCCGAGCTGGCCTTCTTGCTGTTGGACTAGTGAGTTATATTAGCTGTCTTGTGTTGTTGCACTTGGCTGTGTAAGCAAAGTTGTCAACTCACTAGTTTTTGATCATAAGAGAGGTAATCAAAACAAATCCACGTGTACAGCTGTCCATATTTACAACTGGGGGAATCAAATCACAAAGAATACGCATTCATATATAACTTAGCTTCAGTTTCCTCCGCCGAGGAGGCGTTGTTTGTAACGTTTGCAGTTTTGTTTGTCAGCAGGATAACGTAAGAACTACTGGCAACATTTTCATGAAACTTGGTGGGAGGGTGTAGCATGGGGGAGGAAAAACCCATCAACATTTAAAGCTGATCTAAATCATTGGATGGATACATAATATACATATATATACATAAATCACATATGACAACAACACAATGATGCAGATTCGTAAAAAAATATATTGTGGTTGCACTGTCCTCTCCTCTGTTTGACAGAGGGTGGGGCTCAGCTCCTACACACACACACACACACACACACACACACACACACACACACAGCGGACAGCAGATAGAAACCACGTTGGACAGTGAAGTAGAAACCACGTTGGACAGTGAAGTAACTTTTTACTGGAGTTGACGACAACTAGAAAAGCAATATTTCCACCTGCTTTGTGTGAAGTTGTTGTTGTTACAACTGGTAACTGGTAAACCAATACCGAATTGTTAAGAACAAGCTATTTGTAGTCGGTTTATCTTAGTTGCAGACAGTGAATCTCACCAGCAGCAGAGGGAGGAGGACAGAGGAACTTTGGCAGAGGTCGGCGCTCTGCCCTTCTAGTTGTAAAACTATCAAGTATTTAACTAACTTAAAAGCTTGTGAGTTAGGCAGACAGCTCAAGTATTAAATCTTACAGTAATAAAAAGACTTGTTGGTCTACAGTTCACATATTTATTTATATTTGAAACACTTGCTTTATATCAGCACACTAATCTGCTCCAACATTTAGTAACACAAAGTGACCAGTTGGGGGTGGAAGTGCTCCATTGTTATTTCTTGCATCGACAGAGAAATTCACATTGTTTGGAAATGTGACGCCAATCTTGCACTGACAAATCAATGATCAAGGCCACTGGTGCTTAAACTTCACACAGAGAAAGAAGTGTTTAGATTTTTTTAAGATTTAAAGGTCTCCACAGGTATTTCAAATATTTCGCTGATAGGCCTCTGCTCAGGTTGGAAGTGGGCAGAGCTACACTGTGAATTATGGGAGGTCACCATTAAACTCATTGTACTAATAGGAATGATAAAGTTGTAATTTGTCCAGGAGAGTGAGGGAGATGTCAGTCAATCACAGTAAGCACACAGTCAGCACACACCCACACAGTCCTGGGAAAAGGTCTAATCAACCATAATAAGAGAAATCTCCTGTGTGGGTTTATATGTGCAGAGCCTCGAATGCTTTTTGTTTTGTTTGTTTCATATTCTGCTTCTATAGAACACAGAATATTAACGTATATGTGGTCTGAATATGATGACTCTGCTGTGTTTGGTTTGTTATTAAGGAACTAATTTTGAGTAATGAGTAATGGCAAAGTAATCATGAAGTAATGAGGGATTACTCATTAGTAACTTCTCAGTTTGAAGGACCACTCTACTTGAGGGTGCAAAAAGACTAACTAATGTTTAAGTAATTAGCAATTAACGATGAGTTACTAGATGGAGGAATGTATTGGATTTGTTTTTATCTATCTATCTATCTATCTATCTATCTATCTATCTATCTATCTATCTATCTATCTATCTATCTATCTATCTATGTCGCAAAAAATCAACTATATCATCCTTGATTATCCAGGAACAATTTTTTTGTAATTTGTCAGTTATCAGGTAATTCCAGATTCCAGATAGTTCCTTAATAACAATTTTTTTTCTTTGTTTTTTTCTTTGTCATTCTTCCAGTGTGCACACTAGACTCCATCCTGAGTTAGAGTAAGCATGAGGTCTGGATTTTGGACACAGCATATATAAAGTGCTGAACCTGGCAGGGGCAGGTGAATGAGAGAAAAAGTGACCATTGCCAAACATGACCACAAGGGGTCGCTAGTGTCCAACGTATTCCACTTCCAGTTCTCTCTTCAGTCTCAGCTAACACCCTGTTCTTCATAAAACCTCGCTCCATTATAGGTGCTCTCATTCACAATCTACATCAATTGGACACAAAGCCGTGTGTTTGCATGCATGTCTATATGTGAGTGTGTGTGTGTGTGTGTGTGTGTGTGTGTGTGTGTGTGTGTGTGTCAGGGGATTCAGTGCCTGTGTCAGCCATCGGCCATGCTGTAGCCTGGTGATGAAGCTGAAAGTTATGGACCAATATTAATAAATGGTAGCCCTGGCAACAGTGTTCAGTGTGTGAGTCAGAGGAGCTCAGGCAGAGGGGAAAGCAGGGCACTGTGGCCGAACATTGATGCTCTCTGAAAACCACCTCCGAGGCTGGCTGTGAACCAGCGTCACAACTGTGCTGAACAAGAGTCAGAGGACAGGGCTGAATTATAATCAAATCAACATGAAATAATGGCATCAGTGAGCCCTTACAGTAGAGGAATCACTTTTGAGTTTTGGCACTGAGGGATTCAGAGATTTGTTTGCTTCGTGTCATTTATGTCAACCCATTTCAAACACAGAGCACTGTAAACCAAAGCAATTACATTTAATGACTTGTGCAGGAGTGTTTGAATGGTTTGAACAACATGAAGGCTTAGATTAGAGTAAACAGTTGGGGGAGTATAACATGGGAGTTTCCCCTGCTTCCCTGGGATTGCTGGGATGTACTGTGGTTGTAATGCACATTCTCCCATATCTCTGAGGAGTGGACGATATTTTTAAAGTGACCATAATGGTTGTTGTGGATTTGTAGGGTTGTTAACTGGGTATAAATCAGCTAAACTACTGCAGAAAGTGGACGCCAGCCTCCAGAGCCCTACTAGTCCTTCTAATGTGGTCTACAGAGGGACACAAGGTTGTATAGAGTGGAAGATAATGAGTAAACTTTAAGACAAATTGAGAAAGAGAAAGGCCGTAAATATGCAGAAAAAAAACTGTTAATTAGTTGCAGTCCTGTCCTGTTATGCAGCAGTATCGAGGGTTTTGTGACTTCAGTCACGTATACACAATGCAGTCTTGTATGCAGCCGTCAGTTTTTATGTAAAGTAAACAACAACTGGCCATGTTGGGGTCACTCACGTCCAATCTTCGAGCTGCCTTTGTTTGCTGTGCCACTGCAGAGGCCGGGGAAGCTGATTACAAATCTTGCCACTTCCCCAAGATTACAGCTACATAACTCAGAAATATTTCTGCACAGCTTGAGGAAGATATTTCAAGTTCGTATTTGCTCAAAAAATGTTTTAATGACAAATAAGCACAAAGTGATTTTCGTTTTAGACTTTTTCGTTATTCCACAATGACCCCTCTGCAGGTGTATGGACACAAATGTAAACAAAAAAGAAGAAGAAAAGAAACAGAAATAAAGTGGACACTGTAATAGGCAAATACAACACAACTAGGAAGGAAATGATGAATAACATATACAGATGATAAAAAGCATACAGTTAAATATTAAATAATTAGTTAAAACAACTATTATTGTAACAAACATAGTGCCAATTCTTGGAATAATCTTATTGGTTAAACCTGCAATAACTCATCTTTCCGTCATCAACAGGGCGGAAACACACTATTAACACAACAATGATATACTATCCCCTCATAAAGTTAATGTGCCAACTTCTTGTGGTTTCATATAGTCTTTACACATCAAGCAGACATGGAGAAACATTCATTTGGAGGTGTATTTGTGGCCACCTTATGAAGGAAAGCCAAACATTCACTCTCCTTTTAACTCTGTTTTGGTCACCACCAACTGCTGAAGGAAATATTTGGCTCTTTAGCTGCTCCACTGTGTCTGTTTGCTGTGAGGTGCTGGGCAGTTAGCGTACAGTAAGTTTATCAGAGCTTCTTTGCTGAAAACAGCTGCCACTGATGAGAGTGGACCAAAACAATAAAGGTATGGGCCATAAAAACAACAACAACAACAAATGCTGAAAGATGTTATAAAGATTAGCCTTCCCTAACCCATAAAGCAAATTTGACAAGAATATTTCCTGCATATCTTTGTTGAACAGATTGCATTTTAGACAAGCAGAGATCACATATATATGCTGCCTTTGGAAAATGTAACCTCTTTTCATCTGTTCCATAAAAAAGTCCCAGCATCTTGAAGAAATTAGGAAATCTCAGCACCAGCCATATAAAATAGGTCTTCTCTTTTTTTCTTTACGACACAATACATAATTTGGGGGTGCTTTTGCAGGGAGGAATATCTCCTCCTCTCATTGTGATGACAAAGTGCTCTTAAATAGAGCTGGGAGCCCAAGTGAAACCAGATTGTTCAGAGAGATAGAGGAAGCAGAACATAACAGGCGGTAAATCAGACGCTTTTGGGAGACAAAGGATTGCAGCTGAGATTCACATATAGAGCAGGAGTAACACCTTTCTGCAGTAGCAACAACCAGGAGAGTTATAGCTTCTGTAAAAATCTGCTCTATATAATGTTGTGCTGACGTTTTCATTGCACCGCCATACTGCCAGGGTACTGAATGTAAGCTACAGTGATCATGATATTCACAGCAGATGCACTTAGACAGTGGAGTTTTGAACTAAATGATAACATCAATATTCTAACATGCTCACAATGACAATGTTAACATGCTGATGTTAAGCAGGTGATTACTATTTGGCAAGTTAGCATGCTAACATTTGCTAATTAACAAAGCAATGGACAAAGTGAAACTTTTACCTGATGGTGGCGCTAGAGAAGAGGATCACCAAAGTTGTTACAATTCATCCTAAGGCCAACATGAACATGTGTAACAAATTTCATGGCAATCCATCCAACAGTTGTCAAGACATTTCCATAAAAAACAAAGAGAGTCAACCTTTTGATGGTGCTAAATCAAAAGTCAAGTGATCACCAGAGTAATCAGGTTACATCGTCTGGAAGCCATAAATATCTGTACAAAATTGAATGCCAATCCATGAGGTAGATGTTGAGCTATTTCACAGAATGAGAGAAACTTTAACTTGCTGGTGGCACTAGAATAAAAGTCATGGGATCAAAGAAATCATTAGGATTTATCCTCTGGGCGCCATAAATGTCTGTACAAAATATCATGGCAATCCTTCCAACATTTGTTGAGACATTCAGTCTGAAAGTGGTGCACTGGTTGAAAGATTGCCATCTCTAGAGCTATACTGCTAGCATGGCTAATAAATACAGTAGGAATATCACTGTATCAACATTACAAAACAAAATGCGATTGTAGTAGAGTCTCTGATTTCTCCGGCGAGTTAAGACAAATTAAATTCTTCACCAAATCAGGCTGCAGAGATTATACAACATGGGCTTCAACTTTAACTATAAAGCAGGAATGCAGATAGAATGACAACAGATTTTGGGCAGTAGCTGATGATGGAGTCCTGAGTGCCATTGCATGTCAATTCAGCCGCAGATGAATGAGATTCTGGCTTTGATGCAGCGGGAGGTCACATGCCTGCTGTCCCTGTGTATGTGTATGTATGTGCGAGGTAATGGGGAGGGAGATAGTGAGAAACACTGGGATTACTGGAAGGTCGGGGGCTGTCAGATGAGATGGATGCAAGACGTCTCCTTTGGCGCTCAAATCACACACACACATATACTTACTCAGAGGTGGAGGGGATTGGATCCCGAGGCGCCATTGCTTCACTTAAGATGCACAGTAACACACATAGACATTTTTAGATGTAAATGCACGTGCACACTTGCTCACACTAGAACAGATGTGTTTGTGTACAAGTGTGCATGCCCACTCACACAAACTTCCATCCATGTAGTCAGCTCTCAAACTGTATGCATCCTATTGGGCTGCGCTCCAATCAGCAGGATTAATGAAGAGGTATCACATTTTACAGTGAAGCAGCATGTGGGGCTCTGGGGAACAAATGGCTGGAGTCTGCAATTCCTCAAGTCTGTCTTCAATAATGACATCGACTTTTAGGTTATGAGATAGCATGGTTTAGGCAATTTGCAGAACTTTGTGGCACGGTTGAGTAATGTTCCTTAACAAGACCATCACATGCAATCTGCTACGTTCCACAGACCATAGACCCTCATGAATACCTACTGTGTAAATACTGTACTGTTGAGAAGAAGCATGATGGTGTAGTATGTCAGAAGGTATTTGGTGAAAGAATCCACGATCCTTTAAGAGGTTTTGTGAAAGGAATTATTAACTTAAAAGTGGGTAATTTGGTGAAACCTCCTCAAATCACTGAAGCCTGAGTTAACCTTGAACTAAAACAAGCTTGGAATACTCCCAAAATTTCTGCCCCACTAACAGCTCAAAGGAATACTGACCACAGACAATTCCAGCTCAAGGCTTGTTCTGTGGTAAATCTCATGGTTAAATGAGGTTGAAAATACAACATTTTTACTTTTGTTTGACAGTAATCATGCCCACATTCAAAGGCTGATTTGGGGAAATGAGATCGACTTTGGTTTGACTGAAACTGAGGTTAGTGTACAATTACCAGCGCCACTCAAGAACAAGTAATGGCAAACCTTTCACAAGCTAGTGGCTCATTCAGTGGTTCTGTCAAGGGCACAGGCTGCTGTCATTCTGGGAGGCTAAAAAACGCTGGCTGATCCAAGTGCAGCTGCTGAGGTGGTGGCATGTTTGCCAGAGTGCAAGATGATAACAGTGTGTGCTTGGTGTGAGGTGACAGTCTTGTTCCAATACTCCGGGGCTCTGGACCCTCACCAGGGAGACTTGTTACGCTTCCATTTGTCTCTCAGAGTGTCAAATTCCAAACCACTGAGGGAATAACCCGACTTGTTGCAGGCGAGGGGAGGAACATATCAGTGGAGAGTACAGTAGATGAGTGTAAGAGTAGCAGGTTTAAATTGATAACGGTCTGATAAAGGCTGGAGCGAGTGTGTGATATGTCAAGAATCAGTCGAGCAATTCTGAACAAGTCCCACTAATCCTTCGTTATCAGTGTGTTTGTCTTGGGGCGGGATGAAAGCAACAGAGCTTTGGGGTGTGTAAGCAAACACAGGCTGAGTTCTGTTCAATTGTGTGTAGGCATGTGATTTGTGTAGTCTGGGGTCTATAGTGTGTCTGATAACAAAAACAAAGGTCACACTAAGAAGGCTCGATCAATGAAATGAGTTTGAGAGCAATGTCACAACCTGAGGTCAAGAAGGCCATCAGTAATCAGAATATTTGGAGGATTCAGTTTACTCTCAAATCTGATAGCTCGAAGTGCTGAACCGAAGACAAAGAGTGAACATAGAGATAAGAAATACGATCCACTCCAGGATGTCCAGTTTGAGTAACAGATCTGTGAATTTGAGGACCTTTGATGCAAGACCGCCAGATGAAAGGTAGAAATAATGCATTCTCGCTACAAAGTAATCTACCAAGAATCTGCATCGCGCAACTACTGTAGTTTCTCCTGAAGCGAGGGAGTTGCAATTTGCAAGTACACTGCTAGATACCACTAAATCCTACACACTGGACTTTTAAGTCGGTCTAAGAGTCTATACCTTTGCTACTGGCTCTGTGAGGTTATACTTACACACAGTGATGTTTTGGGCCAATTGTTATCAACAGCATGCTCACAATGACAATGTTAATATGGTGATGTTCAGTAGGTATTATGATTACCATGTTCACCTTCTTAGTTGAAAAGTAGCACTTTCAGTACAGCTGAAGTTGATGGGAATGTCTAGCCTAAAACTGAAACCTTTAAAAAAATTAAAAAAAGAAAAAATGTCTTCTTATATCCAGGGTTGAAAATCTAAATTTCCAAGTATTTCAATGAGTGCCCTATAAAGGGTTAAAGGATCAACAGCGTATTTGGATTTATCTTTGGCAATGCATTCGGTAGTCGGTGAGACATTTGACTCAAAAACGAAAACAAAACGTCAACTTCATGGTGGCGCTAGAGGAAAAGTCACAGGATTATAATGGATGAACTCCATCTAATAGTTGTTGGGATGTTTATTTAGCCCATCTCGCACTGATAAAATCACTTGTCATAACAAAACATGAAATGTTTTATCAATGATCAACCCACAAAATTTCACACAAGTGAACAGTTTGTAAAAGTATTCCACTGTTTGAGTCACTGATAAAGTTGTTGCTCCGGAGAGAGGAAATAAATATATACTTGAAGGAAGTCCTTGGAAATGGCATTGTTTTATTTGGCAATGAAGGTGTAGGTGGAAAATAACTACTTCTTACAGTTGAATACAGTTGATGTGAAGGAGGCAGCTCTGTGGCTCTAGAAATAGCTAAAGACCAAACCAGCATGGTTTCAAAACAATGCACCGCACACTGGACTCCATCAGACTTCCCTTGGCTGATATTCTGAGCCTTTTTAATGACGTCCGGTGGCCAGAAAAGAGCAGTGAAGTCAGGCAAGAGCTACACGGTCCACAGGAAGGTATTGACTTAAGGGACCAAAAGAAAACACCCAAACAAGCAGGCAGGCGACTCAGTAAACAGGAAAATACACAAAGGAAGGCACCTTGTTCAAGTGCACGATGCCTTCAGGGACATGGGACACACTCCGGCTCACGCTGTGTTGTTTCCTATTGACACACAGTGTTTCCTTACTTTCGGATATCCTGTGTGTGTGTGTCTGTATGTGCATGTGCATGTGTGAGTCAGTGTATCTGTCATTATGTCAGGTTGTTTGTTCAACAATATCTATAATTGGTATCATTAATTGCACTTTGGAATTTGTTCCATTTTAATTATCTAGGATGTTACTGTATGTAGAGGAATGCCATTGTGTTCGCTAATCTGCATGAATGATCAAGTGATCATACACAAACACATGTTCTCCTGCTCAATTCCTGCTGCTTGATTAGAAGTGGATATTCTTCTTTTCCACTAATCCCTAATCATGGATACGTTTTAAGTAAATAAGGGACAGCAGGTTGGAAGCAAATGAGGAAAAATCTAATGAGAAATCACTGGAAGTGCTGAGTGCTAGGTTAATGAGCCACAATTCAGTTTAAAGCAAGGTTATGCAACATTTGGTATTTTTTGTGATTTTGCGCCCCATTTGTTATAATTACATCACTTATTTTCAAAAACTAGCGAGTCTACAACACAGTAGAGACACAGCAAGCCAGCTAATATTATTTGACTAGTCCACCAGCAAGACAGCCCGCTCGCCGTCTGTTTGCAGCCTTTTGTTTCACAAAGCTTTCACCAACAACTAAAAGACAGTCTGACGTCTACTCTTGTCCAGCAGGCTCTTGCTTCGTCACTCTCTCCTTCTCTTCTTCTTCTGTTGTCCTTTTCGCACTCTTACCCTTTGCTATGTAACGCCTCCGCTGAGCCCGGCTCTGGTTTTGGTGGCTCATTCCGCCATCAGCATCCCTCCAACCTCAGCCCAGAATAAAAAAACGGAATAAGTGAAATATATTACCAGCTGGTGTCACTAGAAGAAAACTCTTTAGTGGATCATTACTGTCTGCACTGTCATTATCATCAAGAGCCATGCCGCTCACAAGGCTAATGTCAGAATCAGTTATTGCAGGTCTAAATATATGTTATTGTAGAGCATTAAGTACAAAGAAAAGGGCTCAGGTAAACGGAAATGGTTCTTTAAGTTTCACATATGGTCACTAAAACAAGGAGAGTATATCAAGAGCTTTGGTTTCGACTTACGACTTTAAGTATTGCACTGCTCGTGTCAGCGCATTGAGGAGCTCATAATAAGCTTGTGAAGGGATTAGCTCTGTGCCTAACTTGACCTCTTGACCCTTCAGAATATGGCTTCTGCACTACTGCGAACAGAGAGCAGCTATAGAAAAAAGGCAGCCACCTCTGAGTTGCAGGAGCTTTTGTCTTGTCCCTACAAATTCCTCTACCCTTCTTCCCCTCATAAAGTGCTCCTCCATAGTGGGCTCTGACCCCCATTACAAAGGGAGGACTGCATGTCAAACTTGGCCAGTCAAGTTGGCCCATTATATGCACTGGTTGGGGGTTAAGCTGTGCTCCGGCAAATACTGAAACAGAGCTGAGCCTGCTGTCAGAGGGAGCTTTAAGCCCATGAGCTGCTTTTTTTGATGCAGATATGGCACATTTGGAAAACAGGAGGAGGAAAAACACTCATCATTATCCTCCATGGAAACTGCCAAGTAACAAGAAAGAGCTAATGAGAAAACTTGGAGACAAACTTAGTGGGGAAGCCACAACACCTCAGAAATTGTATTATTAGTGATGAGTCATTGTTTTATAGGGAAATAAATTCGCTCTGTTATTTATTTAGGAATAAAATGGAGACATAAAAGAACACAATATTCATGTGTTGCATGTTTAATATGAATGTGAATGCCATAAATCATTCCACCATCCAAAAAATCAGATTCTGAATGGCATATATTGTGCACTATTAAAAACTACAATACTACAAACTACAAAAGAACACTTTTAGTTGGCTAAACTTGACACTTCAGTTTGAGAGAACAATACAATTTATGTGAAATTCAGCTTGAGGCACTGACTTTAAAGCCTCTCTTGGAAGGAGAATAAAAACAAACCTCCGGGCGATGAGACCCTGCTGCTGCAACCCTGTCATGCACAGGACATTTATGGGTGTCAGCAGTGACCAATGGAAAAATGGAGCTGCTGCAGTCGGCACGCACACGCTGACCTCAGTCGACATATCATCCAGTCAGCCTGTTAGTTCAAACACCTTCTTCTCCCAGCTCTGATGACAAATGCTATTTATAGCACATTTTAGCTGTATTACTGAGCTATACCTTTCACTGTACCCATATCTACAATCTAAAGTGATTAAACCAACCCCCATTTCCAGGCTCTATCACTGTGAACAAATGTTATTCTAGCCTTTAGAAGCAGACAACCCCTGACAGTGTGACAAACCAAGCATATCATTAAATATCTCATTGACAAAGAAAGAACAGGGAAAGCATTGTGGTCATGATACATTTCATTGATGCTGCAGTAACAGGATTTCAGAGGTTGAGGTGAAAGAAAGGCAGATATAGTGGTGTGTTGAGCTTTTGTTGTACAGACTGTGCTGCATTTTCAATGTGCTTTTGATTAAACATAACTGACTTTGCATGGTGCACATAAGCAGCACAATTGAGTAAATCCCCTACAGTATATAACGCATGTGAGTGTATTAACACTCAGTTTGGCAATATGCAACTTTGTACACGAAGGACTTAAGTGTTACATATTTAATGAGTGATATGATACGGTTCTGTTACCTGAATCAGGCCATTATGTTGCCTAAAGCTTCAGGCTCCAGTCAGGTTGAAGCTAGGGCTGGGCAATATGTCCTAAAAATAAAATCTCTGAATATAAATCTAAGAAATGTATCCCATCTCTGACTGAACCTGTCATCAGTGTCCATGCGTGCCATGTGTCGTAAGTAGATATGCAATGCCCGGTGAGAAGAGCAAAATGTAATGTAATTCAAAAAAGAAACTTTCGTCTCAAGTCGCCTCTCAAATTTGACATTTTGCTTTTAACCATAAAAACAAGACCAAAGGTCTACAGACATGCTAGCAGCTCTGTGAGGCTGAACACTTTGCACAACGGTGCTGTGAGAAGAAGGCAAACATCAGCATGCTAATGTGTTTAAAATAACAATGCTACTATCAGGGCTAAACAATAAGGACTGCCCGTGTGCCCGGGGAAAATAAACTGCCACGTCAGGGAAGTAATTGGAAAAACTTGCTTGATAGATCAGGCAAGTGTTTTTTTCTGGCGCTGATGATGGAATTAGCTAAGGAGTGAGCTATCTTGCTTCCCTCTCATCTCTGTTGAGAGTTGTACATGTGCAATACCAATCGGGCACATTTGAGGCTAAAATTTTATGAGCTGAAGTGCAAGCAAGCATTTAAGTTACCCCGGTTACAGGAGTTCCGTTGGGTGGTCTTAGAGGATGTGGGCGAAGGTCCAACTATGTATTGGGATAATTTTTCAAAGTCGTGTCAAGTTTCTGAAAAAAGGTCGCTAAAATGCCACAACAATAGTCAACATAATCTATATATCCTATTATTTTAATAAATAAAACTATTTATATTGGGTAAACTTGACCTAGGGCAATAGATTTGTGACCTACCTACCTAAGTGAAAAGAAACATTAATGTTGAACCCAACTAAAATACTGATTTTTGCAGTTATAATTTTTACCATGTTTACCATCTTAGTTCAGGAGGAGGGTGGGTGTGAATATTTGAACCAAGCTTCACAGCAATCCATCTAGAATTTGTCAGGTCATTAGGATTCATCCTCTGGGGACCATGTACAATGTACAATGTACAATATACAAATGTTCATGCAACAGTCGTCAGTTTTTTTTCAGTGTAGACTAAAGTGGTAGACAGACAGACTAACATTGCTATCCCTAAAGGTATGACGTTAGCATGGCTAAAACCTTATGATTCCATATAGTCTGCAGTGGTTACAAATATTACTCCAAATGCACAAGTAGTCATTTCTAAAGTGAATGTATGAACATGAATAAATCAAGAGGCGCTGTCGGATCCAGACAGATATTCTCCATTTACCTAAATACCTCCAAAGTACTAAATCGTGTAGATTGTTTATGGTTACATTATCTGCACAGCCATTCTTTCTAAATTAAAACTAAATTACATCAACAACTGTTACTGAACAAAATGCTCAAACCAGGTGACCAGAGAGGAGCAGCTCTCTGTGGATCCATAACCCCAGTCCTGTCTGTTGATTCATTATCTCAACCTGAAGTCTCTAACAGTGAAACAAAAATAAGCAGGACGCCTTGGCTAAACAAAAGCATGGTGCTCATAAATCTAGCAGAGGCCCCTCTGAGATCCTCCAGGCCATCACTGCAGCGCAGCAGTGTGGGACCTACTGGGTTAGGGGGTCATAGAGGAAAGGGAAAGGCATGACACACTGTAACAGCAGGGAATCTGAAGTCCTGCTGAGCTGCTGCAACCCATCATGGAGAATTTCCTGATTGTATGTCTAACCTTTCAGCAATTTTGGCGACAGCCTGCAGTGCGTAACATGCGTTTTGCCAGGGGAGTGCATGTTTGCCATGTTACAGACAGTGCAGTTCAAAGAGAAGGAAAGACGTGTTCTCATAGAAAGCGATACCATTTTATTTTGAATAACTCACGACCTTGTCAGTCTTATGTTTGCGATACAAAGATATATTTCCGTTTTTCTATCCAAGGGCACTGTTTTCAGGCAATAGCCTTGTCCTGAGCTTTGCAAAGCTGTCAAAGAGAGGCTTATGTGTCTATTAGGACTCGTAACATAAACTGGTTCCAGATACACAGAGAACATAGGTGTCTGTGGAGCTATTACAGCCATTTAAACCCTATTGCCGTGTTTTATAACTTGATGTGGGGACCCGCAGTTAACCAGGTAGCGAGTCCTGTACATTTGTCATATTAAGTAACTCTTTTGACAGATTTAGGTGCTGATAGCTCTAAATTTGATGCTTCACATTACTTTCATAGTCTCTTTAATGTTTGACTTTTTTGTCTAAGCTACAGTAGTTCCACTGTGACAAAGCCAATTAGTAACAGTGATCATCAGATGTTCAGTAGGAGCTTTTATGGCTAAGATAAAATACTAGTTGTGAGGCCAACTCGGGAGAGGTGCCATCAAAGTCAAATACATTTGCGTATCATCTGGCTTTCATCGTCACAGATACTCAAACGCATGTTGACAGGGCCAAAGCAGAGAGCCATACAGCTCTATTTGAGAAAGTAATGGCTCCAAAAAGTAATGGAAATTTAGATTTTGTGAACCAAAACATTGTAATGTAAAAATGTCAACATGAGAATATCAGAATACCTCTGCTGCCTCTGCTGCCTGGATTTGCAGATTTGAAATGCACTTTCTTGCCAAAAGTCAGATGAAAGATCAATACAACTCTGATGTCTATGGAGCTACAGCCAGCAGCTGGTTAGCTCAGCTTAGCATAAAGACTGGAACTGGAACAAGAGTAACAAAATCAATCTACCAACATCTCTATAGCTCACAAATTATAACTTATTTGTGTAATCTGTACAAAAAGTGTAAAACAAGTTGTGGTTTCATGGGGGGCTACTTGCTGTTATGTCATTGGTGAAGTTGTTCTGGAGCACAGTGCTGTTAAATGTCTGTCTTTAAAGGACCAGTGCGTAGGATTTAGTGGAATCTAGTGTTTGGTTTGTTTCTAGGCTACTGTAGAAACATGGTGGTTCAACATGGCGGCCTCTGTTGAAGAGGACCTGCTCCCTCTGTGGATATAAACAGCTCATTCTAAGGTTACGAAAACACAATGATTCTTATAGTCAGGTGTTTATACACATATGAAAACATACTTATGAATATTATGTTCCATTTTGCTAATAGATCCTCCTAAATGTTTTACACTGGACCCTTAACATAAATGCTTTTTGTTGTGGTTGTATCTCTGACAGCTGCCACAGACTCAAAGGGAATTTCTCAAAGTATAATAAACAAAACTATGTGCATTTGTTTTTGAGCCATTCTGCCTATCTCAGACTCTTGTCTGCTTGTCAAAGTTGTAGATTAAATGTTTGTGTTGGCAAACTTCACCAAAACATCATATTTCATCGTGTTAATAAACAACGACAATCAGTCACACCTCTGTCATCACCCTCTTCACCTTTGGCTCCACAGCCCAGTCAAAACAAAGACAACAACAACACAATGGAGTTCAAAAGTATATATTAAGTCTACAGGTGCTCAATATCAATGATGAAGAGCCTGTTTTCATTGAAACAATGGCTGCATTCTTGGCCGTCCTGGTGGACGTGGAGGCGATGTCCAGGTTGACATTCTTCACCGTTTCCTCGACGCATGCTGCGCTACCTTGAGGGCCTTTGGCAACCTGCATATTTTCCAGGGAGCACATCCTCAACAGTGATGGAGTAGAGATTCCAACGGCTTAAAGGCAGCAGGTGTGAGCCCAAGGCGGACTTTCCAAGGATGTTAATTCAATGGAAGACTCATTAATGTCCTTCCCCTACCTCTGCAAACAAAAGGACTGGAATGCAGGAGGATGCCTGTCGACATGCCGCAGATGGAGGAGATACGGTCCTCTGAATAGGATCCTGATCACTGGTCAAAGATAGTTTACACATGGGGGGCTCACTGGGACTTTTTCAGCTGGGCCCTAATACAAATAAGAACTGAAAACCACAGGAATAACACACCTCTACAGGGATTTAGGGATTCAATGTTTGTCCCAAACAGACAATACAATAATTTAAAGCCATCCGGTTGTGACTGTTTCTCATTAGTCCATGTGGGGGAAAATTCATCTAAATCAGTGAAAGGATTTGAGAAAGCATGTATTTGTTTATAAATTGCTTAAACTTCAAGAGAACAAAGAGCAGTCAGCAGAAAGGGGAACATATTACCACTTTCTGTGTCTGCTGTTTGACTCTAACCACATTTTAAATATCTCCATGGTGATTGCTGGAGATGGGCTTAAGAGCTGAAATTGCACATAATTGCTCTATCTCAGCTTGAGTGAATTTTCAGAGGACTTAAAGTGCAGGGAACAAACAACGGAGCTCTTGAACACATCAACGAGAGGAAAAAAAGCCATTTTGGCCAACAACACATGCAAGTTCTTCAAATATAATCATTTGATTTGTGATTTTATTTTTCTTCCCAAGACACACGATTGTTAACCTTCTGGGTTGTAAATAAAGTATAAACACATGTCTGTTTTTATCAGATGCAAGGTTCAACGGTACGGACGATTCTTTAACAAAAGACATTTGTCTAAACTGGCAAAACATACAGACTTTTGAGTAGACTGCACTGTTTAATGTTAGTTCATATAAAACCACTGCTCCCAACACCCAAGTTAATACAAAGTGATTGTTGTACTGTACACAACCTACCCAGTAGCTGCTGTATAAAGCTAAACATTAAGCAAACTTAAAGACCAAGACATTTGTCAGGAGTAGACCAGAGCAGAGCTAAAAGGTGTATACTGGACTGACATTTGGCCAGAAGGGCTTGATAAGCAAGTCAGGGTAACTTATTTGTTCATAATTAACGTAATTAGTTATGAACGTAAATTCTTAAAGGTCCAGTGTATAACATTTAGGAGAATCTATTGGCAAAAATGGAATATAATATTCATAGGTGTGTTTTCATTAGTGTATAATGAGACATTTGTACAGTAACCCAGAACAGAGAAACCAAACACTGGCTCTAGATAGGGCCTTTCACAGCCACACTCTCTTACACACTCCAGAGCCCGTTCTGATTCCCAGGTCTTCCAATACAGACATGAGTGGTGTTCAGTTAGATGCAATCTACAACTTCAAAACTAGATGCCATTAAATGCTACATACTGGAACGTATTTTTTATGAACAGTCAACATTGGTCTCTTCTAACCATTATGACAATGTTAACCTTAACCATGATCTGTTGCTAACTAATAGTTTTAGTTGCTAGAACTCAACCAGACCTTATCAGATCAAAAAACTGTCATATTAGTTGTGTTTGGAAAGATAAAGAGAAACGTGGCTACACATGCATATCAGATTAATTGTACCAGAACACTTATGTAGCCATCCCATTTATTGTCCTTAGTGTAACAAACATTGTTCTGCAAACTGAAAATGTGTGATGCAAATATGGAGAAAAAAGAGACAGAAAGGCTGATCAATATTTTCAATATATCAGTGAATCATTAGGGTAATATTTGCAAAAAAGTCATTTCTGTGTATGTCAACATATAAAATAAAATAATCTGCAAGTTCTCCAATCACATGATAATTTACTTTACACTTTGTGAGTTCACTTACTTATACTGCAGCTACTGTACATGAGCAGCTTACTCAGTGAACAAATTCAAATAAACACTAATAAACACTGCAAACAAATGAATAGATCCATGTCAGTGTTGTTATCTTTGCGCTATTTCTGCAGCCACTGTTTGAGAAGAAACATCAACCTTTAGACTGGTCACCATGGTCACTGGAGTGGCCTCAGCTGGCTTGTCAAGGTGTTTTAATGGGGCCTGTTGATGGATGACTCCATTACTGTACCACAGCATGCTGTGTCACCTCCAGCTGCACACAGCACTGGCACGCTCCCCTCCCCATCCGAGGATGTTGTCTTATTGTTTGCACTGGAGGAAATGAACATGTTTAAAAACAGCAAACAAACAAAAAAATATCTCCTGCAGAAATACTTCCTAATGATAAGAGAGGCGCTTGATTGCAGCAAGCGGCCAGGAGATGAGGCGAGTCTTGTTGACCGCAGCCATGACGAGGCCTACATCCTGTTGGAGATGGCCTCGACATGACGCTCTGTCCTGAGGATCCAGACCACAGCAACCAGGCTGAAAAGAGGTCAGGCAGCTGTTCTTTCATTTGACTGAATCGCTGAAGCGGAGCAGCGATGAGGAGTGAAAAAAGGAGAGTAGCATCGGCTGAGGTAAAGCCGCCACAACAAACAAGGTATGGCCCAGATTGAGGTGCTCCCCCATCGTCATCCTGCACGCTATCTGAACCACATTAGTCAAGCTTGAAAAGACTCCCCCTGTTCCCCACAAGAACACTGAAGATGGACGAGCAGCAAGGAGGCAGATGAAATGCAGGTAAAGCAGAAAAAAAAGAAACAGAGTTACAACTTTTTACTCTGTTCAAGACAAAGGCTAAGACTTTGTGTCTTTGTGCAGCCACATGGGCTTGATCACTAATAAATCCCATGTGTTCGTGTGTGTGAGGTGTTAAATCTGAAGGGTCCTGCCCTCTGTGGCCTCGGGGCAGCGCTGAGCTGCACAGGGTGGAGGACCTGAGAGACCTGACCGCCTTCACACAAGATTAGATGTTGCATTTATTCTGTTTCTTGAAATTCAAAGTATAGGCCTCATTTGTTTTACTAAAAGATAACAAGATGCTGGTGTTTGTAGCTCCTTGAATGTTGTGAAGTTGTAAATTCAGTGTGTGAGTGGGTTGCATGTGCATGAGATGCATGCCCCTGAAAATGCTGAGGGGCATTCACTCTCAGATTGATACAGCCTCTGCCTACCATCAGGGGTCCTGTGAAAAGGGCTGATAAAAAATTTACTGTTTTACAATAAATTTTTCACTGACAAAAAACTTGCACTGTGCTAGTGAGTAAGGTCTAGCAAAGGAGAAGACGTTCGGGTCAGCAGGATTTATAAAACCTCAAAACCAATTACCTCATTACCTCAAAAACAACATTTGTTGATGCCTAATTAAATATCAGCTACCTAAATTGTTTATCTTAACTTGATTGATTAAAGAGCTTCTATTGTTTGCATATGATGCCATTTTTAGAGTGTGAACAAAATAGAACATGACTGGAGGGAGCAAATATCATTCAACTTGCTGATTAGATCTGCAGTGAACCAGGATACGCAGCTTCAATGGATGTGGTCAGGAGGCTCCTAAATTACCTCTCCGTTCAACTCTGGGGCTTACAATAACACACTTTAAATTCGTTCCTTTAGGCGAATTCGACAATGCAAACATGTAAATTAAGATGAGAAGCCCATTTCCTTTTCCAATTATGCCTTTCATTTAGTTTTATTCCAGTTAGCCAAAAAACTGCCACTGCAATCCAAACAGAAATCAAACAGAAAAAAATCAAATGTATCTCGGCGACTGCAGAGCAGGAAACGCACATTTGCTCCAGACTACAAACTGTTTAAATTCCATGGCGAAGGAATGTGTCGCTTTCATTTACAGTTTTTTACAAGCTGATGTGGAACAAGGAAGTGGTAGCGTTGCAGTTTCAGCCGTGTTTAGGGAATTTGTTGCAGGCAGAAACGTGAGAAACTGAGCCCGACTAAACCCATCTGAACCCCACTGAGCTGTCGGGCACCTGTTTTCTGCAAACGCCAGTGAGCTTTTGCACCTCACAATAACACCCTCCACTTGCAGCCCATCTCACCCCTCCCCCAAAGCTGAAATCTTGTCCTAAAGGGATTCAGACTCCTCTTATCACAATTCCTCTGTCCTGGATTATTCCCATCCTGCGCTGTGACTAGTGGGTGCCAGCAGGCCACGACTGCAGACACAGATGGGAGTCCAGGCCTGTGATGGCTTCCATATGTCACATCGCTCTTGTGAGTCGGTTCTTTTTTTTAAATGTTTTTCTTTCCATCTCTCATCTCTTTCTCTGTTTTGCTCTTTCAGATGGCCTGAGCATGGAGGGAGAGGTTAGTGTCGCCGAGGTTGGAGAGGGTCAAACGTGATGCCCATTAATACTTTTCTGTGCAAAGCGGGGATTCAGTCCCAGCTTGAAGTCTACCTTTCGCTGAATGATTATTGAGAGGTTAAATACTGCAAGGTTAAAACAAGCACATTTTACTGCCAAAAAGCCGACAGGAGATAATTTGTCTGTTTTGGAGTGCCCTCTGTGTCCACTGGGGCCTTCGAATTGGACCCATGGTGAGATTTCCCACCATAACTCCTTCTCCCATTAACTGCCATGTCTTAAAAAGCCGCCCTGGGGACGCTGTGACATGGCTCTGTGTTGTTGTATGGTAAATATGAACCGATCGGAAGCTGAAAAGCCCACTTTGACACTGCAACACTGGGAGGTTTTCCCGGCTTGACTGACACACGAGAATGCTAATATTCCCTGTCTGATTATAATCCCCATAGTCAACCTCATTAGCCAGGCATCCGCATTGAACCCTGGCTGAGTAGGGTCCAGGAGCTCAGCTGTCAGTCAACACCTTTTTCTTCAAACAAAGGGCATCAGGGAGAAATAATCCCGCTCTCTCTCTCTGGAGCTTATGAACAGCCTGTTTTGGGATTGGTGCAGACTTGTGCATGCAAGCATGAACACAGTTATGACACGTCACCTTGGTGTCTAAATGTTTTGGGATAAAATCAAACAGAAAAGCTTAACATGCACATGTGAAAGAAATAGAAACAAAGTCTCTGGAGCTGAAAATCCTGTTTTACTCAAAGTGAGGTAATTACTTTCAGTTTCTTTATCATTGAACTTTGACATCCAGAACATGGCCCAGATCTCTGCAGGAATGGTCCAAACCAAAAACCCTCCGTGGTTTTCTCTCTAAACCTCCCCCATGAGCCCTCACATAAAGTAATTCATTGTATGTAAAGCGCACATGTAAGTGCAAGTTAACACTTATACGTTCAGGTTCACGTCCTCAAAAGAATGCAATAAAGCCTCCACTTTCCATACTAAAAGAATTAGCTGAATTCTTTGAGATTCAGATTCTGGACAAAGGTTGGACTGAGGTTCCCCCACGAACTTTGGGCTGTCTTTCTGTGGATGTCCCTCCATTCATCTCTAGTTTGATTCACCACTCGGTAAGCAAACACATCAGCATTTAAAGCAACATGATTTTAGAGCCCTTCTGTCTACAACATGGAGTGAAATAACAACCTATAAAATGACACTGGCTACAGGCAGTCTGCTGCTTCAAAACACAGAGCTGCCAAGGTGATTTACGGCGTGCTCACTTTTCCTGAGGGTGACAGCAGAGACAGAGAGGAAGAGTGATTCAGGCCTTTGTGAGTTCTTCTCATAAAAGGTTGAGCGATGAGACCCCACTGCTCTCATAACATTCCTTTGTTGTTTGGGTAACATACCCACACAGAAAACGATATGCCATTTACGGCATTTGTCGTGTCACCAAACACTGGCGCTTACCGTCCCTCTCGTCTTCATAAAGGAGAGTTAAAGTGGCTTTTTTTCTTGGGAAATTCACACGGGCCGACAGTTTTTTCAAGACAAAACGCAGAGAGAAAACAAACAATTGTACTTGCACTTATTCAATAACCTCTCTTTTCTGCACTCTGTCTGCATTTTGTAACTTTATAGCAAAGCAATGTGGTGAAAATTGTGATTGTGCCAGTCCTTTTTCTTTGAGTTGAGAGAGTGCCACCGACATGAAAAACAGACAGACAATAGACAGATGGGCAGTCTGAGTGTAAGAGAGCTCTTTTTTTTACATATCTGTGTGTAGCCTGAACCGAACCCATTCGCCCCTACAAACAGGCATGGGAGGCCGGCCACTCTGCTATGTTAATATGAAATACTGCAATGCCAATAGAGAGGCATGGTGGGCTGCTCCTTACTCCCTCATGCCTGTGCATTCAACATAGCACTGCTGGACCGCCGCCTGGGAAACAGATGGCAGGGAATAACACTGTCACCCACCCTGAACACTGACATCCTGGGCCAGGCCTCCACCGTGCTCTTTGCTGCTATCTGTGTGTTTGTATCGCCTCTGAAATCCCCCCCTTATCCTCGCAGAGCCACCACCAGATTAGGAGATATACATGAGTGAAACTGACTGGACAGCTGAGCCCCATTAGCCAAACATACGCTTCCATTTTACAATGAGTCCGTTTGCTTGAGGTTGTTTAAGTGGCCCAGGCGGGTCTGATAGGTGGGCGTTGTTTTGGGTTTAGGACGACGGGGCAGATGACCAGTGAGCCAGACCCCACGTGAGCTCTCCAAGAGCTGGAATAGGAAGACAAGTCTCCTTATTCGGTGTCTGGATTTAAACAATTAGACAATTAACTAATTAAGAGGGATCAATTGGTCCCAGGATTAAGACCAATTGTAAATGCTGAAATACTTTAGATTAGAAAAAGATTACAAAGGGAACATAATGTACTAATACTGATTTAAAACAAAATAAGCCTCTTTATACCAGCACAAAGCTGACATTTGATAATGGAGCTACAGTTCAGGCTCAAGTTGCCCAAAACAGGCAAAGGCTGGAAAGTTTAATGCACATAATAAAAAGCATTTTTATATATGAGGATATTTAATATATGTGTTGAATTTACAATGTTACCAGCTAACTGCACGTGATTCCTCAAAACAAAGTCAATGACTGGCTTCACTTTCACAGCTGCACTTATCAAATGTTATGAACAGTGGATCAAATGATTAATAAGATTTTAGTGATGAACCCACAGAGTATTATCACCTGGCTGTCAGCTCACTGTTTTGATTTTATGATCCACAAATTTACTGTTTTGGATTATTATTAGCTCTCATCAGCAGCATTTTCAGCCAGTGGGCAGCTGTTTTTAATTACAAACTCATAAAAACCCTGTGTACACTACCTGCCAGCACCAAACATAATCAAAAGAGATCTAAAATGAAACTTAATATTGGGCTTACATTCATCAGGTAGCCAAAAACACAGTCATAAATGAATGATAAATTTGCTCTATATTTGCTGGGTGGTTAAATAGGCAACTGCTATTAAGTTTGCCATATTAACTTTATAAGGTAAAAATGTTTGTTCCTCCTCCTCCCAAGTAGTCAAAAGTAAATGAACGCAATTACATTTCCAAAGCCCAAAAGAAGGTGTTTTGAGAGAAACTTTGTCCTGTTCAATATATTAAGCAGTTACACTTCTGTAGCACCTTTCACACCAAGAAATAAAATGTGGCACGAGTTCACTAAATACAACATTCAGAATTAATCTGGATAGACTGTGCTTAAAGGACCATTGTGTAGGATTCAGTGGCATCTAGTGGTGAAGTTACAGATTGCAACAATCTGAATACAGCTCAGTCTTCCAGTCGTGAAGAAAAACCTACGGTGGCTCCAAAACCTGCAAAAAATGTGTTTTCATTTTCAGGTGATTATACACTAATGCAAACATGCCTATAAATATTATATTGCATTTCTGGGAATAGATCCTCCTAAATGTTACACACTAGACTATTAATGTTAAACTACAAAACCAAATTCTGATTCACCTATTTTCAGGTATCATATCATTCATTAAAAAAAAAACTAAAGACAAACCAGCTCTCTCTTAATCTCACCCCTCTTGTGCTAATGCAAAAGATGCTTGTAGCATTTATGCCTAATTTTATTCAAAATAAAAATACAAATTACAAATATTTTGTGATTAGTCAAAGCCTTTATTTAAACTGCAGACTAAGGCTAGTTCATTTTCTAGGTGCAGTTATATTCAGGGTTAAACTTCAGTAGTTACTGACTGTAATACTGAAGGAAATATTGCAACTTTCCCTAATGTAACTTTGACATTGAGTGTAGGACCACAGAATGTTAAAGGACCCCAGATAATGCACATATCAAACAACAAAGAGAGGCAACACAGACTTTACCTGCAGTCACAAGGACAATTTCTCTGTCAGATTTTCTTCAGAGCAGAAACAATCTCTCCTGAATGTGTCGCTCACTCCTGTTCAAAGACTTGTCAGCAGCATGGGTCCTTTTTAATATCAGCCTGCTAGCCTTCCTCTCGCCACCCCCTCCAGCATTAATCTGGTTGGCAGGAAGTGATTGGATCTCGGTGAAAAGCAGAGCATCTGAAAATCTAATAGATTGGGATGTGAAGTGCCGCTATTTGACCTTGTGTATTCATGCTGGTTTTGAGAGTGGGAGATGGTGACAGCAGGTGTTTTGCCTCCTGGCCCTCTTGATGTCCTATGGCAGCACTTTCATCTGTGATTTCTGTCTGAGGCCACAGAGGCAACAGGCAAACTCAAAGCATTGTGAGAAAGAAAAGTGAAATGGCAATGTCCATAATATTGTAATTCTAGACATTATTTCTGTTGTCTATGATAACATCATACTCACCAAAGTAATTCCTCAGATTTGGGTCATCATACAGGTTGCAAAGAATGTCACAATTTATCCATATTATCTAAAATACTGTGGAGGTAAAGGGAGCACACCTGAACTGTCATTACAAAGGAGGCAAGTATACTAGGTCAGAGTTGAACCAGGAGCTCAGTCTGTAAACTGTGATGGATGTCCATAGTCTATTTGTGCTGCATTCCCACATCCCAGCAAATATATTAAACTGTTATCTCTACCAACTACTGAATAACTGTCAAAACTACAAATATAAGACCCAATTTGTAATAACCCAGAATTATTGCTTCAATAAACCTGTTAGTAGTACATTAACTGGTCAGTTTAACCCAGATCACAAAAGGATTTTCAATGGAATTATTTTCTACCAAATAAACAGGAAATAAAAACAGTTCATGGTGAGGACAACATTCTCTGGATCCAACTCAAGGTCTACTTACTCGCCCCTTTACAGACTTTTTTCGATTGTATCACATGGTCTTCACCTGCGGATGGAATTTGCTAAGTTGTCATGGAGATTACTCTGTTGACATTTGAGCTCAGTCGCTGATACGATGTCATAACAGTTAAGTTCCTTAAGCCAACGAGGAGGATAGAAACCCAGAAAAAGACAGTAAGTGTACTTTAAGTTGAAATTGTTTTGACAGACTACTATTCTTGAGGTCCAGAATGCTTTTCATTCCTTTTTTTCAAATGTCCTTTTTCTAAGCTTTGAGCAAATTGAACTCCATTTACCTCCACTGCATTAGGTTGATGGCAGAGGTCTCAGAAGTGAAAGCTATCAGCCTGTATGAGTACACACCAATATGAGTAAGTAGGAACATTTGATGTTTTTGTATTTTGGCTAAACTGACTAAAACATGCCTTTAGATAACACAAAGAGTTGTAAGTATTACTCAGAAGTTCTCTGATTATTGAGCAGATACTGTACACGCAACGCAAGCACAATGACTCACATTGAGAAATGAGGGAGTTTCGAAAAGTTCCTCACTTCACTTTTGGTAAAAATCAAACAAATCACATAGCAGTCATAATTATAAACAACTCTATTTTTTTTAAATTTCACTCAGTGCCCTATCACCCACTTTTTTAAACATTTTATTCCACCAGTTAAAATAGATTAAAATATTTCTAGTTTCCATTTATATATTAACACCTCTGAAAGGGTAAAAGGAGTGTAACATGTCTTCTCATGCAGGTGACTCATATTCATAGCTGCCGCTTTCACTTCTCAGTTGGTGTTTGAACCTTTTCAGACTCGCTCAAAGTGCAAAATGTCAGAATACCCCAGTGACATTTTCCATGTTTCATTTTCCTATGGACCTTGACTGGAGTCCCTGCAGTGTCTTATATCTCTCGCCTCCCCAGCCACAGTGTAAACTGTCACACCACCGGTGACGCTGTCCTCACCTGAAAACCCTCTCAAACTCAGACCACCAAAGGTGCCCTTGACTCAAAAATGTTGTTCCCCTGTACACAAAACATCAGAAGAGTATCAAGTCAAGAGTTATTTTACTGAGGAATCTCTGCCTCTGTGGCAGGAAAACAGTGTCCCTTTTTCCACAGGTGGCTCCACATCTGGAAGCTCCAGCTGCAGGAGAGCGTGGATCCGGAAGGGCAGATGGATGGATGCACTGTGGCTGGTGGAAGTCCTTATTACCCGTCCACATCCTTCTTGAGGAGCTCGCCTATTGAGGCCATTAATCCTTGGCTGCTTCAGGGGTCGTATGTCACTTCTAGTCCATCACTCCCTTGCCTGCCACACCATCTCTCTCTCTCTCTCTCTCTCTCTCTCTCTCTCTCTCTCTCTCTCTCTCTCACACACACACACACACACACACACACACACACACACACACAAAGGCCCAGAGAGACAGATTTGTTGTGATGGGTCTGAGTTAGCCATGCGTGAGAAGCCAATAGGATGTTTTCATCTCTAGGAGAGGTGCACTGACAACAGACAGTCAAACTTTTCTGCTTTACCTGCAGTGTCTCCTCAAATCAGGGATTCAATATGTTACAAACCTTGGAGAGATTCTTTTAAAATGCCTACAGTATATTCTCAATGCACACATGGCTCGCAGCAAGAATTTAATTTCTAAGTTGCAGACATTGAGGAAAATATCTCTATTTACTTTACTCCTTCAACCTCATAAAAGCAAAGATACTCTTCCTAACTTATCATTTCCACAAAAAACATGGGAATTGTAGACCTCCCTGCAACAGAAAAGGTAAACACTAGTTTAAACCTTTTAAGGAGAGTGAAACATATACGGTGAGATGACAAAAGATTCATCAAAGTGTCACCAAATCACGTGGGAGTGAAAAACTGCAGCTCTTGTATTGTGCAAAGTTTGGAATGAGCACAAGTATGTCATCCCTCCAAAGAACAGCTCAGATTCACTGTTAGATAGATAGCTTTGCTTACATGAAACTTTACCTGCTGGGTAATCAGACGCAAATGCCAATGACAGACGTTAAGGCTGAAATTTTGATGAAACATTTGGGGAATTTTGCCAAATGTATATTCACAGGACCAGGAATACCAATTATGGTGTTTATTATTTCAATAAGCCTGTAAAAGGTACAGCTCGGTCCACATGTGCTTGTTACTGTATCTGACTATTTACAGCAAGTTGCAGACAATAAAAAATACTATTTTTGAATTATAAGATTGAAATTAACAGTCCTGCTTTCTATTTGATTTGGGGAAGTTTACAGCCAAGGTTAACTACCCAACAACGAGTAGTCTTCATCTTAAAAGCCTTTTCTATTTTCATGTTAAAAGTGACAACACACTACTTTTATTACAACTAGCTGTACACTAAAATACAAGAACAATACTGTATTTCCACGTTTTCCACATCATTAACTGACAAATACAGTGACTTTCTGCCTGTGTCTCGCTGCTTTAGCATCAATCTTTTAGCGTGAACATATTTAAACGTCCAGTGGGTGACATTTAAGAGGATCTATTAGCAGGAATGTATTATAATGTTCACAGGTATGTTTTTATTACTTTATAATGAATGACTTGTGTTGTGTTTCATTTTATTTTTCAGGCTAATGCTCTGTTCTTAATTACACCATCAGAAAACACATTGAGGTACATTAGAAAATTGTATTGCCCATAGTCACTGTACAGTTCTCCAGTAGAAACAATCTGTCCCTGGGGATTTTGAAAGGCCCAGGACACAGCAAAGTAGTGATGAGTGAACCAGCTGTCCTTGCTGCCTCTTAAGCCCCATGTGGAAGTGCACACACGCACAGCTACTTCTCATCTGCCGTTCTGCTTCCCTGATCTCCCACTTGTTTAATGTGTGTCTGCTTGGAGGGAACAGAGTAATCTTACTTCAATGTCAAAACGTGGCACATCCACTCTTATCCATCTCCCCTCCCGAGTGTACAAGCTCCTGTCTTGGGAAACACGATATCACGTCAAAACAGTAGAGGAACAGAAATAAGTTATGGGCTGAAAGTGCCTGGGATCCCTTGAAAGTGCTCAGAGACACAGAAAAAAGATGACGGACCTCTGTTTTCTTTTACAACAGGCAGCTGCTCTTGGCCCGTGAACCTCGAGATAATTGGTTTTGTTTGCAGGCGTTGAATCATTTTTTCGCCCCATTTTTCATCAGAACTGTAGTTTAATGCCTTACTGCAACGCTGAGACTCCTACATGTTGCAAACGTATGAAGGGTTTCAAAGATGGGAAGTATTATCACACCAGTTCCTCACTTTTGGCCCAGAACCACACCATGCACTTATCTGCACGTAGTCTATGAGTGAAACCTCACACTGACTTCCTGCTGTTATGACTAAGGGTTGGTTAGTCATTTAAATTCTTCTTCTTGGTAATTACAATTCCAATACAAAACCAAAAACACACACATATATATATATATACATATTAATTATAAATTAAAGCCACAGGTGTTACTCACACAATTCCCATTCATGTGGGAAGAGAAAATTACATCTATTTTTGTTAGATGTTATTTTTCCTCCGCTCCATGTGGTTTGGTTATAGTTTAAGATTCTGTTCAGGAAGTTCAGTCAGAACATTAATGCAGGTCATAAATCAGCTGCTCACTGCTGGATTATCGAAGAACATCCTATGAAGCAGGCGTTTGGAGCGTGTCCAACTCATGAACAAAGAGCTGCCTATCTCTCCCTCCGCTCAGGCAATGCACTTGTTAAACTCTGCTTGACGTTTGTCTTTTTTGGCTTCCTGTAGGCTAGTATCGCACTGCAACCAAAACTTTCGTCTTGCCTTTTAAATGCTTTTTCAATCCCTTTCTCTTTCTCTCTCTCTCTCTCTCCTCTCTCTCTCTTTCTAATTTGCTGGTCACAGTTAGAAGCCAGCCAAGTGGGACTTGGTCAGTAATTGGAGTCTCTGCAGTCACTGCCTACAGCACAGCTCCAAACGATGCACTGGGGAGGCTTCCTAGGGAAAACTCAATAAGCTCTTCACACTTAAGTGTAGTCATCATTAGGATTTTTTCCACTGTAGTGAACAGTACACTACTTGTTGGCAAGGCCCTCAAATAGGCAAAAACTAAGAAAATACAAGCATTGTTCGCTTTTGGGTGTTTTTCTTTCATCTCACCTCTATTTTAAATTATCCTTCACTCATTTCCCACGGCACGGCTTTGTTGTTTAAAGTGGGTCAAGGTCCTTTCCATTCACAACATTGTCTTTTCCCAGTCTATCAGCAGTTACAGACATTCAAAGTACATCAAAGAAAAAGAACACAATCATTCGTGACACAAAACACATTATTCCTGCTGTTTCATTTAATTCGACCTTAACCTTTCTGCCAATAATAAGGCAGTTATGATTAAGATTAACTTGCCTTAAAGAAAGACACATACAATGGAGTTTCAAACTAAACACTGTAGGGTCCTATGAGGTGCATATCTTACGTATATACTGAACAGGATTTGTCTTCTGAAGTGGTAAAAATAAGACCAAGATTTCCCGCAGTGTTTTATAGTGGAGGCACACCGAGTGAAGTAATGTCAGATATAATTATTTTGTACAGACAGTATACCAGTACAGGAAAGCCGATACATACATGTAGGTACAAGGGACCAAGATGTGAAGATAGGAAATAAGATGGTTAAAATCTGAGAACTTAAAGAATTTATACTATTTTTAACTACGACAACTTTTACTTCTACTGTCTTTTTAAACTACATGTACGTATCTGTAAGTACTACAATGGTACAATTAAAAGCATTACCAGTCACTTACTGACAGATTGTTCACTTCGCCAGCAGCACAGGCGTAACGATTAACCAGTAAGCATCGGAAAACTGATCTTACCCCCCAAGTACCTCCGTCTCTCCCTGCAGTCCTCAGCCTCAGTGGGTGTTGCAGCTTGCTAACTGAGGGAAGTGTGCGCTAACAGTAAACTTATCTAAGAAGAGCAGTCAACACAAGGCAAGTAACGGAAGTATCTAATACTTACTCTAACTGGACCAACGTCCTGGTTATTGAAGCCATGTGCTATTTTACTAACAAAGACATGCTCCAATAAATTGTTTTTGAAAATACCAAAATCAGTGAGTTCCAATTTCCTGAGGTAAACACTAAAGAAACATGCCTGAAAACCTCCCTTGAGAGATCATTATCCACACTTTTTTTTATATGTGGATGCAACGTTGGTCCAGTAGAGTAAGATTAGAAGCTTCCGTTACTTGCCTTGTGTTGACTGCTCTTCATTATGAACAAAAACTACATCAAATATGACAGAACAAATGAGCTAAATATCCTGTTGGTTTCAGTGGTAACAGTCTATGTACGACATTAAGTCTGGAATATATTAAGACCTTAGTCTAACACACTGACTGCATATCAGTCTACCATCCTCTGCTTTGACAGAGATATTGACTGAGCTGCACTTGAGTAATAAAGGGCATTAAACAGTGATGCCCCCTCCCACTTTAAAGATTATGTGCTTACTTCAGAGCCCATAGGGCACCAAAGTGAGAGCATAAACAAAGTGTTAATTGCAAAAAATGGATTCACTGCCAAGTCAGCAGTATGGCAATGCTGCTGCTACTCCACAAAGGTCTAACCCCCTCTGGCTGACACAGAAAACAGTCTGCAGATTTCGTGTGAAGGAAAAAGATGAAAGGGAATTGAGTCCAAACTGCCCTTCAAACATTTATATTGTTCTGCCTCTTGAGATCTGTCAAAACTCTGGAAAGTGAGCACAGGCCTCCACTCTGCAGAGGAAACAGGTCCCAACGGTGCAGGTATAGCTCTCAGGAGTAGGAGTATAAATTTCATCCTTAAGATGCTACTTCTGGAGCTCAACATATATAGTATGACAACCAGACCACACCATGAATCATGGCTGGTTGTGATCATTTCCTGATTAAGAGCCGCAAAAATTCAGACCTCTCTCACACCTGGTAATGCATGCTGAGAGTCCTGACACGCAGGCACTTGGGTGACATTGTGATGAATGTGTAAGTGATGAAACACAGAGGCTCCATGACCCCCCCAACAAACAGCGCGAATGTATTACATTCACCGCTCCCAGCCTTGGAGAGATGTCAACATGAGGTAGCAAATGTGCAGAGAGCGCTGCAAGTTGTTCGATTAAGTCCTGTTTGTTTCACCAGTGCTGACAGTTTCATGTTTGTTATTAAGCAAGGGAGGTTAAACATGATATTGAAACCTCCTGCAAGAAAATGCAATTGATCTGCTGAAATTCAAGACGCTTTCACCGTCTTACAACTCCCTGTCTGTGGTCATTGGAGGGAAGGAAGCAGATGAGATGATTGGCTGCTGAAGGACCCATGTTGCCTAATTAAAACAGGAAGAGTGATGACTCGGCTCATCCTCAGCTGAATTATCGTTTTCTGGGCGTCTCACTACGCTGTGACTCAGCTCTCTAAGTCTTCCTCTAGATAGTGAGCTTGTTGCTCAGGCTTCCTGACAGGACAGTTCCTGGCATGTTCTGTAATGGTGCCACCTCTACAACGCACACCGCCCACCCCACATCATCAAGACACTGTAGAGCACAACTTGTTATGAAACAGCCATGATGATGCAACACTGGGAGCAATGCTGCCTTAAAGAGTATAAACAAAACATTTGGCTGTGGAATGGCAGATAACTCCCCTCAGCTGAAGATTTGGTGCTCTGTGATTGAATCTTAGCCTGCGCAGGAAGTGGTGGGCGATTTTTGAGATTTTTGAGGTGTAAAAAGAATGTTGCTTGTACAAAAAGTCCATAATTCATGGGCTATTTAAGGGCTGCTCTCGGTCTACATGATGTTTAATGAGTTGGGGTGTATTTAAACAAGAGGGTCAACCCAGTCACATTAATGCAGTCCACTGCTGGTGGCATTGAACCGCGAAACGTGACATTAATCCTGAGGGTAATGTGGCCCTTCCTGTGGCTAATGAAATCTGAAGCTTTTAAATGGCTGCACCTAATGACACTCCCTGACAGTTTTTGAATTAAGCAGCCATGACTTCTGGGACTGGACTAAATAGCACACAGATGGCCCACACCAAAGTTTTGTACGCACACCCCCATCGTTGTTTGCCCTTGGGCTGTTGCATGCGATGCCGTACCTGCTTGAGCATTAAAGCAGCAGGAGATGTTGAATTAGACAACAGGAACCATTTCTTAGCTTTGATCAACAGTAATAGATGTGAGTTTAAATTTAGGTTTCATTTATGGATCATTTCAGGTAGCATTTTCTATAATCACCATAGTTGGAATGCAGTATAACTAGTGAGTGCTATAAAGTACCTACGGAAATGCTCATGCACAATCTTTATAATTATTTTAAATCAAAGCTACCCTGTAAACATATAGCTATATTTACATACACTGTTTCTCACCAAAATCCAGTGTATCCTTGATGGCTTACAAACGAGTTCAATGCAATTTCTTGTTTTTGCAAATACATTTTTACAAATGTTTTTAAACCTCCATTGTTTACATCCTGCTTTCTTTCATCCCTGCCTTCCCTGACTAATTGCTACTTTTCTCTGTAACTTATTGAACAGTGGAACAGAGTGAACCTAGTGTCAGGAATGTGTATCCAGTTGCCTCAGTACGTGCATGCATGTGCGTCTTCATGCGCACACGCATGGGAAACAAACTAAATAGAGACCTGCTCATCAAAACATTGCTGCATTGCAAGTGTCTAAAAACTCAACAGGGTAGCTTTAAGATGAACATAAACTAAGAAGCTAAAAACTTAAAATAATAGTTATAAATAGTACAGATTTTTTAGACTCAGTTGAACCTTATGAAATTTACCAACCTGTAGTCAAACACAGTTTTATGTAGTATTTCTCAGTGTGTCTATCCCTGAGACCGAACAAACACGATGGATCTATTTATTTCATCGCAAAGTGTTATAAAAATATATTTTGAAACTGGCAATGGTTACACACAGGTTTGCAACCAGCTGTCAATACATGAAATAGCTTTAAAGTTTATCATATAACCCTTCTTACATTTAATATAAGTCTTTTGGGGTAAATGGTTTTGTTTAACATTACAGTGGGCGATTGGATGAGCAGGCCTAGCAGGCAATATGTTTCCAAATTTCAAAGTAAGATGTTCTGGATCTTGTTCATGAATGTATTACGAGAGTTGGAAACATTCTCTCCAATGAAAACTGCTCATGCAGCAAATATGCCAAAAAGTTTTCTCTGGCAGTCTGTCCTTACATTGTGAAAGATGTCATTCACATACAAAGACTTCAGTTTGAGGTGTCCAACAGTTTAACAGATGTCTTTTTATAATGGTGGTCTATAGGTAAATTGTTCAATAATGTTTTATTTATAGTACCCTGGTTGGCCACTGGCAGCAAGCCTGACTTACTATGCTGAATCAAGCTCTCTAACAGGTATGATCTTCTTTCACCTTCCTGTTTTCTTTTTCTTCTTCATGTTTTATGGTTTGCGTGCGCAACACATTTGCATTACCAGAGGTGTATAAAGTACTTGAAAAAAAGAACTAAGTAAAAGTACAAATACCATAACTGAAAATGACTTTGGTTAAAGTTAAAGTCACCCATAAGAAAATCACTTGAGTAAAAGTCTTAAAGTAGCTCACATTAAATGTACTTCAGTATCAAAAGTATCTTGTGAAAAAATATACTCAATCAAAAGTACAAGTACAAGTAAAGTACAAAGTATTTTTATAGTATGCATAAAAAGAAGCAAAACAACCAAAAATGGTTCTCCCCTTGTGTTTCTTAAGGTTGGATGGAGAGTTCTTAAACGCCTTTATCCCGTGGCACTTTGGTAGGCACAAGAGGCACTTCATTCTGTATGTTTTAGGATTTTCCCCCATCCCAAGGTAGCCAAACATTGTTGCCAGGTATGACCACGGCAGGTGACTGTCGTCTTCTACCAAAGGAGATGCTGTCAGTGTGGTAACATCTTCCGTGTCTTCCTCATCAACGTTAACTGAGGAGGTAGCCATGTTGATCTCCGCTGCCCCGCGCTTCCCGCCCTCACCTCTTATCTTCGTGAGAGTACCGTACGTTGTTCTTCTTGTCCTCTCGGACACGCCCATTCCAGATATGATTTGATGATTAATTATATTTCTATTTTAATTTGTAACAAGTAACGAGGTGGCAAACGTCAAAGTAACGGAGTAAAAGTATATTTTTTAACTTTTAAATGTAGTAGAGTAAAAGTAAAAGTCTTGATTAAAAAAAAAAACTCAAGTAAAGTACAGATCCTCAAAAAAACGACTTAAGTAGTGTAACGAAGTACATCTACTTCATTACTATACACTTCTGTGCATTACTGCCTTCTGAGTTCAGGTGCATCCTCTTTCATGTGCTAGTGTAGCATTAGATACAAAATGGGCACCTGACTATCAAAAAAATTGTTCCATGGCGCCAATAGTATATATAATAATCTAAAACTCCCAGTCTTCCCACCAGTGAAAATAGACACTGTGAAAGAGAGATTGTTTTTCATTTATTTCATCTATTTCATCATTTCTCTTCTCAGCAAGCTTTCATGTGTCTGAATGTTTTTAAGGCAAAATTGGACATGTTGTGCAGTAAAGAAAATATACAGTACCTGTCCTACATCTAATCTAATAAAGAATATATTACATCTCCTGCTATTTGGTTGATTTGCTCCTCACTGGTGCTTCAATGTTTTCCTCAAAGTTTACAATCTTGACTCCAGTTGGAGAGCTGAGAGAAGGGAGTCGGAGACGTTCTGTACTTGCCAAAGAGCTTTGAAATGACATCATGACATTAACTGATGAAAGATGTGAATTTTATCATGAAATACGTGAAAGATTATACTATATTTTGATAATGTCGTGTCACCAAATTATTGTTTTGCATTATCTTTAGTCAAGATGCCAGGCAATCAGCCTTTTTAAACAGACATTAAATCGAGCCAGACTTCTCTGAGGACAGTTGAGCATGTCACAGCTGGATGCAAACATGAAATCTGAAACCACATAATTGCTGATTTGATTGCTCCAAATATGTGACGCGTGCAATCTTCCCAAACCAAATAAATCAATTAATTTACAAATGCCAACCACAGAGAGAATGGTCTCTCTTGGACTTTTTCTGAAATGTTGCCACGGTGCATAAACATCTGCAGAAAACAACTCAGTCCCATTTCTTTCATGTGCAACAAACAAAATCATTCCAGCAACCCACAGAGGCACACTGCAACTGCTGCCAAGGGAGACAGAGTGTGAAAACGACTTTATATGGGTTGAAAACGTGTCACAAAAACTAGAAAATACAGCTTATTTCACACACCCAAGATGATGCCTTTTATTCTTTTACTCACAAAGCTGTTTCTCTTTAATACTAATCTTTACCGATTAGAAATAACTACCATAAGATATGGAAACCTACCATAAGGGGAAAACCATTTATTCCCAAAATGTTGTAGTTTCACAAACATCTCCAAAATCTGTTCTCCAAGACCAGCAGCATCACTTTCACTCCACTGTTTGCTTTAAAGTAACACCAAACATGGAGCATACCAGTCCTATCTGTGCTGAAGAGCCTCCTACAGCGGAGAACAGGCTCAGTGTCCAGATAATGAGCGAGCACCGAGGGGCCTGACCACTCATTTGATCACAAACACATCAGGACAAGCAGGGCAAAACGCTTCAGCTGCCTGCTCTCATTTAAACCAGGGAGAGTGGTGATCAGAGAGGGGAATGTGCTGCCATGTTGGACACCTCGGCCCACCAAGCATCGTCCTCTGTTTTCCCAGGGTAAATGAGTCACCTCGACATCTTCTCTAGAGAGCTCTGATTGTTCAGGCAGAGCTGTCAGGAACCTGCTGGTGCTGGTGCTGCAGTCCAGACTTACAGATACTGAGCCACTCAGACACAAACAGTGCTCCAGTAGAAATAACTTACAGAATGAGGGCAAACATAAGGGGATCGCATTGCAACCAACCCAAACATTTTAGGAATTTTTGCTGGTTTGTTCGGTTTTTGTTAAAGTGTTGCCAGAAAAAAAAAAGCACAGAACAAAGTACTGAATATCTGAGTGTTTACAGTAGGGTAAACACAGGTGTTAAGAATGATACTAATTAAGGCCCCATTCCATTTAGTGCAGCAGAGTCTTTCCAGTGAGCCAACATGCACAATAACAGCACCATGACTCTGACCTGAATAGAACAGAACCTTAATTAGTATCATTGGTAACAATTTTAATGTAAAAAAAATGTCTGAAAAAGATCTCATAAAGTTGTTTTATAACATCATGTTTATTTTTCAGGCCCACTCTTTATATGCTGTTGCCACACAAGAACATCAATATTAAATTGACAATTCAGCCCATGATAATTGCTTTTTAGTTTTTTTTTATTGTATTTTTATAATTTTTGGGGCTTTTATTGTCTTTAATTGATATTGACAGCTGAAGAGTGACAGGAAAGGGGGAGAGAGGATGACAGGCAGCAAAGAGCCACAGGTCTGTGTCAAACCCATTGCCGCTGCAGCGAGGACTCAGCCTTGGTATGTGCGACACCAGCTCTACCAGGTGAGCTAGCAGGGAGTCCTTCAACTGCTTTCTACAATATATCGCTGTTAGGCAACTAAAGCAGGGTCAAAGGATAAGTTTTTCAAGTCTCTATTAAAACAGTGGTCAGGTGCTCAGATGAACAGTGATTGAGATTTTGCTTTCTGTAATAATTCCTCCAGTTTAATACGGATTGTTAAGAGATCCCTACCAATTCCAATGGAAAGTGTTAGGGAGTCTATTCCAAAGTTAATCTGAACATAATGCAAATTTCCCTCTTTGTGTTTCCCCCAATATGATTCCTGGTTGAGCTGCGGTGGATAACAACAGATAGTAAAAGTAAGCTGAACTTTTAAAGTTACACATTCAGTTTGACTAACCCAGATGGCTGAAGTCTCATAATAACTTTAGATAAACTTTGTGGATTTTGTCCCCATCACTTACAGAAACACATTATGAAAGGATCTCTTCATGACCAGTATGAACAGGACATCATTGCAGGTTTGTAATGAGTTGACATGAAAAGTCTCGTCTGAAAAGTCAGACGTGCCACACACCCATCCACCACCACACCGTTACTTTCCACCTCGTAACATACGGGGTACACTGCTTCCTGCATTGGCACTAAACATTGGCATTGGATGTAAATTGTGGAGTGCTGCAACATCCAATATGGACTTAATGCCTAGGTACACTGTGCTGCCCAACCAGACTGCAGACCCAAATGACTGTGATCAGGGTGGTGAGGTAGGTGTCTTTGGGTTCATCTGAGTTCGTAGGGTGCTTTAATGGTTTGATAGGAATGTTAAATGTCTCCAACAGCTGAAACCTGAAGCAGGAGAAACAGACGCCAACATACAGTACAGCCAGATCCATAACAGGTCTCAGAAAAGCATGAATACCAGGCTGGTCTTCAGTGTCACACTCATAACTTTATAACATCAAAGAGCCGAATGACCAAGTAAGAAGTAGAAAGACTTTTGAAGTTCTGCTTTTAATTTGAGTGCACTGGTTTTTGGAAAAAGTACATTACTCATGACGTACTTATCTGTACTTTTTCTTATCGAACATTTGTAGAGAGCTTGATTACTGAAAAAAAAAACCTCAACACAGGGAATCTAAAGCCGGTCAAATCTGTGGGGGAAGTGGAAATGTGAAGCACAACAACTACAAAACATTTTCTCACAATAGGTTTCTCAAGTCCACTGAAGCAACTGAATCAATATAAAAAAATGAAATTGATCTGCAGGCATGGACTTTTTTTAAACGTCCTCTCGAAACAAAGCATCAACGAATGTTTTAGTGATTTGTTACAGTGAAAATGTGTTAATTGTATGTAGCTACGGGTTGACATCACAGCACTAAAAGGCTTGGCTCTGGTGTGAAAGACTCCAGCCTCCCAGTGTTGATATGCTAGAGCTGTTGTGTGTGTACATGTGTTTTGTGGGTTGGTGGGGAGAGTTTATACTGAGGCATTCGCCATTTGTTGAGCTGTGTCAGATCTAATGCCAGAAAAACAATGTCTGACAGTCGGTGAAACCAAATAGCAGGAACTGTTCAATTGACCCCAAACATAAGCCTACGAGTTAAGAGAGAAAGAGTTAAGAAAACGTTATCCTTCTTCTTTAATGGAGCACACGTCTGCTTTAGATTTATGGCCGTGTGCATTCATAGATAAAAATGATGTGAAATACAATTCCTAACACCAAACGTCTTGTTGCTACGTAACTGAGAGAGGTCAGGCGTTCCCTGTGAGGAGACGCAGTTCCTTCAGAGACGTCCATTTATCAAGCGCTGCCAACATGCCAAAAGTACAAAGGACAGCATATCCTTCTCTGGCTCCATTTCCCTTTTTGTTCGTCTTTCTTGTCTCTCTTCTTCTTTCAAGCTCTTTTCACAGTCCTATTTAACTTCTTTAAAATGGCCACAGCACAAAGAAACGGCCATATTTCTTTCTTCTTTTTTTTTTTTTTGAATGGCAAATAGACTTTGCTGGCAGAGAGGCATCATGAACTGTTTTACTTTTCCAATCAGTTTTTCAATGCCGCCCATAAATATTGCGTCCTACTATTTGTCAAGTAAGCAAACCAAATAGTGGAGAAAAGAATTGAAGGAATATGAGCTTTCACTCAATTGTCAGGTGCTCTCCGTCTGCATTTCATTGAGGTACATATAAAAGCCCATTTAATGGGTCTCAAAGCTCATGTCGAGAAATGCCCTTCATCTACCCCGACTGAGGCAGGTGGGGACCGGGGTGGCTCACATAAAATAGAAACAAATTATGCTCAGGATACTTGAAGTTCCAAGTACACCATAAAACATAATGTGTCATTAATGAAGTTGCCTTTTCTTGCCCTTTTCCTCTTTCTGTTCATAACAATAGCAGCTGGGGAAATAGTCACCAGATCTGCTTAAACTTTATAGTCTGTGAGACCATGAATAATTTACTTTGATTGCACGCATCAGAAAAATAAAAAGGGAAATTCTGAAATGAAGGATTGTAGAGAGTCTTCCCGGAAAGAGCAAAGAGAATGCATAATGGGGGAAGGTGACAAGACATCAAAGAGAAATTTTACAGGTAGATAAGACACAAAAGAACAGTGACTTCAAAACATTGCCAGAGTTTCCCCACTTTGTTCTTCCAGTAACCCTCACTTTTCTTTACTTGCTCACGTTCAGCTCAGAGTGAGTCGTTAAAAAGTAATTTTTCCTCCATTTATTCAAAGTGGCATTTCAAAGTCTTCCAGCCCAACATTACACTGTCTGTATGAAAGTATGAAGAAAAATCAATCACAATAGCAAGAGGCATTTGAGCTTAATGTCTCACCATAATCACCAATATATATTAAACTATTAGTCTAACGATACCAATAATTAAGCTGTTTCGTGCATTAATCAGATATTCCTGTGCCAACATGCCGTAGTTGTCTAGTGGTATTATGATTAATTCTATATCTCAGCACATTAAATAATATAGGCCTGGTCACAGCAGAAAGAGGCACAGTAAAATTCATCTACGCGTCACTTGTTTTAAATTTCAGATTTTAGAAACTTGGTGATGTAGTTGCACTACTGTAGTTACTGCTGACTCACTAGATAGCCAGGCTTATGCTATTAATTCACAGTAGTCCTCACAGTTATCAGCATTCTTTAACATTTCACTTAATAAAAGCATATTAAAGTGGATTTAAATAAAAGCTAATGGGCAATACATTCACACAACACGAAAGACGTATTTGTAACATCTGTCTCTGCATTATTACCATTCTTTTTTTGGTTGCAGCAGTCCATACTCGTTCATTTTGGACTCTCTGTCAGCACTGTCCAGACAGCCTGCTATTTGTTGAATTTGCAAGTCAACATTCGCTTTAACTCAATGTGAACATTTTGCACAGATTTACGTGATAATGACTTGATTTTGTGGCAAAATTGGTCACATTGACTCACAGTTCATTTTGAATCAATCCGTACTTTGTACTTGTGAACCAAGTATGTGTTAATCCATCACAAAAAATAGTCCCCAACAAATGCATTATTTACTCATGTTTTTGTAATGGTTACTAAAAACCTACAGTCCCCATCTGTTTGATGAAAAAGTAAAGTACACATTTGTGACCAGTTTCTTAAAGATTATATGTCTTCAGTGGAAACAAATAAGCTTGAAGCTGAGAGCCAGAGGCTGGGGAAGCTGGAAAGCTTATGAAATAATGCACTGCTGGTTCTTTTCTTTTCACAAGATTTTTTGGCAATAATAGAAATATAGATTTTCCCCAGCCTTACAAGGAGATCAGGTTTTCTCCATTAATGTGCAAAGCTATAGAACATTGTGCTCCAAAATGTTATCAGATCATGTTCTCTATAGGTGGATGTTGAGCTGTAAGTGCAAGATTTGTTTTGTTTTGGAGTTATTGTGATGTAAGGAAAGTGTCGACATACACACAGAATAATCAAGAGGAAAAAATTAAACAGTGAGGTGCACAGATGAAAACACACTTCTACAGCGAAGGGGTTTAAGAGTTCAGCTTCATCTTTTACATGTGTTTTTATAACAACTGTGAACCTGTTTTCAAAAGGAGCACTTTTCTTGCTGCTTAAAACATCCTGCAACTTGTATCAAGGCGGAAGAAATTAGTAAATCTAGTGAAAGGTTCAGCGAACTGGGTTCCGGCAGACGTTGATCTTCAGCTCCTTCAATTCGCAGCACAGACTCAGGCTTTGTGAGTTTTCAAAGACACCTCATGTCTGTTTTCAGAGTCTGTCTTCTCCCCCAGAAAACATTTCCTTATCTCTCGTCTGTCAAGTCACATTTCTCTGTCTCACTGTATGTCAGCGAGACCAAGCCACAGCATGCTTGGTCCCTAGCACTTAAAAAAACCCAGAATCCATAAGAAACAGATCAGCCATTTCTAAACTACATGCCACATGTTCAGACAGATTAAACCTCTGATAAGTGCAACAATATTAGGAGGAGGAAGAGAGCGGTTTAGATACAACACCTCGTCTATTTAGCTTGTTTTGACTCTATTTGATCCTCTGCTACAATAAAGGAAGGGTGGATGATCATCATATCTTCGGCATACTGAGAGAAAAAAAAAAACACTCCTGAAGAATAGTGCACTCGGGGACCAGAAGATTGGTATTTTTAAGTACACGGGAGCATGTGAAAAGCTGGCACGCTGCCACCAATTCCCCTCTCTGCAGCACATACCAATACACATCAACAAGCGCAGCAAAGTTAAAGGTGAGGAGTCAAACTCAAGAACGTTTCTGAGTATTGAAAAGGCATTCAACACTAGCAGTGAAACACAGAGCTCTGAGGGTGATGTCAGGAGCTGGGTTGGTATCACCTGCCACCTGGAGAAAACCCTCAGTAGATTTTTATTACTGATTAGACGGCGGAGAGTGCAGACGGATTCAAAAGACCTCTCTTATTTGTTGATGTACAATATCTATGGAGAATCTGGGTTTGACAGGCTTATGAGGGTGCCAAGCGTGTTTTGTACATGCTCTTTGAGTTTGATCCTGCCCTTGCTGCAAACCAGAGTGACAAATGTACGGTAAAATACGAGACCATTTCATGATTTGGACACATACTCTGTGATGTGAATAGATTTTTTGAAAACGCACCTCTTGCAGGTGCAACATCACAGGATAAAAATCTGCCCTCTGTGCCTGTAAATCCACTAAGATGGAAGTCACCTGACAAGGATATTATGATTAATAAAACTGCTGGTGAAAAGAGCTCCCTGGAAATAAAAAGTTGCCTTTTTATCTAGGCGGTCACAGTGGATTGTCATCTCACAATGCATCTCTCTCAGATCTGCGGGCCCCTTTGTTTCCAAAAAATGATGAGCCATGTTGGACTGATTATAGAGACAACTATATGAGAGTCACGCAACACCACAGCATATGGTCCCAGGGGTTAATTTGTCTGGTTGATTCAGGAAAAGACCAGCAGTGAAAACGATTTGGAAGCTCATGATGAAAAATGTAATAATTTCTATTTGGTTTATTTTGGATTAAAAATTACACAACTGACAATTAATCTGTCAAAGTAGAAAGAAGAAGGGGAGGAAGATGATAAGTTAATTTGTATTTATATGATTACTGTTGTGTAAATTGCTTTCCTCTCTGGACCGGCAGCACTCTAATGTGAAGGGTTTGTAATTATTCTCAGTTCATGACGGAGTTTAGAGTCTGTCCATCATTAGAAGAGATAAACTCCAGCTGGTGTTCAAATTTAGGGCTACACAGATCTCCTGTCGGTCGTAATTTCTTCCCAAAAAGACAGAAACTTACTGAGTTAATAACTCACTACGTATAAACAAGTGTGTTTTGCAGAAACTGTAAGATAATTGTTAACTGCTGCATTTCAGGGCAACAGCAGTTCTTTATAGTCTTTTAATGATTACTGGGAACTCTATTCATGCAAGTATGAAATGACAGAAAATGTGTGTAAGTGTGTGGTTTCTCTGAGGCAATACGACAGAATGAGAACCACAGACTGGCAGAAAATTGCTGCCCTATCTTCCGGGGGGCTTTGGCGAGCCCAGAACATTTCTCAGCTGAATTTGCAGTGCTGCTGATAATGGCACGATTAAAGGCAGATAAGTTAATCCACCAAGCCTCTGATTCTTGACATTTCATGATACGAAGCACAGGCCGCCTGAGGGGAGAATCACATTTTTGTTTAAAGCTTCAGAGGAGCAAAACACAGCTCTCCTCCTTCAAAAAAAAAAAAAAAAAAAAAAGAAAGAAATCCAGACTTTGAAATGTCCAAATGAAGATGTCACACTTTCTTCTCTCATTGCTGATCTCTCCGGAGAAGCTAATTAGCAACCACGACCTGATCTCACGTTGACATTCTACACTCACTCAAGCTGTTGACTGTGACTCTTATCTTGATGGAGGTTTTGATTTGTTTTCCATTTTAATAAAGGTGCGCTATATCTGATGGAAGCTTTTGGAAATGGAAGCGGACGCGGAAGTGTGGAGTTCACTTTTGCACAACAACAATAACAACAACACGAGCGGCCTGCCACTGTTCATTCAATCATCAAAACAACAATACAAATAAACATCCGCACACTTCATTAGCATTTCAGAAATCAGGGGCTTTATATAGAAGCGGATGATAAACAGGAAACACATTAATTGTGAATACAGTAAATAATGCAGCAAATCTTTCCTGAGATCAGGGAACTAATTTAGGCACAGCTGAGAGGCCACCTGTTGACAATTTCTGCAGTACAGTCTGATATTTGAAAAGGAAAACGTGGCTCAAAGGAAACACGAAGATACCTTTTCCATCATTTATGTTACACTTATCTGTGGAATGTCTGCCTGTTATTAAAAACTCAGGAATCAGGAAAAGTCGTCATCAGTGACTGAATCCAGACATACACCGCATTCCTTCATCAAACACTTCCTGTAAACAGCCAAGTGTTTCCTGTGTTGAGGCACATGTGGCTTTATCGCTGCCCTCTGACTGTTGCTGCCCGTGTCGCGTTGCCAGGTCTCGCTCCACATCCCTGGACGTAAAAAAAGGCAATCCTCCACTGGCTTACACTCACGTCATGGCACACAGTCCACTGATACACTCAGAGGAAACACCATCTGTTACATTTTTATTGCAGGCTTTGCTTCAAGCTAAGACAATTAAAGCTAATAGACCACAAATGTTTGAGCCTATATTGCCAACTTTACAATGTCTCACACATTCGTATATCCATAGGACATTTTAATGATTGGTAAATCCACAGTCATAAATGATCATGCGTAGCACCAGGATTCAGCACATTCTGGACATTTGCCTCAGTTTTAGTTTTGATACCAACATTAACTGATAATTTAAAATGACTGAGCACACTGTTATCCCACATTGCTTTGAAATTATTCCTGAATGTTGAAGTAAATTGAATTTTGAGTAACTCCTAACTACTAAGTGGGCTGGTAATGGCGCTATAATCCCCTCTATATCTCATTATGTACATTTGGAAAGAATTGGTCATGCTTTCAGTCAGTGATCAGTGAGCACCTTTGAGAAAATGCTGTGAACAGATTCTTTTAAAGGCACTTGGGCGAATTATCTTTCAGCTAAAAAAAGGACAGGCTTGGATAAGCATCTTTAGCCGCGGGGGCTTGGCCACCCCTGAGGTGAGAGGATTGCTTCACATGAAGTGAAGGCTTCAAGTGCTGCATGTAAAAATGGAAGGTGCTCTTGTTGTTGGATCTCAAGTGGGTGGCACAGACATGTTGCCCTCAGGGACCCAGGGCCTTAGGGAGACAATGGCCGGGCTGTGTGAAGCGGGAGCTGCAGAGTCGAGGGTCACAGGGCCCCTCTTCTCAGGTCTATACCACTAAAGTGACTGTTTAGTGACAACACATAGAAAAGGGGTTGTGTGGAAGCCTGTGGTGGTGGGGGGTTGTTTCTGGAAGGTTGTGACCAAAGGCGGTCCATCCATCATGTGTCACTTCAGCCCTTTAGGGATCTATGAGCATTTCATAAAAACACTTATATTTAACATAATTGAATTCACTTTCATGTATTTTACTATTGATGTTGATTAGTTTTCTCTACATTTTTTAGTTATATTGAGTCTTGTTGGACCAGATCTGCAGACTCCTTGTAATAGGGCGGAGTATAAAATAGCGTAATAGGGTGGAGTTCAATGTTTCTTTGTCATATTCTGTACATGTAGTTTAAAGCTTTAATTTACAGCCCTTCCTAAACAGTTTTATTCTCAAGTGGTAGTAGAAACATGTCGCATTGATGTTGCTCTATGGCTAAACGCGATAAGAAAACGTGTTGTACTTCTAGTGCTTGCTTACAGTTCTCACAATTCACATCAAGAAATGCAACCTTTCCTGTTTATTGTGTGATAAACAAATGGAAAAAAAATAAGTTGATTTATTCTACAGCCATGCAGGGTGGTGGTTTTCTTGCAGCTTTTGTTCATGGAAAGAATATAATCTATGTAGCAAAATAAAACAAATGACTTCAGGGGCAGTGGAACAAATAGTGCAAGCGATGGGATCAGGTAGAGTCTGATAAGTTTTTTCCTGCGGTTACTCCCAGTGTCACGGACACTAACTTCAAACAGCGCGAATGATTTAAGTCATACCTTCAGCTAGACGGGGCTGCCAGTGCGACTGTGGGTAAAGAATAGTGTGAGGAAGAAAGGTCTATACAGCTGGCGTAGATACAAAAGCAGGAAGGCATGAACCTCTTCTCACACCTTCCCTTCTTTCATCTACTTCCCCCAATAAGCTGGTATTTTGATTCCTGGATTCCTGGCAAGCTGCCCTGTTTGCGATTCAAAGAGTTTTCAACAAGAGCATCTGTTTGGGTATTATCATAAACCTGCATGCACCCCCACCCTTCACCTCCCCCCCCATTCCCTCCCTCCCTTTGCTACCTCTCGCCTTCTCTTTCCTCAGTGCATGTGCACTTGCATGTTTGTGGAAAAGGGGTGGAGAGGGTGGGTGATGGTGGGGCAGGGAGGCTTTTCCGTGACCCACAGAGTCAATGATACATAAGCCACATGACCAACTAGACTCACACACACAGAGAGACACACACGTCGACAGACAGACCTGCAAGCGGACTTCCAGCACATTCACAGCTCCACTGAACTTGGCTCATGCTGCCGTTTCTCTGACAGAAGAAAAGGAGAGACACACACACACACCTCCGTGGGAGAGCTCAGATAAAGACGTTCCTTCAGTCTTGGAGTGGCGCTGTCACACACTGATATACAAATACGCATTTAGACAAATACACAGGCACAGTCAGGGAGCCACCACACACACAAATTGACACACTCACTTCTCACATACACACACACACACACACACAGGGGAGCAAACAGTCTCTCTCTCTTTCTTGCTCGCTCAGCTGCTCTCTCTCTCTTTCTCTCCCCCTCTCCCTCTCTCTCTCTCTCCCTCACTCTCTCTCCCTCCCATCCACACACACACACACACACACACACACACACACACACACACACACAAACACACACACACACACACACACACACACACACACACACACACCACTACAGTATATCAGCGAGTGACTAGCGGAGAGCCAGAGGGGAGTGCAGAAATGAATGTGAAGATCCTGACGCTGGTGATTGTGCTCTTGGTGTCTCTGCTGTGTTCTGCCAGTGCTGGTGAGTACAGGAGCGGCCAGCCTCGTCGCCGGTCGTCTCCCTCTGCTTTCTATTTCTCTCTCTGTTTGCCTTGGGCTTGTGCAGGCAGCTGTAGTTGATCAGTTACCCAGCATGGTTAGCCTTGTGTGGGCTCTAAAAGGCAGGAATATCAGCACCTGGCTGTATACAGTACTGCACTGCAGTGGTTATACTGTCTGCTATTGTACTGCCATGGCTTTATGGTAAACTTGAATGTGTTTTTCTAGCTTAGATTGATCATTTTCCTTCCCTGCCTCACCTTGATGTAATCTTGTAACACTTGGAGATGAAATATTAAGAGGTTTTTGTTGATGGACATTCATGTGTGGAGCTATTCCTGAGTGGTAGATATGCTGGATGTATGGGTGACTGCTGTGGCTGTTATGAAATGTAAGATATGCATGGCACATGTTCTGTAAGGTGGAGTGAATCAGATTAATTTATGGCTTGATGTATTCCATCTGACCCAAGTGCTATATTATTACTACATGACTGTGATTGTGCAGCAGGGCAACACAGCACCTATATATGTGTGCGTGCCTCCTGTGGTGATGATAATGAGGACTGTAATTGTTGTATGCATCGATGAGGGGAACACAGATCCCAGATGCATGGATCATCTCCTGAGGGGCTCAGTCTTGATGCCTTGTCACAGTAAATTTCCGTAAAGTGCTGCTGCGTCTCTGGAGCCATTGTTGGACTAGATATCAATTCCAGTGTGGATCTAAAATGTCTAATATTTGGAACAAAAACATTGACATGGGACAATTATACAGGGGCAGGGCATATTCTCTCTGAACGGCTCACGGGAGTAAACAGGTCCTGAGAATTGTGGCCGGGGGGTTAGTTTGGAGACCGATGGGCAGTCTGCAGATGTGATGCAGGTAACACTGGGGTGTAAAAAAACAACAGTTAGGCCTGTGTAAATGTCTGGTCCATTCTTGGGATTATCACCTACCCACTAACTACAGTAGCTTAGAAGACACACAGACAGAAGCTGTGTTTATCTTTAATACATGTGGAAGATCTTGTGTGGATTATATATGAGATATATAATGCTACATAAGATGTAGCATAGACTATGATTATAAGATGCTGTATTCAGTGCATCTTGGTAGATAATAGGACTAGGAATATATATAGTAAGATGCTGTATAGGCTGTATGTTGCTAGGTGCTGTACAGACTGTGATTGTAAGATGCTGTGTAGACTTTATGTTTGCAAGATGCTGTCCACTCTGTATCGATCCATGGCCACAGCACTCACAGCTCCCATGCTTCCCAGCACATTCGTTACAGCGACATGCTATTTTTGTCTGAGGCTGTCAGCACATGAGTAAATGGGAAGCAATTATCTAGCATCATGGTCAGTGTCGTTTTTCACGCCCTGCGTGTGGCTAAGCATGTTCCACGCCTGAGAGCCCACCGTGCTACACCAGCGACGGAGAAAACAAGGCTGACTGTGCCTCGGGCTTTCGTGGGAGCTTATCCTTCTCAACGTTGTTCAAGTCATGCCGCTTATGTGCCTCTCTGTCCCCTGGCTGCTACTGTAGTATCAGAGCTCCATTGACAGAGAGGAAGAGAGAGAAAGGGAGTGAAAGAGAGGAGGGGATGCAAGTGTGTTGCGGCGTTGATGGGTGTGGGGAGGGATGCTAGCTGGAGTGGGTCTGCGTAGCACAAGCCTCTGCTACAGTATGCGCTGTCGCGGGAAGGTGTCGGAAGAGGCTCTGCATGTAGGCAGTGGGTGTGAAGCCTTTCATCTTGAGACAAATGCTTTTCCAGTTCAGTGGGCTTTCTCTCTCTTTCTCAGGCATCTGTGTGTGTACATGTGTGTCTGAGAAAGAAGAGAGAGATACACAGAGAGTGAGACAGAGAGAGTATGTGTGTGTGCACTTGCAGGAAGGATTGAATATAGAACAGAATTTGACTGATATATAGTAGGGTGTGGAAGTGTGCATGAGTCTTGATTGTATTTATGGATGTATTTGCATATTAGCAAGAACTCCTAACGCAACAGGCAATCCACCTCAACAACCTAATGCTACTTACAATATTCATTCAGTACACTAAAAGAGCTACTGTGGCTTTCTCTATGTAATATTAGCATCCTTTAGCAGCGCACTTCAATTACCCATCCTTGAAAAGCACTCTGGCTCAAGAGTGGGCTCCAGCTTTAGACATGTGGTATCCATAATTCATCCACAGGCCGATCACTCTTCTTTCCCTGTGTAACTCTTCAGACTAGTATATAAACAGTCTTTATTTCTCAAAACATTCTCATGTCTGTCACAGCCTGTTAGAGGATATCAAAGCTTCATTTTTTTCCCTGCCACGGAAACACCCTGCCACTCTTCACCTAGGGACGCGCAGGATAAAAACAATAGCAGCTGGCTGAGACATGCACATACACTTTCCCACATGCACACACACACACACACACAGACAGAAGGTATAATTGTGAGGGTTGAACAGGTGAGCCAGTTGTGTGTGTGTGTGTGTGTGTGTGTGTGTGTGTGTGTGTGTGTGTGTGTGTGTGTGTGTGTGTGTGTGTGTGAGCGGGGCATGAGGCCCAGATCAGAGCCATTATCTGGCAGAGAAATCGTCTGCTTGGGAAGGGGGGCGATTTTATGAGAGCTGTCAGCAGTGCTATTATTCCATATTAAAGTTTGATGTATTGTTGGGTCTGGCTGCTCTGTGGCACCATCACGCATACATACTGTACTGTAGCCTGGCTCACTCAGATGCTCAACCAAGTGTTACAGGTCAAAGTACAACCAAAAAGAGGAGGGCTTCAGTACATGCAGACACTCATTAAAGCACCTAGAGGCATAAAACTCTGCCTAGCTAGGTCTGATTATTTTGTTAAAAAAATCTATAGATCTAAACCAACCGTAACCAGGAAGCTTTAAATCATAATCTTGGGTTTTCTAATGTAAAGAAGGTGTTTGTGCCTGTGGACGTGATTATGGTGGCTGTGGAGAGAACAAAAGCAGCTAAACTTTTCCAGATGTCCAGGCATAACATACTAACAGTGGGCAAACATTTGTGTCAAAGGGGGAGCAGTGGAAAGGTTATTACGGGATTATGGAGAATCGCAGGGCCTTTTCCTTCTTATTTTTTTTTCAGAAGCACAGGAGTTTGTGAGCACCAGCTGGGTTTATGTCACACACACACACACACACACACACACACACACACACACACACACACACACACACACACACACACACACAGCACAAAACACACGCACACAGACAGGGTCAGATGAAATCCATGAAACCTGGATTTCCTCTTCATGCAGCATTACAGGGATATAGAGCCGGTAGCCTGCAGCATTAGTGTGTCTGCTGCAGACACACACACACAAACACACACACTAAACACTTCATGAGTTGTGTTTGGGATGCGAGTAAAGGGGATTTGTTATTCTCTTGTTGGCTATGTTGTTATGATCCAGACAGTATATATCCATGTTGCTTGGGTTTAGCAGTGGGCGTTCTACAGTATATAATGCGAGATTATATAAATTTGTCAGCTTGCCATACTATTTATTCAGTGGTAGCTAAGTCTTTGATATATCTGGATTTATTATGCCATATTCAGCCAAGTGGGAATTATATCAGGAATTTCTGACAGCAACTGTATCTCCCACTTGGCAAAAAGAAGTACAGAAGTGTCAAAAAACCATTGGCAAAATGGTTGTAAGTGGCAGTACATCTAAATAATGACACTGATACGATCAATTTAGCTAATTCAAAAAGAGCCATACACTGTTTGTTTGTATCTGGTTTCAACTGCCAGAATAATGGGAGGTTTTCCAGTTCTTCCCATGATTTAAATTGGAAACAAACATATTTAAATTGTTGGATTAGCTAAAAACAGATATTCCTGTGAACCCATTTTATTTATTAACAATTCCTCAATAAAAATATATTGTTATCATGTTTTAAAATGTTAAATACCGGGATATAAATTTTAACTATATCTCCCACAACTTTAAGGGTTCATAATATGCAACTCAGTGTAGCTTTAGGTTTCAATGAGGACATTTCTAAAAAAAAAAAAGGCTTTCTGTGATAAACCACCTCACATCTGTATAATATCACCCAACATGAGCTTGGTGAGTGTCACTCACAATTGCTCTGGAGTGGGTTGGAGAGATTTAGTGAAAAATCATAACTCATTTGGTAGGGATATAAGGCTAACCTTTGGGCTAACAGTCTCTGGGGAGCTCAGTTGTTGAAGACTTTGGCACATGTGACTGCTGGGCTGCTGTAATGTAATTCAGAACTCTTTGAATGAATAAATCTACTCACTTAGATCTTCCCTTGAGAGAAAATTCAGTGAAGGGAAAAAAAGGCAGAGTGGGAGTAAAAGTCGGGCCAAGGGACAGAAAAATAAAAGGGGCGGACAGGATGAGAGGCTATCTGGGAGCTGGGAGGTTGTGTAAGCTTTGCATGGTGAAGGAAGTCACAGCTACATCTAAAAAGTCACAGCTGGTGATCTAGTCTGTCTAAACAAATTTCAGATGTGGAATAATGACTTGGCTGTAAAGAAGATGTCTGTTCTGCTAAATGTACTAAATTACTTCTTAAATTAAATTCATTCTGGTGACATATTCCTTATGTATATGTCTGTTGCACTGCAGACCCCCCTTCGAGTTTTGAGGGCACAACCTGGAGGTTTAGGCAAGCGGTGGTGGGGGCGTAGAGGTAGGGGGGTCCCGTGTTAACCAGACCTCATGTGATCACCAGACCCTATCCTCAGGCCCGGGGCGCTCCTTACAACTTAATTAGACCCAGATATTTTCAAAAAACGCTCTGTTTTCCACCAGTGTCCAATATTAAAGTGATTTATGGCTCTCTTTTTGAACATTAAGTGTTACATTTATAGCGGTAGTCCAGGCAGATCAGATTCCTGATCAAGATCTAAGTGGACATTTTTATTAACGGGCTGCCAGACCGCAGAATAAATATTGCGGTCTTTAGGAATGCAGGTGCTTTAATTACTTTCATGCTCAATTTGTAGGAACCCAGAATGGAAAAATATGACTTCTGTATATTGCTTTAGAGATGTCATTTGTGGTAGAAATTCATACTTCAGCAGCTAAAATGGTGCCTATGAGCAGCAGTGAATCACTTTGGAGACTCAAATAAATATGGTTAAGGATATTGTCACCATTAATGTCTATAGGCGCCATCATGGATCAGTGAGGTATCATATTATGTATGGTTAAAAGCACTGTACAGCTGGCTGTTGTTACTCAACAGGGATTTTCATTGCTGTGAAGATTGCAGTACAGATTGGGGCTATGGATGCTGTATAGGGACATAGTAGATTTGGGGTTCATTAAGTGGTCCCCCTACTGGGATCTGCCTTAACTTTAAGCCTTAGGCAAAAGGATGTGCATGTCACTTTATTCTCAGAGAATTGTAGGGTGTTGTGGTGAACCTCATGTGGTTTCAAACTGTCATGCACCTTATGTTCTCGCCTTCAATGAAATGCTTGAGAATGGTAATTGTGAGAATCGTTCCATCTTCCGCAGGAACCGGGGCCCTTCTGTGACAACACAGAAATCATTCATTTATGAAATCATGCATTATTCATCACAATAGCGCTGTCTTTGATCACAAATGTTATTTTCCCTGGGAGACTATTTCACACATACAGGTCTACGCTTAAACGTTGGTCAGTCAAATAATCTCCCACTGACTAATAGTGAGGATCCCCCCATCAAACGTTTCCTGGAGCCCCTCGCTGCGTCTCTGTCTCGTACACTGTTCAGGAGAGGCCGCCCTGTTCTCAGGGCCCCTGAACATGAACAGATGTTTGTAAAAATAGAAGAGCAAAACAATATATGGAATTCATAAACATGCATCCACATCAGGCAAACAGTTGATCCTAGGAGCAGATGAAACCTTGTAAACACAGAGGGCCAATAAACACTAAACTTTAGCTCACCTGCAGCACAGAGCAGCTAAACCTGTCAGTAAAAATCCTCATTGATTTTATGTCTTTACTAAATATGTGGGCAGAATTTCTTACTGCATTTCATTGCATACCCTTCAGCCAAAGGTGCTACTTAAAGCACACCATATGCTCAATATATTAACAATAAAACTAATTTAAAGGTGCTACGGAAAACAAGCCTACCATCCGAACAGGCAGAATCACTGGCCATTTAAAACACTTTTATATATAATAACAAATGCACCTTAGCTGAATTCACTAGGTGTCTATATGTTATTATAATTATTATAGACATTTTTATCTCTGTACAGACGGACAACGGTCATAATTCATCTACAACCTTCAGAGGTATCATGTTGATGTGTTCATTTTGTTTTATAGTTTTAGAAAATGTTATTACAAACTAAGAAAATTAGTTACTGAGGTTTTGTTTTATATATTTATAAAATTTAGTTTAGTTATTTAGTTTTGTTTGATGCAATGCACAGCAATGGAACACAGCTTATTGTATTTAACATCAATTCAATTATTTTACGTGTGATTTTGCATATTTGCCATATTTCTCAAATAGTGTCTGCAGTTAATGGTACCTTCTGTTGAGCTAATCCATCCAGTTAAGCTTTAAACCTCATCAGAGCCATTGTTTTGTAATCTTTAGTTTGGCTGAGAGGTAACACGGTCTGATGCAATGTGGTTATTTCCTTTAATAGTACTGTATGTGCGATGGGGAGAAGCGATGGTCCCCTCAGGCATTAAAAGCTGCAGTGAACCCTGCGCAGTGACGTTTCTCTCCCTCTTTCTGTCTCTCCCTTTCTCCCACATCTCAAATGGGAGAAGGCACGCAGGTTCACAGCATGGGGGTAGTGATGACACAGGAGGTAGAGGAGGGGGGCTGTATTTCACATCTGATTAGCGTGCCCATGGAAACGAATGGTTGGAGGATCCCTTTGCCCTTGACATGCAATCTCTGGAGATTAGGGCAACGGTTGGTAGCCTTACCTACCTACTGTACCTGCCATGTGCAAAGATTTAGCCCGCTGCTGTAAACGGAAACAGCAACACCAGCATCTCTCCTGCCCCTGCTCTCAGCCGTTTTGACACTCCTCGAGCAATGTTGTGAAAAGAAATTACAGTCATTTTATGTTTGCTTCTCTGAGTGCTCGTGTTCAGTAGGCTCCAACCTGCAGTAACCTTGTAGCCACAAATTCACCCCTTCAACTGGAGTGGGATTGTGAATAAACCAACAGGCAGTCAAGTGGTGAGGGGAGTCAGTGGCTTCATTAGCTGGCTCAATGCTGCTGCCGGCCCTTTGAACTCACAGCGCTCTGATCATAGCAGAGTACGCAGGCTCACACCTCATCATTTCATACACTCTCTAATTCAGGAGCATATATAGCACCACACTTCACAGGCGGCTGACTGACTCAAAGGGACATCTGCAGAAAGCCAGAAACTAGAGGACTACACAGTTTGTTTTTAATTTGTTCTGAACCTTAAGTGAGAGTGGGGGTTGCTTTCAGAGCAGGGTGGGCGAAGGGTTAAGTTTGAAAGCTGCAGTAATGGGAGCAACGTTTCATGCACTTTGGTTTCCTCACTGGAGTTTGTATAGACAAAGCCAGCCTTCAGCTCAGCCACAAGCCTAGCATTATCACAGTGCAACAATGCTGCATATCAAACAGTCCCCGACAGAAATAAAAGAAAGTGCTCACGACCAAAACAAACCCGCCCTGAGAGGAACACTCAGAGGCCAAGTGCAGTGGCCCACAGAGGAGGTTAAAAACATCACAGACACATTCAGAGGGCTGATCGCGGATTTCAGACTATGTGTAGTGCAATTTGTAAATTGAGAATCTGGTCGATTTCAGCTGACAATGTCATTCTTTTTTCTCTAAACTGAGCGCCTTTCATGGTGGCTGCCATGGTAACGTGGTTTGAGAGTCGGCAAGCAATTGGTACCAGTTTCTGCCAAGGCCCAGACTTACTGGTAGGCATGCGATAAGCAGCATTTCCGACTCTAAATGTTGGATTGTGAAAGCTGAACAACAAGGGACTGCCACCTTAGTTAGGCACTATTCCATATGTGCAGGATAAATGGGTGGGGAAGCTATCAGGCAGCTAGCAAATCTCCAGTGTGATGCTGCAACAGTGCTGGGGCTTATTCTAGGTTAAAAGAATGTTTGGCTTTTATCTGGCACAATTAACACATCTCATCCTTGGCTAAATATTCCTGATCCCCTAATGTGCTTATGCAGTGGGAAGCATCTCTGCCCGTGACATGTCTCTGTCTGGCTGTGTGGGTTAGTATGTCTGTGGTAATGGTATGCTATAGAGGGATTCATTAGCTAAAGCTACTTTTAGTGAATGAAGGAGAGAGGCACATGATGGAGACAGCAGGCCTGCTCCTCCAACGTCATGGTAATAACCATGGCTACACACACCAGGGTATTTATTCTTCCTCTCTCCCACCAACACAAATATTGTTCTGTTACCCATAAGGATTACACACACACACAATAAACTAAAACTACCTCTCATATAGACAAAAATAACACTGTTATCTTTATATTACTATGCATCTCTAGCAAATACTCTAATGGTTTATTTTTGCAATAGAAACTCTCCCCCCCCCCATTACACTGCAACGTATTAATAGTGTTCATGGTATGTGAATATGACATGTAATTGTGAAAAGAAGGCCAGCTATAACTGGGTCTCAGATTTAGTCCAATCACAGTGCTAATAGGGAGGACATTTCAGTTCAGATAGAAACAAGATTAAGAGTCTAGAGCCATACTAACAACTGTGTGAGGCTGTACTTTGCCACAGTGGTTCTCTGAATTAAATGTCAGTATGCTAACAAGCTCAAAATGACAATAATAACATGCATGTTTAGCAGGCAAAATCTTTATCATGTTCACCATTTGGGAAAGCATGTTAGCATGCTAACTAATCATCAATGAACCCAAAGTACTGGTGTGAATGCAGATATAGTATGTTCCTACAGAAAAGTATAAATTAAATACTTTTGACCTGATAATGGTGCTAAATTAAATGTTAAGGAAAAATGATTACAATTCATCCTGGGACATTAACGTCTGTACTAAATGTAATGGTAATGTATCCGATAGTTGTTAAGATGGTGCTAGAGAAAAAAATCAATGGATCACCAAAGTCAGTATTCCTCCTTTGGGGGCCATGAACCTCTGTAGAACATTTCATGTCAGTCCATCTGATAGACATTTTAGTCTGGACCAAAGTGGCGGACAGACCGACCAATATTGCCATCCATCCATCCATCCATCCATCCATTTTCGTCACCTGTGAAAGAAACTACTTATGTAGCTTTGATCATTTATCAGGTTTCTGATGCCAGAATATGAAGTACAATCACACTGTGGACACATAGGGGTTAACTCCCCTCCTCTCGTTTCAGTACCGATCCGTTCCCATTCTCCCAGCTGTTTGTTTACATATTGAGATACATCTGTACAAACGGCAGTGGGCAAGATTTATGGTGCAGAGGTGTCAGATAAGTGATGTAGGGACAGTAAAAAAAACACGAGAAATGAAATGTTTTTGAGATGCTTAGCCAACCGAGAAAATGGATCAATGAGATTGCACGCAATTGATTCAAAATCAGTGTGACTGTGAGTGATGAGCAAGACGAGTAAACAAACAGATAAGATTGAAGAGGACAGCAAATCAATTTACGATGACATGGAGAAAATCAAACACAGCAAGGATTAAATTTTGGTGTCCATGCTTGACTGTGCATGTTTACATTTGATGCAACAATTTCTAAACCGTGAACACAACCCTGCGCTAACTTGTTGCTAGACTCACAGGCTGATATAGTTTAATCTCTTATGTCCTAGTGGCAGAAAAACCATTATGCTGTGGCTGCGTTTACAAGTGCAGACATTTGTTATGTGGTCATTTTGGCAGGCAATACACACAAATCAGCTTTACAACTATTAATAAGCAGCTCTGGCCCATTTGCCATGCTGTCTGTGTTCCTGCATTGACACACAGCAGTGTGATATACAGTTTGCTCTTGCCAGCCATGAGGGCAGTTGATGAACTTGGCATTAAACCAGAGGACAGCCATTTCTCTTCTCTGACTGGATGGACAAGTGCTGGAAGATGTATATCTCTCCAGGCTCCATTGATGGACTGTTGCAGAATCAACAGGGATAAGCTGTCAGTATTCCACTTTCCGCTGGGCCATAATAAGACAGAGAGCCGGCCATTTGAAAAAGACAACATAACAGAATCACCTTAGGAGGTGGCGGTGAAACTAGGGCGGGGAATAAGGGAGCAGCCAACCAGCTATTCATCATTAGTCTGGAGAACGGCCAGTTTGTGACACTGTCAACTATTTTCTTCTTTGCCTGACCACTTCTACCTCTCCTACTCTCCTCCTTTTATATGGAGGCAGCAGCGACACAAGAAGCAGCAATAACCAGGCATTCCTGAAATTCCCTCTTTATTAAACTTTAATTAGGGAATTACCAAGTGGGGGGAAGAACTGTTGAGATTTGGTGGAAAGAGGGCAAAACCAGAGCTCCAAGGTCATCAGCACTCGTGATAAGACCCTGATCATTGTGAGATATATGCTATTCTGCCATTTCACTGTTCACCAGCTGAACATAAACATGGGAATCTCTCATAGGAAAAGATCAAATGGGATACTACAGAGGCTGGATCCAATTTCAGAGCAATAAGATAGCTGAGATATCTTTGTTTATGGAGATGAAATATGCATTATCCAATGATGAACCTGCCATGGAAACAATCAAAAGGTCTTATCCAGATGCAACAGATGCTGCCACATTGAATCTATATGAGTTCCACTACATATGGGTTGAGATACAAAGCTAGCTGTTGCTGTATATCATATCTGTCACACAGACATGCTTTCCCTACAGGCTGCAAGAGTTAATCTATACTGCCAGTGTTATCACTGAGGCCCCGGCTTATTTTTAGCAGCTTTCATTACACTTTTCTATCCTGTAGCCAGATTGGATGGGTTGAGATTTGTCAGGAGAATCACGAGATGTTCTCCCTTCAAACCCCAGTGCAGAGCACCGACTGACAGCTTGCTATGGCAGGAGACATCTAAATTGTCTCATTATGGACCTGGGTTATGACAGCCTGAGCCACCCGGAGAGGTGCAGCAGATGAGTTGTGTGAGCCGAGGTACAATTACTTTACCATCTTGCATTGCAGTGTGTGTACATAGCGACTGAGTGTGACTCCATACATGTGTTTGCAGCAGCTGTTAAACTAGCCCATCGCTCAAACATCATCTGCTGTTGGCTGTTGTGCAGCACTCCTGCAGTTACTGCAGGTATCACTTTGAGACATTTAAGGTGTCAGTATGCTTTAACCGAAATGCTTGTCTAATGGCCGAGTGAGATTTCAGAGTCTGGACCCCCTCCCCCACACCTTTCCAACGATGGAGCTGGGGGGGAACCTGACAATTTATGTAACTTTCCAAAACTTGTTGACTTGATTTTAACTTCTCTCTCAAACTCTTTTTTTAAATTTTCACCCATTTCTTTCCGGCACTTCTTTGTGCTGACAACGCTAAGAATGTCTTCAAGCAGATTCTTACCAAAGTGTGCACCGTTAGCCCCACTAGTTTGTTTCGAGTATACTTACACATAAAAAAAAAGTGAAAACTGCTGCCTTGTACTTGTGTGTGTTCTGCATCTAAAACAGTTTTTCAGGGGCTAAAGGAAGCAGCCTCCCCCCTCAAAATCTACTCAACAGAGAGTGTATTAACATTCAACCCCCTGGATTTGAAAGAAATGAGCTGAATGCCTTCAAAATGTGTCAACGTCCCTCATTCACTGTGTATCAGGAACAATAACAAAAGGATAATGCGCAGATTAGTGCTCCTAGGGGCAAAGATGGGCTTTAGATGCAGAAATATGCAACACAGACTTTCCCTGCTGCAAATGAATTAGCCCACTGTTCACCCACAAATATAGTGTGTAATGTGCTTGCGGAAGAAGATTAGTGTGGAAATGGAACTTGAGACGTCTGGCATTTCAGGGATATACATTGAAAACATTCAACAAGCTGTCTAGCTCAGTGGTGCAATTCACCATTATTTAAACCTGAAGGCTACAGAACCTTCTATATTTCCTCCTTTTATATGGAAAGTTGTTCTTTTAAAAATGTCTTCAATATGCCACAGCTGAAGGTCAACAATTATGAAAGGCTGCTGAGAGACTTTGCCCTCCTGCTGATGGAGCTGAATTCTGCTCTTGAAGAAAGATGTCCTCCATTGAAACAAATTGATCTTGGCTATTAGAGAAGACTGAGGTTTTAGAGACAGTTTTTAACATTTCAGTCAGACGACATCCTTGGGGGCACAGCTGTGTCGCGTTCATATAACGGTAAGAGTGGTATTGCCACTCTGCCTCAACTAAATACACTAACTGATGAAAAGAATCTAAAAGACGCAGAAACCTTGCATCATCTTGACTTTTGTAAGCTGCTCAACTGTTGTCCTCAATATACTTGCTGCTTTTCCAAACCTCTGCAGTTGACTGGGTGACTTATCCTAAGCTGTGTCCTCACCCAAGCCGTCGTAAACCTGAGGAAGGTCATTCTCTTGGGAATTCTAAAAATGGTGCCAGTGTCTCTGAGGAGAGGAGACAGGAATGTTATGACCCCATGTGAGTGATGTCAATCAGCTTTTTGACAGGAAATACCCAATGGGGATTTGGAGTTTCTTTTGAGAAACCTGGTTGGTTTGACTCTGAAGAAGCCTTAGAAAAGCAGAATGGATCAAAGACCATAATATTAATGCACTGTTACCGGTCACTCGACATGTGAAATCAGTTGTAATGTATCTTCTGTGGCTTTGGAGAGAGCTTTCTAACGTTTGAAAAAACAACCCTAACCCGGCTGGGTCATGGAGACTTAATATACCTATCAAAAAGCTTACATTACAAACTAGAGGTGTGGCGTTTGGAAGAAGTGGTTATAGGAGGCAGGGGGGGTCTAATGAAATGTGATATTGAGTTGCATAATAAGAAATGTAGGATACAGTGTTTTTGGAGTTTGAGCCATATAGACTACAAGTCAGAATGTCTTGGCCTCTGCTGCTTTATTTTTTATATCTGTTTCTTGGGAGTCCTCCAGACCTCATGGAAGTAAACTACTAAATCACTGGAGTATTCCTTTAATCACACCCACACAGGTCCATTTGAGTAATATATTATATTTCTAATGAAGGTTTATGTACATTTAATTGTTCATTAAAATTAAAAATGCATCATATAATGACTCGTCAGTGAGTTATTGAACCACGGTGCCATGTCCACATAAAAAGTCCTGCTCTGCTCTTACTCAAATTTTACTGGACTAAATAACTGGCTGCAGTGTGAAAGATCATCCATGTTAAATATCCCATTATAAGCAAATATATTACTTCAAAACATTCTGAGAAAATGTCCAAGAGGAGGTCCTTCAGTTTGCAATAGGCTGAAAGGTCATAGAGACACTTGAGGTGGACCAAACCATTTGGAAAAGAGGGGCTTAAGGGGATCAGGCCACACTTATTGAGCGATGACTGAGAACATCTGGAATCACTCTGAAACACACATGTACTCTCACACACCCGAGACATTCACACACATTCTCTGGGAGACACACCGTTATTAAACTCATCTCTAATCTTGGATCAAACACTGAGACAGGATGCACCTCCACAAGGTCTGGTGCTGTGCGATGTTTGTAATCTTGGAGGCAAGTGACAGAGACATAAGACACAAGGGTTTGGGTTTCTCACTTTAGCCAGGGCTCGGACTATCTGCTGTGCTTTGGTTCCACCACACTGAATTGATGAACTATAATGCTGGGTGGGCTTAAAGAGGCCCACACACACGCTCTCACACACTCTTATCTATACATGTCTCTTGTTTCCTCATCCATTACCAGTGTGATCCCTCTTTGGATCTTGCTACACATTTTCCGTAGGCACTGATGGACTCATAATCAAAATGTGATACTCTTGGTGAGAAGAGGCTGTGAAATACCATTTACTGGAGAAGTCATTTTTGGGGATCTAATTGGTCTCTCCTCTATCTGTGTCCTCTAGGTCCCATGGCCTCCACAGAACATGGCAGAGAGCTGGAAGAGGCGGCTACAGTGAGAAAAATGGTCCAGCAAAACCCTGCGAGGGGCGGTCAGACCCACAGACCAGCCGGCTGGAAGAGGAGACGCCCACGGCCACGTCTTTCCCACAAGGGGCCCATGCCGTTCTAAAGCAAGGTGAGTTTCTAGCAGTTAGGGGTGAAAAGATGCTCGTTAGAGTTTGTTTGGCAAAGCTTACCATCAACCCAGTAATAAAACAGTCAGTGTCACGCAATAAAAGTCGTCTTCTCTCCGTGGATTCTCATGAAAAAGTATGTGCCTGTCTTTCCTGCGGCAGACCAACTTTCTGACCAACTTTCTGTCAAGTCAGAGCTACGTGTTTCTCGAGAGAATATGAGCAAAAGCACTTCCCGATATATTGAATCATAACTGCTGACTATTGAGGAAACACAGTATCATAGAGGAATTTCTAAGAGGAATGTGATGTTGAGTAAAATACTTTGTTGGCAGAATCAGTTTGGATGTTTTTAATGATGAATGGGAAACTCAAACTCTTAGAGGAGTACTGGAAACCCTGTTAATGTCCACCACAGCCAGGCTCAACTCCAACACACGGATGTTATTGTTGGCACTGAAAAAAACAGATTTTTGGACCTTAGCCTACCAGCTTACACGCCTTCGTAGTATGACAGAAGTTGTTTTTAAGGCTACGTCATTTATTTCCTCATATGGGAGACAGTTATACTTAGAAACCTAACCTTTGAGTCAGTTCAGCTTGCATACATCTTTTCTCTCCATCTGATAAAACCAATTAAAACCCTTTTCCCAAAAATAATACACTGTAGAGTTGGGTTTCCTAACAGCACAACTTTTCTCGTGAAGGAATGTTTGACTTTCTCTCAAGTAAAACAAGGCTTTGTGTGAAAACTCTTTTATCCAAAATCAGAGATAATATTTTACTTATCACCTTTTCGCAGTTTGATTTTCTACTCTGAACCAAAACAAGCTCTCTGTATTTCAATAAAAACAGATCAAGCGTCATTGGGAAACTAAAACATACAACAGCTAATTAAACAACCTGATCGAATTTACAGTATATACAGATTAAAACTCTCTTAGCACTTCTCTGTGAATGGGAGGCAACAGCAGTGCAATTATGTTCCTGCATTAAGAAGCGCTAAACCCATTCACATGTCTCTCACAGACGCTGTAAGAGACAGGGAAACTCAACGAGACACAATATCACTGCAGGAGGTGCCAAGCATACAACACTGACCTGCAGAGGGTCGCCATAAATTAAAGCCATAGCGAGAGGCGGTTGCAGCCAGAGAGTGTCAAGCCACGGTTAATCAGTTTTAAGGAAAAGGGATCAAAGCTATAGAAGTTTGGAAACTTTTTTTCTCTAAAGCAGCCGGAAAGGTTTTACAATCTATGGCGAATTATCGATCATTATTGTTTTTTTGTATTTTCAAAAGCGTTAGACTTCTTTTGAACTTACTCCTGCTTTCAATACAGGACTCTAGATGCTCAGCACAAAGGTGAAAACAATGAGTAAAAGAACAAGCCAGGGCTGTCTGCACTTGAAGGACAACATGGGTCCTCCAACTTTTCTCGGTCTGCCAGTAAAATGTGAGAATCCTCTCTGTGAGTTGAGTGGTCAGAGCTTGTGTTCAGTGCCAGAATGCTGGCCACACAATACGGGGAACTTCAGGAAGTTGTGAAGCTCTGTAAAAGTGAACGGCTCAGTGAGTCACAATGCTGTCTCTGCAAACACCACTTAAACCACAACACGCTGAAGATTTCCTTGTTTTTGTTCCCTTCCCACTCCGTCTCCTTTCATTATTGCTAAGTTCATAGTTCATCTCATTCAGGGTTTTCTTTGCATACCATGCCAAGTTACCCCAACCTGCCTGACCTCAGTGGGAATCTGGCTTTCCATTAGTGATAATGCTACCAACATTCACTGAGTAAATGATCCAAAGAATTAAAAGTCTGAACTTCTTCGCAGTTCAATCCCAGTTTGTTCCTCTTGCCTCAGCACATGATATACTCTGACTGTGGAAGAATTAAGTCTTCACAAGACTCGATATCTAGCACCAATCCATCCTACAGGCTTCTAATAGCCTTGAAAGTCTCTGTTCTTCCTCGCGTGTCCTGCTTTCTTCTTCAGTTTGAACTGATGATGGGAAAAACACCTTTGGAAGCAGCTGGAGATGTCTTTTGTTTGATCAAAGCCAGAGTTCAATGGAGACATCCAGCTGAGGACTGGTTAGAGCTGTAGGAAGCCAGACTGTATGTGGATATGTCATTACTGGCCTAAACTTAATTACTGCGCTGTTAAAGTAGAGATTAAGAGCAATGATCGACTTGACAGTGTCCATCCACCAACTCTGTGCTATTTAGCAACATCTCCTCATTTGAGTGTCAAAAGCAGCTCATCTTTTATGTCCTTAGACACCTGAGGCTAAGTCTGACTTTTCATCATTACACATTCCAGATGTGAGCAACTCTGGGAAGAAAGATGGCGACCCAGGTCATCCTCTTTGAGCATCTGAGTAGACTCAGATCCGAAAGTGCTATTACAACTCTTGGATCTAAGCCATGCCAGTGACAGTCTAAAAGACGACAGGATATTACAGATTTAAAGCCTCAGGCAATTTATGAAAACCCCTTGAGAGCCTGAGTGTGAGTAAGCTCACTGAATGAGCCTTCCAAAGGGGTTTTTTTTTCATCAAAACAATGTAGAGCAGGTCTGCAACTCCTCCCATACACTCACTCTGTGATGTAGTATGACTTCAAGGGGCTGCTGTACTGAGATCATCCTGTGGCCCCAAAAGCACAAAGGACAACAACAATACAACTCAGTGGAGATTAGATATACCGTACAGCAGTTCTCAGGGCATTACATGACCACAGAATTATGCCATCTTGAAACAAGAGCAGGCTCTTATCAGTGAATGTAGCTTGTTGTCATGCAACAAAGCTGACTTCACTACTCATCTGAAATCTTGGGAAGTTATCACAGAACAGGACAAGATAAAAGGTGAGGGAAGATAAAAGATTTCCTCATTGTTAAGGAGCGCTCCAGTGCCCCGAGCATAGTATAATGTTGGGCTTGTGTTCTACAGTGAGATACACAATTGTTTTCTTACTCCCTGACGCACCTTTCTATCAAAAACCATAAAATCTGGTTGGAACATGTCCGGGATAACATTTTATTCACTGTTTTCTAGTGGTTCAAGTGCAACATAACATATAATATAACCCAGTGAAAATTCTAGAAGAAATTCCCTGAGGCGCATCTTTGGAGAGGAAATTGAATTGTCTGCAGGATTCATGAAATGATTTTTGGGAAACAAAAAAACAACACACTGATGGCACGTTATTTTCTTGTTTTGCAGGCACTGCTTTGAGCGCCCTCCCCCAGGTTCTGATTTCTATGCTCTTCCTTTGCCTTGGGGGGCCTTGCAACGAAGGGCCTACGCTTGCCCAGCCTGAAGAGTGATGTCCATAGCACCTGCTGGTTCTTCAAGCAACTCTGTCCACAAAAAATCAGGACAAGCCGCTCACCCTCAGCTCTAGGGGGCAGGGAAGGGGGGTGGGGGGTATGGAGCCCGAGCTATCAGACTCTGTTTCTCTGTCTTTCTCTTTCTCTTACTCCCTATCTATCTCTGTCTTCTCCCAAGTGTTTTTTTTTTTTTTTTTTAATTTTCCTATAATTTGCTTAATAGAGCCCAAACATAGCGATCTCCCTGAGTGTCTCACACACTTTGCATGACATGTGGTGGAGAGGGAGCCCGGTCAAAACAATCTGAGTCTTAAAGCATCTGTCACTTCTCCACAGTGTGGTATTCCCATCTCTCAGATCCAAGGTTACTGCAGCCGCTGACTTCATTGCTGTGTAGCTACTTAACAGCTTTGCTAGCGGGAGAGGGTGCTGATTATGCAGAAGGGCAGTGTCAGTTTTAATAGTTGACAATAGCAAATATCAATTTCACTTATGATACTATGGATGTCTGCCACGAAAAGGAATTCCAGATTTCATGTTTATAATGGAAGAGCAAGAGCGTCACATGTGGCTGACATTATAATCATCGCTTAATTATCATTATTACTGGTGCTTTGTACCTCCTAATGACAGTACGTCCACATGTAGAGTTGGACTGAAAAGAGAGCACATATTGTCAAAACAATCTATTTAAGTGATAGAATAATTCCTTCATTTAGGAGATTCTTAATCCAAAGCTATTTTGGTGTTTCTGAACTCATTAACACCTTGGGGGGCTGGTGGTGGGGGGGTTACTGACACGCTCAAGGTTACTGTAACATGTCCCACCTTGGATGAGTCCTTTGACCCCAAATCCCAATCCCAATCCCGTCCCCAATCCCCAGCCTTCACACCACACTGCTGCCCTGCGCAGCTGCTCTACACGACTGTTAACTGGCAGGGGCGGTCTGCTCCACCGACAGGCTGCCTTGCCTTTTAATGAAGTGCCAAATAATAACCTTCTCCACAATGCTGCCAGGAACGAAGGAATGAAGGGTTAGGGAGAAACACATTACCTCTTGTTTGAAGTCTTGATACACTGACACATTATGCATTTAAAATTTCTGCAAACAGAAATCCCATGTGAGACAATGTTAGCGAGGACAACAGTTAAATTAGTCCAAAAAAGAAAAAAGAAAAAAAAGAAACAGTAAATAGGTAAATATTAGCTCAGTTAATATGCCACCATGATCAGCCTACCACTAGTGCTCTGGCTGTTTTAATATTCAGCATAAGGCTGGTTTGACCCTTTGACCGATATCTTTCATTAACGAAATGCTATGCCTTTCCATCATACTGGAATATATTACTGTTTCTGTTTATTTCTGTGTTTAAGTAGTTTTATTTCTTTTTTCTCAGGGTGCTGTGATAGAGGCTTGTACTAGAGCAGTCTATTTTGTGCATTTATTTAACAAAACACAAACATTCAGTACATTTAAAGCATATATGAGCATATTTTCGTATACTGTATCTTTACTCTCCCTCTATGTATTCACCAATATAGCCATGTATCCAGATATCCAGATTTCTATTCATGATCCTTTCCCTACATTATGTTGGGTACAGTTGCCTTTCTAGTATGCCCCTCCACAGCACAGGTGGTCGTGGCTTTGATCATTACGCTCATTAAATCCTAGAGTTAATCTTTCTCAGATGGATCTCCCCAAGGCTGGCCGGGGCCACTTAGTCTGAGCTCATTGTTAAATTGGCTTAGACTGAAACCACACCCTTCCCCCTTTCCAATCCTCAAACCCCTGCTGATTCAGTATGTAACCATGTAACATATTAGGACTGTAACCTGTAGAACAGCCACCTTGCAATTGTTTGTTGTGTATTAGGTGTGCGGAGCAACTTCCTAGTTGTTGTTGTTTTTTTCATTCGGATTTTAGGTTAAAATCTGATTTCAATCCACTGCGATTCAATCAGCAAACGCTCCTATTTCAAGTCAGTTTTGACCACAACAACTGGCAGGTTAACCTAGATTTCCAACACCTTTTCCCTCTCGCCATGTCTCATGCAAATATTATAATAAAATCTCTGAGTCTTCTCAGTCCCAGCATGAGAAGCTTTTATTAAGAGAGCATCTAAAATCACAGTGGTAATCCACCCAGCCAAGATCACCTTGATTAAAAATGTATTAAATCCTAGGGCACTGTGAAGAGTAATAATTTCAGTTCCACCATTATTTTTTCATACCCTCTCAGACAGAGATGTAGATTTCATTAATGCTCCTTGGGAGTGAGACAGCTTTGCTCAGGATGTCTCATGTATTATTGGGGAAGATAGTAGGAAGATATGAGCTGGGGATGGAAGTTCAAAGCCGCAGGAGTTGGGATGCTGGAAGTAGACTGGGTCATGACAAGGGGTTCAAATCAATATTTCCCCATCTCAGAAGTTATTGTTACGGAGCCGAGCAACGTCTGTATCCGCACTGTTCTTCATGAATGTATCCTCACCATCTGCACCAGCCATGCTGCCCTTTCAGAGACCAGAGCAAACCAATGTTTATGTAAAGCACTCTTTTTAATCTTGGTCTGGTTATCAGTTGAATCCAAAAATCAAAAGCCAAATATCCCACTGATCCAAAGCCTCCGGTGTCAACTAGTCCCAACAAATAGACGTGGCTTTGCTCCAAGACTTCTCTGTATGGGTTCGCAAGGCTGCACTTTTGCAATTCCATTATGCTGCTGGAAAAATACACCCTGAAAACAAGAGTCTCTTGGTATGGAATGGTTTTCCAGTGTATTGTGACAATTTTTTTGTCTGATTCTTGTCTAGCTGGTTGTCCAAAGCTTACTTTTTGAATACAGTGTGAAAAGCTGTATCTTTTGTGGATGTAACAAAATAGAAAAGTAGTCTGCAGCACAATATGTCGTGGACACGTGAAAGCTTTCAGGCGTTCTTTTCTTGTAGATGATAGCCCACAGTCCTCCCCTGCACATCAGGTTAATGGGCCTTGTGGTGTGGAAGGACAAGCACGTCCAGGCTCAAACTGAAATGGTAAACCAATACATTATGCTCGGGGAGCAAAACCATTTTCCTTAATGGTCTTTTCCAGCAAGGCTTACACAAGAGAAACGATTCCTATCCTCTCAATGTTTCCTCTCCAGTTCCTCTTCTCTGTGACCATCACAAGGCCTGAGTAATGTTCCTATGCACTTGTTAGCATGTTTTCCTGGTAGAAAAATGTTTGTTCTGAGAACTTGCCCCTTTGTGTTTAGTTCTTTTTGTCAAAATGCATTTGGCTGGGGGTGTGTAAGAAGTCGGGATGAGCAGAGTGACTTGAGAGATTTGTGTTACTGGTGGAGGTGAGAATAAGCTAGCAGCAGGTTTGAAAATATTAGCTTAGCCATTGATCTCTGTTTCCCAATAGCTATAGACACAACCCCCATACAAAATATTACATAAAAACACAAGGTTTTTATGTTGTTGTTTTTATATCCTATTACCATTCTATACTCAGTTCTCTACCAGATAAAATTCCTTTAAAATGACACTGAACCAAACATGTCACTCATTGTGGAAATGGAAACAGAGTTGGCACGCAACACATTCCATGATTTTACTTTCTGAATCTCTAAGCCCATCAAACTGTATCATGTTGGCCTTCAGAGTGGGTGTCTGCAAGATCAAGTGGCTGATATTCAATCCAATGCATTCACACATTTCCACAGGCTGGGCAATCCAAAGGATAACTAGATTTTATCTCCCATGGGAAATGACTAAGATCTGTCATTATCTTGGAGCCTCAAAATGAGACTTCCTACACCCAGAATAGCACAGGCCCCTCCTGCCTTGATTGCGACACATTCTCCATCTATGTAACCACTGTGTCCAAGATCAGCTACATTCAGAACAATCTGAGGAGAGATGCAGTCTGTAGGTTTACATGCCATCGCAACAGTGTTACTAGGTCTCAAGCAGATACCATTTAAAAGACAATGTATTACTCCTGAAACTTATATTCTGTTTATGGTGTGTGCTCATATTACTCACCAGGCCAAATGTACAGTCCCTGTCTCTGTTTTGATGTTGAACTGGGCAAAAATAAATGACATAAATAAATAAATAAAACAAGTGTATCAGAAATGGTTGAAATACTGTGTACATATTTGAACTTTTGGTTTCTAATTTATAAAAGATAAGCTTTAGCTCTTGGAGTACTTATTTTATTTTTTCCTTTCATGCGTAGCTTTGTGTTTTTATTTTCTATTTCTGTAAAGTGTGTAAATATATCTTTATGATAATAAGTAATATTAAAAATCTTATTTTAAGAAAACACTGTGTAATGTCTTTTTTGGCAAATGAACAAGTTTATATTTAAGTGAGAGCACTGTACTTAGGAAAAGCAGTGCTTTGAGTTAAATGCTAATGTCAATGACAATGCTAACATGCTGATTTTTTGCAGGTAATGTCTATCATGGTCACTAACTCAGTTGAGTATGTTAACATTCTAATATTTGCTAATTAGCACTAAAAACAAAGTCCACTGACCTGGTGACGGTGCTCGATAGAAAATCAAGAGATCAGCAGCAAGTTCTTACAATTCATCCTGAGAACAAAATTCCATCTGACATTTCACTCAAAACCACAAACATGTGGACATCATGGTGGTGCTAGAGGAAACGTGAGGGGATCACCAAAATCCGACTGCTTCATCCTCTGGGGAACACAAACGTCGGTACAACATTTCACATCAATCCATCTGATAGTTTAGAGATTTCAGTATCGACTAAATCAACCATCAAAACGAGATTACCTTCCCTAAAGCCACAAAAGTTTATTTTATACGGTAGCTACAGCCGTCATTATCAAGATACTGAACAACAGATAGAAATTAAATGCACAGTATAACTAACAGAGCGTAATGTAAAGTTGACATACAGAGAAAATGAACTTGGTAGAAACATTTGTCACCTTCTCTATTCAGTCAGTGAGTGACACAACCTAGTAACATCAACAAGTCGACTCACAATTGTACAATTCAAATGGGATGCTCTAATCAGAAAAAATCAGCCTCCTCATTACTCAACAGCTCGGCTAATGAGGATTTATTTACTTCTCATTTGAGTTCAAGTCAGCACAGTTGTTTGTGTATTTTACCTTTGTGTACCTGAACCTGGTCTGAAACTCTATAAAAGATGAACAAAAACAACAGCAACATGTTTACCCGACTGCCATGGCCATTAACCTTTACTGTCAGTTGAATCTTTTGTAGAAAATCATTCTCTGCAGTATGCACATGCCTTTGGAAATGTAAATCAACTCCTCATCCATTAAGGAACACTTCAAAAGTGACAGGTAGCCTTTCCAGAGCTTATAGTGCATACTAAGCATGCTGCACATTAATGCATCACAGCTGCTGAGCATGCATGGAGACGATGGATATGTCTAGATGCACTGAGATTCAGTGTGCACACTCTACATGTCTTATCTATGTACAATGAAGGCTCCTCCAGTCCTTACAGCTGGATAATCATAACAGTAAGAGTAAAGACATTTAGTACATTACATTTGGGAATTTTACTGCTGAAATAAACCTTTCTAAAGATCTCTAATTTCTCTCTTTCCTCTCTAATAAAATCTCATTTGATTAATAATTTTTGATTGGATATGTGAAGATTCCTGTGTTTACTTTTAGCAATTTTACATCTGCACTTAATATTTACGGAAACATTTTACAAAAGTTATATTTAAGATTATATGTATGACAATATCACCATTGCTACTTTCTTATTATATTTATTTTGACCTAAGAAATGTGATCACATCACTCCTGTTTTAGCCTCTTTACACCGGCCCCCAGTATGTAAGAGTTTACTGATTACTATTAAGGCTCTTCTTGGTCTTTCCCCATGCTATATCTGAGACCTTTTAATACCATACAGCTCGTACTTTGAGAGCCTCTGGCAAAGGTCTTTTGTATGTTCCAGAGGCCCGGCTGAAAACTAAATGGGACAGAGCATTTGCAGTCAGGGCCCCAAGGCTCTGGAACAATCTGCCCAAGGAAATCAGGTCAGCTGAGTCAGTGATCTCTTTTAAGCCCCTTCTTAAAACATACTTATACTGGAGAGCCTATCCTGATTTTACTTGAACTTTTTACTTTTATTTCCTAAATGTTTTTCTTGTTTTAAATTGATGATTTTATAACTTGTGTTCTGTTTGTTTTTAAAAGTGCTCTATAAATAAAGATTATTATTATTATTATTTATCTACAAGAGAGTCTCAGTGAGGCAATGTGTTGAAATGTACTGGGCCTTGCATGGGAGCCACTCTTCCTCCCAAACCCCCACTGGGACCACTCAGGGAAGTGTCTGGTTAACGCACAGAGCTGACATGTCATGATAGACAAGAGGTGCACCCCTGAGCCCCAGCAGGCCCCAAAAGACGCCCAAGGTTATATCATCAAGCCTGGGTCAGCTGTATAATTGGGCTTGGGGTCACCGGGAGGATATGGAGCGTGACAATGAGGCTATAGAGTTACAGTTTGTAGCTGGCCAGCGAGGGCCGCCGGTGGGGCATTATTGCGAGGCCAGACGTCCCTTTTAAGAGTTCAAGGTCCATCTGCGATAGCGGCTCCAGTCCTGTTCACTGTCACTGCAGGAATGTGTGTCACTGCCTGCCAGCCACCAGTACACTGCAGGGAAAGTAGGGGTGGGTGAAGGAGATGTTGGGTATACTGGATTTGTTGTTGTGATAATCAGAGACAGGGTTGCAGGTTAAGATTCTTTAAATTATTGACATCCCTTCAGTTAGAGAAACAGGAGTTTTTAATTCAGATCGGGAGTATATGGTGCTCCATGCCTTCACTTCAGTGTATGTGTATACTATGTGCACCACAGAAACAGGCCGTAAGAACATCTGGATTGCTCTTGGCACAGAATCCCAGAATCAACGTCTGCCACATTATAAAAACCTTTACTTACTTTACTTTTACTGCAGTTGGCTCTCCCACAATACCACCAACAAAGCCCACAGAACCGCTGACAAACCCACAATGATGGATATTACCCAGCTCACTGCTGTCAGTCAACCACCTGGACTCTATGGACTCAAATTACACAGAATGTGCACACTGTGATTGCAAATTAAGCACACATGTAACGAGCAGGTGTTGCAAAAGTTTTAATTACATTTTTATTATTTTTATCAATGTTATTCTTATTTAACAAGTAGATGATTCAAGGATTGTTTGAGCCAAGACTGTCTGGGATTTTTTTGGCAGGAGACCGTTCTTTCCAAACATTTTATATATTCAGTATTTTTTGCGTAGGGTTGCATCTAACAAACGATGATCATTTGGCATAGAGAGTGTCAGCAAACAGCTAAAAATACCACTCAAAGTGACATCTTAAAATATACTGTTTTGTCCAACTAATATAAAAAAATACTAAATTTACTTTTAATTTTGCCTCAAGTAAACTTTAGGTCAAGTAGGGCTGCACAATTAAACTAAATATTATGGAAAACCCAATTTGGGCAAGTGCAATATCCAAATCACAGAAGCTGGTGTAGAAATCTTCTTCTCCAGATGGAAGAAAACATGTTTGTTTGGTACAGACTCCAACAAACGTAAATTGTCGTAATCACAATATCTGTCAAATTATTCACAATTCACAATATATATTCACAATAGCTTTAGCTGCTGAGCTACTTTAGCCACAGGAAAGAATGTGCAGAGATCCAGATTAAGGTGATTAAAACACTGATGTAATGTGCTTACAGGTGTACTGAGGGATTCTGGCTAATATGTATCTACTAGCGTTTGCAGTTGGTCAGTTTTCAACTGCTATCTTGCAACAACACACAGGGCTGAAAAATGGTGAGCAACATCAACTAATGCTTGATAATTAATTGAGCAACAGACTCATCACTCTGTTGGTCAGAAATGGCAGAGTGGTGTTTGTGGATCTCTCTCTAGCAAACCAGCTTTATCGGAGCATTGAGCCTGCCCTTAATTTTATGGTGAACAATTGGGCACAGGGAGGTTGTCAAGACAGGATACTTTATGTATTAAGGGGTCATTGTCACAATGGCGTGTGTGTGTGAGAGAGAAAGTGCATGCCCAATTATGCAGCATCTACTCCTAAAGTGAACCCAAAAAACTCCTGGCTGCAAACAGAACCTGGAGCCAGGTAAGAGGCAGGAACAACAGTCTGTGTAATGCACCTCAGCTGTGTTAACACCAGCAGCTCTGCAGTGGCGACGGATCATTGGAGTGGTCATAAAAACAAAGCCAGCACAAACACAGGATGGTGGGGGTAGCTGGGAAAGAAATGTAAAACGGGGATGGAGGTGACATATAGAAAAATGAACTAGTAGCTGCATGAGTTTCCTCTCTACTGTATTTTTTTCTTTTTTTTACATCAGTTGGATAACATGACAATAGTGTCTAGTGAATTTGCACCTTTCGCTGAACTCAAGTCCCTTGTCAATGAGCCAAGACTTCCTTGAGGATTATTCTATACACTGTGCAGCTTAGCCACATTAGCTTTAGCTCAAAGGCCAGGAACAAAGTGAGTGCACCGGCCCATAGGCTAATATAATCAGGGTCATAACTTTCCCATCATTAGAGCGTTACACATTGATGATGGACGGACTTAGGATATAAAGTGTTAACTTCCTTAAGCTCTCCCTCAAGTGTCCTCTTTTGGTTAAGAGGACACTTCCTTTTCTATTACATAGAGAAATGTTGGCACCCATCTTAATCATGGTTACACAAGCATGAAGGTGTGTTGTCCACGTAGAGGTATGGGGACACCAGCTAAGTGAAATTTTTACAGTCATATATGAGGTGGTAAACAAGAACCCCTCTGGGAATGTGTGTGACATTGTAAAGCTGTGCATTCTGGTGTGCTCTAATGTTATAAAGAGCTTAAACTTTTTATTGAGCAATGACTCTACAGGAATGTTTTCTATTGTTTGGGTGCTTTTAACATTAAAACGTCCTCACGCCTTCCTACAAGTTATCTTTTTAACAAGATAGGACGTAAACGGCTTCAAACAAAAATCTAAACCGCCCAGTTGTCCTTGAGGTTTTCTTCGATAGCCCTATCTTTAACCACACTACATACACGTATATGTAGCGTGCCCAGAGCCAGGAAGTGAGTGTGCAGATCACACGGGTGTCACCCAAAGTGACATGTTTATCAGCTGTGTGCATGGCAAGGATTATCTGACAACACATCCTGAACTTTACAGAGATTGTTGATAAGATCCATTCAAGGTCACGTCAGGAAAGCCCACTCCTCTTCTCCCCTAGCTCAAAGCATTTAAAGAAACAATTTGCTGCTGATCTGGGGAACTGTGCAGTGTTATTATCTTGTTAGGGCCAGTTAAGAGGCCGTGTCTCTGAGGGCTGATCCGACCCTGTCAGGAAGGCGTCACTTCGCTCCGTGGGCTGCCATGCGACCACAAAGGCGTTAACGGTCTAAACCTCTTTGCCACATGGACACTCAAAGAGACAAACACACACACCAAGACACAGACAACAACATGAGCCACTTCACTACCCCCAAGGTATTTCCCTGATCTGTCAAGAGGTTCACAGGAGTCAAGTCTGCTGAGAGATGCTGAATGTTTTCGTCTGAGCCGGATGACAATATCTAGAAAGCTACCATTTAGTAAACAAAATATAAATAAGACTGTTACCAAATGAATGTTTACATAATTATTCAGAGGCCAACACTGTGAAGACATGACAGACAGCCAGTGAGTTATGTCCATGTAGTAGGCTGTTGCACCACCACTATGTATAAGTTCAAGCAAAGATTAGATAAAATTAATCTTCACATCTAGAGTTAGATTAGATAAAGTTACGCTATACTCTGTATAGTACACATTGACTTAATAATAACAGGCTGCACTATACAAGTTCTTTCTTAAAATTTACATCCCCCCCAAACATTTCCTGTTAATGGTTGCAATGGTGGAAGGATGAGCTGAGCCGAGCCAGAAGATAACTTTCTTTGATATTTACACTGGGAGCACACTGTGGCAGACTTTTATCCTTTTACATGTATAATGACACATGCTCACTTGGTATTGTGCTATAATGTGATTGTAATCTATATTAGTTGGCCACAGTGTGATTTTATGCTGCATTTACTGGGAACTGATGCTGATAACACTGTTGTTAGTAACAAAAACTTGTGACTGTTCAGGTGTTGACTTTAGCAGAATAATTTCACCAAGATGAGCGTTTTTCAGAGACTTTTGTTTATGTTTTTATCGTTTTATCCTACACATTAGTAATAAAAAACCCATCAAACTACAATAAAAGCGATCAATAAATAAACATTATATTATTAATGGTGTAACTGGGCATTGTTAGTAAGTACACACGTTCTTAATTTCAATAAAACAATCTGTAGGTCTCCTAAAGTCAGTGTGTAACAATTAGGAGGATCAATTTGCAGAATTATAATATAATATTCATAGGTATGTTTTCATTCCTGTATAATCACCTGATAAATAAGAATTGCTGTGTTTTTGTTACCTTAGAATGAGCTGCTTTTATCTGGAGTCTGTCATGTTGAACCACCATGTTTCTACAGTAGCACAGAACGTCCACCATAGTTTCTGTGACACACTTCACAGCCCATTCGTATTCCCAGGTCGTCAAATATTGACAGAAACAGTCTTCAGTTAGTTGCCAAGTTACTAGATAGTAATGGCTTTCAGTCCCCAGGTGATATATCACTGTGAGTTGGTTTAATTATGACAAAGTATGGACAATGCAAATGAAGAAAGTGGTGAGTTCAGTGTGAACAACACAGCAGTTAGTGTACGAATTCACTGAACACTAATTTATGATCAAACCGACGTTCACCTGTTGCAACAGGTTTCAGGTCTTTAGACAATTCTTAACAAGTTAATGAAAGTGAAGCTTTATTTGAACAATTTTGGAAGCTTCATGCTGGAAGAATGTGTGTTTTCGACTGACTGGATCTTCAAAAGCAGAAAAGGTTGTATTACTGAACTCACTCTCATTTGCCTGGAATTTGGCAAAAGAAAAAAGTCAAACAACAATGATTCAGAAAACAGTGGTCATGTTGTTACTGGATTTGTGCTCCACTTGAAATAGCAAAGAAAAAAACATAACTGATTGCAGTGGGAGCTGGTACTGAGCCATTCAAAGGGAAGACAATGATGTCGTGACACACACTGACCTATAATTGTCAACAGCAGAGTGCTGAGGGGCAGTGATTGGCTGGCTCTTAGGCCCTGTGGCCTTAAAGGATGAGAGCCATCATGCAATTGCTCAGGATCAGCAAATCACTGTCAGATGCCCACTGGCTAGACCACTCCAAACCAAAGCTATTTTCCCATCAGCATCAGAGGGTTTATGGAACACAATAAAAGCAAAATGGTTATAATAAAAGAGAAAGAATCCTTTAGGCATGTTTCAACAAAAAGAGCAAAAGTCAAAAGAACTCATGAGAATGAGAGATTAATTTTTAAATCTGTGCACAATACAGTACTTTACAATAATGACAGTTCATTGAAAAGTAACATAATGCATTAAAAGTAATAAGGTTTAAGAAGAAGTGTTGGCTCATGAGTTTTAATAATTCAGTAACATAGAGAAAAGGCTGCATTTCTACATGTCTAATAAATACATTAGTGTGGACATAGAGACATCAGTGAGCCAGGAAGCATTTGGGTGATGTCCAGGCATCTCTAATCTGCCAACATAGATTAGGTGAACTCTATTTAAACCATAATAGCAGATTTCCTTAAATCACTGCCAAAACTCCACAGTTTAACAAGCTTTTGAAGATGTTCTAGAAAACTGTTCCTATTAGCCCGTCAGGCAGTTTCGGATGTCTTAATGCAGGTCAGCTCCCAGACCTGCAGCTGCACAGAGAAAGACAGACCAGGAGAAGGCAGTGGGGTGGGTGGGTGGGTGCGCTGGGTGGGGTGGGGGGGTTGTGGAATAAACCCAGAATCAGCAGCTCTCCCTCTGCCTCCTTTCTTATCTGCTCGCACAGCCAGTTGAGAAGCACACAGACACAGCACTCTCAGACACAGCCAAGCTTTCCTGGCATCTCTCCCCCCACTACGGAGAGATGAGTTTGTCCTCCCATCTACACCTCTGTGTGAAGCCCAACACACATCAAGCAGCAGCAGCAGCCACGAGCAGATTTAATTGGCCAGCTGTCTGAGTGGTCAGAGCTACTAATTACTTCAGAAGCGACAGACAGCAGTTTTTCGACAGTTGCTCGAGCCATATAGGAGCACACATTAGATCTGTGCACGAGAGCGCAGGCATGAGCCATATGCAAATATCAGAGAATTGTCCTTGCCCTTACATTCCCACTGGAGCGAATCTGCACTTTCCCATTTCTCCTTCAGGACGTAATTGATTAAAAATTCAACATATGGTAATACAAAGCTTGTGAGTGAGGCTCTGCTTGCAGGCAATAAATGCAGTTGAGTCCCCACAGTAAATCACAGTGATGTCTTATCAACTAATTATCTCCACTGAATTGTTTATCAAACACAAACCCCAAAGTCTTTCCTCTTGTTTCTGTGTAAATCTCTCTGTATGCACATATAGTTGTCTGACTTGTGTGTGTGTGTGTGTGTGTGTGTGTGTGTGTGTGTGTGTGTGCACTCAGGTACTTTATATATGTGTGCGCTGGTAGGTGACATCTCTGGCTAACATTGCGTGTAAGACTAGTAAACACAGACATCAGCAATATACAAAGTACACTGACCGTGGATGCCACAGGGAGACACAGCGGAGATGAGTCAGGAGGGCCGGAGGGTGGAGAAAATGATCAAGGGCCAGCAGGTTCATGCTGAAAAGAGCACACATTGCTTTTATATGAGATGCAATTACAATTTTTGATGGTGGTTGAATGCACTTCTTTGCAAGTTGTGTCTGTTAAATGAAGGTAATGTCATATAATTTTTATACTGTACCTTAATAGTCTTATGCAACTTTATTTCCCCCCAAAAGAAAGTGAACAGTCCCCTTAAGATTAGAGTTTACTGACAATAGACATCCACAGGAGGAGATACTGGAGTCTGTTTCAAGTATTATAATTGTGTTTGAGTCACTGAGGCATCAAAACTTTGATAAACCTAGAGGAAAATTGCCATAAACTGCTCTTCGTAGCATCTGGAGAGAAAACAATTATCCATTCACTGCATGATAAAAACAATTTTAGTTTCCAAAGTTGTGAATTTATTTATTGTTCCAAACAATAACAGTGGATAGAAATGACACATCTCCATGAACGTGTCTTTCTGCATATAAATATAGACCAATAAAGACTTTAAAGTAAACATGTCTTCATGTCACACAAATTCAGAAAGGATATCTGTGTGTAATTTTCGGCCACCATCATTGTTTGGATTATTTCTTTTATCCAAATAAGTTAGAAGTGGCTTTGAGTTCTCTAGAAATACTTGAGTTTAAACATTCTTCTGGGTTTTTTAAATATTATCAGGGTTTTATCTTTTACAAACGCAAATGCTAAACAGTTATCTAAACATTTAGCTCTTTTCCATGCATAATACAATAACAACTTGCTGCTAGCGTCAGTCTTAATTTTTCAATGACAAAAGGACATTTACAAATACACCTGTAACATTTATTTGTTGTTAGAAGTGCTTTCTAGTTACAACTAATCCCTCCTGCGACAATGAGCCACAGCTAAAACAACCACCCCAATCTGCACAGCTGACATACAAAAATAACAACAACATACAAACAACATGATGTAAAGTTACAATTCATAGCAACCAAACTACTACAGTTGTTTTCTAATGTTTGGAAGGTTTACCTCAAACTCTAGCTAACTGAAGCCATTAGCACCTAGCTTTAGTATCAGTGGTTATTATTATTAGCTAATGTTTCACTGTAACTACTTTTAACATCAACTCACTGACATACATTGATCATACAAAGACAACACAGGGTTAATGAAACACTCACTCAGTTAAGTGTCCTGGTATTCTTGGGTAGATTATTCCTTTTTGTCCATTTGTCTCCTCTACTGTGTGTTCTCCCTCAGAGGCAGAACTACTAAAACTCGGAAATTAAAGGCTGTAATAATAATCCTGTGTAGCTGATGACCTCTTTTAAACAGCAGAGAGAGGTGTCAGGGGTGAGCTCTTGAAATGCAGACCACTAAGGGATTTTTTTATGCTAACGTAGTGTTTCACAGCTTCCCCACATAAATCCTACAAGTGAAAATTTAATATTATATGAAAATATTGCAAAGCACAACATAAAACAAATCTGATAAACTGGATTATAGAATAACTCTAAATAATTCTTCACAGCACTATATCATTTTTTACCTATTTTACCATTTTACCTAGTAAAAAGACAGTTATGATCCTGGTTGTAGAAATGTAACATGTTTAAAATAATCTTAATGAGAAACACAGGCAAAGAGATATAAAGAAGATTAGTGTCCTTCATCATATGACATTGTATGATTTTATCTGTCAACACAAACCAGTGCAGCCCAGTGCCGAAGAACAACAACAATCCAAAATAATCATAGTTTGAGACAAACGATTGTACTTTCAAATTCAGGCTGATTTACAGCAATTATTGTGCAGGATACAAATGATCAATCACTGCATTTTAGGACATATTTCACAGATTTTTGTACCATAAACCAAACCAAACAAACACAAGGATAACTAAATTAAATTGTCTGACACACAAAACTGTAAACTGAGTGAGTGCCTCACAAGAGTTTTTTTTGTTAACATACGTTTAATAATCAGACCAGTTACAAATCAGCTCAATATACATTTACTATGGTAAATAATTGACACTTGAAACTTGCATTTAACACAAAATAATTATTGTTCACCTGCCCAGAAGGAAACAGACATGGTCCTCAGTCATGACACCTGAACCAGTAGTACAGTAGTGTGTGTGTGTGTGTGTGTGTGTGTGTGTGTGTGTGCCCCTGTATTAGGTTACAGAGACACACGCGACATATAAATCCTGACATTGATCAAACAGATACTGTAAATCCTCCAGCCCACTGGTCCTTAAAATATGGTACGTATACCACTGTTGGTACATGGAGGAATTTCTCAAATATTTTTAGAAAATGAAATAAATTAATTTAAAAACATATATTATTAATATCAAAACACTACAAAAGTTTGAATGAAAATACAAAAACTTTGAGGTTGCTGAAAAGAAGGTCAAATGAGTGATTCAAAAACATTGTGGCTCTAAGCGGGAACTATTGGGAAGGAAAGAGTGGACCCTTTCCACCATTAGCTCTGATTCTTGAGCCGGTTCCATGCAGGATTTAACAACCAATATCTATCTAGTCACCAATAAATAATCTTTATAGGCATAAACCTGCTTACTGAACTGAATAGGTCTTCTGTAATTTAAAGTCAGTCAGACGGTGGTACTTGGAGAGCCTGATATTTTCAGAGGTGGTACATGGTGTAAAAAGTTTTGAGAAACACTGCTCTAGACTATTAAATAATATTAAAAATTCAAACTGACCAACTTGATGTTGTTTGCAGTTAATGCCTTTTAGGGTTTAGGTAGTTTAGATAGGTCAACTGTCCACTATTGGCTGCACAAAGCATTGACATTCAGCCAGGACGTGTTCCCACTCTTCCTGGAGAATATCTGCCTGCTACAGGTCAACATTACAGACCACACGGATGAACCCACAACCAACCAATCACACCTCATAAAAACACAGGGGTGGGGAGGGGGGAGCACAGTGGTATCCAGAATACACATAGACTGATAAGGACGACACTGGATTAGGGATGATTTGACGTGAGTCAGATCTCCAAAGGTCAGACGTGTGGGCGTCGACACACATTAGCTAACACACAAACCACAAACACGTACACACTGATATTTCAGGATACTCCTTATTTAGGAAATTCGACCATGATATCATGCTTTATATAAAACATGAGGTCATTTTACAGTTAAATATTACTTCCATTAATAATGTTGTGTTCATTGAGCTCAGGGGAATGTTTTTATTGAAGGTCCAGACTTGTAGCTCAGCAGAGCGGCCGTCCCTTCAACAGCTACTCCACTCATGTAAACATGACCTCTGTTAGACTAACAACAGCCTCAAAATCTTTTCAAAAGTAATCTTTTTCCAGGAGGACTCGCTATAAAACCAGACCAGGCACTTTAAAAATCCCCAAGTATGTGTGCGCCAAACACACGGCTTAACGGAGACAGAGAGGGAAATTCAGTGGCACATTCTTAACTTAAAGATTTGTCTGTGTGGATCAGCGGGCTGGAGGTGAACACCATGTGTTTCTGTCATCACGGGTTCAAAACCAGCTCATGACCTCTCTTAGACATCATCTGTTTCCTTCCCGAATTTCCTGTCATGTTCCACTGAGTACTATCTAGTGAAGCAGAGGTTTCCTGAGCGGATAATACTGATGTCTGAGCTCTCTTTACATTACTCTTTCTGGTGTCGTCATATCTTAAAAATATCCGCCATCATTCATTTACGTGCAGCATGAAGAACCACAGTGACATGACTAAAATATTTTCAGCGCAGCAAGTCATCAAAAAGCGGAAAAATAAGCTTAATTTTTCGTTTCTTGTCAAACGCTGTGTTTAATTTCATTCTGCTGTGAATGAGTTGAATGTTTTGGTATCAGTGTGTGTGCGTTATATTACACTTCTCTCAACCTCAGTCACCTCCAGGAAATAATCCCTCAAAAACATGTCAGTTTACAAACTTTGTCACATTTATTTCTTCTTATTCAGGGAATTATTGTTCTGTGGCAGAGCGGTTCATTTCATGGAAGCCAGAATTTCTGTATGAACATTTTGCGACTTTGCATAAAAGTATTAAAAGGTTTCTTTATCATGCTAATAAAACAAGACTAAGGAGGTTGTACAGTAGTGCTTTGAGCTAAAGGCTAACGTCAGCATGCTAACAGTGATAATGCTAACATACTGATGTTAAGCAGGTACAGTGTTTAGTGTGTTCATTAGTTTTGGCTGATTAGCACCAAACACAGAGTGCAGCTGAAGATGATGTTATTAGTTTTGCAGATATTTCATAATAATGGAGAAACTGACATTTGCACCTGTTGAAAAGTTACATTTCATTAAATTTACATTTTCATTTACATTACATCTGATCCTGAGGCGGACATGAAGGTCTGGACTAGATTTCATGGCAGTCAACTCAAATGTATTTGCTGTTGCAAAGGGAAATATCTAGAAGAAGGGTCGTGCTCAGAGGTATTCAACAGGGCACATGTCTGCTAGAACAGAGGTTTGAACCCAAGAACAAGGTTCAAAATACAATCGTTCTTATAGCTGCTGCTAAAAGCTCTGGCAAATTATTGTTAGATACACTTGCTAAGCTGCAGTTAAAACTCCAGTCCAAACCACAGCAGAGGACCAGCTGCATTGTTAGTTTGCTGTGTCAGATTCAGAGAAAGAAACTTTGTGGCTGCAGCGTACCAGAAACTCACACTGTAATGACCTCAGACACTGGCAGCTCTCCACAGACCTTTCACGGTAAGCCAACAACACAACTCAAAAGACAACAAAAAAAAAGGGACACCCGAACAAACCTCTGGCTCTTTGACACTGCCAGCATCTCCTGCAAAACAGAGCAGCTCTGTGCTCAGCCTGGATATCTGACTGGTTATTATCCCATTAGGTATGCTTCATTTACAGTCCAGACAATATATGAAAGCACAAGCCAACCACAGCTGAGGGGTAGAGATCGAGATCTCTGCTCCAGGCTGTGGTTTTAACCAACCAGTGTTTATTTTTCAGCCTGTTAATGGTCGCTTATAACTTGTCTCAATGTTTTTCATGCCAACAGACATTCAAAATTACTTTATGTTTGGGGTTAGAAAAATACTTAATGTGTTCATCAGACTGTTGTATCTTTGATGGTGGCTCATGAGCATAAACATATCTATTAATGGTTCAATTTGACTTCTTCCTCAACTCTGCTCAACTGCTTTAATTGTGTTTGGAAGGTCATTGCTCTAGACAAGAACTTAAAACATATTTCATATGAATAAAGTTATGTTCATCAGTATTACTGTGCAACAAACAGTGAACTTGTGTACCAGAGATATATTTTTTAGGACAAGAAATACTCTACATTTTAAAGTCCTGCCCCTCAATTGCACTACTTACATAGTTAATGGTGTTTGGTCATAAATCATATTGTCATAAATTATTTTTAAACCATTTTTAAAATGAGGCCACTGCATGCATTTCCATCACCCTGAGGTCATTTCATTTTCAGCATGAGCAAACTGTTCCTTGTACGATGAATGTTTATAGACTCTGTCAGCATCAGGCCAATTGCTCTTCAGTGTAATGCAAGGCATGAGGTGGGAATGTAAAGCATGTTAAAGGGATGGCTCTTGGATGCCATGTATCAACAGATGCCTGAAATGTGTTTTGGCACAACTACAAGACGAGAGAAAGACAGAATCCTGAATGTTGAAGTTGGGAATGAGGTTTTAATTCTAGGTCTCTGGATGAAAACATGACAACATACAGACGATGTATTTGATATAAAGTAACATACAACTGCTTGATTGCAGGGTACCAGTTTCAAATAAGTCAGCCTTTACAAAGGGTTTATTAATTGTAACTAAATCAGTTACTATATCTTTATAGATTAGTTATGAACCATTAATAACAACTTCTTGATTCCCAGGTTGTGAAAAATCTCTCAGGCTGTTGAGTCATTAACAGTCAACGTATTAATAAGTCAATGATAAAGGGCCATGTATTTCCTGCTTACTAATAATCCATCAAGTCTGCAGTCATACATGTTAAGGCATTGATTAATGGTAATGAATATAAATTCTGTATTTACTATGAATAAAGTCAGTAATAACAAGTGTTTTTCACCTTCTAGTAAAACAGCAAAAGTAAGAATTGTTATGTGCTGTTAAATATGAAGACTGGAAGCAGCTAGCATGGCGTTAGAAAATAACTAAATAACTTTAAGTCTAAACAACAAAACTTAACTAAATTAACTAAATATATTTTTGTTTAATTTGTACAAAAAAGGAAAGCATATTAATTTAATTTCCCCCGTTCCCATTCTCTATGCTAAGCTAAGCTAAGATAACTACTACTAACTGGCTTTAACTGTGTATTTACATGAGACATGAGCGCGATCTTCATATCTAACTCTTGGCAAGAAAGCAAATAGGCGTATTTACCAAAATGTTGAACTATTCCTTTAACAGCACATTATGTATAGTTCCTGCCTACCTAGCTTTCACACATGTTCATGACACATGTGTTGTGCAACACGGTGCACAGGACATACAGTGCTGCACGTAATATAAATATGAAATCTGATGTCCTCATTATCACATGCTCTCATAGCTCTCTCGGTCCACTAAGCAGCAATATAGCCACACACACAGGCTGGGTCTCTTCTTATATATAATAAATTGCAGCCTCGTATATTCCCTTGAGATCTTGCCTTGAATGGGGAGACAGATGTTTATGCAGTTACCATGGCAAGGGGTGTCCTTTAGTGAGGGAGCAGCAGAGGTGTCGCACGATCCACATCACCCTTTCAGAGAGTCATTAGACAGCCCCGGTTGTGTCCACCACTGAAATACCATCCTCTAAACAGGCTGGGCACATTCTTTTGGGAACAAGGACACATACTATAAAATATAAACAGAATTTATTTGTACATAAATTGCCATTTCACCCCCAACAAACGAGGGAGATACTGATAGCTTCTGCACATGATGAAAAGTAAATATTCCCACACATGAGAACTACAGCCCACTGAAACAAATACAGTTGAACTTCAGTATTTTAAGTTCTGTATATTATTGCTTGCATGTTAAGATTTCCTTCTCTGCAAGGTATTGTATATCCTAAAACATAATATACACCAAAATATATTTTCTCATAGAAATAAGTATACACAGATAAACTTGGTCAAAAAGAAGGAAACTGGTTTGAATTTCCTTTGTTTCTAAAGTTAGCAGCGCCTGGAATACATCCATAAAGATTCACAAGGACGTTGTGTGGCCATATTTAAGCAGGCCATGGGTTTAATTATCAATTAACTAGGTTATTACTCTCTCTTAACACAGTCAGGCAGCACATATGTGCTGTTTTGTATGTAGGATACTTTGATTACTGCTAATAAAAGACCATTCAAAAGTAATTTCCTGCAAAAGTTGCAATGAATCCAGGTTTATTGTTCATTTCATGGTACAACAACATATTTTTTGATACTCACATGAGAATAATTAAAAACATATATAATGAACTCTATAATGTTAATATCATGCTTAAGGCTACTGGCAACAGTAGAAGAAAATATGCCCCTTTGACATTTTGTGCTTGGAGTTGGCCAATAAAGTCATGTGTTTCAGTGCTCTGAGGTGCAGATCTGGCGCTCTGTCTGGCCCCTTCCCCAAACATTTGTCTTCATCTTCAGGATGGCTGCTGGCTCTGGTCATGCCGCCAGCTCCTCACTGCTTGTTTGATGATTAAATACATTTTTGGCCATGTTGTAAACTTCCTGTGCGGTTGCAACGTCAGGTCTGTGTGTTCCACACCGCTGCTCCCCAAAGGCCTTGCATGAACACCATTATTATCCCTGCAAATTAGCCCAGTTAACCCACCTCTGCTCCAGCTCACTCTTTGTTAACCCCTCATTTTTCACCGTGTCTGGACCATGGACCAAAGGATTGTAGAAGCCCCCCGCCCCACCGACCCCATCCACCCCTGTCCCGGCAGATCCTAACCCCTGTGAATATTAAACAGCACAGACTGCAGGAATGCCTCGGCTAAATTGGCAGCAGATGTTGTTGAAGGGATTTGGTTGTGAGGTGTTTTGTCTGCAAACTGAGCTGTAAAACATCGCAGGCCTGACATGTCCTCTGGTGAGTCTCTACGGTGAAATGGCACAGGGGCAATATAGCCCTGTAGTAGCTCTACTGAGGATCACTGGTGGTTGAACACTCAACCATCCATTTAATGGACACTTATGAAGAAAGGTTTCAGGAGGCAAGCTGAACAAAGAGCCTACTTGAGAGTTGGAGTTCAACAAAGATTAGGACCGTTTGAGCTGTCCTACCCATTGTAAACCATGTAGTAGAAAATTCCAAGATTTAATTAGTGGATAACGTACTTAACACCACAATTTAATCTCAGTTTGCTCCATATGTTGTCCTTTACACGACACTGAGAGGTTTTTGTCTAACAAGACACAGATTCCAGTTCAGGATGTGGAAATCATGTCAACGTACAAGCAGATTACATTTTAATGTATGTTAAAATACAAATTTAAAAAACCTACATGTTATCCAAGAATGGAAAATGTTGCTTACCTGCCAGTCCTGTCAGTTTGAGAGGAAGCAGGCCTGAGATGTCTGTGTGTCTGGGAAAAAGATGAATGACTGGTGCGCAAAGAAAATGATTTCGTAGTTTGTTCCAAATTCTAAACGAGCTATTGCTCCAGGGTACGACTGCCGACATAAACTGTGACACATGTGATTTCTTACTCCCAACCCAAATTATGATAGTTTGGACTACTGGTGCTCTGGCTCCAGGTCCTCAGAGGCACAGGAAGAGGAATTGGTTATGGGCTCAATACGTCAGTGGTTGGTAACAGGAATAAATGCTTCCACTGACACAAAAAAAAACAACACATGACCTTCTTATTGATTTAAAGCTGGACTAATCAATATCTTTATATAAACAATGAATCAAATGACTATGTGTAATGCAAAAGGTGTTGCTCGTAGTGACAAACCCACTGAAAATGATCTCCTAACCTTACAGTTCACCTCGACTATATGGAACGTTTTAGAGACTTTCAGCTCATTGTTTTGGTTAAGGTAAGCTGCAGTTTTCAACTAAAAAGCTCTGACAAACCCATTGCACTCTTCCTGCTCAGCACCAAACGGCAGATAAAGTTAGCAGCTAGCTGGTGAACAAAGTGGCCGTTGTGTTTACACTTTTGTCTTGAAGTTACAGGTTGTTGAGTGGCCCAAATGAACAAATGTAATGCTGGTTTAATAATCATAAATAAGATGAATATTTGGTCATATATTGTACATTGTAGTACATTATGTCAGATTGAAGGCCCTTCTGGTGGTCTGCAGATGTACTTATATGTTCTTCACTCTCTTATACTCTGTAAGAGAGGTCACTATGTACAATATAATTCAATTGAATTCATTCTTATAGTGTATTTATATGCACTCACTGTATATCACAGCATGCCATCTATTAAGAGAGAAGTTCCAGAAAAATAATCATTTTAAGTGCTACAGTAGGTGGGAGGACCTCTATGTGATATGATTTCTTTCCCTAACTGATAAGAAACCATTACAACCAAGACACAAGTTCCTATGTGTAGGATAAGTGCAGGGAGCAGCCCATTTACTGACAAGGTGAAGCTTAACATGAGAACTGAATTCAAGGGTGGCCAAGATCCACGCAGGCCATCTGCCAAGAATCCAATACAGCAAATGGTTGGATCTGTGTAAGCCCTAAGCTGACAATAAAGTCACTATGCTTAAAAAGATGCTAACATCCTTTAATGGGAATGAAAGCCACCGCAGCAGAATACAAATCCTGGCTGTTTTCTCTCGTGTTCCCTGTAGCCCAGACTTTTATCCGCTTCCATCCAGCACACCCTGTGAAGTTGATTAATTGAACACTTTGGGACAAAAGGGAAACTTTTATCAACTTTGGCCGTGACTAACCCTCTGTGTGGACGTTGAGGAAATTAAAAAAGGCTGCTTTGCTTTATCTCCTGATCACAAGACAAGGTACTGAAGTGCCAATAAATAAAAAGGTATCAAAATTTCACATAGATGGCAGATCAAGATGAACAGTCTCGTGCTGGGGGGTGTTTGCCACCTGCTTTGGGACAGGCAAGAGGGGGAGTGCGGGGTAAACGTGGGGTCACGGCTGTCAGCAGTCTCTCAGTTATACAGGCCAAGTGGGACTGCAGATATGAGGAGGGCAGAAACTACAGTGATGACATGATGAGGGACCCGGGGGTTATACAGTCACACTACCAACATCTTCTTCATTCAGCATAGCATAGCGTTTAAACTCTGTGTGTGTGTGTGTGTGTGTGTGTGTGTGTGTGTGTGTGTGTGTGTGTGTGTGTGTGTGTGTGTATAAACATTCCTTTAAGGAGTTTTCTCTCAGGACTCTTGCTCTGTCTCGTATGATGCTCCCACAGTGGAAGCCTGTTCACGACCCCTATAAAAAGAGAGGGATGCCCACTTCCTGCTACCCTCAGGCGTGCCAGTCCTGCCTCAAGGGAGAGGGGCCCCATAATTTATTATTTGTTCCCTCTTGTTAAGGAAATACTTTCTCAATAGCTCTTTCTCCTTTGTATATTTTTACTGTTCTTATTTTCTTCCTTGATTCAACCCTGTCCTCTCTTATTTATTTGCTTTCTAAACACCAGCTTGGTTCATTACGTCCAAGCTGCCATGAAGAGACTTTAAAAAATTACTTTTGTCCTCACTGAAGACAGTGTTTATTTGTCTGAGTGAACCTGAAGGGGAAAATACTATTTTGGGGATACCTATGTGTAGGTGACAGCTGAGCTGAGTCATACAAGCTGACCTCCATCAGCATTACCTCAGGCCTTAATCAGATTCCTCCGCTGCAGATTGAAGATATGTGGACTGACACAACGAGCTCAGATGTCATAATTTATCAGCCCGGCCCTGCCACTCTTAATGTAAAGACATTCCTGCACCATGTGAAGTAAATGGGATGTTATGTCCACAGCATATGTTGTGTGAAATGGTTTCTTTCAGCATGAGTAAAAACCATCATGAAACATTCAATTTCACAGCAAACATTACCCAGAGCGACCAAACTCACGTTTATTCCCAGCAGTGACTTCTTTGTTTGTTGGTGTTGGTCAGGTTTGGCCGCTTTCTCAACCCCCACTCACCCTCAAAAAACAAAAAACAAAAAGGATGAAAAGGCCAAGCGACTGGCTGACCACTGATCCATGACTCAGCTTTGAAAATCTCCGCCTTCAAATCAAATTGTCCAGCTTCAAGGAGCAGAGGTGCCACAGTCTTGCCCCGGGCCACTCAATGTCACCGACCAGCTTTGAGGGGTTAAAGCGCATTTTTCTCAGTTGTCAAGGACGTGTGATGGGGGCAAAGGAAAACAGAGGCATATAGAGGTCACCACACTCACAAATATCAAGTCTTTGAAATACTTAATTGGGTTATAAAAGAAGCTGCGATTGCTAGGATTAACACAAATCCAGAAATGAGTCTTTTAACATTTAAGCTTTTGTACTTTCGACTGGTTAGTTGACTCATTTATTTTGTGTCAGTAGTTTTATAAAAATGTCATTTAGGGTTTTCTAATCGTCCTTCTAACTGCTTTGTTTTACCCAGAGAGACTTTTCTTTTGTTTTTAAAGTCTTTCTTATAATGTATCATAGATGTTCACTAGATTACTGAGCTGTTTATTGTCATTATGAGAAGATATTTTGTGGCTGTGTGTTTTTAGCCGTGCTCTAGCTGTGCAATGGCAGTCGGTCCATCACTGAAATATCCCAACAACTATTGGATTGATTGTTATGAAATCTGTACAGACATTCATGGTTCTCAGAGGATGAACCCTTATGGTGATCCACTGACTCTTCCTCCAGCGCCATCATGAGGCTGACATTTGTGTTTTTTTTGTTCAGACATTATATTACAATAACTTGATTTCTTCACTTTTAATCTATAGCACATCATCAGGTCAATATTTTAATTTGTCCAATACTCCCTTCAGTCTCAGCTGTACTTTGTGTTAATGTGCTAATTAGCTAATGTTAGCATACTGACACATTAAACTTAGATGGCAAAAATGGTAAACATTATATCTGCTTGTTAGCATTTAGCACAAGGAGTGTGCTCAAGTACAGCCATAATATATTTATTGTATTTATTGTACTGGAGTGAAAATGTTCCCCTTTTAAGTGTACGAAATGTCTGATGTTATTTTTACATGTTTATTGTCAAGGCTGTTGTGTGTTTCTGTTACCCACAGTAATACACCTGAATCCCAGGTATTATTAGGGTGTTTTGGGATATTTTATTGACTGGTCACAAGGGTTGTTTGTTGTTTTGTGACATCATTTCTTCTCTTTCACAGCTGTCCGAATACAGGTGTGCAAAGATTACTTTTCCTGTACAGAAGCATCTACAATAGCAGGATAGATGACGAATTTCCTTGAAGTCTAAGTTTTGTTATTCTGGTCCAGTCTATTTCATGCATTTCCTTGATTTACATACCGTCAACCACCTTTCCCCCAAGAGGCACAGCAGAGAAGATAAAAGTAAAAAAAGGTTTTTTGGAGGAAGACAATTTTCTTAGATATTCTCGTTTTAACCACAAGGCAAAGACAGAGCAGTCCCATGAGATCAGGAACATTGGGTGGTTCATTGGCTTTTTATTTGAGAGATTTAGAAGGCAAACGGCATCTTCCAGCTCCTCTCCTCTTAGGTCTTGATTGAGCTCTGCGGTTCTGAGAAAACAGACACAGCGGCTTCCTCCTGAGCCGGCCATGTTTCACATCGGGACAATTAAACAAGTCACAGTGGCCACCCAGCCCCGGCCCTTTCTCCAGACACTGAACTCAATTATTACAGAGGCTAACTCCTCATCACCACAAGTGCACTGAGTGTGGATAATCTTATCTAATCCATTATTAGCAGCATTTTTCATCTTTATGGCAGAGCTAACAAGCCTTTGAGATCGTTAATAGCTGGGAATGTTCAAATCTCACGTTAAGCATGAAGATGAATGAAAGAAGGATCACAGAACATAAATCACTCTGCATAGTTTTATAGTACGAGGGAAAGTCTTAAGCCAAAGGATTCACAAGCAGTTCTCATGAAACAGAGATTTTCACAAAAGAAATCACACAGTATGAGGTGATCTCTCAGGCAACTACTTTTATTTAATTTAAATCTAAAGCACATTCTGACGCTTGTGCAGAAGCAGGAACCAAAAATGATTGATCACATAGCAGTTTGAAAGTCATGTAGAAAATAAGGAAAAGATTACAGAGGAATGTATTACCAAATGCTTATTTCTGAAATGACAGCAAATTGGGACATTGCTTTTCAAAAGGAGAAATAATGAATCACACAGGCTTTTCTTGTAGCAAGATCCAGGTGCTCGTTTTGTAAGAGCTGCAGAAAAACAACTTCATGAACCATTTGAAAAGCAAACACCGCACTGCACACTTGACTGTCAGTGTCATAAAACCAACACGAATGCACGACTGTAAAAGCAAAGGGAAGGCAAGATGCTTTTAGTAACCAAAAAGGAGAGCTGTCAATATGTTTGCTAACAGTGAAGGGGTCAAAGGTTAAGAGCTCGTAATCAGACAACGTTTGAGTGATGGACGAGGTGCTGTGACTCCACGGAGCCACACATTTAGCTCGTGAGTATGTGAGTGTCTGTGTTTCTGTGTGTTTTTGCGTGGGACTTGTTCAACAAAGAGGGGACAAAACATTTATGAATCATATCAGTGAGCTGGTAAAGATAAAACCCACTTAAGGAAATATCCCTGCCAGACACTGAATGGATACACACTCATCGCACAGCCCCCCCATCCTCCCACCAGTTTTAGACAGCTCAATCTTTCTTAAGTCTCGGGGTCATCTGCCAGCGACCTGTTATCAATGGCCCGGCTTAGGCCTCCAGACGGCATTAATCTGTCATGATAAGTTTACATCTGTTTAAATTGCTGCGTTGGTACCTTAAGCTTCTTCACAGAGCGGATTTGGGTGCGTTTTCGCGTTTCTCTTTTGTCTATTTTCTAATCCATGTGTGGGGGAGCATCCGGCCACAGTCCAGCCAGCCAGTCTGACTCTCCGGCCTCAAGTCACAGGTTGCACAGCCTCTCCTCCTCTCCCTCCACCAGACTCCTGAACCAGAGAAACACATAAACACACAAAGTACAGGTGACCAACTGGATCAACTCACACAGGTAGAGCAGCTGACAAGCACCTGTTAGGTGTCAGTGTGCACCAGAAAGACAGAACAATTTATTCAGGTTTAAAGTTTATTCTTGATCCTGGAAACAGAAGTTGACAAAACGTTATTTTCTGTATCAATTAATCTGCAGATTATTCTCCAAGTTAATGAACAAATTAATCAAGTTAGTTACTTAAGTTTGGTTCATAAAATTTGGAAAGAAATTATAAAACATTCCCGCCACAATTCATAACTTCAAATATTTTTTGTTGTCCAACAAACTGTTAAAACCATTAAAACTGAGAAGCTGGAACTACTGGAATATTTGGATTACTCAAACAATTAATTGATTATCAATATAGTTACCAATATATTTTTGATGAATCATTTCAGCTCTAGTTCATTTAGCTGTTCTGGATCTTTCAATCATGAACCTTGAACATGGACATTGAGGTGACGAGAAGTCCCCTGTGTGTGTAAATTAAAATTCAGCAACTTTTTTGTTTTGGGCCATTTTCTAAAGAAAAAAATGTCAAATGTGAATATTTTCTGGTTTCTTTAATTCTCAATGAGAGTTAACTAAATATCATAGGGTAAACCTACAACTTCATTGATGCCACTCAATCCTACACACTGGTCCTTTAAACCTGCAATAACATTTTTGGACACTTGGAGGCACCACAAACAGGGTGTAAACAGAATACTGACATAATTTTATATCATATGAAGTTAATATGACGAACTTGTTAGCAAACATTTGCCTATTTACACATCCAGCAGACAAAAGGCAACATTAACATTCATTTGAAGTCACAATCGTGCCCACGTGATGAATTTGAGTCCAATATCCACCCTCTTTTTAAGCGTTTTTGGTCTCTACCAACTCCTGAGGGAAATAGTGTCCCTAACTGTGTCAGTCTGCTATTTGGTGCTGAGCAGGTAGCGCACTGCAGGTTTTTAAAGCTATTTCACTGAAAACAGCTGCGTGCTACATCTGGAAACGCTGATGATCAGACTGATGAGAGTGAACCAAAATAAAACAACAAAGTGGATGAGGGGCCTCATTTGATTCATTGTTAATATAAAAACATTGATTATAGAAGTTTTAAGATGTGACCTAAAGTACAGCCATCCACTGAAAAGCATACAATTAACTAAAAAGGATGGTCCTTTAGGTGAGCTACTTGTTGCTGTGTCATGCAGCAGCGGGAGCAGACCACAATGAACAGCAGAATGAATTACAGTGTAATATGTTTCACATTAGCAGTGAGCAAAAGCAGTGAGCATCTGCCTAAACTGCTCTGAGATGCTTTCACAGGCGATAAGCCACCCAGTAATGGCAGCCTGGGGTCATTAGGGTCTGTTGTACAGACAGTTTGCCACGGCACGGAGAGAATAAACAACCGCCATTTTCATTTCTTATTCATGGTTTTAATCACGGATGACAAAACATCCAGTAAATAAAAAAAGAGAGGAAAAAAAAAAGAGTTGGCATCAACTGTGTGCCTTTCCTGTTCCTTAAATGTCTCTGGGACAGTCTGTTGGGTAACGACAGGGAATTAAAACTGTGGCGAATTTGGAAATGTGTGTAAAGAGAGGGCTGACATTAACAGGCTGGCATGGAGAAGAGCTGGCGGTGGCCCAGCACACAGCGCTGACAGTGTGGGGTCCTCTCTGCCCATTCTAATGAGGTATTGTGAGGGTCTGAGCTCAGGTCCGCAGCAGGGCCCCCTGGGGGTCAGATGCAGTCGGATCTGCGATGGAGGGACCAGGAGGAAGTCCGTGGCAGCAGGATGAGATTGGCTGAAGTGCGTCACTCCACATACCAGAATGGCAGATGGTTAAACAACCTCAGTGGAAGGAGGGAATGACATGAAACGTCTTCAAGGTCACATACAGGAAACTGCATCATATTCAGAAACTGTTTCCTGTGACCCAATGTCAGCCCTTTGTTTGCAGGAATATCTTATTATGAACAATGCAGGTGACATTATGCGCAATGCTTGGATAAATATTGGTCTTCACGTGATCTTGCGGAAATACCGCTAAGGCAGAAACTTCTTGTGGACCCGTCATTTCCACATGTTTTCTTGTGTGCTTTGCAATTTGCTCATTTCGTTATATAAAGAATGTCAAAAGTAAACAGAGCATCGAGTTAATTTAAAATCTAATGAACTCACCCCTAGGAACATTATGCGCTTCGCCCTGAACAGTTCATTCTCCTCGACAGGTTTAAATAATGTGTGGCACTTTATTGAGCACCACAGGGGGACGCCTGTTTTCATTTGACCCCCCGCCGCAGAGATGGGAATCTATAAGACATGTCAGGGAAGGCTGTGGATTTTAATTGCAATCAGAAACTCCAGCAGTTGACTTTATGACTTGAACACCTTTAAACAGGAGAAGACAAACTAATCAGTGAAACCACCTGGTGCAGTGTTTTTGTTGGAATGAAAACCTCCATGTTCTGCAGCAGACATTTTCTGTCCATCCCTGCCCCAGAGTGCTTGTTCAAGTCCTCCTATTGACTGACAGTCTCGCTTACAGTTAGACCTCCCTGTCCCAAAGTATTCTTATCTTCTCTGGTATAAATGTGCTGTGCTGTACGTGACATGGAGTGTGTTTTAAAAATGCAGGCGTTTAATTTAAGAATAACAACCCGGAGCTCTATTTAAGAGGGGAATGAGAGTTGTGCAGGTATGGATGACCCCGGTGAGTGCTGTATTTATGGCAGCTCATCATTACAATGGGTCAGCACAAGTACATCACGGTCTATTAGAGCATATTAGGTCTTTATTAAACTGTAATTTTAAGTCCCTGGAGGAAAGATTCATTTTATCTTCCAACCCCTAAAACACATGTATACACATCCATCTACAATATATACAGCCTGCCTACAGTTATACTGTATTTGGCATCCTAGGTTATGTAATGTAATTCAGCCTAATTTTTTATTATTAATATGATTATGATTATTATTATGATCATTATCATCGTCATCATTTGTCTTTGCTGCATTTTGAATTTAATTAATTAAGAATTGTTGTTGAGCTAACAAACTATTAAAACAATCTCAGGAACAGGGGGAAAAAAACACCACTTCATCAGATGTGTATATATATATATATATATATATATATATATATATATATATATATATATATATATTGATATGTTCTGACCTGTAGGCAGTGATTTCCATGTCTCTGGCCATTTTCTCACTGAGCAGCTCCTTGTAGTCTTCACACTGCTCTTTCATCTGCACTTGGAAGTCAGTGTCCTGGTGCCGCATTTCATCTATAGTACACTAAATAACACACACACACACACACACACACACACACACACACACACACACACACACACACACACACACACACACACACACACACACACACACACACACACACACACACACACACACACACACACACACACACACACACACACACACACACACACACCACGATGGTAGGATTAGAGGAAGAGATTAAATGACAGAATTGGTCCAAACCACTGGTCCTTTACAGTCTATGATTACATTAATCAGTCCACTCTCAGACCTCCAGCTCAGCAATCTCGTCCACGTATGCAGCCTTCTTCATCTCAACCTCGTCCTCCAGCTCCTCGTTACACTTCTCAAGCTCAGCAAGCTCCTTTTGCAGCTCAGAAATCTACAGAAATCCAGACACACCGCCATACAATGGGTATTTATTCAAAATATATTCACAGTAGGGCAGCATATTATACATACAGTACTCATTACTGAGAAGCTTATTATGCAAATGGTGGGGGTGGGGGTGGGTGGCAGTGGGTGGCAGTAAGGCAGGCCAGCAATTGAATCAGGGGGCCACGGCCTCTTCTGTACTGCTGTTGAAACAAGGATGATGAGGGCAGAGTTTGTGGGCCATAAAATCAAAACAACAACAAGAAAGAGGATGACAACTGTGGGTTGGTCTCCATGAGCAACCCCTTTCACACTACACACATTTATTTGATACATTTTTGATATAAAAATGTAGCTTTAACTTAAAGCCTGAATGAAGGACTTTTACATTAAGTTCAGTTCACACACTGCTGATTAAGCCCATCACCACCAGGTATCTGTATTATGCAGTATACAGAGCTAGTCTGTGGTGACTTTCCCACACTGGAGCACCGGCATTGCTGGCATTTTAACCTAAAAGGGGAGCATCCACTTATCAGTGGAAGAGGCCAAGTCCGCCCTGAGAGTAATCGATTAGCTTGCCAACCCCTGGCAACTAGCCAAAGGTCTGTATTTCATAGTTCACCCTTTCTACAGAATTGAATTATTCCCAACTCCATCCTCTTTCCACTCCATGGAGCTACTATCAAACCGCCCGGCTCCCAGGATGACCATTCCCTCGAGACAGCAGCAGACTGGCTGGACTACGGGAGGTAACTCCGGAGTTGTCAGAGAATCACTAGGCTTGTCTATTAGAGGCAAGAGGCGTCACTTATGTGTATTTTCTGAGATAAGGAGTTATTCATTATTCATCAAACAGTTTTTTGTAAAATGGAAAGGAAGTAGTGTCCGTAACGTCACCCACAGGTTTATCTGCCAGCCACGAGGTTGCCGTTTAAACTCACATATTTGAATCAACCCGACCTACAGAGATAAAACAGGTTACTTTACTTCTATGACCGGCATCCATCCACCCCACAACGCCCACCCACCCATCCCACCCATGTCTGAGGCTGTGGTGTCCCACCGTGAGTAATTACAGCAATCACAGAAGTTCAACAATTAGCTGTCAAGGCCAGATGGGGATCCAGGCGGCCAATGCTCGTCTTTCAGTGAGATCATGTGAGTAGAGGAAGACCCTGGTTACAACTCACAGACTGATGATGACTTCCCAACCTGGTCGAGTGAGTCACTTACTCACAAACTCCTCCGTTCTTCCTGGCATGATAAGTGTGGTCTGGCTGCCTGTGTGTGCGCGAGTAGTGGCGACCAACCCCATCGGTGCCTTCTCTACTACATACATTTCTGCGTCAGGGCTGATTTCACTGCAATCTGTTTGTTTGGCCATGTTGTGTCTCAGTGAGAAACCAGACCTGAGGCATCCATCACAGGCGAGAGAGGAAACAGAGCAGATCAAGCCGTGCTGTCCATCCGTCAGGCTGGATTGAGCAGAAGTGGGGATTGTGTGCTGCATATTAGAGAAAAGTAGATGACGTTGGGAGACTTCTGCTGTGTGGTTACAGAGGCTCGCTGTTTATTTAAAGAGCTGGAGGTAGAGCTACAGCCACAGTAATGAGAACCAAACCACCATGTTTGTTACAGATGTGGTTAGGTGTCGGCTGGGGTCTGACCACTGATCAACGTGAAAGAAACTGAACTAAGAGGAGGTAGTTTCTGTTTCCTGGAGTCACCTGGTGAATTTTTTTTACCTAAGTCATGATTTCCTGGTACGTCTCTTTATTAATGGCTCACTTTGCTGTCTATTTCATTCAAATCCACCATTGCTTTCTTGGCATTTTTTGGCTGAGATGAGAAACATCGGATGAAGGTTTATTTCCTCTCTTCCACTTACAGAGGAAGTCTCCGGTCAGTGTGTGTGTGTGTGTGTGTGTGTGTGTGTGTGTGTGTGTGTGTGTGAAGTTTTAAGACGTTTATGACACTGCAGGCGCTCTGAAAGACTGTACTTAATAACTGAGGACACAGAGGGCAATAAATCCTGTCTGAGCTGAAGTCGAGCCCTTCACATCTCCTGCTGAAAGCGTCCGCAGAGTAAACACTCTGGTCAGCAGGATCTCCCACACTGTTGCTCTGCTGTCACTCAGCTGCTCACCACTCCCTTCGCCTGCTGTGGGAAACCATTCATTTTCACCATTATGTCTGATTTAGGAGCTGATGGCCGATGCAGAGCCAATTGTGGGTTGTAAGACTCCTCTTTCTTGTCAGTAAAAAGGAGGGAAATGTGTATTCAAAAAGATTTGAATCAGTAGGTATTAACTGAAGTATTTAAATGGTGTGCAACTGTGAGACTTAAAGGGTGGGTTCCATCCCCAAAAATACAGATTTTCTTACTTACCAGGAGTGGTAACAAGCCATGCAGACAGTTTTGGTTTTATTTGTAGAGGTTTCCTGTGATTTATGAGTGGTGCTCATAGCATAATACTAAATATTTTAACCACAACATTTTTTCCAAGAAACAATTACTCTGGATCATCCTTAGAGCACAGTCACCCATTTTCCTAGGGACTATTTTTTTTAAAGCAATAGAGAGCTAGATGGTCAGATTGATACCACTCTCAGGTCTGTACAGTAAATATGGAGCTACCACTAGCAGCTGGCTAGCTAGCTTAGCACAAAGACTGCAGACGGGGGAAACGGCTAGCCTGGGAACCGGCCCTTTGTTTAATCCGTACAAAACTGAAGTGTAAAAATGACAAGGTGTGGTTTTACAAACACACAGTGTGTTAATTAGTGATCTTTAGAGGTGCAGTAGACAGATTGTGTTACAGTTGGACAGAGCCAGGCTAACTGTTTCGCCCTGCGTCCAGTCTTTGTGCTAAGCTAACCAGTTGCTGTAGCTTCATATTTAGGCTGCAGACATGAGCGGGGTATCAATCTTCTCATGTAACTTACAGCAAGGTAGCTTGTAAGTGTCACATTAAAAATGTCAACTATCCCTTTAATGGTTCTAAAGGCTGCACTTGATATGACGTTGGCATGGCTTTTTCTTTTATAGGCTACTTATACTTTTTTTGTCCACTTACCAGCGTCTTTATTTCACCGATGTCCTTTATCTTTGACAAGTCTTTGACTGTTGATCCCACAGCTCCTCCCACTTCCAGTTGTTTTCCATCCCCACTGCGAACCACAGCAGAAGAGCCTGCACCACACTCGCACTGCAGACAGAAGATGAGGAATAAGTGCAGTTTTGAATGTTTGTGGGTATAAAAAAAAAAAAAACGTCTGACCTTTCAGTCTGAGTCTGCAAATGCACAAGACCAGGGAGGATAGTGCTTTCATTTGGGCAGTTAAGTGCACTTTGACAGGGGAGCAAAGAGCAATCAGAGGCTCTCATACCGGCTGATGGTTAAAACTCTCCTTGTGTACACCACATTCCTGATTAGATGGAACAAATGCAGCCGAAACGAGCAACATGAGGGTGCACAGGTGTGTGGGAGTCGGCCAGCAATCACCATTACTGTTCAAACCCAATAGCAATCATTTCAGCATCGAGACAATTGCGTCTCGTAATCGAGGCCAGGCACAGACAGGACGGTGTCCAGCTGGCGAGAGAAGAGACCGAATGGGAGGGAGAGAGAGTGAATAGACGGGATTTTGGGAACAAGCAACACACCTACGCATCTAGACAGACACACAAATATATAAACACGCCAGATACCCTTCAGCCATGCCTCCAAATGAAGGAGGCATACACACACACGCACCAACGTCCACTCCAGTGCTGCCGAGGAGCCTGGGAAGGCGGCCAGCAGTCTGATTACAGCCCTGACCTCTGAACCAGGCAGACATCCTCGCCCCAGAGGGGGTCAGACCCACCGGAGCTATAGTCTGACCCCAATGCAGCACCTCTTTGCTTGCCAAAAAAAAAAAACACACACACACACACACACACACACACACACACACACACACACACACACACACACACACACACACACACACACACACACACTCACACTCACACTCACACTCACACTCACACTCAGGTAGACAAAGGCATTCTGTTCGGGTCCAGAACTGCACCTCTGATTCTCAAGTTCTTCCCTGGTGTTGTGTTAAGAGGGAAAGAAAACAAGTGGGAGTATCGCTGTGTGATTTGTGAAAGCTGAGATTTACATCTGGACCTGACCGGGCTGTTGCAGGGGGAGAGAGAAGGTGATGTGATGAAAATAGGAGGGGTCAAGTGGTCAGTAGGAGGATGAGGATGGCAGCTGGTTTCTTGAAAATGCATATAGGTGGTGTAAGAAGTACTCAGATCCTTTTACTTAAATAAAAATAGCAATAGAACAATTTAAAAACACTCCAAGTAAAGAAAAGTAAAATTATACAGGAACAAAATGTCACTGATACATCACATTATAAGATTCTTAATAGTGATGCATTAATGTAAAAGTGGCATTTTACTGTTGTAGCTAGTCAAGGTTTAGCTAGTCTTCACATATAGTTAAATAGTTCAATCCAATGTTTCCCAACCTAAGGGCTGGGTTCCCTTGAAAGGGTCTCAAGAAAAATGTGATGGCTTGTGAGATGATTATTGGAGAAGTTCTGCTACTCAAGTCTATATCAATTTTCCTTTTATCTAATCTTTGCTTTTTTGTGAAATATTGGATAATATTAACAGTTCTACAAATTCTGACTGAGTGGAAATAAGAGGAAACGTTTTTATGCATGGCTGACATAGAAAAGTTGGTGTATCTTCAAAGATCAAATGCAAGTATGTGACTTAAACGCTGAAGTGACTGAAGCATCAGGTCTGTGTGGAGCAATGAGGAGACTGTATGTTCCTCAAATGAATACATGAAACAAACAGTAGTGGATGCAAACAGACATTCATTTGCATTTTCTGGAAATTCTGTTCAAATCTGCACTACAATTAGATGGAAACCCGACTGCAGACACGTAAAATGTGACGAGGGGACACGTCAAAAACATAAAACACTGGTTTAATCTTTAAAAATGTATCCTAAAAGCTTATCATACTATCATCAAGTACAGAACTTGAGAAGCCAGGGATAGGATTGTGATTCTATAGATGTACACAGACATGCTACTGTAAAGCATTTGGCACAAAAAGGCTTCCGCGTCATGACATGTTTATGTGTTTATGCTACAGTGTTTCGTACCTGGAGGCTCTCAGCCAGCTGGCAGTAGTACTCCTTTACATTCAAGGCCGCAGTGATGTCAGGGCTGCCAAATTTAATAGCTGCCACCTCTCCTGTAGTCCAGTCAGCTGGCTCCAGTAGACTCTCCACTGCCTGCTCATACATGCCACACATACAAACACACAAGAAGTGTGAAATATATTCAGATCCTACACTCAGAGGTGAAATGTAAATTAATACATCTATTCAAGTACTGCACTTAAATTCAGCTTGGAGTATTTCTATTTATACGTCTACTATACTACATTTCAGAAAGGAATTTGGTTTTTACTCCACAACATTTTTTTAGCAGAGCCATGTAATCACTTTATTAAATATGATGCATTATTATTGATAAAACTAGTTTAAATGAGCTCCACCTGGACCAGCTACAACAGCAGTGTTGCTTATAACAAATCAATAATACATAATTGAACACTGAAAAGGGACATTACTCATAAATGGTTCTTTTACTTTCAATACTTTAAGTATATTCTGCAGTTAATATTTAATTGAATGCAGGACTTGTAACAGAGGATTTCTTACAGCGTGGTAATGGCACTTTTAAGTAAAGCATCTGAATATGTTACAAGTATTATCAGCAAAATGTACTTATATTGTCAAAGGTAGAAGTACTTGTTATGCAGACAAATGTCCGCTGTGAGTGTTAGGCTATTTTATAATGTATTATTAGATTATTACTCATGAATTGATGTGTTAGTTACATTTTACTGTCGTAGTTGGTTGAGGTTGAGCAAATGTTTAGCTATTTCATATACTGTTGAGTATTTTTATCAATCATATTTTATTTGCTTTTCCTTTTTTAATGTAAGCTTAACTTGTAAAGTAACTAGTAACTAGAGCTGTAAAATAAATGTAGTGGAATAAAAGTACAATATTTGCCTCCTAAATTGTAGAAATATAAAGTGGCATGAAATGCAAAAACTCACATACAAACATACTAAGATTCAGTACTTGAATAAACATCCACCTCTGTGAATACAAACACACACACAGTACATTTAGAGGCATTCACACATACATCCAAGGTCCCTACATGTATGTCTTCAGCTTCCAATATCTGTATATCTGTATATGTATGAATCTGTAATATGTCCCCCCTTTAGTACAAAAACCCCACATCCACGACAGAGAAAATGAACTGTTACAGAGCTGCAGTGGCAGTCTGACATCTTTCTCCTTTTCCCTCCACCTAAATAACGACATGGCTGCCGATTTGTCGGGGGAATATGGGGTATCTGCAAGTGCTGATAGTAACAACAGTTAATAAAACAAAGGGAACTTCTGTTTTCATTTGGTATTCAGCCGCATTTCCCGGACTGTGAGTTATCGAGCGTGTCCCAGAGGGAGTGTGTTAAACGCCGGGCAGCCCAGCTTTGCAGAGAAAAACACAGTGTGATGGAGTTGGTGCTGCTTCAGCTGGCTCTCCCTCTCTCTACCTCTCTCCCTCTCTCTCTCTGCCTTCAGCCTCTAGATCTGATACTGGGGCACGTCTGTCATCTCCTGGCGAGGTGGAAAATATTGTAGAAGGTGGAGAGAACAGGGTGTGTGTGGATGCAATATAGGTAATGATGTGCATTGGAAACACCTGCCTGTTTTAAAGCAATAGTTTGACATTTTGGGGAAATGTGCTTATTTGCCTTTTTGCCAGGAGTTACATGGAGACTGACACCGCTCTCATATCCGTCACATGTGCAGGTGTTAAGACAGTTATCACTTCTGAGTTTTTAAAGGTATGAGTCGGCAGATGTTTGAACCGTTGGACGTAGCCAGGCTTTTTGTACTGTCTGTAAGCTAAGCTAACCACCAACTGGCTGTAGCTTATTTAACAGACATGAGAGCGACGTTGATCTTCTCATCTAACTCTCAGAAAGAAAGCAAATAAGGCTATTTCCCAAAAAGTCAAACTACCCCTTTAAGAAACTGCAACAAGGACTGAAGTGAGCACAGAACATTAAACAAGGGCCTAAAATTGACCATTCATTAGATTACATATTTTGTGTTTTAATCCTCTCCCCATATGTTTCTGGTGACAGGGCCGTTCTTGGCTCTTCAGCAAGGTGACTGGGGTCATCACAGCTGTGTTTGTCACCACAGGTCTGGGCATTTCTCCAACACTCCTGTCTGACCTAAGTGCTACATTTCGAGTCATTTTCATGGCTATAAACTCTTCCTGTCTCATCACACTGCAGCTATATATCCTCTCCCCCCTCACCGTCTTTTGCTGGGCCTCCATGTTGGCCAGCTGCTCCTCGTAGATAGCCACTTGCTCCCTCAACGCCAAACACACTGCTGTCACAGCATCCACTTCCTGCAAAGAAAATCAAGTTAACAGAGAACAAGGCTGGAAGTAAAGAAGTTCAACTTAATTTCTGGAGGATGTCTGAGAGCAACGCTGCAGTCTGGGAACTAAATCACACCACAGGTTGAAGAAAAAGTAGAAAGGGTCTTTGTTTCCACCCGAGCAACCATTTTAATAACCATCAGCACCAGCACATCCACCTGTTTCACTGAACAGCAAGTAGACACCGCAATGCAGAGGAAGGGGGAGGAGGAGGAGGAGGAGGAGGAAGATCAGAAGGAGGCTAGTTAGACACAAAAGCCCTGTCCACCAATCCATTCGCCAGCAGGGGCTCTCTGCTCGTCTACTCTTTTTAAAGAACCAGATTAATTGGTGTAGGATGCAATTACTGTGGGTGCCTGCATTTACATTTGGAGGCATGCAGAGAGGGTTTGGTGGTGAAGTTGTGGAGCCTCGCTGGGAGGGTGGCAGGGACCTTGATGGACAACAATAGGCAAAAGTAGTCTGCTCCTGCTGCTGCCTGTGTTCAAATATCAGCCAGAAGCTGGAGAGAAACTGTGTTACTTTAAAAAGGCAGTTAAGTAAAAACAACACTGACAGATTAACACCTTATAAAGTTGATCTAGTAAACACACTGTAACAACTGCCTGTTTATAGCATCAATGAGAGCAACATTAGCATTCATTTTGAGTTGTGTTTCTGTCCACATGGCTTATTTAAGTCCAATATTCACTCTCCTTTTAGCTCCATTTTGTGAGAAATCTCGAACTCTTTAGCCGCTAACTGCACTCAGCTATTCGCTAACCTTGTCTGCCTGCCGTTTGGTGCTGGGCAGGTACTGTGCAGCAGTAGCTTTTTCCCTCAAAATGGCAACGATGATGGGAATAGTGAGACTGAGCCAAAACAATAAAGTTGTGGGTTGGAAAGCCAAAACAATGAGCTGAAAGCAAACCACAGAAAAAAACTCCACAGAGCTGAGGGGGGACTGCAGATTTGGAAGATCACTATGAGCGAACTACCCTAACCCTAACCCTTTCACATTACAGCGTCATTTAAGCTATTTTCAAAATAACTAGAATTACTGTGTCATGGTTGTATGCCTCCACCAAAAGAGTATTTATTGGCTAATTGGAAGTTATCACTATATTGAGGGTGCATATGTATGATTTTAGTGTATATACATTTATGAACTGATTATTGAAGGATTATCATAGATGTATAGGCTGAACAGGTACACATGTACTATTGTAGTATAGTGATACAAAATGTGGTTCTTCTGGCATTTTTAGCTGCAAAGCCTCTCTATGAGCTGTAGGTGAAACCATTTTACATTCTTCAGATCACACTTACCAACTGTGAGCCAATCTCACCCTGCACCCAGCAACGCTGGAGACTAGAGAAGCAACTTTAAGAGAGGCAGAGGAGAAAGTGGCCGGAGACCAGGAGGATTATACAGAAACCAGTAAGCATCTCAAGAGCATGGTGCCTTCAAACATTATATGATCCTTTAATGTGGCGAATAGCCAAACAATATAATTGCAAAAGCAAGAACCATCACAACACAGGGGATGAAGAAAGATTATTGGATTATGATCCTTATAGACTATCAGGGGAACACTAGAATCGACATTAAAGTGTTGCAACGCCCACACGAGGGCAAGGGTCTCCACTCACTCACAGGATCATGACTAGCTCGCTGCGCTCCGATACGTTGTTTGGAGTCAAGTGATTCCGATGACGCTCAAAATTCAGAATGAGGCAGTAAGAGAAAGGCAGAATGGATGAAGAGGAAAGGTGAAAGCCTTTGGACCCTTTCGACAGAAGACATCACCTTATTGTTGTACCCCATTAAATGTCTGTTTTGTCATAGTATTGCATCAATTCTTAAGTTATGACCAAAAACATGTTTTGTGATGTCAGTGACCTTGAGGCGTTAAATATCTCCTTGACAAGAATGGGATGTACGTACAGACGAACAACACAAAAACATACAAATATTTAGCAGTGCAGCTTCAAACTGTAATCAAATCTGGAGTATTTTTCTACAACTTTACACATTCATGAGCAACAATGCAAAAGTTTAGCTTTATTATTAATAATAAAAACTGAACGACTGAGCAACAACCCACCAACTGTCATCAGATTCTCCTGATTGGTGCTTAGAAGTGACATCACCTTTCTCCAATAGAGTCATGTGAGATAAACAAAACTGCTATAAAATGTTTCAGTAAATTGTGTCTGTGTAGGACTCCATCGTTCACAGTAGGAAGCAGATTGATAAAATAAGTGTTCAGGGCCTCTATTTACGCCCTGATGAGGACCCTGTGAGGTCGAAACCAGTAGGCGTGTTTAACAATATGCCTGAAGAAATAAAGACTTTTAACATAACTTCTCTCCTTGTACTGCCTAATAGTGGATGGAGAACATTTTCTTATCTGTGACCATTATTTTCATCCTCAGGGGCAGTTTAATGTTTCCCCGCACTTAACTAAAACAGACCAAACACTTTGCCTCCTCGTTCATTCACTTCATTGTATTTATATTTAGATTCTAGTGAATATTGTTAAACTCATTTCACTTGTGCTACTGTGTGTTTTTACTGCAGCCCACCAGCTTTGGGGATACAAGACATTAATGAAACAAAAAGTCCCATGTATAAATAACTGTAAGACAATGAAGGGGGGATAATGGGCCTTGAAAATGAGCGGAACGAACACAATAGCCAGTAGTATATCTTAAAATACACCAAACGTGTCTTGTTTCATCACTGTCAGTCTACTATTATGTTGAACTGCAGCTAGTTGTGGGTTGAGCTGTGCAGTATTCGCTCCTCTCCTCCGCATCTCTGCTCTCCCTCTCCCTCTACCTCCCTGCCGATTTCCCACCGAGTCCTGTCGCCCTGCAGCTGCTTTCAATTCAGAACCAGAGAACTGAGCCAGCAGGAACATTACGGCACCGTATTACAGCCCGCATTACATCTGTAAGGGAGAAATTAAAACCTCCCTCGCATCTGGCCCGGCTGGGAGGAGATGGGGCTCTGGCATGCGTGGGGGGGGGGTATAGGGAAAGTTGGTGGCTCAGGTTGCAGTGGGCCACCAGCCCAGATTGTGTGACTGCTGGTGATCAACACCCATTGGGCAGGGCAACAGAGGAGCAGCTGTGGCAGTTTCATTTGATTCACCAGGAAGACATAAGGGAGGAGGAGACACTTGACAACACTGCCATCTAGTGCTGAAGGTCCATTATCACAACAAAGGTCTTCTAATGCAGTGGTTCCCAAACTCTTTCTTGAAAGGACATATTTTATGTAGATTTTATATTATATTCAATAAATAACAATAACATTACAGAACAAGTGGCAAACTGCACAATTAATGTAAATAGTTTGTGTAAAACAAGTGATTTGGATACATTTTGAGCAGATTATTACATATTGATCCGAGATTAGTTTTCCTGATATTTTATGGATCTTTTTATACAATTATCTGGTGTGTTTTCTATTTTTAACAATCTTAACTACTTAATAGTAGTTAAATTCAGTGTTTTGTTCTATCTGATGGTTGGCCATTCTCTGTTAGCTGGTTGTTTTAACAGGATACTTTTCTAATGCAGGACCAGGCTGTTTATCAGAGTGAAAGTTCTGTAAATGCAGTGTGTGTTTAGAGTTTAGATATTAAATAATAATCTAAAATTAATTTAGTTATCTTCACAGAAATGAACAAAATGCTGAGATATAGGTCACACTGTAAGTTTTCTTACACCCCTTAAAATCAAGAAGGCCACGCCCACTGTGAAGCTTTGGGGACCCCCAGTGGGGTCAATTGATTCAATAATACAGCTACTATTACAACTATTGTAATTATTGTTTTACTGTCATACCAATCCTTTACCTAAGTGGTAACATCATCAGGGTTATCTCAGCCTGAGCTTGAAGAAATTTATAATAGAAACTCACATTACCAATTGGGAGTGTGGGCTTTGAAAGAGTTGGCAAATTAACCAGGCATGGAGGGTCTAATAAAACGTGCTATTGGTTGCATTATGGTAAATAAAAGATCCAGTGTTTCTGGACCCCAAAATAGTGTATATCAGCTTCTCCTACTTCAAGGTTGGCCATTATCCCCTCCAATGTCATGGCAGTGTGATAATACCATTGACCATGTAAAGGGTTAAACATAGCTATTTCTATTCTTCTGACTAAACCACATCTCTGGTTTGGAGGGCCAATCACAGCCAATCTCTGCAGCTAGTTTTATTTATGGAGTTGCTTCCTTTCAAATCAGGTATAAAACAGTATAAATCAAGCCAAGAATATACTCCAACTTAAAGGATCATTCCCTTACAAATTTGTTATTACGAGTAATTTTTATTTATGCATTTTAATCGGTTATTTCTTATCTGTACAGAAATAATAAATTGTCATTCACGTAGTAAGCCTTTATGGATATCACACACGTTTATCTTATTGTGGACTTGTGACCTCAGTGTTTCTTAATCCTGGCTTGTCAGTTCCTATTGTATTCACTATTACCTCAGCAACATCTTGTCGTTCCTGCTGGAAGAGGATCCTCTGCTGTGCAGCCTTCTCGTACTCTTTCATCAGACGTTCCAGCTCTTTCTGCAGCTCCTCGGTGTCACACAGAATCTCATCCTGCAGGGAGACGCAGTGAAGACAGTGATGGATCTTGACAAGGTTATAGATCAGGCCTGCCTGTCACTGTACAAACTGAAGTAATATTGATGGGATGGAATGAGAAGTGCAATGCCTGTGAGAAAACCCAATTTAGCAATGTCACACACACAGAAACATGCAGCAGACACACCCCGCTGCAGCAGCACCCTACCCTCTCCCTACGCAGTCTTTCCACCACTGCATCCAGACTGTAGTCTGTAACGCACTCAGCCACAGCGGAGGAGATGCCGGAGGAGGTTTGCCGACTATTCAACTCCTCCTGTAGTTCAACAATCTGACATTCAAGAGACTCATTCTCCTCCTCAAAACAATGGGCCTAAAGGTCACAGATTAAAAATGGATACAGTCAGAACAGGTACATACTGTATGTGTATATATAGAGATTCAATGGCATGACACAGCAGAGGGAAAAATAAAGTGCTGATGTGTCATTGGGAGCAGTAACAGTGTTTGTCCTCACCAGTTCAATAAGCTTGACCAGGCGGTCATTGAGGGTAGCAATGATGGTGCGGTCCTGGACAAACCGGTTCAGACCCTCCTTGTTGAGCGCCTTGGCAGCTACAAAGTCTAACTTGTCACAGTCACACTTGTCAACAGCCGCACCCCTGAGAGAAGGACACAAAGTACCAAAGGCTGGACTGAATTCTGAAGGATCCTGGGGGAGATAATCTGAACCACCTTCAGGGACATTTAATGACTTTCACCAAGTATACAACAGGAACAAGTTCCTCTACTATACAGTATCATTCTTTAAACGCCTCAGTAATGTTCAGCCCCACCCATTACAGTAAATGAACATAATAGACCAGGATGTAATTATTTCCATGAGCGCAAAAAGCATGTCGTCACCATTCAGGAAAACCCAAAATAGTTAGCATCTGATAAAAAAACACTGAAATCTTCATATTTGTAAGAGCAGGCCAAATCCTGAAGCCGCCCTCTACCCAGACACCCACACTGACCTGATGGAGGCCCGAGACTGCCCTGCACACTGCATACTCAACCCTCCATTTCGACTCCAGTTTTCATCCTCAAACAGCTTGCGATAAGAAGACACTCTGAGCATGGCCATGGCTTTGGATGGGTTCAAACTCAGCGACAACACAACAGGCAAATGGTGGCATCAGGTCTGAGGAGGGGGTTTTATATTCATAGGGAATGAGAATGTAGCACTGAGATGAAGGATCTCTCACCGGCCACTGAGTAGACTAACTATAGCACAAACATCAGTCAGTAACGATTTCACATGTTCCCGAAGAGTGAGCCCCAAAAGTGTACCAATGTACAATTGTTGTTTTTATTGTTGTTTATCCAAATAGGAAGGTGTCAACATTTTTAACCACACACATTTCAATAAGGGGGTGTTGAATGGGAAGAACAAAACAGCTTTATACACAGTTTTATTTGTGTTAAATAAATTAAAAGCACCAAAAAATTGAAAACAGGTGCAAGTGTTTCCTTGTGTAACTTTAAATGTACCATAACTTTATGAACAGATTGTGACAAAACCGAAGACAAAAAGCACAATGAATCCATACAAATACATCAGTTGGTACAGTGGCATAAGACAACACTTAAAATCAGAGGTTATTGATTATATTGATTTTGGGTTTGACATGATGATGATGGTGGTATTTCCACAGACAAAGTTAATAAATAAATGGCTATTACAAAATGGCTCTCCCAAATCTGAATCACCAGGAACTATGCCTTTACACCCAAGCCACCTTTTGGCAAAGCTCGGCTTGATTAACACCAACAGAAGAATCTAGTGTATTGATGGCAATAAGGAAGAAGAAACTACACAGGAATAGAGCAACGTCAGCCCGACGGGCATTTCTGAGTGCCATGATTGTCAGCGTTGGAGCATTACATCATGTGCTCACATTGTCTCCAAACATGAACTCTTCTGAAGATTCTGAGCAAGGGGGAATGAATGTGATAAATGTGAATATTGTTGTCCAATAGGAAAGCTAAGGCTGACATCTCTTGGGTAAAACTGTTAAAGAGGAAACACTGTTCATTTTACACAGCATAGAAGTTCCTTATTTCACTAATCATGACATGTTTTGCAACAGTGACTACAGAAAAAAGAAAAAGAATAGAGATCCTCTGTGGCACAAATGAGAAAGGCGCACAAAGACAGGCTGTATCCTGCAGAGTAATGAGCCATTAAATCTTGCTAAACTTGCATACAGAAAATGCTGCATCACCTAAAACTCATCTGCATTTACCATGAGGAACACAACGACTGTGTCTTGGCATCACACAGGCCTAAAACAACGAATAGTGAGCTTTAAGATGTGGCAGAAATAAGGAAGAAGACATGTAAACAAACACAGAAAGTAACAGTACCACCTTCATGATAAACATGACAAACTTTAGACACCATTACAGATTTGCACCACCTTATCAACAGTCATATATACCCATGGAACAGGGAAACAATCACTACAATTTAAGACATCAAGAACCACAGAGTTTGACTCTTCACTTGATTCTGGCGGACCAGGAAGTTAGTGTGTTAAAAGACTTGTTTTGTAACTCAAGAGGAACTGGCAAAACGAGATGTAAGGCTCACGGCTGAAGTTACACAAAAACACAGCAAACATTCACGTTTTTTATAACATGACAATAAAAACCAGCTATGAATATTTCCTGTGAAATATTTTACAACCGATGAAGAGATGAAAACAAACCACTGTAGTAGAAACCAAAAATGGTGCGTACTGAGAAGAAAAAAAATATATAAATAATACAACGGGTATTATTGTCCCCTCATTAAAGTTAAAATTCTGCAAAATGGATTGTCATGAATTATCTTAAGCTTAAACATTCTTAGTATATAGATTTCCATAGTTATCCCATTTCAGACTATTTACTGCTTTGAACCGTATACTAGTATTCAGTCTACTTCTGAAAACTTTAGTGTAACTGAGTCTTTCGCTCAGCATCTATAGATACATAGTGTTTTCACATTCATACCATTTCGCTGTTCAGCGGTTATTTTGGCATGAGCACCTACGATGAGAAGGGTCAGCTGAGGACAAGGACGACTCTAGTCTGAAGGAACAGAGCCTTTAGGTCAGCAGAAAGTGCATAAGCATCAGTTCAAACCTCTCCCAAGTAGTGTCAAAATCCAGCGAGCGGTCATACTGTGAATGAACTGAAGATATGACACTTGGTATAGTCATCATAGTTATAATGGAAGTGTCTTTTCCTCTAATATGAGAGTTTGTGAACAGTAGGGTGCAGCTGCACTGGTCTCCAATAGATGACAAAATACCAAGTCGATGGTGTAACACAGTGTCCTACAGGTCCAGGTCCTTTACCAACAGTAAGCCAGGTTGGAAATCAACGCCAAACCTGACTGACGTCATGAGGATCCATCGACCTCGGTTACTCCTCATCTCCTGCCATGAGGAAGCCCAGAATGAAGTCGATGGCTTTCTGTCGGTCGTGTGGTGTCTGCTTGCCCACCAGGTTGGGTGGCGGTCGGATAAGGAGGCTGGCAAAGAGTGTTGCTAAAATACAAGAACAGGAAGAAAACGTAAAGAAACTGATGGAATAACATACATCTTACTTACTCTTTTATCAAGTAAATTCAAATAAAGCAATTTGATTTGTTCTGTAAAATCTGCAGTGTCAGGTGATTTGTCAGGATATTTAACAGGCTAGCTTCCATAAAGATGATTGTAAAATCCCTGATTGACAGAAAATGTATAGTAAGCAAAACGGTTAATAATTATAATGCAGTATTGTATGCAAAGGTTTATATGTCACAATAATAGTGTAAACATTGTGTGGTGTTATGCTGTTATCTCATGATATTGCTGAATCTTGTTGTAAGCATGGATGTCATTTTTATAGAAGTATTGTAAAAGAGCATTGTCTGTTGTTGTCACTGTAGGTTATGAGAGCCCCTCATACAAACAAACCATTTTACACAATGAAGGGCTTACAGTGGGTACGGAAAGTATTCAGACCCCTTTCAAATTTTCACTCTTTGTTTCATTGCAGCCATTTGCTAAAATCAAAAAAGTTCATTTTATTTCTCATTAATGTACACTCAGCACCCCATCTTGACAGAAAAAAACAGAAATGTAGAAATTTTTGCAAATTTATTAAAAAAGAAAAACTGAAATATCACATGGTCATAAGTATTCAGACCCTTTGCTGTGACACTCATATTTAACTCACATGCTGTCCATTTCTTCTGATCCTCCTTGAGATGGTTCTGCTCCTTCATTGGAGTCTAGCTGTGTTTAATTAAACTGATTGGACTTCATTAGGAAAGGCACACACCTGTCTATATAAGACCTTACAGCTCACAGTGCATGTCAGAGCAAATGAGAATCATGAGGTCGAAGGAACTGCCCAAGGAGCTCAGAGACAGAATTGTGGCAAGGCACAGATCTGGCCAAGGTTACAAAAGAATTTCTGCAGCACTCAAGGTTCCTAAGAGCACAGTGGCCTCCATAATCCTCAAATGGAAGAAGTTTGGGACGACCAGAACTCTTCCTAGACCTGGCCGTCCAGCCAAACTGAGCAATCGTGGGAGAAGAGCCTTGGTGAGAGAGGTAAAGAAGAACCCAAAGATCACTGTGGCTGAGCTCCAGAGATGCAGTAGGGAGATGGGAGAAAGTTCCACAAAGTCAACTATCACTGCAGCCCTGCACCAGTCGGGGCTTTATGGCAGAGTGGCCCGACGGAAGCCTCTCCTCAGTGCAAGACATATGAAAGCCCGCATAGAGTTTGCCAAAAAACACATGAAGGACTCCAAGACTATGAGAAATAAGATTCTCTGGTCTGATGAGACCCAGATTGAACTTTTTGGCATTAATTCTAAGCGGTATGTGTGGAGAAAACCAGGCACTGCTCATCACCTGCCCAATACAATCCCAACAGTGAAACATGGTGGTGGCAGCATCAGGCTATGGGGATGTTTTTCAGCTGCAGGGACAGGACGACTGGTTGCAATTGAAGGAAAGATGAATGCGGCCAAGTACAGAGATATTCTGGAAGAAAACCTCTTCCAGAGTGCTCAGGACCTCAGACTGGGCCGAAGGTTCACCTTCCAACAAGACAATAACCCTAAGCACACAGCTAAAATAACAAAGGAGTGGCTTCGGAACAACTCTGTGACCATTCTTGACTGGCCCAGCCAGAGCCCTGACCTAAACCCAATTGAGCATCTCTGGAGAGATCTGAAAATGGCTGTCCAACGTTCACCATCCAACCTGACAGAACTGGAGAGGATCTGCAAGGAAGAACGGCAGAGGATCCCCAAATCCAGGTGTGAAAAACTTGTTGCATCATTCCCAAGAAGACTCATGGCTGTAGTAGCTCAAAAGGGTGCTTCTACTCAATACTGAGCAAAGGGTCTGAATACTTATGACCATGTGATATTTCAGTTTTTCTTTTTTAATAAATTTGCAAAAATTTCTACATTTCTGTTTTTTTCTGTCAAGATGGGGTGCTGAGTGTACATTAATGAGAAATAAAATGAACTTTTTTGATTTTAGCAAATGGCTGCAATGAAACAGAGTGAAAAATTTAAAGGGGTCTGAATACTTTCCGTACCCACTGTATATTCTCTTCAGACATTGTGCCAAATTGCTTAAACTAGCTGTTCAATTACTATAAAGCTAGAAGATATCCATTTCATACCTATGAGGCTGGCTGTTAGGTTGTTGTTGTGCGAGTGCTTGAGAAGCTCCTTCAGAAAGGCCATTAAGTACCGAAACACGTTGCGGTGAGCCCGGGGCAACTGGGAGATCAACTGTCATTAGTAGAAAAAGAAGATGTAGATAAAGATTAGTCAGACACATTACTGTACTGCAGTATATGACAGATCTGGGATAAAGTTGAGCTAAAACAACCTTTCCCCTTAAATAAACAGAAAACAACACCTAGTTGGTATACATCATACAGTAAATTGCATAGTGAACACATAACTCTGTTTGTTGAGCATAGTCACTGCACCTGTTTGCAGAGGCGGCTATCATGAGCGCAGTCTAGGCACCGTTGGTAGAGTTCATAACACACCACTGGCTCTGGCAAGGCCTCCAAGAAGATCAACAGAGCCTCAGCTACAGAGTGGTTACAACCAACTACATGAACAGTTAAGGAAGAACAAACAAATATAGTCCAATGTGGGCCTGTTGAGTGCAGCATTAATATGGATATTAACATAATAAACAGGAGTGATCCAGGTAGATTCTGCATGATCATTTTCAGACCTTGTATCTTCTCGTTATTAAACAAACATTAACGCAAGCAGGCGCACTGAATAGCTTCCTGACATCACAAGGTCACATGATTATTGCAATTTTTATCATGATAATGCTAATACATCCTCGTGACCAAGACACAACAGGATTAAGTGTCTTAATGCGGCTCAGTGATTACAGGACTGGGTCTTGGTAAGATTTGTGTCTGTGGAACTGGCTTCACAAACGAGGATACAGAGGGAGTCTGGGATGCTGGTGTCCAGACAGTCAATGATGCTCTGCAACTCCTCCTGTAGGCCTGGTGTCTGGAACAAGTCCTCCTGGGAAATTATTATAGACAAATATGGACCATTTAAAGAGTCCTATATCACTATAGTTTGTTAGTTATTGTGTCAAGCATATACAAGTGCCCAGCCCACATAAGAAACCAAAAAACTGTTGCAGTGGTGAGACATTTGTAAGTCATGAACAACAAATATACAACAAACAGACAACAAATAACATCAGTCGCATTACAAGGTTTCCATCCTAAAACACAACTCAGGTTTCTTATAATTATAATTATTCATACAGAAGAACTCCACAGATATTAAGGACATTTTATAAATAGATATTATCTGGGATTTTGGGTTATCATAATATCATGTTATAGCCTACAGTACACTGTATGTTTCTTCACTTGAATGAATTACATGAGCCAGTTATTAGACTATTCTCAGAAAGTGAGAAGCACTTTTTAGGTCATATACATCTCACAGATAATAACCGTTATCTTATCCTGTATATTAAAGTCATCTGACTTTTTTCATTTTCTCTCTCACCTGATCACAGGACTTGGTGAAGAGATGGTTGACAAGAATCCACACTTCCTTGGGGATCTTCAGGGGTTTGTCCTCAGTACTTGCACCATCCACCAACAGGAAGTTCACCTTTGACCTCTCCTGATGAGAGATAACACAGTCACTATGTTTTAAACTGACACAGTGTAGCAGAGATGTTAGATTATTTCCTGGAATAACAAAGCAATATTTTCTCATTTATTCATTACAGCAAACATTATTGGAATTCATGCCTACATAGAGACTACTAGCATGACTGCACATGACACATCTGATCAATTAGTGATTGAGTAGTAGCATCAGTGAGGTCAGGATTATCTCTGGGGTCTGGAAACTTGAACGAGAGCCATTTTAAAAAGGGCTAGATATCACGTTCTTTTTGTCTCTGCAAATGGATCCCCGAGACTCACGAGAGATATCCAAAAATAACCACAGCTTGTGAGGCTGCACATAAACGCAGGGGAAAGTGGAGTGGGCCTTTAATGGGGGATGATGCTAAAATGCAGCACTAATGTCATATGCTGTAAAATGTTTTAACACCTAAAGCTTCTACTGTGAATCTTCAGAGTATTTACAGTGTGGTGAATCTTCCAGAGGGGATTTAAGAACAAGAAAGCTTTAACATAAGATGTATAAATTGCTACATTGAAAAGGAACAGAGCCCAATTTATATTCTAAGTGGATATCTGTTTACTCATGCAGCTATTTAGTTTCACTGATCAGTAACAAGTTCTGAAATGGAAGAGGAGATATGTCGTTTGGCTTCATAGGAGTGTTAGAGCTTCGCTGAACAGACCTTAATACTTCTTCTCATTACCTTTAATCATGTGTATGGGGGATCTGTGCAGTGAGGGTGACCTGCTGTTAAATGAGATTTAGTGTGTTGGTGTGTGTCTACGTTTCACTGGGCTGGTGTACCCTGTCCTCAGTGGGCCAGAGGAGATTTAATGGGTGACTGATCCACACACACAGCTTATTACTAAGCTGGCACAGTCTGGTCTGTGATTGCCTGAGGGTTACCAATTGTTGCCCTTGTCAGCTTTCTGACATGTAGAGCGAGCGGGCACTGATTCAATTTTCTGATTAGCTAGTGAAGCCACTTTTTAATCAAACTAAGGTGTAATCAGCAGGTAAGGAAGTATGCTTTGTTACTTATTTTCTAAGAGTTTCAATACTATTTCTGTGTCTGTCCATTAAGTATAGAGCTAAAGGGAGCAGGCAGTTATCTTAGTTTAGCATGAAGACTGAAATCAGGGGGAAACAGCTAGTCTGACTCTCTCCAAAGTTCAGAAATAAACTCACCAGGGTGCCCTGTAGCTCACCTGGTAGAGCTGGGACCATACGTACCAAGGCTGGGTCCTTGATGCAGCGGCCACAGGCTTGAATTCAACCTGTGGCCTTTTGCTGCGTGTCACCCAACCTCTCTTTCCTCTCTTTCCTGTCACTCTTAAGCTAATAAATAAACTTACAAATACCTCTACAATGTTAATAATTGTTGTTTGCAGCATTTCAGCATCTGATAAGCCTTCAAACTCAAGGACTTATTACTTCAACTAGACTTCCTGACACAGGCCCCCCACTAATGCAGTCCCTGTTTTAACACAAGGCTCTTTTTGGGCAAGGATAGCAGTTTCCTTCTGCAAAGCTAGGCTCCCAGCTCTAGCTCCATGATTAACATACAGACATGAAATTGGTATCAAACCTCTCATCAAATATGAATGATTCTAATACTCGAACCAGTTTCCTTTTACGACATGAACAATTTGAGGAAGGTCAATAAAGTGTCAGAAAGCAGATAATTGATCACACAGACTAAGGTCATATTGACCTTGATTTTTCTGATAGCCGATCAGTATCACTGTTAATATTTTACCTTTTCCATGTAGCTGTCCTCTCCCTGAGCAGGAAGGCAGCCCACAACCACAGTGAAGAATTGGAAAGGAAGGATCAAGGCAAGGAGAGGCGATGAAGAGAAACAAAAGAAGTAGATAGAAGTGGTATGCATAAACACAGAATCAGAAAAGTTGATGGATTATGGATTGTTCTTGCATAAATGATTAAATCATTGATCAAGTTAACTAAATGAGTAGGAAAATAGAATAATAGAAAAAGTACTGAATGATAGTAGCACTATATTCCAAAGCCAAATCAGATAAAGTCAAAAACAGCTTTATGGAAACAGACAGAGGTGAATGTGTGAAGACCAGAGGAGTCTATTTATAAAAAGCACTAAGCTGGGCCTAACCTGAGTCAGTTTTCCCTGTTCTTTAGGAGCTCCCTCCCTATGTTTTTGCCACTTCCTCGTTCCCTTGGCCCCTCTTGGCCATAAATATACAGATTGAGACATTTTATGCTCTCCAAATTTAGGCTCTGTGTGTGACTGAGATCCCTTGAGGGGGTGAACAAGCCCTCACACGTTCCCACTCAGGTTTCAGGTAGTGAACAGCTACAGAGTGAGGAACAGCCATCGGATTACAATCTGAGCTACACTGCTCTGTGAATCTGAAGAAAATATGTCTCTGTCCACTATTTCTGTCAAACCTCACCAGGTCAATGAGTTTGGTGATGGGGATCTCTCTGATGGGTTTCTTCATGCGGCACAGTGTCTCCAGTGAGGTGCCAAAGCAGCTGGGCAGGTAGTTGCCAGAGATGGTAATGAAGTAGTCCTTGCCACGGTCCAGATGGAGAACCAGAATGTCTTCTATGGTGTCTTCTCCAGAGTTCAGCAGAGTGACGGAGTCTTTACTGACATACACGTCCAGATAGATCTCCAGGGTCTCATCTGCTCAGGAAGATAAGGAAGAGGTTAAACCCTAACCCAGCTTTCTGAGGAAGTCTGATGAGAACAATAGCAGATTTTATTGTAAAATAAAGGAACATTTGTGCAAGGAAATATCTCACTCACGTTATCTGTCTATTTATTGTTGTTTTTGAGCACTGATTATCCACTTTTTCATACAGGCTGCCTTGTTAAACATTACACAGGAGTCCAAAAGTGCAATAAGTTCAAATGCAATGATGAACAAAGGGTGAATGACAAGATCCTTCACTATATTCGAAATGACAGTAAAAAGCTGAAGATATAAAACTAAATTTATAATCTTGCTTTACATTTCATCAGCCACAATCAAGATACTACAGGATCACAGATCTAAAGTTCGAGGAATTTATTAAGATAAAAGGACTTACTCGGCTCTAAGAATCCATTGCTTGGGTCAGCACGGAGCCAAGGTTTACAATACTGTGCATCATTGAGTTTGGCGATGAAGGCAAAGTGACAGGGGACTTGCCCGTCATTTGTTATCTGGAAGGACTCCTTTTGAAGCTGTCGAAATTTCACATTCTCAAATGTAAACTGCAGGACAGGGAAAGAGAGGAAATATTAATCATAGATTGCCAGTAGATTGCCTTTAACCTACACATTTTAAGAGACATTACAACAGGCTACTCTGTTTTAAAGGTTATTACTGATTTGTGCCTGAGATTTTATCACTGAGGCAGAAACATAAGACAGACCCTTAGTATGATGAGTGCATGTGTATGTGAGGAATTTATTTTTACCTCTCTTCTGCTCAGAGATACAGATGGAAGGAACTCATTCTCCAATCTGTCCATCGCCCGAACAATTTCCTCAAACACCTTTTTGTGGCGGCTCTCATTTACAACCTTAACCTGTTACACAAACACAAGGGTCCAATTTGTCAGTAAAAAAGTATTTATTACATCAAAGTCATACATATTGTCAAAATTAATAGCAGCACTTTGCATGTTACAACCAAAACCAGAGTTTAGGTTTTTTATTTGACAACATAGCTTCTTACCCCAATACTGAAGAGGGAGCTGACAGGCTTGTGGTCACTAGTTTGCAACTCCATGTGACTTTGATATCTGAGCTGCTTGACATTGTTGCCCCTCCAAAGGATCCTGTCACACCAAGCCGGGTTTCGGCACTTCCCACTGCAGGAAACAGTCACATTTTCAGTTTTTAGGGCCAGACATCAGGGGCACATACACATACAGTACTGCTGACTCTGTACTAGTGTGAAGACAAGGCAGGAAAAAGCCTCCTGACTGGCAAAATTTAATCAGGATTCCAAAGAAGAAAAACTAAAACTGAAGACAAGTTGGCAATAGCAATAAAATGGCAGTGAGTTTGTGTATTCAACCAAGATACTACACAGGGATGTTTTACCTCGAGTCCCATCGATCCGTTTTGGGGTCGTACTTGTATGTGGGAATGAAGTTGATCTCTCCCTCCATAAAGTCTGTGAAGGCTCTCTTGGTCTGCCTCTGAATGTTCAGCTACACATTGAAAAGGGAAATGAAAAACATTTTAACGAGTCACAACATAAACCTTTATTATATATTATTACTAGCACACAGAGTTAAAGAGGAAATTCGGCTGGTGGTTGTGAGTGCACAACAGTTTAAAGAAAACCCTGAGCCAGGTATCAGTCTCTTACCTGATCAACTTCCTGTAGCTTTCTTAGCTCGCCCATAGCAATGTGCTGTTTGATCTCAGCAGAATCAGAGATGAACAGACGATAATTTAAATCCCCGAGCCAGATTACGACACTGAAATACAAAAAGAGACAGAGTTATCTTAAAATAATATTATTATTCTTGTCTTTATATCTTTTTTCTGCTATTTATGCTTCTAGACTGCAGTACTATTTTTTTCATACTATGTTTATTGTTATGCCCCAATATAACAAGGCAAATTCCTTGTATGTTCAAACCTACTTGGCAATAAACCCGTTTCTGATTCTGATATCAGAATGAGAATCAGAAATACTTTAATAATCCCCGTGGGGAAATTACTTTCCTTACAAACACTAAAATAATTGTAGTCTGTAGCTCATGTTTGTAAAGCTACGACACTGACAGTGATTAATTTTAAGTTATAAGAGCTTTTGTTCACTGAATTAATTTAGTATTAGAGAATGTGGGAAATGTGGGAAAAATGTTTACATGCAAAATAAGCAAAACCTCAAGCTGATGATACAAACATAACCCATTAATGTAAAAACTAAACTTTGTACATTACTCAAGGGCCATGTTCTGACGCCGGACATGAATGACTGAGGAACTCACTCATGCTTTACAATACTGAGAGGGGGTTGGTCCAGTACGTCGAAGGTCATGCGGGCACATATGTCTTTATAGTCCTGGTTGCGGCGCTCAAAGTCTTCCACGTGTGCTGCTAGATGGGAGTTAACGATGCAGAAGCTAGTGTTGTGGAAAACAAATCTCACTCCTACGCCTCCTTTGTTCCCCTGCAAAAAAGTTTGACAGTTAAGCAGACCTTTTATTTTAATTAAGGCAAATACATGCAGGAATAAGGTTATTTAGTTGTCTTTTAGTTGTTTAATATTAAATAAATCAGACATAAGCTAAATGTAATATATTGTAAATAATGTAATCAGAATACACTGAGCAATAGTCTATTACTACGTGTGTTTAGAGGCATCTGAGTTTAGTGTAAACAAACCATTTTTCCCAAGACTCCCGTGCCCACATGCTGTGCATCCACTTCTCTTATGTGATTCTTGAGGGACTTTTTGACATAGACCACAAGCATCATCCCAACTAGTCGTATGATCTGAACCTGTAGGCATAAAGTTAGTTAGTTTAGTACCTTTACCCAATGCTTCAACATGACTGGACCCAATAGTCTGAGACAGTATTCACTTATGGAAAAGGGCTGCATTTACACACAGATAGCAGCAGGCTAGGATACAAGGTGCTGGTTTGACCATCTGGAGAAATTTGGGGTTTGTGTCTTGCCAAAGGACATTTTGATATGTGGACAGAAGGAACTGGGAATTTAACCCCCAACCCCGAAATTAGTGGATGGTGGATCTGAGGTATAGTCTTTCTGTACTCACCCTCTTATACTTGGCTTTTGGGTGCAAGCCCCTCTCCACAGCTTCTATCCACGTATGCTCCTTGGCTGAATCCATGTAGAAGAAAGCTTCTTTGCTGAGGTCCAATTCTTGAAAACTAGAGTCATAAAGTCACCATACTGGATGTTATTGACGCAAGAGCAGCAGACAACACATATGACTTCATGTTCAGATAATTAATGTATAATAAATTCTTACTGACCCAATAGCATAAAGATCAGGAGGTTCTGAGTCACTGCAGAGCCACGGCTCAAGGCCGCTGTCTGGAGACTGGCCGTTCACATTCCACGTACCTGTGAAGAACCTAAAGACACAAAAAGATGCACAGTGTAGGGTTAATGTGTGCAGGAGCAAGTTTCCAAATTTGTGTATTTCAATATCAACAAAACAAAAACTAACAATATACAAAATAAAGAGGCTCCTCTCACCTGAAGGTCACAATGTCCACATACTCCTTCTCCTTCTTACCCAGGCGGTGTTTGATGAGGTATTCTCTTTGTCCTGCCTGACTGGAGAACAAAGACTGTCTCATGCTGTTGGTGGTGGGGCTGTCGCACCAAGATGGTTGCCTTTCCACGCGGTCAAAGCCTGACCGGAAACTTCTGGAATTGGAAAAGTAGGAATTCTTTAATAACAGCAATATTTTATTTAACTTTGAGATACTGTGCTTTCAACAATGAAATACCAGTTTCCAGTGATTCCAGTAAACCTCGCATGGTGTCATGAAAGGTCAACTTACTCTGTTTTGGTGCTACTGATGAAGTTTTCTTTGGCCTGTAGGGAGACAGCTTTGTCTTTAGGGACTGGTGGAGGAGGCAGAGGATTAGATGGAGTGTAGGAGGCTTTGCGAGGAGGTAGAGGAGGAACAGGAGGAGGATCCCTAGAGGCCACAATGCGATTCTGATGGTTCTTCTTTTCCTCCACTTTCAGAGAGTTGTTGAAGTTGTCCTCAAAGCCAAAGTCTGAGGCTAGTGATTGAACTGGATCTTCAAAAAGAGTATGTTCAAAAGCAGAGGATTCAATCTTAAAGCAACAGAAACTAATCTGGAAGACAAAGACTAAGATGATAACAGACATATGTTTGGTTTTAAAGTAGCTTCCATTTATTTTTTCTTAAGTGCTGGAATATTCTAAATGTAAAGACAATATATCTGTACATTACCTGTTCTAGTCTGATTTGTTGACAGGCTATTGTTGCGGTCGGGAGGCAGTGCACTGGTAGATTTGGGGGGGTTGACTCCAGAGCCTGCTTTGTTGGCTCTTTGTGGTGGGATGGGAACTGGACCTCTCAGGGCTGCTGGTGCAAGGGGCTCCATCGCTTTGGGTTTCGTGAGTTTGGATTGAACTAGGAAAATTTGAAACTATTGTCAGAAGGAAGCACATCATGGTCCAGACTCAACACAACCTTACTCCAGCAGAAGGAGCAGAGCTTATCTTAAGCCGTGCCAAAAATAAACAATAATGGTGCTACAGCTTGCTCAAGATAGAATTATAGGCAATTATATTGTAGTGCTGTGAGAATTATTATACCCTATATAGTGGACTCAAAGTATCCCACAGTGCATTGTGAAAAGTAATGTACAACCGATGGTCACTAACCATGCATTATATACCATCATGGTTGTCGCAAAAATGGCAGAGAGCAAGAGAAAAGAATTAAAATTTGTCATACAAATGTGAGTAATTTTCTGTTTCACTCTCGATTATATAATGAAATCACGGCGAGATAACCAGCTTGCTAAGATTAGCTAGGCCTCTTTTGTACAGTAAATTGCCATTAACAGTCCCACAAAGTTAAAACTAGACAGGCTACAATTTTTAAGTATGGAAATAACATTCGAGTGTAAGATAAGCACTAGAGAAATATTGATGGTTCATTTATTTTAATCTTTTCAGGGATTGACGACGATGTGGAGAGAGTGGGACCACCTCCTCTCTGCAACATTACTTTGGCCATCAAAGTATAAGGCCAGGACAGGAACTCCTCGATTCACTGCACAATACTGCGATCTGATGGTTGTTCATGGTTTGAATAAAAGATATTAAAACTGATAAAAGAGGGTCATGAAATTTGTGACTAAAAGCTATGTGACTAATACAATCACAAGAGTTTACTTTGTCTGTATGTCATCTGAAAACAAAATTGTGCCATGTTTAAGTTTCCCCAGGAGGAGGTGTAGTCTTAACAGAACACAGAATTCAGTAATGATGTACAGTATATATCTATTGTAAATATAAATGTAAAGGCCTTGCATTCTCCTTATCTTTTCACATTTAATTTGACAACGTCATGCAGCAGGTCTTAGTTTTCTCTGTCGAGGAATTCCATTTCCTCTAATCAAAAATATCTGAATGCTTGTTGAGATGAGAGTTTTAAGTGTTTTAGATGGACTATAGTTTGTCTTTTGCCTTATTATGTCAGGAATGAGACAAATTCATGAGTTATGGTGCAACAATAATGTTAAATATGATGAACACAAATGGCCACAAAATATTTTGTATTTACTAAAATGTGAAAATACTCACATATACTAATACTGCATAATATCACGCATTTATCACAAAACTGCATGTTGTTGGTATTTATTATGGATAGTCCATCTACAGGATACTGTGGAATCAACATTTGTTTTTTAAATTTTTGGGGCTTTTTCCCTTTAATGGACAGACGAGCCAAAAATAGACAGGTAAGGGAGAGAGAGAGGAGATGACACACCACAGGCTGGACTCGAACCCATGGCTGCTACAGCAAGGACTCTCCACCAGGCGAGCCATCAGGACGCCCCATATCTGGCCCCTTTTTTAACTGTGCAACAGCAATGACGTAATTTGCTGCACCGACAAAATTACTAGTGTCCAAAAGTGTTTTTTCATTTTGCCAATGAGTCCATTTTATAGACATCTACACAGAACTTCATAGACAGTGAGTATGGGGAAGTCAATGAGTGGATGATTTGACTTTACTTAAGTCAGTTCACATCCTGTTTCAACTGACCTCTCTGAATGTAAACATGAAGACGGATAAAAATGAGCCAACACCCAGAAGAGCAATACTGTCATAATAGGAAGTAGAAGATACCAGCTGAGGGTTTTATTCTTTGTCAAATTGTCAACACAACAATCATAAGGAGTCAGTGGTGCATATGTTTATTGAGACTGGGATGTCTACATGACTGAAGATAACTCCAACTAACTTTGTAGTTATCATCTAAACATGATTTATTTTCTTTTACCAATTTCTGTCATCATATCCGTGTGTGTGATGCAAGATCACGTTGCCTTTTTGCTAATGAAATCTTTAATACCATCCAAAAGATGCAGAACAGCTATAAACATTTCATCACCATCCTGTACTTTGAGGTGGTGCTAATTTTTAAAAGGTTTATTAAACTGCACCTGTCTGAGCAACATCAAATGTAACCAGCGTCTGCTTTTGTGAACAGTGAACAGGCTGGCTATAAGTAGCCTGCACAGCTCCAAGTTAAGTAAATCCATTTTGCATTTTCATTCTTAAGGGAGGGGCACAGATAAAGAAAGGTCCTACAGTAGTTTAAAAGTCTCCATTTTACAGTCACGTGTCTGGATTAGGTTACTGAAGACCCTTAAGAGTTGTTTTGTAACACAATATCCGTGCCCTATGTATCAGCTTTCCTTTCCTCTGCTAACTCTAAATGCTTCCAGGGAGAAATTTCCACTACTTCTCAGGAATTCTGTCATTGCACGCTGCTCCTTGCACTCAATGCCAGTGACATCTTGTATTTTCGGTGAATGAAAAACGTACAGTTTACTCATTCATTTGAAAATTACCACATATATGGCTTAAACATAACATAAACAAGAATGAAAGGATACTGAGGTAAGCTTCAGTCCTTTCTTGCTGCATTCACAGAGGTGGGCTGGCACCTTTAAACGTGGATATGATTTGAAAATTTGCAGCCAAATGAGTCATTCCACCGGTGTGTAGGTGGCAAGAACACACAGGAAATCAGCGAGCGGTGTAATCCACCCATGGTGAATAAATCTTAGATGAGTGATTAAATAATTAATCATCCCACTGCTTTAGACTACTGACAGACGGTGGAGCCTTACCTTGCTGCTGAGCACTCTTCACCTGGGTGAGGAAAGTCTGAGTCCGATCATCGTCCTGGAGTTCCAACAGCAACTCTGGGGCTTTTTCTCCTTTGATTCGTATCCTAAGGCAGGCTTGAGAAAGGGCACAGGAAAAACCACACACACACTTACACACATGTTGGACACCTTTAGACTAGCAAAACACATTAGAAATGCAGACTGTCCAGAAAACAAAGCAAAGTGATTTAATAGTGAGACAATTCAGCATTCTTTCAGAGAACCCTGGTAACTCATGACCCGCGTCTGCTGCTAAATAAAGGATGTAGACATTTGGCTGAAGGCATGCTCTAAAAATGTAGTATGGTTAGACAGGGACTGTGAGCCAGTAAATGCCATGTTCTAGCTCTCTTTTGTTCCCACAACGAATCATTCTTTCCGGCTTCTTGCTTGAAGGACCAAAACAACATATTTTCTACATAATCTCAGTTTGGCAGTTTGAAAACGAAGCCGAAAATGGAATTGCTGCCAATGGAAAAAAGTACTTACAATCTACTGAGAAGTTAATAAGAAGAGCGTCCTCAGCCTCTGAAATGAAAGAGAAAAGACAGATTAAACGGTTCCCATGTGGTTCAAAGGTCTGTTGTTGTAGTAAAGCAGAGGAGTTATAAATTACTTCAATAGGCTCTATTCATTGTGTGTTGATTTTCAAATTTTGCACTCTGGACTTTCACTTTTACACCACTGTCATGTGACCTTAAGTAAACAGGAACACTCCTATGCATAGTGAGTTAGAGAGAGTGAGGTGAGGGTCACCTTTATAAACATGCTGCTTCTAATGGCCAGGAATCACATCTTCAGAAGAATACAAATAAATTAAGAATAGTTTGCAGCAGTTGGCCACGTAAAATATCCTCAACATTTGATTAAAACTACCATACCCAAAACAGTTAGTACTGTGAATTTGAGGAGGACAAAAAAGGTCACATACCTCGCACAATTTCAAAATTACCATTGATGGGTATAGACAGCTGAGGCACTGGACGAGACACAACAGCATCAGGGGTGGCCAAAACACCCAATCTGTATGAGAACAGCACTCCCAGTTAGTCCCTCTTAACCTCAGCTTTTTGATGTTTTAATATCACTTAAGATTATTAATAAAGAAGAAAGAAATGAAGAAGAAATGTTTTCCTCATAACAGCCATTTTCTTGCAATTAAAACTGTGTTTCATGCACAGCATTCAGTATGAAAATATTAGAATAGCTGAACATTTGAGATGCAAAATGGGGTAAATGTACTATTAGATTATAATTATCAGGTGATTAAAATGCAAATTTAAATTTACAAAAATCTGAAATGCACATGCACACATGCAAAAGTCTCCATTAGTTTAATTTGCTAAGTTACTTTAGTTGAACAAAGACACAATGGCACAAAATTGATTAACAAATGAGTTTTGTTGACTAAAGTCTACTGGAGTTGCACTTTGGGTCATTAAATAGTCAATATAAGCAGCTTAAAATCTGTGATGTGGGTTAATGTAGGTGGGGTCATATTTCACTCTCTAACAATGGCTGACTAACAGCCAGGGTCAAAGCAGCACGCTGGCCAAAGCCCACGTTTCCCCTCCACTTCACACCAATTCTGATTACTGTTGAAGAGAGGAAAATGATTCAGACATCCTGGACTCAATGTGTCAGAAGGACTTGCAGTTCCCCTGAATCAGCAAGGGTGCCTCTGATGTCGTAAGATACATGACAATCAACAACGAGAACATCCCCTCCTCTAGGGTTAGGACAAAATAATATAAACACTTTACAATACAACAGCCTTGAATCAAACACAAATGTTGTGTTGGAGCTTGTGATGTTTTAATTGAGACTGTCAGACATGTTGCTTCAACTTGATGTTTATTTCTGAGATTATAGTTCATAACCTGTCATCTTTGTAAACCGGCTAATGTCACCTTTAAAAATAGCTTTAAAATAGTTGTTTTTATATCTTTATTATAGCTGCAAATAAGTATTGGTGCATCAGTGGCAAAATCTGCTAAAATCATAAGACTGACACAGATTAAGACTAATATAAAGTCTCAAAAATGAACATTAAGTTAAAAAAAACAACATTTAGACAGTTTCACATTAGTATTTACTGTAGGTTTGTTGCATTGTAATGTGCTATTGTGTTCATCCTGTGATAAAGAACAAATCCTCCCTATTCCAGAACATCCAACAATATCTGTACAGCACCAACTAAAACCCTGACAGCACCTGGTCTCCATAACTCTGCACCATGTTTCCCTGTCAGAGTGGAGTTTAGTTTGTTTTGGTTTTCACACAGTCAGCTGAGGATGGAGCTTGTCTGCCCATGTGAGTCTCATTACAGTCCAGGACTAAGTGGAGGAATTCTGGATAATGCGAAGTGAGCTGGCTGTTGGTAGGTGTAATTGCTTGCTCCCTCACACTACTGCACGCCACAACCTGCTACAAACACAAACAACGCTGATGGTTTAACACACCCACTGCTGTCTCCCTCAACATCCCCTTTCACAAAACAAATGCTGAAGCTGCCAAGACCTGGGTTACAATCCTGCTCCTGTAACACTGAACCAAATCACTACAGCCTCATGGGCAGCACTGTTCTGTGGCTGACTTGCCGAGTCACTGATCCATGCAGTGTTTAAATTATTTCAGCTGGGCTGCTTGATACCTGCCACTGAGAATTACTAAAAGACTATAACATGCAACATTTCTTTCAGGTCATGAGGAGGAAAAACCTTGCCTTTTCATCTGAAGATGCTAAATGCTGCAGTTTTCCTATTTTTCTGAGAGCAAGCCCGACCTGTTTGATTTAGCCACACAAACTGCCTGCAATAATATTGTGATTAAAATGCTGAAGCAATGTCATTCACTATATAAAACTGACGTTCATTAGATAAGACAACCAACCCCTTAATCCCAATAATCAGACTGTAGGATCTAAATCATCTTGTTTATAACTCGGTGTGGCGTTATCATGGTACACACCTTTTTGATACAACAGATTGTATTTCGAAACACCCTGATATATGCATGTCAATCAAAGGCAGAAGAAAATATAAAATAGTTCCCAATAAAGGCCAAACACTTCAGATATACCACAGCAAGTAAATCCCTCCGAACACAGAAACAACTGTCAAAACCCTGATTTGATCAGTATTACGCAATAGCTAAAGACAGGGGATGCTGCAGATGACCATATAAAGAGCTGCTTCATACCCATATCACTGACTCTATACCTACTGCCTGACAAACAATGCGTACATTTTCAGTCTGATACTTACATAAACTCTCCACTGCGCTCAATTAGTGACAGTAGTCTGGGCTCCTTCTGGCCAGCCCTCAGCTCCTGACCTCTTACAGTGTGAGCATCACAATCAAGGAATTATTTGGACTGAGGATGAGAAAGATGCTTGGACATCACAGGCACTGAGTTGTTATTTAAATGAACGCCAGACAGGGTCACTTTCATTTTAGGCTTGTAGGTTAAGTTAGTATACGTATGGATTAGACATTAAAGTGCTCATAGGTTATAACCTCTGTTAGAAGAAGCCATGCTTGTTGAATATTAGGAGGCTAAATTAAATGTGACTTGAATGACATGTCATAAAGGGATTAAATAAAGTTATTAGTTAACTAGCAGTTGATAGTGTAAGGTGATTAGTGGCAGTCAAAAACAAAACAAAATGAAGCTATTCAAAAACAAGTGGGTTTAATTAACTAGCATTAGTTAAATGAGAGATGTTACATTGGTGTTTGGTTAGTAGTAAAATTAACTGCACCAATAAAAAGAACCAGGTAAATAAACTGAGCTACAGCTAACCTATGTTGTTATTAAACAGTTGGTTCGTGTTAGCCTGACGTGCTAACGTCAACTGACGTTACCTGAGTAAAGCTAACGTTAGCCAACGAGCTAAAACAAAAACGGGAAGAAAAAAAAAACAAACACACAGACAAAAAAAAGGTTGTAACTTAATTCAAAAAAGGATATTGCCAAGCACTCCTCGTCGCATATCCCCAAAGAGGACTCCATGCTTACCGACAGAGAATAAATATCAGTGTATCATTGGCTAGCGGCTGTGTGTCGGTGGAGTCCAGAGAAAGTTCAATCCCCAGTCGGCGGTGCGGCGGCGGCCTTCCGGGGTGACAGCTGCTCAACGGACTGCTGCTAACCGCCTGGTAGCCTGTTAGCCTGTTAGCCAGATGTTGATGTTGCTGGATTGAGGATACAAAATGTTCAACAGAGCCGAGTGTGCGCCATTGTGTCCACACACACACAAAAAGACAACAATCCTTCAAATATCCGGTTTCTCTTCTGTTCAGACTACATGTCAGGTAGTTTGTGTCAGATGTAGCTCGTAGTTCGGCTCCAGTAGAGAGTTTGCGGTGTGGACCCACCTTCCTCGGTCTCTATCCCTGCTTACTTATTCGTAGACTCGGCTTCATCTTCCTCACTTTTACCGGCGGCTGGCGGCAGGTTGGGGCTCATAACGCCACCTTCTGCCGCGGAGGGTGGACCGGAGACTGACTGTCGGTAAATAACAACAACAACAACAACAACAACAACAACAACTTCATGTGGTGAGTTAACGTTAAATTGATTAACTTTTGGGATTAATTTGCTGTATTTAAAACAGGTGGGGGAGAGTGACTGTGTAACTACATTTCTTACCTATATCCAGTTTATGTTGCTTTGCTCTTCTGCTCCAGTACATTTCAGAAGTATGTATAGTTTGTTTTACTCCACTGCATTTATTTAACTGCTGTTTACTTTAACACATATGATCAGCTGATTACACATGATGCCTTGTTATAGTTTAAAGTAGTTATAGTTTCCACACACCCTCATCTATTGTCTTGTTGCACACAATAATCTGTGCGTAATTTTCTTTAATCTTGTTTGCATAACATAAATAAAATATATTTTGTGAAGATTTAACCCTTTATAGAGTATTAAATTATGTTTACGTTTATATTTACATTATATATGTTGTTATATATTTGTCCTATACTATAATATACTTATACCACACTATATTTTATTTTATATTTTGTGTATTATATATTATTTTACACTATATTATCATCTACTATGTTAATGTGTTATACTGTTTTATTATATTATAACTATATAATGTTTTATAGTAGGTTATATGAAGTAGTATTATATATATATAAACATTAAATATCATTACTTGATCATCTTGTATTGGTCTGGTGTAATTATTTTCTGTCCCTGTTTTTTGTCCTCTGGGGATCACTTCAGAGTTATTTTATCTAATCTTATCTTATCTTATCTTATTTGGCCTATAGTGAGTACTTTTTACTTGTAACAGAGTATATTTACAGTGGTAGTAAGAAAAGGATCTGAGTGCTTCTTCCACTACTGTTTAAAACTACCATGAATGTGTGTTGTCTCAATGTAACACCCCTACGTGTTAATAATCTTTAAAACACACGTAGCCTACTCTTAAAGCTTGTGTCAGGTTCATTGTGCATTCGTTTTTTTACTTTTCAAGTGCTAGTTGTGAAACATTAAACAGAAGAAACACTGTCACCAGACCACAATTAACACAATCCTTGTTTTATTTTTATTATACGGGTTCAACATTTTTACATGGCATCCTTTAACCGAAACAATGTAGGCAGAAAATAAGCTCCTCTGTTATTTTTTAAAATACTGTTGCATTTAACAAAACGTCTGATGTTAATAATTACTGTAACTAACCTAGTTCATTAAGATTTCATGTATTTCAGAGTTACTTGGCCATGAATGACAACACATGGATAAAGAGGTAGTTAAATTGCTTTAAAAGTAGATTAATTTGTGTAATTTCAGTCCACAGTTTAAAATCCATAGCAGAAGATGCTTTAATAGTAGGTTCACTCATACATGCGACTTCACTCAGTTGTTGTAGGTTTTAATCTTATGGATGGCATAAGGGCTGGAGTCTCGATGAGGCCAAATGTCTCCGTTGGGCAGATCCCTCGTCTGTTCCACTTCACGATCGACCATCTCTACTGTCAGAGTTGAGGGACTTAAGATGTCTGTTGTGCGGTAGGATTGTGTGAGGCGACAGAAGGACGACGTGTCCGAGACCTCATCGTCAAAGAGGTCCTCCATGAGCTCCTTGCGCTGTCTGCGAGATGCTTTCAGCTCATCGTTCAGGTCAGAAACCAGACCTTTAACATCCCTCACTATTGTGGAGCGGAGACCAAACAGGCAGAGCAGGAAAACCAGACCAGCACAGATACCAGAGACAAAGTACAGAGCCACTCGCTCCGGGAGACCTGGAAGAAGTCAAACTAAATTCAAAATGTGTAATCTGTAATACTCAGCACATTTACAGTTGAACATCCTACTAAACATCTATAGCCACACTTTATTTCATTTTATTATTACTGTCAACCAATTTACCACAAATTCTTTGTATTTTGCATTACTGTAACAATTAAAACTGCAGTAAGTTTTTACATTTCCAAGTCAACAGAGGCTTTAAACTCAATCAAAATAGGTTATTGATCACTGGGTCCAGTGTGTAACATTTAGGAGGATCTATTGGCAGAACTGGAGCATATTATGGTGTGTGTGGATTATATTATATAGTGTATAATCACCTGAATATAGAAATTGTTGTTTGTTACCTTAGAATTACTTGTTTTTTATCTACAGATACTGCAGGTCGCCTTCCATGGAGTCTGCCATGTTTCTACAGTAGCTCAGAAGGGACAAACCAAACACTGTAGGGAGGGTGAAGCAACAGAGTTGCGATCTACAGCTAGATGCCACTAAATCCTACACGCTGGACCTTTAACTATAGCATATTTTGGAAAATGCTCAGCAGTAATGCAAAATATGATTGCACATTCTGTACTACTACATAGAAAATCTATATTTTAATATGCTCAGTTTGTGCAGAAACAGACAAACACAAATATGCTTTAACAGGCTTATAATTAGCTATGATGTACCTTTAATGTAATGTGACTCAGCACTGATGCTAAAACACCTGTATGGCCCTTTTTAAATATGATCTACAATGATAAGAAATGTACATGCAGCCCTAGCCTGAGGTCTACAGGCTTCAGTGCACATACCCAATATTTTTTCAATGATCTCCAGAGAGTTGGTTAAGAGCACGTTTTGAGGCCTGTAGGTGGGGCCAGTGTACCATCCACCTGCAGGTGAGAGGGGTCTGGGCTCAGACGCCAGTCAAAGTCTGCTGCATGCAACAAAACCTGTTTTTAGTCTTACTCTCACCATGTGTGTAGTCTGAGATCATGAAAGGATCTGTTGACCCACGACCCACATCTTCCAGAAGATACTTGGGCACTGAAGAGATAATTAAGAGTTTTTTACATGATGCATTAAACCATATCAGTCACAGGCAGCAACATCCGGTTCGTCACGTACCACAAGTGAAGGACACCCGCAGGTGTTTCCTGGTGCCAGGGAAGCAGGGGTCCCCAAAGGTTTGAGTATCAGCCAGTACTGAGCAGTTAGCTCTGCCGTGGCACCTGCGTGACACCTTCCTCAGAGCCGAGGGTGACAAACACTCTATAATGAATTAAGTTTAATAAAATTAATAAGTGTAATCAGTCTAATATTGCAAATTATGCTCAGGTCTCAAATGTCAGTTAGTAACATTATAATTGTGATTAAATAGTCTTACTGAGGATACAACAGAAAATGTCTACATATAATTAAACTATTGTTTTATTAATGATTATTAACAGATAATCAGGGCACACCAGTTAACCTCCTCTGTGTCTATACAACTGATATTTGTTCCACTATTCTTGCAACTAGATAACAAAGTGTCCTGTTTCAGACCCATGTCAGTATGTGATCCAGGTTCCTGAGGACAGTAAGGACTGCCGTGCAGCAGGTGTCCAAACGTTGCAGAGTAGATCGCAAGGACAGTCTCATTTTTACACACCAGCTTCAGACGCTCATTTTCACACACCAGCCTTGTGCGGTGGTGCTCTGAAACACAGACGATTACATAATGTAAACACACATAATTACAGAAAGGCGGATTTTGACGAACATCTAGTAAAGAAACTTTAAGGGACATTCTGTACTAATGTTTTTACATTTTTTAGCTCATCACTATGAATAACTATTGAAGTTACTGCTGAGAATCTTTCGAGCCACTGGTTTTTATTGGTGGAACGTAACAAAGTAGATGTACTTAAGTAAAATTTTTAGGTACTTGTACTTCACTTGAGGATTTCCATTTTACAGTGCTATACAACATTTTACTTTTTACTCCCCTACATTTATTTGGAAGCTTTAATTACTAGTTATTTTGCAGATTTTTATTATTAATGCAAAATATAACTACTAACAATTGCTAATATATTATTATAAGTTAAGCTACCCAGCAGTTAAGCTCCACTTTACCAGCTGCAACATTAAAGTGATAAACACATTAATGCGTCAATAATTATATTCCACCTTTCACATTTGAATAAGGCAGCTGTCCTCTGCTTGTATGCACTTTCATTTTCAATATATGCTACTAACAAATATATGGTGGGTTTAATGGAAGATCAATAAAGATTGTTAAACAAAAAAAATAAAATAATTATAGTCCAATATTGTGTGAAATGGGAAATTCTACATAATGAGTAGTTTGACTTTGGATACTTTTTCATTCTAATACTTTTGTACTTTTACTGGATGACTTGTAACTTTAGAGTATTTTTAAATGTAGTATTGCTTCTTTTACTCAGTTAAAATATCTGAATACTTCTTTCACAACTGCTGGTTTCATTTGTGTCTGTAAATCTAATGTAGAGACATTAAAATGGTTGAGATGGGTAATCTCAATGTGAGTGTGGCAGCCATAACCTGCAACAAGACTGACGTACTTTAAATTTAATCTAAGTTCTGTAAAACATAAAAGAAAACCAGAAAAAATATCAAAGTAAAGTTTGTTAAAATTATACACTTATATAGTATATAAGTGTGCTTGTGTTTGTTTAGTCAAATTTTTAGTTTGATTACTTTATTAATGTAGTTACATGTGTTACTACAATATGTCCATATTTACCTTTGAGGGGCATTTTGGAATAAAAAAGCAGTCTAAGTTGAATTTGTGTTAGTGCAATGAAAATGCAATTTAAAAAGATAAATAAATAGAGATGATGTTAACTGTGATTGATCGCATATCGCAATCAAGTGTCAAGTCAATACAAGTTGATTTTCATACTGAAATGATCAGAAACCAAATGGCTGCCTGAGGTCGAAAAAGATGCATTCAGTAATGGTTCTCAAAGAAAAAAACATCCCTTCCATAGTTTTTGAATGATAGAGTTGTTTTACTTAGCAGCATACCTGGTCTACACTTGTAGGAGACTAGAAGGTACTTGGTGGTGAGAGGGCAGGGGTCCTGCCCAAACACTGGACTGAAGACCGGGATGTGACAGGACCGTTGATCCTGACACTCTGACAACACTTTCTGTGAGGGAGAGAAAACTGTGTGTTGATAATCTGCTGTGTGAGTCATGACAGCGCTTTACAGTGCAGTAAATACCTCGATAGCAACTGGGGAAGTGCACTCTGTGTCCTCCTCCACGGTTGTGTTTGTGTTCGCAGAGGGGCACAGATGTTGATTAGGAACACGCCGTCCATAGAACGCTGATAGGACGGCCACAGACGTCCTGGATGGACACTCGATGATGAGCGTGTGTCCTTCACAAGCATGAGCTGTGTGGTTTTTCAGGATGGTGTGAAGATATACTAAAAGTGAACACAAGGTGATGCTAATTTCACTTTTATGTTATCTGCTGATTGTGGGAGAGTTAGTTAGCCTGTACAGGTGGAAGAAAAATGATTAGTGCAACTTGCAGTGAATAGTCAACAGTGTGGCATTAATTAAAACAAAAGCTGATATCTGGTCTCAGACACTGGTTTAATGTGTCATTTTTATCTCATTTAAATATATAAATAAGTATATAACTCCTGTTTGACTTTCAGGTTTTTAGATTTGATTTATTAGTAACAAGACAATTTTTTTCACTTGTTAAGAAATCAGAAATGACTGAATTATTATTACTAACTAATATATAATTTAAAAGCCCTTCATTGTCCATAATTGACAAGTCAATAGTGTGACTTATTACATTCTTTTTTTAGTCTTTGCAGCTCGGCCCTGGTTGTCGACAGGGTGGTGTCCCAGTCACTGGGTGTAGCTCTCCCAGACAATATTTGGACTATGACCACATATACAACCATACAAGACAACAGAAATGGACACTGGAAATGGAAGTCTCCCCTCCTGTGTGTGTGTGTGTGTGTGTGTGTGTGTGTGTGTGTGTGTGTGTGTGTGTGTGTGTGTGTGTGTGTGTGTGTGTGTGCGCGCACCACAGAGGCAGTTTGAAGCTTCAGGGAGCAAATGAGAGGCAGTACCAGGCACTCCCTCACAATGAACTATTATTAGGCCCCTCAGAGCCTGCAGCCGCACAAAAAATGGAAATCTCTGCAGAGGTCAGATAGAGACGCACATTGCAGCACTCACAATTGAGGTGTCCGGGAAAAAAAGCCACCTTTGGCTTTGTCTGAATCAATCATTGTTACCATAACATAATCCATCATAATCCATTGCCAGGAGTCAAAACAGCTCAACTGTACTTTATTTAATGCTTTGGGAGTATCTGTTCCTAACCTGTGAAGATCTAAGTTCAGCACCCTGATTCTGGAACTTCGACATGAGTTGCCACAGCTGTTTGGAAAGCAGGATGTGCAGAAAAAGTTAGAGGATGCCTAAAAAGCTACCTTTGCAAACCCATCACAGCTGAAAAATAACCGGTCAGCATTTCGATTTTCTCCTGAAAAAGCAAATTATTGATGCCAAAAACAATGAACTTACGAGAGAAATCAGGAGCTGAGTGTGCAGTGCGTATCCTCAGAACCAGAAGAAGAGGTAAGAAGAGGCCGTAGAACTCCATGGCACTGTCATTGTGCATATCCTGAACGACAGACCCCAGGGTTTTGTTGTAATGAGTTGTTGCGCTATTGACTGGTTGGGAGAGAGCGGTCAGTGGGTCAATGATGCCATTGTGTTTACAAGAAACAGCCATCCCCCCCTTTTAGCAATAAAAAAACAAAACAATCACAGTGAACTGCTTTGAACAGAGCTGACAGATAAGCTCCAGTGTTGCTTTGGCTGAGAGAGGCTAATAACCCCTGAACTCTAACTTCAACTTCCAACCCTCGTATTATCCAAAATGTTTAACTATACTAAAAATCTGCGTAGAAATGTCAAAAGATCAAAATATTTTGTTTATTTGTGTGCGTGTATATGTGTGTGTAATGACAAAAGCAAGACTCATTCTCTGGGGCTGGGTTGTCAACAACAAGGCTCCTGTTTATGGAGATAAGGTAGTTTTTTTTCCAGAAGGCCACTTCCAGCTGCTCTGCGTGACCAGAGGAGATATGTGTATCTCTCTCCATGAGACAGGGCTTTCCTATCTTTTTGTCTGTGGAAGAGGAAGTGGCAGGTCATTGGCAAGTTATGTGTTTCCACTGTGTTTCCAGGGTAACTCAGGAAATCTCTCTTCCCTGCGTAGCCAAAATCTGTTGGTTTCAGTTTACTATAAAGGCTGTGAGTTTAACCTTAATTTCCGTTTTATATATCCCTTCTTTCTCAACCCTGGCTGTTGTCATACCAACCAAACACTCACACAAAATACATGGGAAGTGATTCACTAGCGCTGAGGATGTTATCAGTGATCTTGTGAAGGTGAATCGAATTTAATGTCTGAATGGCACTCCAGTCATTTATCACACAAGCTCCAATAAACACTCCCTCCATAGCAGCAGAGTGGAAGTAATAATGGAGGCCGGTTATTTAAAAGGAAAAGCCCACGTTTCAGTTATGTGCGTGTGTAAGAGTGATCCTCCCACCTTATACTCCCATGAAATTCCATTTACCTCCCATGGGATGTGTCAATAAAGTGACTAATTATTCCTTAGAACTCCTCTGGCTATCTTTAAAGGAAGGGTCGTACCACCGCGGGGAAAGAGAGATTTTATTTCAGACATTTGAAAAATTCTCTGTAGACATTTAAAAGGAAAGAGGAGAATAAATTTGTGTCTCACAACTTTCTCTGCCTCTGTTACACTTCCTGTGATGGTTGAGTGTTATTCATCATATTTCCAGGATTTGTTAGTAATTTCAGTGTGATGGATTTGTTTTTACTGGGCACGGGGCCATGTAAAACAGAGTGCGTGGCTCAGAGCCATGTATCTCTTCTTTTGAAATTCCTTGTGATGCATTGCATAATTCGGCCCATGTTACTGGTCTTATTTCTTTAGAGAAGTCCACACCGCAGCGTGGGGATTTTGTCATAAAAATTCCCTTCCCCTATTTACTGTAAGTGATACCATATTACAAGAAACACCAATGCTGAACTGAGCCCCCAGTCTTCAGTCCCAGAGGACATAATAGAGTCTATGTTATGAGATAAGAGTTAACCTCATATTCTTTCATCCAAGACAGCTGTACTTATCACTACAGAATATACTGTATTCAGTGCAAAGTTATTATAGTTAACTAAAATAAATAAAAAAATAAAACTAGACGTGAAAAAGTATTTTAGTTTAGAAATTTCAAAGAAGGATATTGTGTACTTAACTTCTAAATCTTGCCCCTGACAAATACCCCCATATTATAATATAAAATAAGAAACTGAAAATACTAAAAACTAAAATAGAAAACTAAAATGAGCAACCTAAGTGAAACTAAACTGAACTGAAAGCAAAAATGTAAAATGAAATAAAATTAAAATGAATGAAAAATACAAAACTATACATAAAACTATATTAACCCTGATTGAGTGGAAATAATACCTTAAGTTAAAAATATGCCTTTAACTATAAAGCAAAAAGATTCTGTAATACTTTCACCACACCTCAACTCCTGCAAAACAAGCCAGAAATAAATTTCATCTCAACCTTTTTATGCCCAAAGCACTGAGGAGATTCCCTTCACCATGACTCATTACTCAAAATACCCCTGAAATATACTGTGTTTGTTTAAAAGAATGACATAATCTATACTGACTTCTTCCACGGGTACAATAGAGTAGAAAACGTTATAACATTAGCTAAATATACACTATACTCAGTGGTGGTAGGAATATTCAGTTATTTTATTGAAGTGAAAGTAGTACTAGAATGTGAAACAACAACAAGCAGAAGTCCTTCTGTTAATCTTTTAGTAGCTAAAAAACATTTACATATTATCAGTAAAATGTAAATAAGGATGAAAGGTTACGGAACATTAACCTTTAAGCAAGATCGTATGAATGTTGAAGCTACTTTTACCCATTTCAAAGTCAAAGTAGAAATTATTAATTATATTATTAATCTATTAATTGAATTTTCTCCATATACAGTACTCAGTATACAGATTTAAATGGCTTTAATGGTGTACACGTACCCAGAAAAAAAGACAGTAAACACAGTAGTATTAAGTAGCAAACCACAGTAAAGGTAAAGATTGTAGCTGTATGTGCTAAATGCTCCCTACGGAGGGAGAGGGTCCTCTTCTACAGAGGCTGCCATGTTGAACCGCCATGTTTCTACAGTAGCCCAGAAGGGACAAACCAAACACTGGCTCTAGATAGGTGCGTTTGTTTAATGGCGGTATTCAGTTGGTTGCTACAACTTCACCACTAGATAGCACTAAAGCAGGTCTAATTTTCACCAGGCTAATGGGAATGTAAATAATTTTGGTTATAAACCAACTGACTAGAGCCATGCTGCTGGCATGTGTAAAAATACATATGGCCATTTAAAAAATATTATAAAATGTTACCTTTACCAGTGCAGCAAAAAATATACTACAACAAACACTGCTTTTAAACTGTATGTCAGGTGTTTCTCACATTCCTGTACCCAAAGTAAACATTCTGTACATTATTCAATCAACCAGATGTGAGACTAATTAAATTAGCTGTCTCTACTGTTTCCCAGTGTCCCTCAGTATACAGTGGGTGCTTTGTAATAAGTGCAGCCTCCCTTTGAAAAGTCCTCCTAATCTATTATTCCTTCCATATCTAACTGCTGGAACTTAAATGGTCCAAATCAATTGTCTGAATTTGTGTGAGTCACATGGTTTATCAGTTCCTGTGTATTGCAAAATGCAGATGATTCTATTTTAAGCTCTCTCCCCATAGTTTGACTCTGCGTATATAAGAGTGTGTACTCCGCCCATCTCTCTGGATCCTCCCTCTGCCCTGACTTGTAAAGTATGTTAAGAGCGATAGCCTCCAAGGACCCCTCACACAAAACACAACCAGCCGTGAAGTGTTTCACTTTCTCCTGACATCCACGACCACAGAGACACTTGAAACCAGAGCAGCACTTATTCAAGAGCAGTATTTTCAGCGTTCTTCTCTTCAGCTCTGGGGATTTTTTGGGGTGCCGTGAACCACTGACTGAAAGACAAGCTTTGACTCAAGCAAGTATTTGGGATTTTGAAAAAGTGAATTAAACTTTTTTGGGGGACAACATGGCACTTCGGCAGAACTCTGACAAGGAGCCAAGCATCGAGTTGTTCATTAAGGTCAGTCATTTCTTTTTAATGTCACTAATAACTTGACTGTAGACTGCAATAACACCTGAATCCACTGTCAAAATAATGTGCTGTGTGTATAAGTCTACATGAAATTTGCCTGTTTTATGTCCTCTCTTTTAAGGGAAAAGCTATAGCCAAACAAATGAGTCACACAAGGATTTGCTGCTCACTTATCAGTATTGTTAAAGTATTGTTATCTACAGTATGTTGCTGTATGAGCAGCAATCAGAGGACAACTCTCATTTTGATGGGTGCCATCTACAGATACCGTGTGCTACAGATGCTGAAGTGTTTGTATCCCTGCTGAGGGTCACAGCACATTTTATCAGTGAACTCTGGCCACAGACAGACAGTCCACCTTATCTCCACTCACCCAGAAGGAGCACAGAGCATGCAGCGTGACAGGCCCCAGCCTAAACCTGACACACCCATTTTTACATACGCACACATTCAGATGTAGTCATCTATATCAAGGTTTTTGTCACATTGTTGATTAATGTTAAACTTTAAAATTACATCAGTCTCTTTTCATTCTCTTACTGTGATGCACTATACAAATGTGCTTTTGTTCATGACATCTGTGCAGAGACACAATGTCTTCTGATTCAAAACAAGGTCAAATTAAGCTAAAAAACAACAAAATATGCAGTCTAAAGTATATTATGTCTCTTCGTAAATGAAACATTCAACATTCAGTCATTTCAAGGAATAGTTTGAAATTTAGGGAAGTGTGCTTCTTCGCTGTGTGGCAGAGAGTGAAATGAGAACATTAATACCACTCTCATTTCTGTATGGTAATAATGGTATAGTTAGCTTAGCACAAAGACTGGAAACAAAGGGAAACAGCCTGGCTTTGACCAGAGGTTACAAAATCTCACAAATTATCATATAATATCTTGTTTTTTTTATCTGTACAAAAGTGTAAAAACAACAAGATGGGTTGTTATGTGCGGGACTATTTCCTGATAATGCATGGACAAGAATCCAAATCACTGCTCCCATCCAAGACACAGTCCAGCACATTAACCCCCATAAAACAGCTAACTGTTGTTTTATGCTTCAGTTTTTGTACAGAAACAAACAAGATCTAATGTCTTTTTACTGAGTTTTAGAGGTGCTGGTAGGCAGATTATGTTAACTTCGGGCGGAGCCAGGCTAGGTGTTTCCAGTCTTGATGGGTGCTCCATATTTAGCCCACATTATACACCTGAGAGTGATCCTCTTACCTTACTCCAGCAAGAAAGCAAATGAGCATATTTCTCAAAGTGTGAAACTATTCCTTTAACATCAACGTATTAGCTAAAAGCTGGAGCTAAGAAAAACACAGATTGGGCTTTAAACAGACCATGTTGTCATGTTGTGAGCTAGCAGAAGGAGGAGATGTTAGCAAATGTTAGTGTCTGTTTTCCGTTACAACACAATGCCTGGTTTTTCCCTTACATGGAGGAAATTGCCTTTAAATAACCCAGACACGCCTTTGCTTCCAAACTCACTTGTTTGTCCGCAGAAGGGAAGAGAAGAGATATTGTGACATTTGACATTTGTGGCTCCTGTGATCATAAAAATAAAATACTTTCTGTGTTTTTCAGGCTGGACATGATGGTGAAAATGTGGGGAACTGTCCTTTCTGTCAAAGGCTCTTCATGGTGTTGTGGCTGAAAGGAGTCAAGTTTACAGTGACCACTGTTGACATGAGGAAGTAAGCACCCCTCCTCTGCCAGAAGCATTTCCTGAGCATCTGGTCATAGGGACTTTCACACAGAAGTCTATTAACAAGCAAAATTAGAGTGAAAATGAGAAGGTTTTTTTTTTCACTAATCCAAACCGTTTCTCACTTATCAATGGTGCAAGGTGTGTTTCTCACTGTCTAACACAGGTTAGAGGGAGGAGCCCGTAAAGCCAAAGTGTACAAAGAGCTCTATGTCGCTTTCAAACAAACACCTTCTTTAATTGAGGCTTTATTGTGTGAATTTCTCAGGGCCATTGCCACAGAGCAAATAAGATCAGGAAACTCTGAAAGGATGCAGATAATTGAATGATTCAGAACACACACAGAACAGGCCTCTGAAAAGGCGACCACTCCCAGCACTCTGTGTTTTTATAACTAAACCAATAGCCAATGCTGAAATCATTAATCCACTGTGCCACATTTGATCCTGACAAGCCTCGATAACGCGACACACTCTCAGTTTTTAAATTCTTGATATAGTCGGATTGAATGATCTGAATAAAAAACCCAAGTGGGATGTCACCCCCCCAACTCTCTGTCCTTATTCCTCTCCATCTTTCTACGTCCTCTCCAGGAAGCCAGCTGAGCTCAAAGACCTGGCCCCAGGAACGAACCCTCCTTTCCTCCTCTACAACGGCACCCTCAAAACAGACTTCATCAAAATCGAGGAGTTTCTCGAACAAACAGTGGCCCCTCCCAGGTATTGTTGCTCTTGATCGCTAAACAAATATGTATCAAGTGAGATTTTGATGATGGGTTATTTTCTCATTAAGAAAGTTTACTCCCAGGCTTCTCTTTTCTTCTCTTCCTGCAGGTATCCTCATCTCAGCCCACTAAACAAAGAGTCCTTTGACGTCGGCGCTGACATTTTTGCAAAGTTCTCTGCTTTCATCAAGAACAGTCCGAATAACGCCTGTAAGCTGGAGCTCTTGTAATAAAGAAATAGACAGACATACCTTCAGTAAAAATATATTGTAATATAATATAATAGTTATATTATTATTATTATCACAGGACTGATCAGTAGTGGAACATAACTAAGTACATTTACTCCAGCACAGTAACTGTACTTAAATGTACTACAAGGAGTTTTTAACTGGTTATGAATCAGTCTCAGTTTAATACTGATGCCTCTATATGACATTAAAAAACAAACCATACCATCAGTGAGAAGATTATATTATTTCTATATAGTTATTTTTAATGCCTGCCACCGAGTCGGATTCAGTTGGTTTCCCCTCAAAGTCAGCGGTGGAATCACTTTAACAGCATATAAAGTATCTCAACCTTGACAAACTACAATATTGAAATGCTTACATGCTAATTCATCAGTGACAAATTCAATGATGTAATATTATAATAGAATAGGCATTCAGAATACCTATATTAAAATCTTGAATCTTCTCACATCAGTATTTAAATATTCTATTTAAAGTAAATGTACAGTACTTACACTTTACCTGTAGTAACATTACATAACATATCTCTGTGTTTCTGACTCTCCAGTCCATGAGAAAAACCTGCTGCGGGAGTTCAAGCGCCTGGATGACTACCTGAATTCCCCCCTCCCCGAGGAGATCGACCATAACTCCAGAGAAACCATCACCATCTCCAAGAGGAAGTTCCTGGACGGCGACCGCCTCACCTTAGCTGACTGCAACCTGCTCCCCAAACTGCACGTTATCAGGGTGAGACAGTGTGTGATCATTTTGGAGTAAATCTCAGTAAATCTTAAAATATCTCCACTCTGGTGTCTGGACTGGTGGTGGAAAGTAATTAAGTATGTACTCAAGTACTTAAGTATATACATTTTATGCCACTTTAAACTTCTACTTAACTACATTTCAGAGGGAAATGTTGTACTTTTTACTCCACCATATTTGTTACATTTATGTGACAGCTATAGTTACTTGTGGCTTCTCATATTAATATTTTACATAAAAGAATATGATGACCTTGTAAAATACAATACATTACAGTACATTACAAGATTAAATCACTGGTTTTCAACCTTTCTGATGTCTGGTTGGGGCCCCTTGTCACATTTCAGGTGTCTATGAGTTGTTAGTAGTTCCACCAGAGAGAAAAATTCCCCTCTAAATGTAATTTAAAACAATTGTTCAGGCCCCACAGATGTAGTATTATACATCATTAATCATTTCACGTCCCATCAGATTGATCTTGTGACCCTTTTTGAGGGCCCAACTCCACTGGACTAAACTACCAAACTCGCTTTGATGCATCAGGATTAACAATCAAATAATGTCATATAATAATGTATCAGTCACAGGGCCAGTTTTCTGCATAATGAGAACTTTTGATATTTTATGTACATTTAGCTGATAATACTTACTTATGTATGCTTTTCAATGCAGGACGTTTACTTGCAGGTATGGACTGCAAATAACATTATTATTTGCATTATCAATTAATCTGTCAATCGTTTTTCAATTAAAATGTAATAATTAAGGTGACCTCCTCAAATATCTTGTTTTGTCCACAACCCAATGATATTTACTTTACTGTCATGAAGGACTAAAGAAACCAGAAAATATTCACATTTGTGAAACTGAAGTCAGAGAATTTGAAACAAAAACATGAAAAAAAATCTTAAAAAATGATTCCAAACAATTCATCAATTATCAAAATAGTTGTCTATGGATTTTATCGTTGACGACTAATCGATTCATTGAGAAATCATTGCAGCGCTACTCGCAGTATTTTCACTGTTTACTCGTGAATTTCAGGGTCACTTACTTTCATGCCATTGTGTCAAAGAATACAATTTTTTATATGGTTATGAGGATTATATGAGGATTTGAGAAACCTATAATGAGCATAAATTATGATGCACTGATGTAAAGTACATTAAACAACACAACGTAGTGCATAAACATTTTACTTTAACTTGTAATGAGTTTTTTACATTATAGTATTTGTACATTTCCCTATGTTAAATGATTTGAGTACTTCTTTCAGCTCTGATCTTTATGTACCTGGTGCACTCTATGTTTCTCTAAATGCTTAATTCTGATCTTTCCATTTATTTCAGATTGCTGCCAAGAAGTACTGCGACTTTGACATCCCTGCCCAGTTCACAGGCGTGTGGCGATACCTTCAGAACGCCTATGAGAGGGAGGAGTTCAAACAGACGTGTCCAGCCGACATTGAAATTGAAAAGGCTTACTTCAGCGTGGCCAACAAGAGGAAGTAAACCTGTGATTCTCTGTAATTAAAATCCTGTTTTCACCCACCGTATCCATTCATGTAAAGATGGTGATCTGTAGAGGGCGCTACAACCCGCATGAATAAACTGTGGCAATGAATCAGACACTGTTCCACCTTAAAAACCTGATGTCGCAGTAAGATTTTGGGACATTGAAAAAGCAAATAGTTTTATTGGTTGTATGTACTGACTATGTATCCATAGTCACTCGCAGACAAATGGTGTGTTTATTCCACAGTGAAAAGGCCAAATGTGCAATTGACTGTTATGTTTTTGTTTATAGTGTAAATATTGATAATTTTCCATGCTTTTTATGATCAAAGCACCCTTATTAAAATATGATTGTGCTAGTGCGAGTATTAGCTGCAAAAACCTTAACAAACAGTTCGTTTTTATGCAAAACGTAAAATCTTATTCTAACCCTGTACAAATACAGTTTAATGTGATTGAATTGCCTCACTGTCAATTAATAAAAAATATCAAATTTATTGGTCTCAACCTTGATTTTTGAGTGGAGTGTGTGTGTGTGTGTGTGTGTGTGTGTGTGTGTGTGTGTGTGTGGCTGACTAGTGCTATAATGCCCCCTCCTGGGGAGAAAGTGAAGAAACAATCCTGAATTTCATCTTCCTTCTTTAGGCCTCATGCAGTAATGATTATAAACATTTTGAAAACTTGAACTATCACAAAGCAGATGACATAATTTACATTTCTGATATTTAAGTTTATTTCCAGCCACAAAAAAGACCATTTTACAGATTCAAAAATATATTTTCTGTTGATCCAGTTTAGACGACGAATATACTGTTTGGTAGGAAACAAAAATGTGGATGGAGAGTGAAGGCGTTTCCAACCAGGGCCAAACGTCCTGCTGCTGCTCGGCTCTAGTTGGTGACACAGTATTTCCAGAAACATGCTGTCAAGACATCAGAGAGAAAAATTAGCAACAAATCCACATTCTTCATTTTAATATTTACCTCATATTGTACTAATACTACTGGTACTTGCATATGCTGTATATGTTTCTGTCCTCTTTTGTTTAGTGTTTAAAGTGTTTTACAATAATTACATTATTTATAATCTACTCCTGTAAGATATCATAAGTTGCTTTTTAGTGTGCTTCTACTTTACCCGACTGTACTTTATTTTAAGTACCCCAATTAGATAGATATAATATTTTACTCTTTAGAAAACATTAAACTATTTTGTTTTGAATAAAAGTAACTCTGTAGTTATGTACCATGCATTTGTATATTTACTGTTGTTATCTGTTTCATTTTACTTCTACTTGTTCGTTCCATCTGTGTTTTGTGTTCTTCTTTAAATGGCACAAGCCTTAGTTAAACATCCTTCTGATTAGATCATTGAACAGCAGCCAGACATTGTTATACGTGATCCGAGACTGTGTATGAAGAGCAGGTGTGGCATGATGGTGCGTAATAAAGTCACTTACCTCTTTTGTTTGTTTTTGGCAAGTTCTGCTCTGATCTGAGAAAACCCTGAGAGCGCAGCTTGTCAGCCGCTGCCAGCTTCAGAACAGCTTCTCCGAGGTCCTCAACCTAAAAACAAGAAAAAAAACATGACGAAAGCAGAAGATGATGTGAACGCTACAGGATGCCTCAGCTAGAGTTTTAACTGGAACAAACTGGAGAGATCACGTAACCCTCATTTTAGCCTGTTTGCATTGGTTTCCAATTGATTTTAAGGTATTACTTTTAAAGCACTCTGTGGTCCAACATACATTTGTGAGCTTCTGCATTCTCAGATCACGGCTACACCCCCCTAATCTAGACCTAAAACTGAAGGAGATGCATTTGTTGTAAGAATCTCCAAACTCTGGAACAGCCTTCCTGTTTGAAGTTATCTTGCAGTCACTTCCTGTAAATCTCTACTAAAAACAAATTTCTGCAGTAATTGATCTTTCTGTGATATTTCACCTTCAACTTGTTCTTTGAATTGCCCATCATTTCTGCTATTTTAATGGGTTTCTTGCTTTGCGACTTTGTTCTGAGACCTGCTATACAATTATACAATACATAATGCTATGTTAAACTTTCTCAGTGTATAGAGACGTAGAGTGTCAGCCTTACCATGTTCGCAAACTTGTCTTGTTGTGCTGAATCTTTAGCCCCTTAAAAACATAAAGAGAGTAAAAAAACTCATCATGTTGACCATATGCGACTGACTGCAAATGTCTGCATGATGTTTGAATCGTTTACCTTTATTCCAGGAGTCTCTTGCTCCATTGTGCTGCATCAGTAGAGGATACAGGTTATTAACCTCTCTCTGCTCCCCCTCGGCGGTGTTGGGTCCATCCTCAACCTCTGACACTAATTTCTGAATGAAATCTGTTGAGATGAAAACAACTTCTTCCTGTCATCCTGTCATTATGACATTAATACCCTGAAAGAGTTCAGTGGAATACTTTATAAAAATGTATTGATGTAGTTTAAACCCATATCTTGAAGGACAAGAAGGAGTTATCAAGAAAGGGTAGATTATTTCAGTGAAGATAAGTTAAAACTCAATTTATCTCAAAAGAAATATTAATGTAAGTTTGGTTCAGCTTCTGTTTGTTATCTGGCATAGAGTAAATATCTCAGTGTTGCTCATGACAAAAGGTAAGATTGAAATGGTAAAATGGTGAAGAAGACCATTTTAAAAGAGTCTTACCTGCCTGTGGCTCCAGGTTGGTATCAGGGTACAGCGGTAGAGCATGTGTCCGTCTTGCAGAACAAACCACGGCTAAGAGGTAAAACAGAGCTACAGAAAGCATGGTGCCTTTGTCTTTAGATGGCCGGATCGGACTATACCTCTGCCCGGCAGAGAACTTCACTTATATATCCTCAGTGGTCATCCATCACAATCAGATCAATACATTATCATCACAACCAGTCTCTTTCTTAATGGTTTTGACGCGATGGATCAGGCGTCATAGACACAATTTAGGGGACCCTGTCGATTCATCCGGAGCCTATCTGTGCTTGTACAGAGAGGCCTAACAAATGTTTACTCTGCAGCAGTAATCAGTGGCTGTCCAGCAGAGCTCTGATGGTTTATGTCTGACACCATTTCTATGTGATGGGCTGTTCAAACGTATCATTGCTCATGTCTGAGATCACAAGTACACAGCAGGTGGAACTGTGTCACTGGATTTCTACGTCACTTTGGGTTGAATGATCAACGTTTCTGAAACAATTAATTATGACTGTCTGACGGGGTGAATGGGTCACTTTGTGGAAAAGATGTTGCAAATTTAGTTAAATTGTAAGGTAATCACGGTACAAACAGTTATATGCTTTGTTCTTGTGCCATGCTTCTTGTTGTTTGTGGAGCATAACGATATTTTAATATTTCTTTAATATTTTATTTCTGCAGTTTTCAATTCTACATTTTGGTTAAAGCATAAATTCCTACTTGTATTTTCTGTAAGCTTCACTGTACACTGCTAACCTTTCAATATGTAAGTTGCACTGGGTACATATGTCCAACTAAGTATAAAATTTAAATAATTAAAGTGAAAAAGAAGGATTAAGAGGTTTCTTTCTTCTTTTTATTTTGCTTGATTTGTCAAAAGCAAACTGCAGCTGAGGTTCATGGGAATGTCTTTTTTAAGATAGTTTTGCTAAATAAAAATTTTGACCTGTTAAACTAGATGAAAAGTGAAAGATTTAGTGATTATTGCAATTTACCTGCATGATGAAATGAATATTAGAGCCAAATGTTATCCAATAGTTTAAAACTGTTGAAGAAATCTGATCTCTCGCAGGACGGTAGTGATTTAAAAAGCCTTTAATGCCTCATGACTATTTAGTCATAGTAACAGTTAAAAATATGTCTTTGCATTTCAGCCAGTTTCATCAGGTTCAAATTTATCTGGCAAGTAGTCACATGATCAATATGGATTCAGGTTCATTTCTATTGTTCACGTTATTTTTCACTCCAAAGCAGCGCTCAACGCAGACTGTTTGTGACTGACTATCAGACAGTTGTTGAAACATTTTGCTAAAACACAGAAATGTAGCTAAAATAAAATTGTTGAACCAACCGACTGACAGACAGACTGACATCCCTAGAGCCATCATACTAATATATGCAAAAAAGATAAATGTGCAAATGTCACAAATACAAATATGCTATGTTCAGGGCCGTGCAAAGAGTACAGTGAAGTGTTAGACAAGGCAAAGGATATACAGAGGTCACTTCCTCTGTACCTGTTGAAGAGCCAATGGAAACATTTCACTTTAATAATGTAATTACAAAGACATTTTGAGTACTGTCTAACTGTGAGTCCTTTCAGAGAAAATTACAGGTTGTGCTTTAACAATTAAGTTATTACTTATTTCATAAAGGCGTAAAATGTAAAAGGAAGTTATTGTTTCCAAAGATATAAAAGATCAAAACAAGAGTTTTCGGCTGCTCCAGGAGGCTTCGGGCCGCAGGGCTTTTTGTCAAACTGAAAGGTCCCTAATGTCCTAAAGATGAGTGTCCGTGGTATCAGGTGATTTATAAGCTTGTCTCCACGTCTGTGAAATTGCTGCTGAAAACAACAACATTTGATACATTTGGCTGCTGAGCAGTCAATGAGAAGACGTGAACGCGCCGCAGAGCTTCGCTTTAAAGTCAAACAGTGACTTCAGACACACAGACACATTACTCATTTGAAAAAGGAAAGAAACAATAACTATCAAATAATTATCAATAAATATCACTATCAAAATTCCAGATAGGATTTATGTTGCTGTGTTAATTGTGGTCATGGGAATTTAATTAGTTATTAGTCCTGCATTCAAGTAATTGTAGTATGTCAAAGTACTAACATACTATTACACTATTAAATTGTTAATAATGATGCAACAATGTGTACAATAAGTAACATTTTACTGTTGTGCTCTGGTTGAGGTGGAGCTACTTTATATAGTTAAGTGTTCTCCAACCAAGAGGTCAACCCCCTCCAAAGGGTCCCAAGATAAAATCTGAGGGGTCGTTAGATCATTAATGGTGCTGGAAAGAAGTTCTGCAACACAAATTTGTATCTAGTTTTCCAAATCTTTGTATTTTGTAAAATATTGTAGAATTGTTTCTCTCTCTCTCTTAGAGTCACTTAGAGTCCAATTGAACTGCCAACATCTGCAGCTGTAGAGTGACAGGAAAGGGGGAGAGAGAGGGGACGACATAGCTATAGTTATAGCTGTCAGAAAAATGCAGTGTAGTAATAAGTACAATTTTTCTGGGGTGCCCCAGTAGCCTGATGGTTACAGTGATATGGAGGCGGCATCCTGGTAGCCCCCCTATAGAGCATGCACCCTATGTACTAAGGGTGAGTCCGGGTTTGATTCCAACCTGTGGCCCTTTGCTGTGTGTCGTCCACCTCTCTCTCTCCCCTCCTTCCTGTCTATCTTTGACTGTCACTGTCCAAATAAAGGCAAAAATGCCTGAAAATATAAAAAAAGAAATTAGTAGTGGAAAAGTAGGATCAAATAGTACCTCAAAAATACTTACGTACAGTACTTGAGTAAATGTACTCAGTTACTTTGCATTACTAGACACAAACCAACATATATTTTGAGTTGTTTCAAATGCAGAACATCTTTATAGCAGCAGAAATTTAGCTACAGACCAAAATCGACCAGTTGTCTCCTGACATGTCAACTAATAAAGTACAAACTCAAGAAGAGACCACAGTAACCTGAAAGGTAGGTCCCAACCAACAGTAGTTGCATGGCTGTTTGTGTCTGATAGGCCTGAAGATAAGAAGACTACCTTGTGTCGTTAGGTTAATGCAAATGCAGTGCTGAAAGGAAAGCTCAGTATCAGGTATGTTTTATCTGATTCTGAAGTGAATTATTCAAATCCTGTTTGACGGATATGGGACATTTCCCAACAGTTCCCCTATTTTAAGAACAACGGTTCTTACTTCTGCATGTTTATCTCAAAATCATCAAAACATACAATCTAAACTGATGGCTAACATCGCACAACCCCAAAATGTTCAATATTCAATTCAATTAAGAAATAAAGACATAATGAAGTAATCATTTGAAGGGATAAAGATATATATATATATATATAATAAATCAAATGTGACATTAAAAAAAAGGACCACAGGGAAAAATGCCATTGTAAAGTAAAATAAAAACATTTAGCCTATAAAACCAAAAATAAATTAGCATTACATAATAATAACGCTTTATAGTATTTATAGTATTTACCGGGTTAATTTGTGTAATTAAATTGATTCATATGACTATAATATATCTCTTAGGCTCTTAATATATTTCTATTTCCATTTGTATTGTTACTTTCTACTTATATGTTATATACCTACACACACATTTCTATTCTATATATACTGCGTCAGATATTGTAATACAAGAATAATTTCCATTCTTTAACATGTGTGAGTAGAACAACTGTAACAAACAAACAAACAAACAAACAAACTTCCCCCTTTGGGATCAATAAAGTATTTCTGATTCTGATAACAACATTTATAAAAACCAGCTGTTACGACGAGTCCCCAGCTGGGTCACATGATCTCTGAAAGCGGAAGTCGGTGTTCAACATGACCCACGCACGTATTATCCTGGCTGACGTCGGAATCTCACCAAGCAGGTAAGGTGGGAGCTGGAAGACGAGAGGAGCAGCAGGAGCACCACTTCTCATCGGACCCGGCAGCGGTAACCCGGCTAGGTACAGCACAACGCTCTTTATTAACTTAGTTATATTTAAGTTGCGAACAAGACGAGTCAGCCGCGAGTGGGACGTTACGACGGTTGGAGGCTAACGGTTAGCTAGCTGACGGTTGGTAGTCAAGGAGTGACTTCGCCTGAACTCTCTGCGACCGCGGTTGCTAACGTTAATGCTAACAGTTAACTGCTCGTTAATCCTCGTTTATAGACGTTAAAATAACGGTTCAAACTGGCGGATTGAACTGTCAACCGCCGCTGAGGCTCAGGGAAGATAATGAGAGATTCACACACAACCAAAGTTAACAACGGAGACTTGAGTGCTCAACACACTGTAGTAAGGGCGACAATATTTGTTTGTTAAGACACATGGAAGATGAACAGGTCGTGTTGTTATATTAGAGCTGCAGCTAGTTAAATCCTTATTTTCATTATCGACTAATCTTCTGGTTAAGTAACGTTACATCTGGCAGAAAAGGAAAAGCTGTATTAACTTACAGCTGGAAGAGCTGAAGAAATGAATCTACAGAAAATGAATAGGCAACTGTTTGAATTCACTGTTTAAGTCAGTTTTTAAGTATATTTAAGGGGGTTTCTAGTCCTCTGATAGTAAAGTTTACATCGTTGGTTTTTGTAATGTTGATTGGATACTAATGGAATAGAAAGTTGCTTTCATCCTAATAAAACAAAGTCAGCCAGTAAAGAGCACATACACTGAGTTACTAACAGCAAGTTGGAGGTAAACATACAGCTAAAACAGTCATATCACTGCGAATGACCTTCTTTACACATGGAAGTTAAAAACACAACACACACTACACATAACAACCAACATATCATTACAAAACACATTCATATTATTCAAGTTATTCATAGTTGTTAATTAATGTCATCCAGCTGAAATACAGGTACAAAACACGTTGGATAAAAATAGGTTTACGTTGTCGGGCAGGTTATTCCACAGCAGGTTCTTGTTGGTTTCTCCGACTGTTCATGTTAATTGGAGAGTAGTCAGAGATACAGGCAGACATGAAGTGCTTTAATGGACATCATTACATTCTTAAAATCTATTCTGTAACATAGTGGTAGCCAGTGTAAAAATAGTAAAATGAGGGTTATGTGATCTCTGTTCTCACTTTTTGTTAGTAGTCTTTTCTGAATTATGCCTGTTAGGAGATCATTACAGTAATTTAAACATGAGGAAGGGAAAGCATGAACAGTCTCTGTAAAATTATTTCTATTTCAAAACTTAGCAAGACTTTATCAGCTGCTTTATTTTTCACATTTTGTGCCTTGTAACATACAGTTTCTCTTCAGTACAAGTCACATATGTGAAGCGGCAAATCGTCACAGTTAATAAGCTGGAAATGGATATGGTTTGCTACATTATTGCATTTTCTCTCTCGTACAGTCTGCTGCCAAAATGTTATCCGAAGGAGGCTCTTTCATGAAGGGGGTGGTCCTGGGAGGCCTTTTCTGCTTGGTGCTGTCTCTCCTGGGTAGTTTCAGCCCCGGCACGGAGTCTAGGACAGAGGATCATCATCATCATCACGTCAAGGCCCCGAGTGATGATGAGCTACAACGCCTCTCCGACACCCGGGTGCAAGAGTTGAGCAATCAAGTCCGGGTTTCTTGCATCATCATGGTCCAGCCCAAGATCCTTGTTTATTGGGCTACAGCTGTCGACACCTGGAGCAAACACTGTGATAAGGCTGTGTTTTACACCTCCGAGTCATCTAAGGCGCTCGATGCAGTAGACCTGAATGAAAAAGATGACTGGGCGAGGTTACGTAAAGCTCTGAAACATGCTTATGAGAACGCCGGAGACCTGCGCTGGTTCTTTGTCGCACAACCCACCACGTTTGCCATCATAGAGAACCTCAAATACCTGGTGCTCACAAAGGATCCCAGCGAGCCCTTCTACCTGGGCAACGCTATGAAGTCAGGGGAGCTTGAGTATGTGTTGTACGATAGCGGCATTGTCCTAAGCTATGAGGCGCTGAAAAGGCTAGTGCATGTGTTCCAGGATGAAGACAAGTGTCCAGAAAGAGGACGTGCCCTGTGGAAGCTGAGCGAGGACAAGCAGCTGGCCGTGTGCCTCAAATATACGGGTGTCTACGCAGAGAACGGAGAAGACGCACACGGAAAGGGCCTGTTCAACAGCAAGAGCGTGGACAGCCTGATAACGGACAGCATGAGGGACAATCCCACCAATGTAGTGGAGGGCTGCTGCTCCAACATGGCTGTCACGTTCAACGGGATGTCACCGAATCAAATGCAGGTTATGATGTACGGAGTTTACAGACTTCGTCCTTACGGCCACGACTTTCACGACTCGTTAATGTTTCACCCTCCTGAAGGTTCAGATAATGATTAGACTCATTCCTTCAAGCTGAGTGTGGCATTTTAAAATTTTTGCTTCTATGATGGCAAACCTAACTTCGGGGAGATGGTTTTCTTATGCTGTTTGTAAAACTGGATCCTGGGTGGGAATAACACTTTTATATAATTTGTACATTTTGCACTTGGCACAATCAGCACCCCGTTCCTTTGTGTAGGTTAACAGAGTCGATGGGTGTGCCTTTCTCTTGAATGAAGATGGAGCTGGGAAATCAAACGAGTGACATGAGACAAGATTATATGGAAGGATTGTTTACTGTAATATTGTTATGTATCTTAAATGTTTGTCTTTTTGTGGTCTTAAAGCTGCATTCAAGTTATTAGGTGATACTGTTTTTTGAAAATGTTTCTGAAATTATTTAATTATTAACATTATAAAGAACTTCTTTTTTATGTCTGAGAATACTTCACCCAACTGATTTAAAGATTGTATGGACGCACCAATAATCAATATTGAGTCAAACATATCGCAGCATTCCTTGTCCGATTATGCTTGGTTATCTCTACATGTGGAATTGGCCTTCACAGCGAAATGAAAAATAATATACCTCAGTGGTGACTTGATTAAAAAAAGACAAAAAAAAGACTTTTGGATAATAAAAATGAATTTCTGATTAAACTTATTGGTTTTGTGGTGTTGAATGATCCAACATGGACGGTTAAAAAGTGGGAATGAGGATGAAAGTGTGTCTACGTGAAAATCATACAGAAGAGAGCTGGTAGCTTTCCAGGTGTATATCTTGTCAAGCATACTGTGAATAATTTTGGGATATATTTGTACAGTTAAAGGAGTACTTTAGGCTCAACTTTTTTTTTTTATATATATATATATAGAACTGTAAATGTATTCTTCTGCAGATAAAATGTGGCCACTGTTTTATATTCTGCTTTGATTATAAAGGACACTGGTGACCACCATCTTGTTGCATCTGAACACACAATGTACATTAATGTTTTGTTGCTGTTGGGTAAGAAAATAAAATATTGTGGTTCTAATTGACACCCTGGTACTGTTGAAATATGTAGTCAGCTTATAACAAAGGCGATCAACAATACTGAGCATGAGGGAACAATTGCATCAACTGATATAAATGAGGTGTACACAATAATAGAAACACCTAGTTTAGGTATTAAAACAGTTCAACAGCACCACAAACTATTAAAAAAAATAGTAAATATATTTCACCTAATTTTACCTGACAGCAAGCAGTGTCAAGATTTGCTGACTGAAGACAGCAGAAGAACAGGTCTAACTCTGCCCCTCCTTCGGTCATTGTTTACGCTCACGTCCTGTATTGATATAAATACCCAAGAAACAATTAGGTGACTAAACTGGCACATGTCCAGACAGACAGGCTACAACTATACACGCAATATAAAAACCAGGTAATCAAGGTTAGGCTGACATAGTTAATACTAAAAAAAATTTTTTATCATGTCTGCTGTTTTGATTTCATTAAACACAATAATGTGTCCATCTTTAATTGGATCAAATGCAAAATACCAACTGACATTAAGGTTTAAAGCAAGATCTTTCTTTTATTTGTGCATAATCGCGATTGGTTTCAAAGCCTCCAGCAGGTTACACAGCTAAGTCCGTAGGTGTAAACAGTTGACTGGCAGCTCATGCCTCGCTGTCAAGAGCTCCACACTTTCCGGGGGGTAGTGGCGTGGCGTGGCGTGGCGTGGCGAGGGGGGGCGGGTGTTGCAGGTGTTGATGTCGTCATTTATACGTCTTCATGTGCCACAGTCCGTCATTCAGATAGTGAACGTTCTCAATTCCAATTCCCTTGTTGACTTTTTCTCTGTTGGCAAAAGACAAATTACGATCAGGCGTCGTAAGAGCAGTAACAGAACGCCCATTTTTACTTCTGTAAAACGTAAGAAAACAATCTTACATGCTTTCTGCAGACATCTTCATAACACCAACACAAAGTGCATGTTGTTTTCCCTCTGCCATTATGGCCTGCATCCGCTTGTTAAAGACAAACTTGTGAAGTTGGAAAAAAAATATTTAACTCTATATATATATATTTACAATGTGAACATCAAACAGTCTCTATGTGTAGCATCATGTATGCAAGGATACAACTACTGTGTCAGCTCCAGCTGGGTAGAGTTTAGCGCCTGGTGACGTCAGCCCGGGGCACATGATGTTGGCTCCACTTAAGACAAATTTAATGGCTCCTTTGTCTACTTGCTGGTGTGGAAGAATGAAAGGATCTGTGCAAAGAAATGGTAATTTCTTAGCAGTAGGCGAAAACACTAACACAAACATCCCACGGTGGACTTGATCTTACATTTATGCAACAGTCTGAGGGTTGGGTAGAACGGTCCTTCTCTCTGTCTGAAGAAGAGCAGTTCTCCATTCACTGTCAGGATTTCAATGTGTTCATGGCTGTGGGAAGAATAATAGAAACATTAACTAGAAGAAAATCCCCTATACTGAAACCACATTGCATGTGAGAACCTTTGATGATAAAAATGATAGGCCATACCATCTCACTATTTTGACAGGGTCCTTTTTTGGCATTATGTGATTAAGCCATGACTCAATGTCTGGAAACTGTTCCAACAGCTGATTTTTGATGCCTTTGATCACTGAAGTCTTCAGCTGGATACAGTTGGACACATTCTCCTTCTCATCAAATCTGAAACAGGAAAAGGTTTTGCACGTTTTACAAACACAGCTATAAAACAGAGCAAGCTTTTGTGTCATGTCCATCATATGGTAATTATCTTTATGCAACAAAGTTTAATTCTGTTCATTTACTTTAAATTTGCCAGGTGTAAATCACAATGACACACATACAGTACTTATTCCACATTGTTGCAAATAATTAATACACAATTCAAGCATCATCTATGTCATTCAGATAATCAGATTCATTTCAGTGTAAATATTGTTATCAATTTCATTTCAATACACCCTTAAAAGGGGTTCTGGGAACTTTATATACAAGAAAGGTAACTTTGAATACAGTCATTAATTAAAATTTCTGATTATATATAAACATACATATGATCACATTATTGAACTATGTTTATCTAATGTGAGATGTGCGCGGATGTTTCCCGACTGTCTCAAGATGACACATGTTTGGATAACAGACAGTTAATAAATACTCTTCAGATCTCACAGCACTGACACATTTAACCAGATGTCTGTCTGCTCGGGCACAGGTCTGATCTAATGTAACAACAGAAGCTCTCTCACAATAACCCATGTCTGCTTGTATCATTAATTGAACATGAGCACACAACAAACTCGAAGACGCGATTGCTAATCAGTTAGCGTTAGCCACATAGCTGTGGTTAGCTAACGCTACAACATGGAAATAATCAGCAACGTACTTTTTAAACATCCTCGTTGGTCGCTGTTACCGCCTTCCTCAGTTCTGTTAAAGCTTGTCCGGAAACTACTGCGCCAGATCGGGTATGGTAGACACAAGTAAATAACTAAATACAATGAATCTATCAAGTAATGCTAGCGCAAATCCACGCCAGTTTCCCAGTGGAGGGCCAGTGGTATAACGGTTGCGTCATTTTACGACACCTGTTTACGTTAAACGGCAGGTCGGGCCGAATTCGATTCTGATAGGAGCTTCCGTCCACTGCTGTCGCCTAGGTAACTCCTGTAGTAGAAACACGTGTGCTGAACAAACAGTGCCGTCGGACGATGCTGTGTTTATCTTTCACAGACACTTAAACATGACAGAAGTGGACAGAAAGTCGCACGTAGCGCCTGTTGGATAATGTCAAGGCCAGTTTCCATAGTGACAAAGCAGTTTTCATGCTTCCATTCTTGATTCATTTCCGGATTAGTTTTAGATAAATCAAACACAACAACAAGACAAAGATATGTGTGCAATTAATGCCTGGATGGATATAAATAAAGTTGTTTTTGACTGTTGATTAATTATAAAAAATCTTTATAATATAAGAATTTGGTATGGGAATATGATTTTTTTTTAAAAAGGGTAGCCTGTCTATAATTTTGTGCAAGACATGGACATAGTTCCTTTCTATACCAGTGCTAAAAGAAAGATCTCTAAATGATCCCAAAATATAATGTTGAGTAATCAGTACACTGGAAGAATGAATGTGAGATGTTTCCTCAGTCAGTCCATAATCACAGCTGTAATCAGTTTTAAATCTTTCAAGTACATTTTTCACAAGATAGATTCCAAATATTATCATTTATGATATTTACTTTACATGTTTGTATCAAAGGGGATCACAAAGCTTTATGCCATTGTGTTCCACAATGACGTTCAAGACAACACACCTTTATTGGTCACATACTTAGTCATACACATTACAGTACATTGTGCAGTGAATACAGTGAAATCTCCTTCTAGACATAGTGCATGTCACAATTAAATAAAATATTTATACAGAATAATAAAACAGAGAAAACAACATTTAGAAAATAGCTAGAAATAATCTTCAATAAATAAAACCAGTTAATACATTTTAGTTTTACAGTGTTGTCTAGAAAATATGTATAAGATAGTTAATATTTATATCTAATAACTGGGCTACTGTCATTCATTCACATACTAAAATAATTATAAAAACTTTATTAAGCTTCTTCAAATAACAAACAGGCATCAGCAATGGCTGTTAAGCAGAACTATCAATTAATCTAAGCAGCATATGTTAACTGAAAGAGAAAAAAATAAGATAAGATAGACTTTATTGATTCCACACTGGAGAAATTAACAGATAATAAAATACATATTAAATAAAAATAGAATAGAAAAATATCTAGAATATAATAGATATAAATACTGAAAATAGAATAAGAGAATAAGAGTTGTATATATATATACAGCTTTGTATACAGATGTGATTGATATGGACTATTGCACAGGTTACAACCAGGTTGTGGCATGGTATAAGAATAATAATAATAATTGCACAGGACAAAAAACACATGTACAGCAGTATAGATTAGTGGGGGAAAATAGGCTATAAACAGGTCTGTGAATATACAGTAGCGGTCTAATACTAAAGATAAGATAAGATGTACCTTTATTGATCCCCTGTAAGAGACATTCAGATTAGACACAGCAGCATAGTGAACAGAAGTGGAAGTACAATAAGATATCACAAAATAAGAATATTACAAAATATAACAGAAAATATAAGAATATAAATGAAAAGTATATATGCAATAATACGTAAAGTAAAAATAGTGTGCAAATATTTGAGCAGCTTTGACAAAGAAAACTAAACTGTACATGTGCAACTTAAATATAAATAGTATAATAAAAAAAGAATACAATAAGAAATGATAAAACAAACTATATAATATAGATTAAATTGAATTGGTATTTTTGTAAAGCCATGAGTATAAAAGTGACAGGACGGCGCCATCTTGTGTCCGGAGCAGTTAACACAGTGAAGTCGGTTTAATAAAAAAAAAAAAAAAAAAAAACACGTTTGTGCAAAAACTACTTTTGTACAAAGTACTTCCGGTGGGGTCACCGACGAGCTTTTATGAGCGAAATCTTCCCCCTCGTGTTTACCGACGTCGGTGTCTGTATAATGTGAAGCGTCGGTTGCTGGAGCTACATTAGTGTTGTCAACGGCTACAGTTAACGGCCGCTCCGCTCAACCGCTCTCCCCCAACGACCGCACAACGCGGGCAGACAAGCGAGGCGAAAAGAGGAAGCAATAGCCAACCATCTTTCTTCTCCTGCCAGCAATAACAAGAAAGAGACCAGGCTGGGAATCAAGTGGAGCTGTGTGTAGTTCGCAGTTTATTGTGTGTTTTATACCGGATACAGGACTTTGGATAAAAACAACCTCTCCGCGTTAAGATAAAACAAAAAGCTCCCGGACACTGAGCTCAACCGCCCCCCTCTCTCTCTCTGTCTCTCTCTGTCTCTCTCTCTTCCTAACCCCGGCGAGCCTGGAAGTTTCCGATCAGAAGACTGGCTGTAAAGAATTAGTATTCCCGTTTTTTCATGTTTCCAACAGGTTTATCTTCCCCTAATCCCCCACCACCGCCAACCCAGGAGGCAAGACCAGCGGCTACTGATGTCAAAAACGAAAGCGGCAACATCACATCTCCGAAGAAGAGGAAAATAAACGGCTCAGAGAGGGAAGACACTACTGACACGATCTCCTCTTCGCCTCCCAAGACCCTGAATTCCTCCTCCTCCTCTTCTTCCTCTTCCTCCTCCTGCTCTCCCACTCCGCTGCACATTCAGAAGAAGTTGAGGTTCGAGGATTCAGTGGATTTCATTGGACTGGATGTGAAAATGGCTGAGGAGGCTGCTGCGGCTTCGTGCTCCAATAACAAAAGCAAAGCGGTGTTCCTGTCCGGCGGCGTGGGGCACCATGCGAACGGACTGACGAAGACCGCAGGCTCCGGTACCTTCTCCAACAGTAAACCTGGTGCTGCCAAGAAACTAGTCATCAAGAACTTCAAAGGTAGCACATCGTCATAATAATAATAATAATAATAATTCCCATAATAACACTGGGAAATAAACAACAACATAACAACAGTCACTGACAGCAGAGTGCAACTTAATCTCTACTGACAACAAAGTCCCCAGGCTCTGTCATATAGTCAGATCTTTACGTTAAGATATTATAAACAAACCAAAGTGTGTCCAAAATTATATATAAACTTGGTATCAGTGGTGTGTTGGTTCAGTCTGGAGACATTTAATCATATATACGTTTGAGATCAATGACCAGTTAGTTAAAAAACAGTGAAATATGTCTTTAAAATCATCTTAGGAATTACTATTAGGAATGTAAAAAGGCTTGGTAATCATTTAATATTAGTTTATATCAGATCAAATAAGACATATTGTGATTATTTGATCTTGTTATATCATCATTGTTCAAATTTATGTTCAAATTCAAAACAAGCAACAATTTAAAAACTCACTAAATTAGTTGTTTGTCACGTATAAAGACCTGAGGCCTGGTTAACAGTGGAACTCAGGTCATCACTTAAATCATATGTAATATACTAGCATTGAAAAATAACCATATTAATATTGTGATAATGATTTGAGCCATTAACGACTTACTTTTTGGATCAGAAAAGAGGTCAAGATTGCTGTTTTAAGAGAGACCTGATAATAAGAAACATTCACAGTCAGACAACAAACATATGAGATAAAACAAATACAGTTAATATAACTATTGAAGGACTAATATAAAAACTTTAAAATAGTAAAAACTCTCCTAGAAGAATGAAAGCATTAAGTTTGAAGGCAGTTTTGTACTTTCATTTCATTTAAAAGGTACATATGTTAGTGCCTGCATATAATAAATGAGGATAAGTAGTTATTGTGAACTTCAAATACAAGATTTAGAGAGGAGATGTGTGGCAGATTTAACAGTATCACTTACTCTTGTCAGCAATGAACATATTGTGGACACCAGGTCATGATTTTATGTTACAGTTTAATATGATATCTAATAGCCACTGTCTATAAATGTCACTGCTGATGGTCCGGTGAGGTCCACTGTTTGTTATTCAGATCCTGCTAAAGTTTCCACTCTTATCTGAACAGGTTGTGTTTTGTTTCGCACACAGAAAAGCCCAAATTGCCTGAGAACTACACACAGGAGACCTGGCAGAAGCTGAAGGAGGCAGTCGAGGCCATACAGAACAGCACTTCAATCAAGTACAATCTAGAGGAGCTCTACCAGGTATCACTTCCTGGACCTGTTGACCTCTCAGAGGAAGCTATTCGCGCCCTTCGCTGATACACAAACATTCCTGTTTTTGACCTTTTGTTTCCGTCCCCTCAGGCTGTGGAGAACCTGTGCTCCCATAAGATATCTGCCAAGCTTTACAAACAGCTGCGAGCCGTGTGTGAAGACCACATCAAGTCACAGATCGATCAATTCAGAGAATATCCTTTACACAGTTTATCTTTCATTGTTGTCATTTCTGTCTCAGATTGTGTGTAGCCTTGTGTTGATCATGAAGTCCATGTTGCAGTAAAGCTCTTAAAATGAAAGCCTAGTTTCTCCTTAACGTTGTTCATACGGATGCCCTGGACAGTGTGCTGTTCCTAAAGAAAATTGACAAGTGCTGGCAAGATCACTGCAGACAAATGGTATGTTTTTATAACTTTAATAAGTCAAGTGGTAGTTGTGATATCCCTTTAAAGTCTGTTAAGGAAACCTCACTTCCAGTGCAGTCTGTTTATAATCGAAAGTTCTTGGTTAACAGGGTTTTCCACTGGTTTAATATTGCACTTCCATAAAGTTTGGGGGTTAAAAATCAAAGCAGCAAAAAACGAGTAATTCTGACTTTTAGTCGCTCATATGGTTGAAACATACTGGCTCTTCCAATAATGCAGCTCAAAGGGTCCATCATAAGTGTCCCCACACTTGGTTAATAGATAGTTTTGTAAATATCACCATCTTATACATATGTAAGAGATTCCTGTCTGTAAACACTACAACCCACCCTAGTGATCTTGAAACTGCCCATGTCTTTTTAAACTCCCTACACAGGTATTCTGTTACAAAAAGGCTTATGTTCTCAGATATTATACAACTGCTTACAGACTGAGAAGTAGTAAAATCAGCGGCGTGCCCCCTTTAATCTGAATCAAACTGTCATTAATGCGTATTACTAACTGTGACTGTTTGTGATTGTTCCACAGATCATGATTAGGAGTATATTTTTGTTTTTGGACCGTACCTATGTTTTACAAAATTCAATGCTGCCATCAATCTGGTGAGTGACCGCTGATGTGAGCTATAAACATCTGATTCTGTTGAAAGTGTGTGTTGAACAAGCTGCTCTGGTCTGCAGGGACATGGGTCTGGAGCTGTTCAGGTTCTACATCATCAGTGACCGGAAGGTCCAGAGTAAAACCATCGACGGGATCCTGCTGCTCATCGAGAGGGAGCGAAACGGCGAGGCGATAGACCGCAGTCTACTGAGGAGCCTACTGAGCATGCTCTCTGACTTACAGGTAACTGACCATTACATCAACAAGTGTCAGTTGGTGTAAATCTGTATTTGAGCGTCTGGATCACCTGAATTTCATCTGTAGTACAGGAGAAGTGTGGCTTGTTTGGCAGCTGTGCTGTCTGAGATAATCACCAGCACAGGGGTGTGATGAGTTGTCAGTCTCCTGTTGACAAATGGCTTTAATGAAGCTTGTTTCTCTCCGTCCCTGACAGATTTATCAAGACTCCTTTGAGCAGCGCTTCTTGGAGGAAACTAATCGTCTGTACGCTGCAGAGGGACAGAGGCTGATGCAGGAGAGAGAGGTGATTTATGTGACCCTCATACTCGGGGCCCTTTTTGTATTTTGTTGGCGTATTTGTCTTATTTTCACACTTTATACGTCCTGTTTCTGTGATGTAGTTTCATAGCGCAAATATTTATGCATCCAACACATGAATTGCAATATGACTGACTTGGTTTTAGAACCTCAAAAATGAAACAGAAAGGACTCACCGTTTGTCTTGAACTAAACCGATTAATGTTGTGTTTCATTCTCTGGCGATTCAAACAAAACCTCACACAGCAAGAAATCCATCATACAAACACTGATATATCCTGCTCCCATAGCTTCAGGTGATCGTACAGTACAGGAACAATAAATGGTTCTGAGGGAAGGTTTTCTTTTATCTCAGCTGGAAGAGCTCTTGCTCGATTAAGACAACAAGTATAGCCGCTTTGTTTACTTGCTGACACATTGGATTCAGACATATTCCCACTTTTTATTGACTCAGCTCAGAGCTTGATATTTTCCTCAAGGTTGTCAAAACACTTGTGTGCAATGTTTGCAAATGTGAAAGTAAAATGGGTGTTTATTTTTGTGATACTGTGGCTTAGGGGATTTTTAGTACTACATGAATAGACTGTACTATATGCACAATCAAGATCTAGCTGTTAAAATGAATTGCTTATTGAATGATGCTAATAATTAAAACTGTGTGTACCTGAGATTAGTTTAGCCTCGGAAATGAGGCCATAATGGTATAATGTATTGCAGGACTGTGGTATTAGACTGCACTGCTTTCAGATAGGTTTGGTGTCGCTAACCCTAAACTTTAAGCACAGTTTCATCTAAGATCTTGTTCTGGTTTTACCTGATCCTTTTTTTTTTTTTACTTGAATTGTCTCTTTTATAGTTTTATACCATTGGAATTTATTTTCTCTGTTTTATTCTGGTCCTGTTAATTTACTTCACTATTTATAAGTTCTTCATTTGTTGCTTTATGTGAAGCACTTTGTTATCTAGGTTCTGTAAAATGCTCCTTTTAGAAATTCAACTTTATGAGTTGTTTCAGGAGCAGAAGTTAGAATCTGTTTGACTCCTACAGTATCTTTTTCAAGTTTTAAATATTAAGAGATCTTTTTGTTTTTTTGTAGGTACCAGAATATCTCCATCATGTCAACAAACGCTTGGAGGAGGAGGCTGACAGAGTCATCACATATCTAGACCAGAGCACACAGTGAGTGTCAGACTGTTGTATTCAGTTTGTAATTTAATATTGACAAAGTTTCATTTCTAACCTTTGAGCTTTTGTCTTTTTCCCCATTCAGAAAACCACTCATTGCTACTGTAGAGAAACAGTTGCTGGGTGAACATCTCACGGCTACTCTGCAAAAAGGTAACAGTAAATACTTTATGTAAACGTATACATGAGTTGATATCTAACCATCCTGCCTGTCTGACTACGTAGTGAAGTATAAAAGAGGTCTGACTCTCTGTTCTGACCTTTCTGTGAACTTCCAGGGTTGACTCACCTGCTGGATGAGAACAGAATTCAGGATCTGTCTCTTCTCTATCAGCTCTTCAGTCGAGTCCGAGGTGGCGTTCAGGTCCTCCTGCAACACTGGATAGAGTACATAAAGGTATGACAGCATTAACGGAGATATAAGTTTGAAGATGGCTTGTTTTGCGTAATTGTGTTGGTAACTGTTTTCCAATGTTGTAAAATCCACATCCAGGCTTTTGGAAGCACAATCGTTATCAATCCAGAAAAGGACAAAACAATGGTGCAAGAGTTGCTGGACTTTAAAGACAAGGTGGATCACATCATCGACATCTGCTTCATGAAGAACGAGAAGTTCGTCAACGCCATGAAGGAGGCTTTCGAAACATTCATCAACAAACGGCCAAATAAACCAGCAGAGCTCATAGGTTAGTAGTGTGTTCCCCATTCATAACTGCTGCGCCGTCAGTAAATGAGCATATAATCATCATCTTTATATTATAACATCCACTATAAATATACTTCTGTTTACAGCAAAACACGTGGATTCAAAGCTAAGAGCAGGAAACAAAGAGGCAACAGACGAGGAACTGGAGAAGATGCTGGATAAGATCATGATTATCTTTAGATTCATCTATGGTAATATTTACTATTACATTTGATTCAGTTTTGGTATTTCTCCCCTGTGTGGTTGTTCTTGTAATGAACCTTTTGTATTGTCATTGTAGGAAAAGATGTTTTTGAGGCCTTTTACAAAAAGGACCTCGCCAAGAGGTTGCTGGTTGGAAAAAGCGCCTCTGTGGATGCTGAAAAATCAATGTTGTCAAAGCTGAAACATGGTCAGTTACAACAGTTTGAAGTGTCACTTCCTAACGCACACAGACACACTCACTCACTCACTTGTGACATTTTGGTGTTTCCTCAGAATGTGGAGCGGCGTTCACCAGCAAACTGGAGGGGATGTTCAAGGATATGGAGCTTTCTAAAGACATCATGGTGCAGTTTAAACAGGTTAACAAACAGACTGCGTTCAATCTGTGAGAACAAAAACAACCAATCAGAGCCAGAAATGGTTGTTGAGTCTCAATCCCAGGTTCCAAGCAGTCTGTATTTTAACTCAATCACCCATCTTTCTCAGATATTTTTGTTAAAGTTACCTACTGCAGCTTTAATGTCAAACAAAATCAATGAATCATAAGTGCACATTCCTGGTAGATTATTTAGAAACAGGAATATTTAACATTTTTGTACGTTCAGAGTTGTAAAGTCCCTCCTCATATTATCATAAACAGCAGTGTTTTGGAATTCAATGAGCCTTCAAACTCATGGATGTATTATTCAGACTGGATCTTATGTCTTTGTCTGACTGGCACCTGAAACAAAATGCCCTCACTGACACTGCCCTTTGTGATGTGATGACCTAAAGCAATAAATTGAATGCGTGCAGGAGGTTGCCGCTGGATGTCACAAATTTTCATTTGTATTTCTTTAGTATATGCAGTGCCAAAACATTCCCGGCAACATTGAGCTGACGGTGAACATCCTCACTATGGGTTATTGGCCAACCTACGTCCCGATGGAAGTGCACCTGCCTCCTGAGGTCGGTACCGAGCAAATATTGACATTTTAAGAACGTGCTGTTTTTTTTTATTTTTTATAACCTGCTATGCAATAAATATATACCATGTGTTGCTTTGTAACGCTTTTGTTATCTTTGTCCAGATGGTGCGACTGCAAGAGATCTTCAAGACCTTCTACCTGGGCAAACACAGTGGCAGGAAGCTGCAGTGGCAATCAACGCTCGGCCATTGTGTGTTAAAAGCTGAATTTAAAGAGGTAGGTAGCTCATTTATAAGAATGCTGTGGTGTTTTTTGCTCACTCAGTGAATAAAGCTTAATTTGAATGTTTTTGGTTTTTTTAAAGGGCAAGAAGGAGCTGCAGGTGTCACTTTTCCAAACGCTCGTGCTGCTGATGTTCAACGAAGGAGAGGAGTTCACCCTGGAGGAGATCAAACTGGCAACAGGAATAGGTCTGTGTGATCACATCAAAGTTTGGTTGGCAGCACTTTGATGAAGGAATAAGGGTTGTCAAGGACTCATTATGCAGCACCACTGATCTAAAACACTGTCTGTTTGTGTGTTGCCTTATAGAGGACAGTGAACTGCGCAGGACTCTGCAGTCACTTGCTTGTGGAAAAGCACGTGTCCTCACCAAAATCCCAAAAAGCAAAGACGTGGAGGATGGGGACAAGTTTTCTTGCAATGACGACTTCAAACATAAGCTCTTCAGAATCAAAATTAACCAGATCCAGATGAAAGAAACGGTAAAAGTGTTATTTTTTACAGTAGTTTCCTCCCTTCAAGGCCTTCGAGGTATTGGTGAATTATTTTAACTTTACTGTTTTCTCCCAGGTGGAGGAGCAAGCTAGTACCACAGAAAGGGTCTTTCAGGACCGGCAGTATCAGATTGACGCTGCAATTGTGCGGATCATGAAGATGAGGAAGACTCTGAGCCATAATCTCTTGATGTCTGAGGTGTACAACCAGCTGAAGTTCCCTGTCAAGGTGATTAGCATAAAACTGAATCGAAAAATATTTCATTGACCTATACAAGGGGCTCTATTACTGTTTTCTGCGTGTTTTCATCTTGTGCAGGGTCACTGGGTTTATTTTGCTACTGTTCATTTAAAACAAATGTGTATTTCCATCACACACACACACAAACTTGGTTGTACATTTTTACAGTTTTTTCAGTTTCTGTGGTGGACAAACTATGAAATGGAGACAAAATGCACTTAGACATAGTCTTTACTGTTATTTCTTGTTACTCCCCAGCCTACAGATACATCAATATCTTCAATAAGATAATATCGAATGATATCTTTTGCTTTTTCTGTCATTTTTGTTCAACCAGTTGTTTCTAAAATACATTTTCAGGGGGCCATTGATGTGATAAAACTGATGAAATCTCACAAAATCTCACTTTTTTGGGTGTTATTTTATAGAAGCACCTTTCCTGCTAACAAGCTACCACCCTCATTAGCTGACAATACAGTCATAGCTGAATTAAAGTTGATTTAATACAAGTCTACCCGGATAAGATCTAAACTGGCCTGTACGGGAATAGCAAGTTACCTTGAAGAAGAGGCATGGCTTACATGAATCAGCTTTTCACTGTGATTACGCCACACTTCAAAGTATAAAAATAACCAGAATTGCTGGCATGTGCCTCGTGTGTTAACCTCTGCCTCCTCTCTGTGCTCTGCCCTTTCAGCCTGCTGACTTGAAGAAGAGGATAGAGTCTCTTATTGACAGGGACTATATGGAGCGTGACAAGGAGAACCCCAACCAGTACAACTATGTGGCTTAGACAAAACAAAAAGTGACACAGAAAAAGAGACGCAGATGGTCCAGTCAGGCTGAGGTGATCGGTCTCTAAATCTTTTGCTCCAGTGGACGTTAACCATTATCATCTTCAACCCAGCGACCGACAAGTGAATGGATACTGCTCCACAGGATTTTTTTTGGCAGGGGTCTTGTGATCCTGTGGACTGCATGCCCATTGAAAAGAGAATATTGTCCATATTTTTCTCAATGCCTCTGAGAGAGTTGGGCTACCGTGGACAGACAAAGAAGACACACAGATGTTGTTCCGTTTGCTCTTTTTTTTTTTTTTTTTTTTTTTTAAAAAGGAGAGGAAAAATATTTATTTTCAAACTTAGATTCTTCTTTGTCCATAGTTTGAATCAATATGCTCTTTGTTATCAAGTCACTTTTTTTTTTTTTGTTCATTCAGTATCCCAAGCAAATGCTGACACACTTAACAATGCTCTAAATGTACCACACTTTCCAGAGAAAAAGGATCAAAGAAATATTAAACTGATGCTTGTTTCTTCAGTCAGTGTCAAATGTGGGACTATTGGACTAACATTCATAGTAGGGAATTGACCTTTTGGGGAATATCTGTGTCAAATGTGTGATCTTGCAGCGAAGTTTTACAATTTTTAAGGCCATGTAGCCATCTGATAAAACTGTGATCATGAACACACAAAGCTGAGTTTGTGCCAAAAAAAAAAAAAAAAGGAGCACTTCTTCTGTTATAGGGTGTATTCAAGCTGCTAAAACAGTTCAGTTGTACAAGTATATGCATTTAAGTTTTCTGTTTGTTCTGTCTTTGTATGTTTTTGTACATACTTCACAAAAGTGACATTTTAAATGATCTCATCCGACAGTCAACTGCTTGTTAGGTTTCTGTTAACCCGTAGAAAGTATACTAAAAGCACAACGACATCAGAGCCCATTTTCCCATCTTCCCCGGTGTCACACCACGTTCATACACTATATATTTTTTTTTGTATGTCTCCCTGTGGGGCTTGCAGGCCTTTGCTGAAAAGTGAGGGGAAATGGGAGTGGATTTGCCTCAACATGAGGAAAAATATGCCTGATTAGACATGCCCTTGTTTGTATGAGTCTGTTAGATTTATTGCTTCAGATTAAAATAACTGTTTCAATCGGGCTTTCTTTTTTATTAATCATTAATTCCCAGACACATGTTCACTGTCTTGTATGAAAACAACCCAATAGGAAGCTTTTTGTGTGTGAAATTAACTCTGCAGAGGGGGGATTATAGCTATAAAGACAGAGGTAGTCCACGCCTCTTCGGGTTTGACACATCCCCCGTCATATGACTTCCATTTCCTGGTACAGTCGGCGGCGGCACGGCTTCGTCCCAAACACCGCTGACTGAGCGTCCCCGTCGGGTCTATCCGTCTCCTCTCTCCGCTGACTGACACTCCAAACTGCTGAGCGACCATGTATCGATATGCTGCATTAGTTTTATTCCTCGCCTTTGGAATCGGTATGTGTCTTCACCTTATTTAGTCCTCCAATAAAAGAGCCGAGAATAAAATGCTGGTTATATGTTTTCTGCGAAGTGACGTGATTAAACTTGGGGAGGGGGGGGAGGGGGGCTGCTCCGGGGCCTGCAGCTTCCCGGGCTCAGGCTAAATGCTGCTCTGGAGAAGATAAAAAACAGATTATTAAGATTATAGCAGTTGTAAATTGCCCTACATGTGTAGACATTAATGTGCTCTGAGGATGGATTTACTGTACAGGCTCTAAAACGAGCCCATCATCGGGGAGCAGTGGAGTCGTGATGTTTTGCTGATGAAGCTAGCTTTGTTGCTAATTGTTACGTACGTCAACAACATCGGACTGAGGCAGCGCTCGGTCGCCTTAAAGAAACTACATTTCCCCACACAACCGCGTTTCTTTTATTCCTTTGATTCCCACAAATAGAAACCAAACCGGGCCCTCAAAGCAACTGTCGGGAAATCTTAAACGTTGACATTAACGGCTGCTAACGGCTGCTAACGGCTGCTAACGTTAGCATGTTGGTTAAGTAACACTTGTTTTGAAGCTAAAGTTTTGACCCGATTATAAATGACTCAGGACGACACACACACACACACACACACACCAGTGAGTGTAAATGGACCCACAAACCCCCGTTGGCTCCATTTAAAACGCGTTAGCATTATGCTAAACTGGTTAGCATTAGCTAGGTCTGGCAGCTGACTAACTTATCACGTGATAGTTAACGTACGCTAGAGTTAGTGAGGTTTGTGAGTCAGAGGCTTTTTACTGCATACATACAGAGATCAATAGTGTGAACAACGTTATATTATATAAACAAGATCACTGTTTGTGTCAGAGGAGGAATCAACTGTGGATTGTAGATAATGTTTTACACTGGGATCAACACAAAGGTTAAAGGTTAAAGGTTAGAGTTGGGTCGGTTTTCTCGAAAGTTGTCCTCCAGTACTGACAGATACGCTGTTACACACACTTGCACACCCATCAGGTGCTATGACCTTATGAGGAATTTCAGCTATGTTGCCATTGCAAATGTTTTTATCATACATTATCACAAACTGTGTCTGTGTGTCAGGACCTGGCCCTACAGTGAAAAGTACAGTGTGCATGGAGAAGTGGGTATACTTATTTATTTATATATATTTTAAAGAGGCCCATACAGTGAAGTATATTTATTTCACCACAAAATGTGTCTGTAGTATTTGCACATTGTCACTCTACTTTTGCTGCGTGACTTCAGGCAGGAAAGACTGTTATTAAATGAACCTGAAATGAATAAGTAGTATTTCTTACTCTATTTACTCATGATCATTGGACAACCATGTGATGCCTTCACCATCCTAGGAATAAAAAACAAAAACCCATTTAGCTCAAAGAGCACTACTGAATGATGTCCATCAGAGGGGATTTAGTGTAGGCTAAACCTGCGTATACCCTACAGTAAACCACAGAGTGTTTTTATAGCAAGGTCAGACACAAACATGTGAGTCAGGTGATTTTATAAGTTTATGTTACTTGGAAGATTGTGACAGGCAGCTGTTGGTGAGTTTATATAATGCGTTACGTCAAACATTTTGTAAATCTGAATGGACCTTGGCCTCTCACCTTTAAATTGTATACAGTTTCTTACAGCCAGTGGAAAGGTACAGACTTTATATAAGTGTCCAGGAGTTTCCATGTTCTTTTCCACCTTTACTTTCAATGAAGAGAGTAACCTTTTAAATCCCAACTGGACTAATGATGAATTACAGTAGAAAAAAACTGAGTCATTGTTTTCGTTTTTTTAATTTCAGTGTTCCAGCTGTCTCATGGCACTGAGGTGGACGTCAAAGACAAAGACGACAAGTTATGCCTCTATGCCAATCTAATGGTCAACTTCTCAGTCTCATATGATGCAGCTGACAATAAGGTGAGTGTCTGGTCTTAGTCACACTAACCACAAGATGTTTTAATATGACCAGCTGTGTCTGGTATATTTAGTGCGTCAGGCTGCACAGTATCCTTTATAAAATTACTCTGCCAATGTTGCAAAACAGCTCCACTGTTATCAGGCTCCACCTCAACAGCATGACTGTCAAACGCTTGTGGAAGCAAATGTCATCGTGGAAATGGGAAATGAGGCACTACAAAGCAGATAGATTCTGGCTATTCAGCATTTCAGTTAGTGAGTTATCCTGCCACACATCCTGCGATTGTTGTGTCCCGTCTATAGCCATAGAAAGCAGCTCACCCAAATGTATAGAATTTCAAGAAATTATCTAACGTGTATTTATTATTCTTTCTAGCTGTAATATATGATATGTTTGAGGTGATGAGAAAGTGTTTGTGTGACAGATGCTAAGAGTTACAGTTTAACATCAAACGTATATAATTATGTTAAATAAGGTTACTGAAAAATTGGATATTAAAGGGATAGTTTGGGGTTCTCTAAGCGGGGTTGTATGAAGTACTCATTCATAATCAGTGTATTACCTACAGTAGACAGCGGTCAGCACGCCCCCAGTTTGGAGAAGCACCAACACGGACGGGGGCAGCAACAAATTATTATTTTAGCCACCTTTCAAAAAGACCACCGAATATTCTTTCAAAAAGACCACAGAATATTCTGCTTTACTTAACCATCATACAGCCCTTCTGACAGAAGACTGAAGTGTTTATATATCTCTCTCCAAAGCCACCAGAGTCATTTAAAGTAATGTTACTTCGCACACAGGAGTTACTGGTGTTGATCCACAGCACACAGTTAGTTAGGACCCGTGTACCTAGCCTTCTGCTGGCTCTAGCAAACACCTTTCTACAAGCTATTTCTAATAATTCTTACTGTAAAGAAGTGATCTACAAATGCCTGGGAAGTAAATGCCTCACATATTGAAGGCACATATAACTTCGTCTACAATAAACAACTAATCACTGTGGCACGGATTACCAGCATATCAGCCTAACAGATAACATGAAATTATTATTGGTCACTAGGATGTGTGTGAAACTGGTTTTACAACTTAACAACAAGATTAGCAAGGTGAGCACAGTTAACTTTGTGTGTGACCAGTGAACTCTAATAGTCAGTTTTCCAGAATAAAGATGTGTAAAACTTGCTGTGTTGTCAGAACACACACAGTGGAGTGTCACATGCCAAGTATGGGAAGGGTGAAGTTGGTTTCAGGTAGCCAAGGGAGCCAGGAGCCGCACCTTGATTGGTTGCCTATATGCCTGCACATGTCTGGCTGCTTCATCAAACCACATGATGTGAGCCTCTCTAACTTACACTCTCCTCTCTTTTTAGACCGCAACAGCTGAGTTTGAACTTCCTCCTAAAGTGTCAACAGTTGGAAGTGAGTGTGGCAGCTCAAGCTCAATGTTGAAGCTCAGTTTTGGAGAAGGACACACCTGGAGCATGAACTTTAACACCGTCGATGGAAAAAAGTACCAGGCAGACACCATCACCTTCTCCTACAACCTCAGCGACACAACCTTCTTCCCTAAATCTACATCGAATGGTAACGTGTACACCACACAGTGCAAACACAAACTACAGACAGAAGGCCGGTTACTAATGCTGGTGTGTGTGTGTGTGTGTGTGTGTGTGTGTGTGTGTGTGTGTGTGTGTGTGTGTGTGTGTGTGTGTGTGTGTGTGTGTGTGTGTGTGTGTGTGTGTGTGTGTGTGTGTGTGTGTTTTCTTTTAGACACCCTAACTGCCACCGTGAAGCCTCACATTACAGACGTAGGCCTGGACACCTGCTACTCATGCAACAGCAAGGACACGATCGAAGCCGATGCGGTGAATCAGACACTGTGGAACGTGCTCATACAGGCTTTTGTCATTAATGGCAACAAGAGTGAAAATAGTAAGTGCAGACGCAGCGTCACATCTCTTCCTGCCTCTAATGTTTCTCTTCTGTTCGGATTGATTTTCTAACCTCTCTCTCTCTCACTCTCTCTCTCTCTCTCTCTCTCCTCTTTACACAGTTACCTCTTGTCCAGCCGATGTACCCGTAACCACCGTTACCCCCACCACTCACGCCACCAGTACCGCGGCTCCTGTCACAAATGCTACTACCGCTGCCCCGCCTACCACCACCCCTACCCCCACCCTCCCCCCACCCTCCACTGGAAAGTACAGCATCAAGCCTGATGACAACAGCACAGCCTGTCTGTTGGCCACCTTTGGCCTGCGGATCGGTGTCAAGCAGGCAGACGTATGTTCATAAACAGAATTATAAAGCTGTAATCTTGTTATGCTCTTTCAGATGATGTACAGATGATCTCACATAGTTGTTGCTGATTTGATTCTTCTCTCCGCCTCTGGCATAGAAATATCAGGAGATGAACTTTGACCCCAATGGGACCACAGTCTCTGGATCATGTGGAGTCAACAGCAGTGAGCTGGTGTTGGTGTCCAACACAATGACCATCACGTTCACTTTCACCAATGTAAGTCCTCATCAATATGTTGTTATATTCATTTGATTAACTTGACTGGTGACAGTTTTTAGACAGTTTTAGACCTTAAAATGTCTTGAATGTGACTGTGACAGGTCTTTAAAAATGGACTGGATTAATGAAGTCAACGTTACTCGTATAGAGTTGCATTTTTCAGTCTTGTTTTTGGGAAAAGGTTTTATTGATCGTGCTGTAGCAAATACAAAACAAAACCAGCATGAAACCGATACTAATTTTCCTCTGTTCCTTTTTTTCCAGTATGGACGTAAAATAGATCTTTATATTGTGTTAATAAAGGTTTTAAAAAGTCTTAAATTTAACGGGTCCAAACCTGCAGAATCTTAATAATTTTTATAACTAATTTTTAATTTCAACTTTTCTAAATATCTAAAACATTTTGGCCATGATAAAATCAAAGTTGTCAATTATAGATCAGTGGTTCCCAACCTTTTTAGTCGGATGAACTGGTTAATGTCACAAAATAATCAGACTACTTCTATAATCTTTAATGATCAGTAAATCATCAATCAAGTACATTTTCAAACTCAAAATCCAAACATTTTACAGTGTCATCTTCTAAAAGCTGCAGCAGGTGACATTTATAAAAATAACTCATATTTGCTGAAACTTCCACTATATCTTGACGGCAGTACATGAGAAAAAGAATCCGGTTCCTCTGGCTCCTCCTAGTGCTCCTAATGGCATTAGCAAGAATCCAACTGACCGAAAACAACCAATCTGAGCCAACAAAGAAAGTTGATTGTTGAGTCTCATTCACAAGTCCCAGATGTGGGGGACTTTACCTTGACTTGTATCATAGTAAATAGAATATATATACTCTGCAGATTAATTGATAATGAAAATATTTATCATAATTTTAAATCATATTATAATTTCTATTCACCACTATCTTCCTGTCTTTGGTATTGTTTCATTCGCCCGGTTGGGAATCACTGAATTAGAGGGATAATAAATACTGTAACATGGTTCCTAACATTATATAACTTCACAGAAATAGACAGGATGCAACGAACTGTTCACTGTCAGTATCACTCGACCCTGAAAAAAGAAAAGGGAAATGTTTGTATCCTTGATGTCCTGGATGCAGAGTCTGTATTATGCTTTTAGCCTAATTGAGACAGCTGTTAGAGTTTTTGTAAAATTAGGATGCATATTTTCTGATCTTGTACTTTCCGTCTAACAGGACACAAAGAAATTCCGCCTTCACGCTCTGAACGTAACTGGAAAGACAAGTTCTGGTAATGAGAAGAATCGTATCTACCCGCACAAACCCGGCGCCACACCGAGAAGTGAGCTAACGTTGAGTTTTGTTTCCCAAGGTGTGGCATTTTCTGAGGCGAACACCAACCTGAGTCTGTGGGAGGCGGCTGTCAGCAGTTCCTACATGTGTAACAAGGAGCAGAACTACACCATCACCGGCCTGCTCACCATCTTCACCTTCGACCTTCAAGTACAGCCCTTCGGAGTAAAGAAGGGTGTTTTCAGTACAGGTAAGTTCTCCTTTAATGTGCCGACCGGGCCCTTACAAAAACTGTTTCATATATGGAGTCTGAAGGAAATGTCGATGTTATAGCCGATGACTGTAGAGGTTGTAAAGTGGAAGATGATTTTTGTTCTGTTTAAATTAACCAAATGGATTCGATTTTATTAGTTTGTACCAGAACTACGGCTGCGTGTCATTTAAAAATGAGTGCGGACAGTATCTCCGTTAAAAAAAAAAAACATTAAAGTTTAAAATTATATGCACTAAATGTTTCTGTTTATGTAACAGTATAAACTAGCACATTTAAGTTTAATTTATTTGTTTAATTGTAATTTTGTACTATTGAGAATCACTATAAGACACTATCACATTTTGGTTTAATCAGATGTCCAGCTCAAGATTTCTTTGTTTTTATATTTATGCCAGGAGGAGCTCAAACACTTTAACACAGTTTGAGCTCTCTTGCCTCAAGAAAACATAAAACACTAAATTGTGTTTATTAAGTGAAGTAAAGTAAACTGAGAGACCCCTGCCTGTGGCACATTCAACAATCAGCAGACCCCGTAGTAAAATACCCAGTTTAGTTTTTCATGAATCTGCAATTAACCATTTGATATTAAACTTTGCATTAATACATTAATATGTGGGTTATATAGAAAAATTTAAATGTGACTCTTTGGATGTATTGTTTACTGCAACTGTGAATCAATAAAAAATAATATTAAAAAAAATATATATATATATACATTATGTGCAATTACACAGCCATTGGAAGCACTGACCTGATTATTTTTAGACCTAGAAAAGAAATCGCATACTTCCACTCAGCCTCAGTCATAACTGGTGCTGCTTTAACTTATTAACTAACTTAACATTAAGTCCATCTTAGGCTCCTGAAAAGGGAGACAGGTCATTCACATTTGAATTACCTTCTGCAGAATCTTTACTGTCATCTGTCATGCCAAAGACGTTCATTCATGTGACAGCTTTTAAATAGAGAACATTAAGTGTTTGGGTATTTTGGCAGTAAGTTGGACAGCTCAAGTGTTAAAGATGGTAAATAAGCTGAAGTGCTGCTTCAGTTGTGTCTCTTGTTAATCAGGAAATCACTGCTCCACCTGTTGACTGACTCTTTCTTTATCTGCAGCCCATGAATGTTCATTGGATGACACCAGCATCTTAATCCCAATCATTGTTGGCGCTGCTCTGGCTGGCTTGATTCTCATTGTAGTGGTCGCTTACGTGATTGGTCGAAGAAAGACTTATGTTGGATATCAGACCCTTTAAATCCAGTTTTCAGTCGATCCTGAAATATCACGGGGTTCCCAAGCCTGGTCCTTGGGATTCATGTTCATGATTATTTGGCAAATAACTTAAAAAATTCAAGAGTCAAACTAAAGTCTCTGCTGGAATAACATGAGATTGCGGTTTTATAGAAATGACTGCCATCAGAAAAACAGATGTAACTGTTTGTTTTAAAGTTATTGGTCGTTATGAGACATGAAATGCACATTTTTGCCTCTAAGGTTAAATGATACAATAATAATAAGAGTCACATCCATGTAAAGATGGAGGGTTTGGTGTTTTTCTCAAGGACCAAACTTGTCTACCCCCAGTGTTTGTGTTCAATTTCTGTTGATGTCTTGTCTTTCCTTTTTTTGTTTTTTTTGTTTGGTTTTTTGTTAATGAGCAAGTACAAGATTCACACAACCTTTTTTTATTTTCTGTTTAAGTAATTACAATCACATGAAAGGTAACATTATAAATACATAATTTATAGTTCTTGGAGCTATACATAAAACATATACAAAATCTGGACATTAATAATTGGACAATTAAAGTTTGTTGCTGTCGGATCCTGCACTTGCTCTGCAGACATTCCCCTTTTTTTTGTCATTATTTTATCTTTGTGCACATTTTTAGTTTTTACTTCCTTTTTATGGTTTGACCTTTCATCTCCATAATGATTTACATCAAGACTTATCAGAACGATAATTTTCACAGCATTTCCACACCATTTTTCTCCACAAATCAGAGGAAGACGGCCAATCAGCTTTCTTGCTTTGTTCCCTGAAATGCATTAACAAGGATGAAGGTCTAAGTTGTCAAAGGAAATCTGCTTTAGCCCATGTTTGCCCCTGTAGAGCAGGAGAAACATTGATATTGTTGTCCTGATTATGTGGCTGCAATCATCAAAGTGTCTGATGTTTAAACACCATTCAAACTTTTTCATGGAAGACATTTGGACATATGTCGAGCAGTGAAAGTCCAGGTGGAACTAATGATGGTTTGTTTACTTTCAAGTGTAAAGGTCCTGGAACTGACAAAACTACATGGGACGCAGCCATTGTTAGTGTTATTAATCTGGGCTTTTCCTCGTACGCCGTGTCAAAATGTCTGCCGTTTAAAAGGTCCCTTACATTTGCACATGCTCCAGTCAGAGAATATATCTTCATAAAGGTCAGCTGTTTATTCTCAAATCCTACATTATGGCATTAGGTTTAGAAAAGGGAGAATTTCATTGTGTAGATACTCACTTTCAGCACAGACATTTCTGAAACGAGGATATATACAGATAAATGCACTAAGGCGCTCTTTACATTTTTGTACTATGTTGAGACTATTGTCACATTTTCTCACCTGTGGTTAGGCCTGGGCTTGGCCTGAGCTCGGAGGGCTGCAGCTGCATCAGGGGACGTTAAAGCTCCTGAAACCTTTGTTTCAAATATTTCAGTATTTCTCTGTAACACTGAGTATTCACAACTGACCAAGTAACAATCAAAGTTAAAGTTCAGGAGGTATTTGTTCATGAGGCCTTTACAGTAGTCGGTGAAATAGGTTTATATGCTTTACTGCTGAGAGGTAAATAAGAAGATCGACACCAATCTCATGTGTTTTCTGTTAAATATGAAGCTACAGCCAGGAGACCGTTAGCTTAGCACAAAGCGTGGAAGAGCTGGTTCTGTCTGAAACTCTCATGGCTATAGCTTCACATTTATTGTACAAAGTATCAGTCTTCTCTTCTAACTCTCAGCAAAACAAAGTGTATTTTCCAAAGCATCAGACTATTTCTTTAAAAGCTTTGCGTATCATCTGGATCAAGTCATTTGACCTTGCGGGTTTGGTCGGATCACTTTGGTTCCGCAGTGCCTCACCAATCTTCAGATTTGTATTCCAAAATTGTTAAATCCACTGAGGTTTGTGACATAATCTCATGTGAAATAGACACAATTGTTGCAGGAAGATTGTGTTTTAATGTAGGACCCTGCCACTCGTAGTAAGAAGCTGAAAGTACATTTTCAGGAGCTTGTAAGTCAGGGAATTAGTGCAAGTTGCAAGATTGCAGTGTCAGGGATGGAGGCCAGCCTCAGAATGTGTATTTCTATGATAGAAAGCCAATGTGACACATGTTGGTAGCTGTGTATCTTTGCTTAATTCTAGCAGAGTGCTGTGTACTGCCTGCGTTGCTCCAGCTCCTCAGGACTGGAGCAACGCAGGCAGTTAACTACACTGAATATGAGGATGAACTAGAAATATTTGCATTTTTAAGTTGCTTATAAAAATGTGCTTTCCCAGGACGTTGTACATGTGTATGAATAATGGCTATAAATCAAGTTTTGGCTTTGCTTTTGTCTGTTCCAGCTTTGTTTGAACTCTGCCTTAATATAAAGATGGTTTTGCAGCACTTTGTATAAATATATGACATTTCCTCAAAGTTAATCTCCCTCGTTCTCAATAAACCATCTAACAGGCTCATATTCTGGACATTTCTGCCTTGCACAGTGATGGCTTTTCTGTTTTTGTACATTCATTAACTCACCAATACTGTTAAAGCAAGATACCTTTTTATGGTAACTTGAATGATTTTGGCTCTTTATTTAATTCCCCGTCACTTGTTGAGAACATTGCACACACATGTTCATCAAAGGGAATTTTGTGCTGCAAGACCATCGTGTTAAAGATCTATTAATGTGTGTTATGTGGATACAAATGACTGCTGATTTCATCTCCATTCTCTCACGCTGTTGGCTATGATAAATTGGATTTCAAATTGTGGAGCTTTTTAGTATTTTAAGATTTATGGAAAATAAAAAAAGCGTTTCTTCCCTGGACACTCGAGTAAATGTTTATTCCTTCTTGTAAAACTATAAAAAGGTTCCATGTTTCTGTCCGTGCTTTACGTAATACAGAGCTTCTTTTAAGTCAGTTGGCGACCTACTTCTTCTTTTTCAGGCTTTCATTCATTAATCATGAGTTTTTTTTATTTGAATTCTCCTGTTCAGCCTATAAGACTTTCACCTCTCTGCTCTCTTCACTCTCGTCTAGCTGAGGAATGCCAGGCTGATGCAGAGAGCTTCCTTGTTCCCATAGCTGTCGGAGTTTCCCTGCTTGTTCTCATTCTTATCGTTCTGCTGGCCTATTTCATCGGGAGAAAGAGAAACATGGCCACCGGCTACGAGTCTTTCTAGTTAAACTTGCATCATTTCGATCTTTTATGCTACAGAAAGGACAGTCAGTGAATCGCTGCCTTTTTGCCTCGCTGCCTTTTGACTAATTGTCACACCAACATGTGTTGTATTGATGTCTCCATGTAGTGTTTAGTGCTGCTGACTGCCTCACCGTATTCATAAAAAAATAGACATTTTGGGAAGTAAGCTCATTTGTGTTCTTGTTTAGGATTAGATGAGAAGGTTGATTCCTCTCTCTCGTGTGTTGAATATAAAGTTTGACTCAGCATTTTGCATATTTCCCAAAATGTCGGACTACTCCTTTTTAAAGAATTTCCTTTGTTCATTCTTCCTGAAATTCATGTTCATCTAGAATAATAAGTATTAAGCACATGAGTGATTTTCTTGTTGTGCCTGTGGAATATTTAATGACCCCCTTTCTTCTTCTAATCTCCACTACATTTACATTGTTGAATTCACCTTTTGTAGGTTGGGCTCCTTTCTTGCTGCTCTGTCTCCTCCTTCTAAACCTTTTGTGGACTGTAAATATCCTAAAACCCTGTTTTCTGCTGACTAAAACACTAACCTGCTGTCTGTCTCCTTTCTGTCTGTCTCTGTGTCTGTCAGCTGAGGAATGCTTCCTGGACTCTGATTTGAGCTTTTTGGTGCCCATTGCAGTGGGCGTGGCACTCAGCTTCCTAATCATCCTTGTGCTTATCTCTTACCTGATTGGCCGGAGGAAGAGTCGCACTGGCTACCAGTCTGTATAATCCAACCCAGCTGCTTCTGCCTCTCGCACCCTTTTCAACCCTCACAGCTCTTTAAAAACACCTTCCCGAACCACTCCGCTGCCCGTCAAAAGCATCCCAAAATTTCTGTTGTTTGTTTTTTTTTCTTCTCCTGTTTCCCCTTAAAACGACCTTGAGCTTATTTCTCGTACACAGTCTGAAATTGATCCTAGCAACCACCCCGATTGTTTCCTTGGTTTTGCTTTGATGCCAATGACTGAATCAAGTACCAAAACATTTATGATCAATATTGCATCGTTTGATTGTAGATTGCATGTTTTGAAAATTAAATTTATGGCTGTAAGTAGCCACCCACCTCTTTCTCCTCTTCCTCCTCCTCCTCTTCCTCCTCCTCCCCAGAGTACCCTCCCTCCTCCCTCCCCAGAGAGGCTTTTTCCTCTCGGTTTCTGTGCTGTACAATAGTATACGTGTAAATTACTCTCTTGTATAGAATGAATGACATTGATTTTTGAAGACGTGAATGTACGAGCAAGCTAACAGATAACACAGTTGTCATTCATACTCCGGGGCGCCACTGTTTTAATGTTTGTTTAACATAACGTAAATTAACAGTTAAATGAAACTCTACCTGTTGCACTTACCTGTAGGATTGATGAAAGGGACACTAACTTATAATGACACTTTACCAGCATTGGGACCAGTTTTTGTTTCTTTTCTTGTTTTTTGTTTTTTTGAAATGTGTGATGGTAGGTGTTAGTTTCTGTCACTCGTGTTAGGAAGATTCAAGACTTATGTTTCTTTTAAATGGGCACTTCTCTTTAAAGATTTGCATTTTAATATTTGGTGAATTACCCTTTTGATCCTGTGTTATTTCACAAGTCAAACAAATATGTTGGCAAATGGGTAACGAGTCAAATAAACCGAAATTGGTCGCCAGAATCGAACTTGGTTGAATGTACATACGTTTGTTCTTTATTTAACTAAAAACCTGGTTAGAGTATTATCCCTACACTACCCTCCATGTGATAGTGCAGTAACATAACAAGAGCAGTTCAAGAATGAAGACCATGAGTAATATTTCTTAAGTCATTTATCTGATCCTCAGTTGTGTACATTCGATCGCTCCCCCTGACAGTTTTGTGCCTTTCTGTTGTGCACCTCTGAGATGCTTGCTTGAAGCTTGTCTCCATCTGATGAAGAATGTGATGTGATGAGCTTGTTTAAAACACAAGTGGGGAACAAGTTAAATAAAGTTTTGTTCTTGTTTTGTATCACTGTCATTCTTTTAACAGGAGCCTGCCAGTCTTGTGACGAAAACTGAATTCAAAGGTTAAAGGCCGTGAACTGAACCACTGCGGTTGCTCAAACTGTTCGACTTTGATCGACGACGTGCTTTTTATAACCTGTAATGGTACACAGAGGCGTGACTCTCACTCCAGCTATTACTGGCGTTCAGGAAGATATGCAAGTTTACCCAGAGGTCACGCCGGTCAGACTGTGGTTTGTTGTGTTGGTTTTGTTAACTTAAATTACTTTTTAAAAATTACATTTGTGTTTCAAAATAACAATTGCAAAATCAGTTCTTAAAACCAATTATTTTCCTTAAAATATATACAGACAGGACCATGAAGCTTTGTTAATGACCATGCTGTCAGCCCATCACTTTAGTCCAGACTGAAATGTCTCAACAACTGTTGGACGGACTGTCAGTAAATTTGGCCCAAATATCGATGGTGCCCAGAGGATGAACCCTGATGATTTAGTGATCCCCTGACCTTTTCCTGTACCGCCACCATGAGGTTTTGGATGTGTTGTCATGACATTTGGTACACATTCATGTTCCTCTCGATTTAAATTGTCATGACTTTGCATCCATATTATTTATAGAGTTTTACTGAAAATTAAAAAGTTTAGATGTTATTTTGTTAAGTTGATGTAGACTCTTAGTCCCATGTGGAAGAAAACTTACAGTACATACCAGAACATTGTATTTATTATAAGAACTATAATAGGAATAAATACAACATTGATGCCAAGTTTAGTAGCACATTTCAGTTATGATTAATACTATCACAAAATAGTTATACTTTTAAAATGGTACAGACCTTATACAAACTATTTCACAGTACAATATGTCTCTTTATTGATCAGTCTTGTGTAGTATTTCATTTTCAAAAGCAAATGTTTTTACAAAAGAAGGCAAGAAGTGGCTTGTGATGCTTTATCATAAATGTATAATACTGCTCTATTCAACAAAAATATAGTAATAGTGTATTTGCAGTCATTATGTCTTTTTACTGTGTAAGTACAGTACAAGTCCTGCTTTCAGTGTTTGCATGATAGTTCTTTGAATTCTTACAATATACATGTTTGAAAAATATAATGCAAAACAAATTAGTACACTTTATCACAAATGTGCACACAAAACCACAAACTATCCTGATAAAACAATGTTTCTAATTGCCTATTAATGTTTTTAAGTCATAATTGGATTTGCATAGCCAGAAATTCTAACTATTGGGCAGAGTGTAATTTAGTTTGATTAATCTTGCTAATCATTACAAAATGTCAGGAATTGAATTGTAACTCACTCTACCACTCGTCCTGTGCTCAGCACTGTTTGTTTAGGGTGCAGGTACCGGTAGCACGCTCAAGGTACAAAGATACAACAGAAACACAAGAGTAAATATCTACTTCTTGAGGAATTTGTTTCACAGCAGAAGACATGGATATTTAAGAGGAAAGGGAAATTACATATTTCATGGAAAATAATATTTCAACATCATTTTTTTTTCTTGTACATTTTCCTGCCTCGTTGTCAAAGGAGCATCCTGCTGTCAGCGGTATTTTGCCTTTACGCTCCGACGTCCAAGGAGAAGGTCACACTGCCCAGGTAGCGGTCAGTGGGTGAATCGTTAATGATGCCCTTTCCGTTCAGTTTGCATTGAACTTGGATGTGAGAGTCGATCTGCACTCCTGCAAAACGCACAGCCACCACCGGTGCAGAGTAGTTTACCTGAAGTCGAAACATGACAGGTGTTATTTCAGACTTAATAAAGAATAAAATTGTGCCACAGCAGTGGTCCTCAAGGATGACAACTCTCACTCACATGTCTGAGCTTCCCATAGTATGGATAGTACTTCAGGTCAAAAATGCTTTTGGGAAAAAACTGGACTTCTCCCAAAGCTTCTGGAGGTCCTCTCTGAAAGAAGTAGTAGTCATGTTTTCCTGATCCACACTTGGTTGCACGATACAATTATGATTTTGTTACTGTTGCTTCTCACTGAGATACAAATTAGTGTGAGAGTGTTGATGGTTACCGTACCTTGACTCCACAGGTCACATTTATTGGTTTGCCCTGGCCAGGTAAGTAACCAAGAATCTATTGAAAAGTAAGAATAGTAAGAATAATGTGTCATCATGGAAGCAAAAGGGATGCATCAATTCAAATATTGGTAGCTTTATTGTGTGGACACACTATTCACCTTTGCTTCAAACTGAACTCCAGCAAGAAAATGTTTATTGTATATAAATAATAAATATTAGATGCAAAAGTTTACTTCTCGGAAGAAGCGCCCACACTGTCCACAACGTAACTCTAATGTAGTCTACTTGTCTTCATTCTCTCCATTAATGGCCACAAGATGTCACTCACTGAGAAACCTGTGAGCTTCAACAGTCCAGTAACACACTGTGTCCCGGCTGTTTCATGTTTCCTCCTTTGTTTTTTGCGCTGATGTGCATTATTTTGGTGACTGACACTCATCTTACCCGATTCATTCGAAGAAGGACACAAGGCTTTCCCAGAGAATAGCCATAGTGGGGGTCCTGCAGCCCCGAGCAATCCCCCAACCAGGACCTCTTGAACTGACACGCCTTCCGCTCTGCGCTCTCCTCCAAGTCATCCTGCATGAAGTATCTGTCCTGTGAGCAATGAATATTCTTCCTCTCCTGAGCGCCATCGTTGTACGCTGAAAATGGAGAGCAGAGAGAAAAGAGGCAGAGAGGGAGGGAGAGAGGAAGGCATAAATAAATCCTTGCTACAGCAATGCCCTGCCAGACTCAGGCCTCTGATTAAGGAAGCTTTACAAAAGCGGGGCGTGAAAAAAAATGCACTGAATGGCTGCACTCTGCCCACAAAGAGGCTTCCCTTCCCAGCATGCCCTGCAAGAACCAAATGGAAAAAGGGGACAAAGGTAGTGAGGATGAGGATTAACTCATTGCATGCCCGCTACACTTTAAACAAACTCAACAACCTCATTAGATCCCCCAACTTTAACATCGTCCCCCAACAATTACAAACACCACTGACTCACATTTTAGATAGTCATCCATAGACCTCGCGTACTTCTTCCAGGATTTGCGATCAGAGGCGTTAAAGGCGATCTCGTGGCCTTCTAGGTGTGGGGCCATCGTCATACCTGCCAGTGGAGACGCAGAGACAGTCAACTGTGCTGAGACTCAAGTAGAAGCAACGGACAGAAGGACAGTGGAGGGTGGTGCAATGGAGTGGTGTGAGTTTGGGGTTATATTTACCTGGTGGCATCACTCTATCATTGAAGGTTGGGTGGTAGGGACTAATAGACCACAAGAGGCAGAACATACAGCCGCCAAACATGGCTGCAAGAAACATATAAAGTGCAGCGTAGAAGAGAAGGATGAGGCCTGAAAGAGGAGTAAAAGGATGAGTTATTAGGGTGAATGTTTATGATGCTGTGATTTGCACCAAAGTGGTTTTACATAATGGACAACTCTTAATAACTCGTTTCTCTAATCTGACTGGAGAAAAACAATGAACCATAAAGAATTTGCACTCTTTCTCAGACTGTGTGGTCTGTCTGGACTCCAGCTACTGTCCTTGATCAGGACGGTCACTAATTTGTTTACTCATACAAAAGCACTGCCCTCCCTTCATGTCTGGAAATAACTCCCAATAGTTTAGGTCTAAAATCCACTGTACTGAGCACATGTGAGAACCCCATATGAGGGAAACCCAGAGAACTCTCATTGTTCTGCTATTTTCAATTAACAGTCCATTAGCAACTAATCAAGCCAAACGTGCCCGAAATTAAATGGCTTTTGCTGTGCAGGCAATTTCACAGGGGACTAGTTGCAGCCAGCCTTGCGTCCCCAGAGCCACAAAGGCCTTTCTGTTTGAGCTCAGTGAGAATTCTCCCAGCTGTCCTTTCACTCAGGAACACAGTGAACCTCCGGTTGCCATCGTAGTGAAGGTCTTTTGCAGCCATAGAGGCCTGGCCAGCTCCAAGGAGCCCCAATCACCCCACTCTGGTATTGTGTCCTCTCTTGCACACTCGTCTCACAGGACACACAGCACAGACTTCAACTCAGGGTCTTTCTTCGTCAGACACATGGGCCCCACACTCCTCCACAAGTGTGCACACACTGGTTATGTAGCTGAAATGAGCTCTCAGCTCTGCCTGGGACCCAGCGTTCTCAGCTTATGCAAGTAACACACACTTTTGCTTGGATATTCTCTCTACACTCAGTTGGATCATGTTTGCAATTGTGTACAGCGGTGGAGCTGAAGGAGGGGGCTCAACGGCGTCACATAGTTACTACCCTGGAATACCAATAGGCTGCTCCATCATCATTGACTCAAGAAACTCGTCCAGCCTGTCACTTGTGCCAAAAAAACCTTGCCTGCACCAAAGCTCTCAGTTTGGCAGTGAGCTGTATGGATTAAAAAAGACAAGAGCATCTCTACGTGTTTAACTGCAACTGAGGGGCCATAAAGCATGTTAAGTTCAGCGATGAGGTCGCCAAGGCTTTGGGAAAGAGGCTGTGGAGAGCATGGTAAGATGTAGAGGAATGTGATTCCTGGCCAATAGCGAGGCCCGGAACAGTGCGCTCCCGCTGGGGATACGTCCCCAGGCAGTCTGTTTTTGTCGGGACACTCTGAATTATCCATGCACCTATGTAAACATTGAGCATAAGGACACACACACACTCGCAGCACAGTGAGCAGAGTCACTGGACTGCGGAGACATTTCTCACCCTCCAAACAATCCCCGAGTGCATCTTTTAAAGACATTCAAACACCGTGTCTGCTCTTAAACTCGTTTAAGATGATCTGACTGTAACACACTCAACATTACTACATATCTGTAATCATTGGACACATGCAGTTAAAAATAAAGTTATTTTGCAATAATCCAAACGTCCCTCCCCATAAACCCCCCCCAACAACACAGAACCTTGGTCTTTCTTGGTCAACTCACTCCAGCTCTTTCCAGAGCGACCCATGAATTCGTTGGTCTCTGCATTCCACAGGTATGTCTTCAGGTCGTCTATCTTCTGGTGGAGCGTCCTCTTGGGTAGCGGCCTGCGCTTCCATCTCTCAAAGTTCAGGTCTTCCTGCTCTAGAGGCTGGTGCTCGGCCAACTCCTCCTGCTCTTCCTCCAGCTCTTGGCCATGTTTGAGTATCACTTTGTGAGGCTGGTGGAAAGCAGAAGAAGAGAAAAAGCCCTCACCACACATATTCTCAACTGCTAAGTTCTGCAGTCGACCTATTTTCTTTTCAAATCACTGCAGGAAAAAAAATGGCATGCCTTCTGCTCCGAGTATGACCGATGATATAAACTGCCAGAGAGTGCTCTGCATATTAATGAACATCGCACTGCTGGTCCTGTCCCCTGTTTCTGCAAATTATAAACCCGCTGGTGACCTTTCTGGCACTCGTTGGGAGAGCTGACCTCCTCTGAGTGGACCCTCCTGCTTGGAGCAGCAGCTGCAGACAGCAGAGCTGGAGGGTCACTCTGACAGCCAGATGTTACTCACTGACTCTCAGCATCCACGGGACAGGACACACAGATCCCAGAGGAACCACAGGACACAAGTCATTTCATTTGTGAGAGCCTGGCCTTTAAAAGAATCTGCTGTTAAATGTTTAAAAAATGCTGTTGTGAGCTTTGAGTTTTGTGCCTATAAACAACTGAACTGAGGGCTAAAAGATTACTTAATTTGCTAAATCTGCTTCAGGGAACAACGTGATATATAAAGTTACATGTTTTCTATTTAATTTCAGCACTTACAAGACTTGGTGGATGATTTTTAAGGAGCGTCTCTTCAGCTCCTCCCTCTGTGGAACTGGGCTCCATGTTCTTCACAGAAAGAAAAAGGTACTTGTTATACCAATCACATCTACCATGTCAGTGAGTTAAAGCGACACTTCTTTACAACAAGTTCACAAACATTTACAAAAACTTTTTTTTCACAACAATGCCAAGCTATCCGACTCATGACTCAATCTACAGATCACAGAAACAATTCATTTCTACAAATAGAGTATCAATTAAAGTTCTGACATACCTGAAGTTTTCTTTTCAGTAAAAAAAATGCGGATTAAAGTGTCGAAAAAACCCTCTTGACCCCCAGAGAAAAAAAATAATGTTTGTCAAAAAGTGTTTGGGGATTTCATTTGAAAGTTTTAGGCACGCAAAGGAGACCTGGTATGGAGAACCTCCTTCAACTAGGCGCGCATCATAGTGAATGAACGCTGGACAGAGGGAAACTGGGGGTGGGATACAAAGTGCTTTTTTTTTGGTCCCAGGGACGTTTTGGCAGCGATCTGGACCAGAGAACTGCATTCTGTACACGCACACTATCATCCATTGTCTCCTAAGCTGGGGCTAAAGACTAAAGCAAAGCATGAATACAATATTTATAGCTTATCCCCAACACAAGACACTGCTGTCAATCATTGCCCGGCTGCATACTGTACGTGCACACACACTCCAACAATTCATTTCTTTTCAACTTTTTATTTATTTATTAATTGATCGGCCTTATAAATAACATGAAACGAAAAAAAGCACCATAATTACATCATCTATCACTAACAGGTACTGTCCCTGCACATGCATGCATACTAATCCCGGTTTCCAACGCCAGCAACCTCCACAGACTGTCGCAGGAACAACCGCTCACCAGAAGCTCCCCTCTGGTGAAGTTCAAGTAGTCTTCATCTCTGACCCCATCAGCACTCCGGTCACGTAACGCTCTGGTACCCCATGTAAGAAGTGGGAGAGAGAGGGGGGCTTTTAGGAGGGTTTTTACCCCCCCCCTTCTTCTTCTTTTTCTTCTTCCTTTACATGAAAAGAGAAATTGCGTCATGGAAAAAAATCTGTTCTTTGAGATTTGCGCGGCAAAAAAAAACAAAAAAACGTGTGTGCGCGTCTGTGTGTGTGTGTGTTTATGTCTCAGTGTATGTTACAGTGAAAGCCAATGACTCTTCTCACCATATAAGTGCATTTACAGAGAAGCAAAGGTCACCAGAGAGAGTCTATGGAGAGCAGTGCATGTACCTGTGCATGCAGAGTAATGACAGCTGTCCTGTATCTAAGTGGCTCGGTTGCGTCCTCTGTGCCTATTCTCTGTACAAGTGGTTATACTGTGTTTGTGCAAGTCTCAAACTCCATGACCGGATTAATTAGCAATGGGGCTCCAGAGCACAAATGAGCTGCTGAGCCCCAATTAACTCCATGTTCATCCACACACTTTCCTCCAGTCCTGAAACTTGGAGCAGTTTGGGAAGTTCCAGTGCTCAAGAGCAGTACAGTATGTTCACTACCTAGTACACAGTGCTTTTTCACAGCAGCAGTTTTGACATGAAATAGGGTAAACACAGGTGTTAGCAATGATTAAGGTAGCAGAGCTTTTCCAGTGAAGCTCAATAACAGCAGCCTGACTCTGACCTGAATGGAACAGGGCCTTAATTAGTGTCATTAATAACACTTGTATTGACCCTACTATTTCATGTCAAACTGGCTGCTGTGAAAAAGGTCTATTGTCAGTCTAGTAGCCATCCTGTACACCCAACAAAACACTTTACATTTGCAAATTCCATAAGAGTTTATCATTCAACTCTTTTGAATTATATCAAATGTTACAGTGTGCAGCATTGTGTGCACCACAACAGCAGAGAGAGGTTTTTGTTTTTTTAATTTTTTAAAGAAAGTTAAAGTTTCTTTTTGTGCCTATGTGTGCTGAGCTGTAGCCAGGATTTCATAAACACTGAGGTCATTTTTACAAGTATTTAACTGTTTGTGCAACACCCTCAAAAAGTCTGCAAAATATGTAAAACAACTTATTTTGATTTATTCAGTATAATATCATCAATTAGGCCTAATTAAATATATTACATCCGATATTATAAATAACATTAAAATGTTTATGTTTCAAACACTTTTTAAAAGTTCCAGATGGGAAACACTGAATCTTATTATTTAGTTAAAAAACAGACAGAAAGTTACAGCCCTGTCACCTGTAAACTGTTGCTGCTGTAAATAAAGTAGTACCCTCACCTTCATATCTTAAAAATAAAGGAAAAACAACCAAGAAGGAATTGTGTATTAATGCACACTTTTCGACACGTACAGCACATGAAGGCAGCCTGTGTATTACATGATGATTGAAGTGCTGCTCCCTGGTTGTCCGACGGCTCTTGAACGTACCGTTGTGTTTCTACCGGACGGTGGCGCTCGATGCTCGGCCTGAACACGACCCTGACTCCTCCGGACTATACGTTGTCTCCCAGTACCCACACACAGTCAGCTGTATCAGAAACACTGACAGCACTAACATGAAGTTAGTTCAAACACACTAAACCTGATGTGTTAGACTACGTGTGATATAAAGCAGGCAGCCATTAACCCCTGCTGTCAGTGATAAACCCTCAGGTGACCCATTACAGGTTACCGTTACTTTCTTTTCTCGGTGACGTTTATTTAAATATTTATTATTATTATTATTATTAGTACTCGTATTTTATATAAATGTAAAGCAATGCTGAAGCGGCCCAGTATGTTTTTTTTTAAAATTCCCACAACTATTTTCTGTCAGTTAACACCAGCTTGCCGTCGCTCATCTTGTAGCTTGTAACGGTAAAGTTTCAACACTAGTTAGCTAACGTTAGTTTAGTTAATTATATATATAAATTATATTATATATATATTAAAATGGCGGATGTCCAGATCTGTTTTCCTGTGAAAGATTGGATGTTGTATATCGACAGAGACGACGGTTGGAGGAGAACATCAACTAACGACAACATTTGATCTGTTGCTTAGTTACGCCTACTGACAGGTTAGTAACGGAAAATAACGAACATGTCGGTGTAACGGTCGCGTACTTCAGGGGTGTAATCGATATGTTAGCTAACGTTAAGTATCGTTACACTGCTGTGAAACAAGTACAAGTAACGACCGTGAGACTACTTTCTTCTTTGAGTACGTGTGACATGCGCACATACAACCAGCAGCAGCAGCAGCAGCAGCGACCCGCTGCCCGACACCGACACATCGTGAGGACAGAGACCGACAGACATATCAACAGCCGCGGGGATGTAAATGAGACAGACTCGGTCTCAGCGGGGACGGAGGAGGAAGGGCTGTTGCCAGATAATGCCACAGCAAGCGAACACAACCGTCTGCGCTAGCTCACGACTGTACACCATTAGGGCTCAAATATATAACACTGAGTCGTGATTGTTGTTCTCTTTAATTTGCAAGAGGACCACCGGGCGGACTGCGTTTAAACATCCTCCAGCCAGCATGCCTCCCTCTCAGAGCCTCCAATCCAGCGGGCTGACTCTCTCTGAGACAAGCATTGGTAGGTGTGTGCAAGGTCAACGGCGTGTCTGCAGCAGGTTTTTTTTTTTTTTAAATCAATTAAATAATGTACTCGTCTGACCAGAATGCGTTTTTTTTTTTTTTTTTTTTTTTTTTTTATTGAAAGGCGTATTGAAATTGCTCCTACACACCAATATTAACATTTGAACATTTCACATTTGTTATTTTTTGTCGGTTAAAAACAGTAACGATCGTTTTTTTGTGTGTGCTTCCAACGGCTCACAGAAACACCCGTTGCATCACCACCGTATTCTGTTTTTTTCGGTCCAGGCCGCAGCGCGTCACTGCAGGTGCGGCAACGTTGAGTAACCACGGCAGCCTGGATGTTTGGCTCTGATGGGCAACAGCCTGACACAGATTTTGGCAGGATGCTCGGCTGCTACCACGATTATATACAGGAACAAAAGCGTCCATTCGTGTAGGGGAAACAGCATATATTTAGTACGTTTTTAGTGCAGCCTACAATTGATTGTTTTAGCCTACTCACAATACACAGCTTTGCCACAAATAGCAGGATCACCAGAAAGAAAAGTGGTCTCTTATGAGAAGGTGGTGTAGTCATATTGAAATTGAGCTGCTTTTGTAATATCTTGTGAGTAAATAATTGTATTTACTGTGAGCCAAATAACAGAACCTATACCTATAGTCTCAGATAATCCACATAATAAACAATAAACATCCCTTTCTCACAAAGTCCTGCAGGGTAGAGTCAGAGACATTTCTGCTTAATATTGACAGATAGATAACACTTGATCTGATAATATATAAAGTGAAGGCATTTCATATGATATTTGATCTAAGAGAGCATTGGATGTCTCTTAAGAATTTAAAACGGAAAGGATGTGTTATGATGGGAAAACTGAGACGTTCATCTTTCATTTAACTGGTGCAACAGAGCCACATGTTTCAGTCTACTGTAATTTAGGATTTGAGACCAGGGAAAGAAAACTATCTACAGTGCAGAATTATAGTGAAGACAGTCCCAGAGGAAATGCAGTTTTCTCACAGTATAATTGTTATTGTAATATAACTCCCAGCTCTGCTCTGCTGATCATTAATCCCAGAGTGTCCTTCATTGTGCATGCACCGTGGTGACAGAATTTGACAGAAACCATATGCTCAGTGTAGCGATGAGCACTGATCTCCATGTTGGAGCGTCAGCATTCAGTAGCAGTGACGCCTGTCTGTGGCTTTCCAACTCTTGTGTTTCTATAAATTGGTAAAACTGAACATAGAGAGTGACTTGGGTGATCTGTTGTTCTCGAAGGAGTTTTGGTGAGCACTTTAGAATAAATTGGGCAGGAAGAGGTAAAAATAAATTGAGTAGATTAATACGAGAAGCAGGCAGACCTTCCTCGGTAGTCTGACTACTGCTGAAAACAAATAGCTAAAACTGCATCTAAAATCCCTGGTCTCTCCATTAGGTATCTCTCTCTTCAGTTTATAACTTCACTGAAAGGCCCTGAATGTTGTTAGAGATGATTCTCATCCAGCAGCTCCTTTTTAAAGAGCTACCCTCTCAGAGCAGGTTCAGACGACAACGTCAGTTTATGGTTGTCTTTGTAGTCATTTATGTATATTTTTTAAATGTTTACTTCTGAATTGCACTCACACTTTAAGGTATTTTGTCTTTTATCTTTATCTTTAAATATGTGTATTTTAATATGTTCAATATGTTTAATTCATATTTTGTTGTGTTGAATGATCTCTGTTGCACTGCAAGCTCACCAGGGCATATTATATCAATGTTTGTTGTAATGGCAGTAAAGTTAACTTTAAATATAATTTCAGTACAAGATGAAAACTCTGCTTTACAAATATACAATATACAGTTAACCTGACCATCTTTTACTGTAGATCAGAATGACCTACATACATGCAGTTATTTGTATGTACATGAAGTAGGTGGATAAGACAGTATATATAATATATATAATATCCACAGCATAGGTAGATGTGTTTGATTGAATTTATGTTTTAAAAAAGAAACAGATTTTCAACAATGAAAACAATCAGTAGTGTTAGAGAGATGACACACACGATGCATACATGCATCACACAGTACAGTTCCTGTATTCTCCCACATTTATGTCTTTATTAGACAGTATACAGACAGCTGAGTGGACACGAGGGGAGAGAGAAAGAGAGTGAAAACGGATGGTGTGCAACAAAAGAAGGCCGGTATTTAAAAAGTTCCTGTGTTGGGATTGTATGATCAACATCTCAAAGCCTTAACACCTCTTAATTAAACCTTAAGGCACAGATTAATAGAGAAACCCTCTTTAATGTAAATATAATGATAGTTTGTTGCTGGTTAGTGTAATTCTTATATGTGCTTTGTGGTTAAAAAAAAATAAAAAAATAAAAAATATTGGAGAATCAGCAGACCTTTGGAGTATGTCAGGAAGTTTTCCCACTAAACCAAACCATGTGTGATTTCTTTATATTTTTAAAGTCAAAATTGGCATACCCGCCAGGGTTTTTTCCATCCCGAGCAACATAAGTATAATAATAACAGAAGTTATTTTTAGAGCTAACTCGTATTATAGCTTCTGAGAAAACTGCTCTGCATTTTGAACTGCGCTTCATTATAGAAGTTACTTTCTCTGTATGTGTGAATGTACGCAAGACATGACAATGACCATCCAGTGTTAAATAGTAAATTAAATATTGTATCCTTCAAATAAGTCCAGATTAGTCCTCTCCACACTTTTGTTGATAGAAGATGAGTTAGGGTGCTTCGCAGTGTTTCACAAGCCGATTCCTTTGGTTCCGTTAAAGATGCACATACAGTACAAATAGGACCCTTTTTACTGCTTCTTCAAAGCAACATGTCAATGTGACCAGAACCAGAGAAACTCCAGTCCAGTCATGAGCCTCTTCAGCTACTTCCCATTACGTCAATGCTTGTGGTGGAGCCACATCTTCTAACTTCACATCACGTTGCTGCAGTAATGTCCCCTCATTTGTTGTCCTCGTAGGTTCTTTTAAGAGGAGGAAGAGGAAATCCATAATAGTGACAGTGATGCTGCTCATTGTATCTGTGCTCATCCTCATCTTCGGCCTGGCAGCGACGACCAGGACGCAGAACATCACGGTGGGCGGCTACTACCCAGGAGTCATTGTGAGTGCACATTCACACCTGCATGCATCAGCAGCAGGCACGACACAGCAGGCCTGTTCACTGTCAGAGCTCATAAGAAGTGTGAGTGAAGTGAGTGTTTGTAGCAGGCTCTTCCCGCTCCCGGACTCTGATGAAAATAATTACTGAAGGTCTCAGAGGGGTGAATTTTCCCCACATTCATTATTCAGCATTGCTGTCATTAGAGGCTGAGTGAGGTAAAGTGTCTCAGCCCATAAATGTGTTTTATTCACAGTACTCTGCTTTCAGTCTTCTTCTAGCATAAAGAGCTACCAGGAAAGCAGCCACTGTTTGTCTGAAGCTGCTTCTTCTAACTTTGACCTCGAGATTCATCATATTTGTGGTTTTGAGATTAGGAGAAGCTTTTTATCACAAATGTTCAAATTAGAGTAAATTCATCTACAACTTATGGTGCTTATCTTTTTTAAGTATTTGGTATCATTGTAAACATGCTGCAATGCTTCTCCAGAGAATCACAGAAACATTTAACACTTGATTTTCCCCACTGCGCTATGAAGTCAAAGCTTTACAGTCAAATTAGATAAATGCCCTAACAGCTATTGTCTCTCTTTTCAGCTGGGCTTTGGCTCTTTTCTGGGAATTATCGGCGCTCATTTGATAGAGAACAAGAGGCAGATGGTAAGAGGATTTATATTACCTCTGTGCATTGAGATCACTTTCAGTGCTCGGTGTCTCCTTGTCTCTTCAGTCAAAGAGCACTCTCATTAAACTGTGGATCAGTCCCAATTACCTAACGGCAGCTTGATTATGTTGTTAATGTGACAATAGACACAGCACAGACCTAACCCAGACTGCGAGTCCCCCTTGGCCTGAGGAGGTTTGTGTATCAGTGCAAGTATCCTGGGCTTCATGGGAGATGCAGCCAGAAATAGAAATAGGGTGTAAGTGGAGGAGGACAGATGTCCACACTGGAATGCGGGGAAGGAAACTGCAGATGAGAGGAGCAGGTGGGACGTGCCGGGCAGGGACTGTCAGGGCTGAAATGAAGAATGAGTTTGTACCGTGACACCTTTTGCCCATAATGCAGCAGTCAGTGTGTGTGTACCATGACTGACTGAGCTGTGACATGTGACGCCACACTGCCTCTGATTTGTTGTTTGACATAAAATGTTATTACGTGGAAAATGTGTTGATATTATTTATGGTTTGGGGTATTAGAGACATATGATTTTTGTGTTGGCAACTATTTTCGATAACTGGTTGCATTCGTTTTTTAAGTAAATATGCCAATAATTTACTACTTTCAGCTTCTCAAATGTAAATATTCACAGGTTTTCTTTATCTTCTATGGTAATAACTTATATATATTTGGATTGTAATTCACTTTTATTACTATTTTCTGACCATTAAATTGATTAATTAAGAGAATAATCAGCAGATTAATCGATAATTAAAAGACTTGTTAGTTGCCACCCAAATGATCAGTTAGGTAGGAAGAAGATTTTTTTTATAAATGTTTACTTGTAAATTGAATAAAGTAAATGAATGATAATTGATATTCCACCAATAATCATATTAGCACAAATCAGCAGCACAGTGTGCAGGGAGAGCTTCCATTTCCACATTAGGGTGGCCTGTGGTTCAAAATAAATAAAGCCCTTGATAACATGGTTTGAAAAGTCTTTCTGAATAACATTAAATATCTGTGACTTATTGTGTAACAATCAAAGTTAACTTTTGGGAAACATCTTTAATTTTTTTTTTTTTTTTTTTTTTAGTTAAACGCTCAAAAAACTCATCCAGTCTGCTTCACCAGGACAATGTGGGTGTGGTTTCAGATTTGATTGACAGTTACTTTGTAGCATAAAACAAACAACCCCACTACTCTCATCAGACTCAAATGCTGCTGAATCTTGGTTGGTGCATGGCACTGCTTCGCTGGTGTGATGTTAAGTTAAGTTCTGAGTCCCGTCCACTTCAAACCAGTGAGAAGAGCACAGAAAAAGAAACACAAAGGCAGAAATCTCTCAATTAAAACAATTAAAACTAACTTAGTTTGGTAGAAAATAGTGTGTTGACTGATGGAGGCCAACATTGCTCAGAGTATGCTATGACAGAGAAAATACATTTCTACTGACTTTAAGAAAGATTAAATATCCACAGGGCTGTTAAAATGTGCTGTTGAGATCTACTTGTTTCTGGATATGATAATCAGCAATCATAGAAATCTTGGCATAAATCCCCATTCCCTCTAGCTGCTGAATCTGTTGCCTCACTTGCACTGCCTTCCTCCTGCAAGCTGGGGTGGCTGCAGACAGGGTGGGGTGATGTGTAATTGAATACATGCTGCCTTTCATTGAGGAGTGAAAGGAGGAGAGGAGGGGGCGAATGGGAGAATTAAAGGGTTGCACAGCCTATAAAGAGCTGGGCGCCGTGCCAGCCACTGGAGCTAGGTGACAACCACAGCGCTCTGTCCTCTGCCCCGGCCCACAAACCCCTCCGACCCTCATCCTGTTCCGAGGAATTCATACTCATACTTCATACATGTAGTGATATCGCCTGTTTATGTTGAGTTTACAGCTCCTCTGTTTTCTTTCGCAGTTAGTCGCATCTATCGTGTTCATCAGTTTTGGAGTGGTGGCTGCCTTCTGCTGTGCTATTGTCGATGGAGTTTTTGCCGCGAGGCACATTGTAAGTAACACTGAAGTGTCTGCCCATTTAACCAAACTAATAAATTATGAACATAGATAACCCAGTGTGCCCCAACTTATAACAAGCATATTAATCAATGCCATCTCCATTAAAGCTATATATACTCCGTCTGCCATACATACATATGCACTTCTTCAAGGGCATTGCTCACATATGGCTGGCTGTAGCAGCTGCTGCACCCTCCTCAGCAGGATAAATATATTGTGTGGTGGAGGGAGATTATTCTCCATTACGCAAAGTACATAAAACAATAAATAACCACTAATGCGCTCTTAAACAATTATGCTAAAATAAGTTATGGCTGGGTGAAAACAGATACGGGCACTATTGGCAGGTTTTCATTTGCCAGCGGGGTCAGTAAAAGGGAAAATGTAAAATCTTTTGCCCACTAAACTACAAAGAGGCACACTGTTGAATGTAAGAGGATTGGGAAACAGTATGATACAGACATATATACATACGTACATATATACATACATAATCATTGTATTGGTTACATTTATCTAAATGTTGTTGTTTGTACATTTCTCAGACATTACTCAGAGAATCACATGTAGGGCTTCACAATTAACTGCACAATCATGATGCTGATTAAATGCTCTTATTAAGCGCTTGCCTCCTGTGAAATCCGTCCTGTTCACAGGTAAAGTTTCTGACCCTTCACAGGTGTTTGTTTGGAGCACTCATAAAGGGGGCTCTGCATCAGGCAAGACACTTAAATTACGCTGTTTTATTTATAAAGTATAAAAAGTAAGTTCTCCCAAAGATTAATAAATATTCTTGATCTCAATATTGAGCAACATAATCAATGTAGGACCAAAGTATATTATTTGATAACAATGTTTATGTATATTATTGCATAGGTTTGTGAATTGGATTATGATGATTGTGTTTTATTATTAAATGATAATAAATAATGATTTATTTCAGTGTTTATACGTAATGATCATTTTGAAACTTGCAGTCTTGTCCAGGTCTCTATGTCTGTCACATGTTTCTAGAAGAGCAAACAGTCGGTGGTGACCTCAGTTATGAGTCAATCAGAAAGAGGCTTTTGGCTGTTTATAGTGGAGCATCTGGACTTTATTTTTGAAAGAAAAGGTTTAAGAATTTGAATGGATAAGGAAATTGTGACTAAACCATAAAACTTAGATGACCTGATCTCTGTATGTTTTTCACAATTGAAAAAGAGAATTACAGCTGTGGAACCTCCTTTTACCCCCAATACTCTCACTTTCTGATGCATTGTGTCGCGTTTGAGGTACACAGTAACAGCAACTTCATTATATTTTGCCCAGAAACCAACTAATCCTGAGCTGTAAAAGTTAGTTGGTGGTAAAATAATAAAAGTCATGAGTCATGTATCACTAATCTAGTACGTGTTGTTGCTTCTTTATCTTAGTTTCTTTATATAATTTAGTGCATGTTTGTAAGTAGACTAGTGATGAACTGTGCAGTAAGATATATAAACATGTTAATGTATTGCAGGACCTCAAGCCTCTGTATGCTGGTCGGTGTGAGTATCACTCCAGTGAGACTGCATCTGAGCGTGACGTAAGAAACACATGCTTCACTTTCTGATCAATTCATTCTCAGTGTACGTGTTTGAACTGTCAATGTCAACCCAGCAATGAAGTGGGGACAGAGCCAGAAGCCGACCCAAAGTGCAGAGACTGTAAAATAATTTCTGACTCTCAGGTACCCTGTCAGACGCAGCGCTCATCCTGTAACCTGCGTGTGAAGAGCAACACCTGTTACTGCTGCGACCTCTACAACTGCGGGAAGTGAGTACGCTGAGCAGGTCGAACACCTGACGAATCAGTGGCTACTCGCTTTGCTGCGTTGCTTTGATTGTTTGGATTTTTGATGTGTACCATTTTTGTGTGAAATTGTTTTGCACTGCAACTGCGTTGATTGTATTAGAACAAGAATGTTTCTTTTCTTTTAACCTTTGTTTCAGAGAACATCCTCTTATGGGACTTCAGAATAAAGATGTTTTGAAAAAGTTTAGGAAATCATCCATGATTTGGAAGTAGGTCCCTTTTTTTCTAGAACCATATTGGCCATTAATGATCAACTCATGACGTTTTTTTTTCTTGTTTTGATCAGTACTGATTGAAATTAAATAATTATGTAGAAATGTTATGTTTTAACCCACTATAGAAATGTGTTTTTAGTGCCATTTCCTCTGCATGCTCTTTTTGTGTCTGAACCACCTCAAAACCACTGGAACTCTTACAGACATAGACTCATTTATCTGTATAAATCAAACCTGTTGTATGTCTTTCATCGTGTCTCCAATACAAATGCACACAGCCTTAGCATTTAGCATTAGTAAAAGCTGTATTGGTGACATTTGTGGCTTGACTGTAGGCTGTTTCCTTCTCTATCCCACCCACTGGGCTAGCCGTGTAGAGGTGATTGGAGGCTACCATGAATTTACCGACGTGAAGAGTTGCGAGGATGTGGTGCACCTCTATCACCTGTTATGGTCCGCTACCATCCTCAACATCGTGGCCCTCTTCCTGGGCATCATTACTGCTGCAGTGCTGGGAGGCTTCAAAGACATGGTAGGTCACGTGAATGAAGAGACGACTGTGGTTATTCTGCCTGATGTGTCGGAATAAGTCTCAAACTATGTGGTGATTTTAATTGTAAAATTCTCTTTCTTGTTAATTCTCTGGTGTTTCAATTGATAGAAACTGATCAAAACTCTTCATGTCCTTGTCAGACTCCCTCTGCTGCCTCAGAGAGTACATCTGAGCCAGAGGCCATCACAGCTCCAGTCCTCTCAGAGCCACCTCCACCCACAACCTCCCTCAACTCGTATTACAACACTGCCCCCTGCCTGCCGCCTTACACTGCCTACGACCTGCAGGTACAGAGACACTTTCCATCTGCTGTACTGCGTAGAGTGCATAGTGGGAGACTGTAAAGCAATTATTGATTTATTATTGGCAGTTATCAGTGGTGTCTAGTTCAGATAAAAGGTTTTGATTCATTAATATTATGACAGGAAGAGGTAATGTTAATTCAGCTTAACGTTTTAATGCCATCAGTCAGTTATTACATTTTCTATTATCTCTTGGTATTCTTCTCTCAGACAAAATATTATACATTTGTAAATGTCTGTAGCAGAATTAGTGGTACACAAGAGAAGTGTAAAACAAACAGTCCATCCAGTCTGATGGCTCCTACTCTCCAACATCCAGTTTCAGATCTTGCCCTCTGACTCCCGTTAGCCAAAACTAGCAGATATAAAGACTCTTGCACTCTGTTTTTTCCTGTTTTATATTAATATGTATTCATGTGCTTTGTGTTTTTATCTCGTGTTTTGTGTTTCACTGCTTCGCAACCAGTTTCCCTTTGGGTACAAGAAAAGACATTCATTGAATGCAGCAGCAGTCTGGAGTCATTCTGAAACCAAACTTGTAAAGATGTCATTCTGATGAATGTTTTGGCTTTCCTACAGGGCACCTACGTGTTCCCCGACTCCTCAGGCCTGTCAGATGACTCCCAGTCTGGAGCCAGCCACCTGTGGCCCACAATGATCCCCCCACGCTACTCTCCCCCTCACAATCACCCTGACGAGAAGCCCCCACCGTACAGCCCGTAAGACGTCCTCGAGCACAGGAGGCACCTGAAACGTTAGCGGGTGTTGTGAGATGCTGATTGAGTGGTTTGAATGCACTCTGGGCTCTTCCTCGCAGTTGTTGGGAACTGTGTTGTAGCAAAGGTAGTGAGGAGGAGGAGGAGGAGGAGGATGGCCACAGAGCACACTAACTTTGAGTTAAGCCGAAAAACAAGGGAGTGAGTTTGTCTCCCTGGGCACCGCTCACACTCATACCTGCACTGTGTGTGTGTGTGTGTGTGTGCGTGCATATACACATCAAGAGAGACAACCGGTTCAAAGCCAGGATTGTTTACACATCTATCTGCCTTAATGCAAACGGACTTCCAGTGCTGCAGCACTCTGTCACTTGGATTTATTCTGTACAAGGGCAAAAAGCTCTCCTCCAGCTCATGCTTCATGTTCACCTCTCTTTAGTACATATTGTAAATGCTTCCTGCCTCAAGTGGTACAGGTGATAACGCCCTCACTGTTTGCACTGTGAGGATCACCGCACAGCTATGAGCCTTGTGTGAGATTAATGCAGAGTAGGATAAAAGCTTTGGTGTCAGTCCCAAATCTGAATCAGCTAGAAAATTAAAAAACAGTAGAGTTGTAAGCCCAAGCAGTTGTTTCTTTAGCGGACAGTAGTGTCCTTGTACATTATTAAAGGCAAAGTTAGCAGTAATGGAGGTTACATGCTCAGCAGTATGATATACAGATGCTCCTTTAGCAGTTAAGCCTAAGGTATACAAACAGATCATGGAATCTATTTAACTCTTCTGTTCATGTTCAAAAATATCTTGATCAGTGTGTGGTGAACTTTGCAGAGCAGTGCTAATGAAGAAATAAGCTATTCTGCAGTAGTTGTTAAGTCAGGACAGTTAACATTTACACTCCAAACCCTATTTATTGCATTTTCACTAAAAGCTGCAAAGCAGGTAAGCACATCTCGTCTCTCTCTTTGTAAGTAGTATTAATATCACATCTAAGAGTTGAAATGTGTAAACGTGTGTAAGGCTGAGGGTGAACAGTCGGTGCTGGATTCACTGACATGAGATGGGAGATCATTCAAAGTCAAAGAATAAGACCTGTTGTTCACTGAGGAAGAGAGTGTAAACTGAAACCAGTCTGTCAGCTTTAATCACTGCTTTTTATAATTTAAACAACACATTCTCAGGGGCTGATTGTCAGTTCCTTTTTGTCTTGCCAATAAAAAATGTTTTGTGTAATTCAAATATTGTGTTTCTTTTAAGCCAAGCTGGCAGTGTGGTGCTGTAGGCAGTGTTGGTGGATCGAACACTATTGTCCTGCCTGAAACATCCTCTAACAACTGTTGGTTGACGGTGCTGATGTTCATGTCCGCCCGTGAACTTTCCACATAGAGCCATAATCAAACCTTTCATTTCCAACATTTTACTTTATGACCAAATACCTGCAAAACTCAGCATCAGCTCTATTTTCATGTTTACTAAATGGGAACGTTGACCCATTTCTCTCAATAAATTAAATCTATTATGAATTCAGCTCTTCCATTATCTTCTGGACGTGTACAGACAGGATTTTCTATCAGTTCAGATTTATTTTACTCGCGATTAAGTTTTTAGTTGTGTTTGTTTGAAGATGCTGGAGAAGGTACATCACAGTGAATAAAACAGCAGATGTTTACATGCTGGAGGTGCAAGACAATCAAGTTAAATTTGTAAAAGAATAATTTATTTAGCATCCGGGACCCCTTATTGCTAACTGACAGAAAAGGGATACTTTGTACAATGTCAACAGGGTATTTCATAACTATTTCATTTTGTCTACCACTATAAACCTAATAAATACATCCGAAATAGTGAAAAAAATTAACAGAAATATACTGTACATCACACACCAATGTTAATCTGTTAATTAAAAAAACAAAACCTGCATCCTGGATGATTTTATTGAATAACAGAAAAGATTTCCATATTAGCACTACTTTTTTTTTTTTTTTACTCATACTGACAATCACTACGTTTTGACACAATGGGGAAAAAAAAAACTTAGTGAAAAAGTAAAAACATTACAAAAAGATCCAATGCTAAGTGCTATATGTACGGACTGAAATAACCCTCAGTTTATCACATTTGTAAGCAAAATCTCCAGCCTGCACTTGAGATCATTAACATGACAACCATAGCAAATAAAAATGTAAAGATGTATCGAAATAAAACAGAAGAAACAAAAAAAAGCCATAGCTGGTTTTCCAGCCACTGAGGAATCAAATAACCATTATATATCGTCCCTGCCACAATATCCACATGTGGGCTCACCAACAATCACATAATGAAAAAATATATTTCAGATCATAATTAACATTCTCTTGTACAGGATAAAAACATCTCAATGGAAAAACTGTTAACAATTCCTCAATCACAAAAGTGAGATTCGTGATTGATGCATCTGATGGTGGATTTAAAACTCAAGCAACCTTGTTTTATTTCACTATGGGACGTTGTCCTGGTTACAGCTGAGGTTTCACATTCTTAAATAGGTAACCCCATTTCTGTTTTATGAACGGGAGCTCAGTGGGCTGCTTAATGTCACACTTTGTACTTCAGATCCTTCATCAGAAATATTCTGGTTGACGCAGAATTTGAGGCTTTAGAGCAACAGGAAATTAGATATCATCATTGGGCTATGTTTATGCTCGACGCCGTGTCCCCCGGCACTAGTGGTCACAACGGAAGGCTCGTCCCGTCTTTATATGACTCTTCCACAGGGGCAGCTGCTCTTATGTATGTAGCTTTTTTTATTTTAGATTTACAACACGTGTCAACAATATTACGTTTTTGTATTCACAGTGTTTGTCTGTTGCTCATCTATTACTTATACATTTCTCAAACACTGCACTGTTTGATAGAGAGGTTCTGATCACTGGTGTCGCTTTTGGTCCTATCTGATGAACAGATCAATGCATCCTCAGCATTGAGGAGCTGTAGGCCAGCGCATATTCCTCTGCTAAACACTCTGTTCTTGCTTTTTCGCAGAATGTTTTGTTTGTTTGTCCACTGGTCTATTGGAAAATTACTGCAGCGTACAACGCGTTGAGCGTACATGCCTCTGTGCGCCATTTTCCGAGGCCTGCGCTATCGGATCTCCGGGTAATCTAACCCTGCAACAGCTACAACTCTCCTCACACAGTGACAACTTAAATATACATGATTTTTGTCTTTTATTACAACTATTGATTTAAAACCTAACACCCCTCTCTCTTATTTTTCTCAAGCAGTTTTTGTTTCTTGCACTGAATTGATATTTTCCATATAAACTAATTATATATTTTACTGCGTGTGAACCACTGCTGTGTTTGTTTTGCTAATGTGATTATCATTTATTCCAATGATAAAAAGATTAGACAAGCAGAGTAACAATGAGTCTAAGGTATGGTCACATTACACTTCTGTCCTGCCACTATACGCTCTGTCTGACTTCCAATTCAATGCAAGCGTTTGTTTGCAGTTCACCATGATTAGAACATTACACAACACCTTTATGTAAAACAGAAAGGCTAATGTGAGCGTACCTTATGCAGACAGTTTCGAGAATTACAGAAGAATATTGTTGACATGGAACCAAAAGGGAGAAAAGGTGGTGGGGGGTACCTAAAAGGCACAGGTAATGGAGCAGTGAGTGTTGCTCAGTAGGTCTCTGGTATAACAAAGTCAAACTCTGTGGCTCCCTGTGGAGGCGTGTTTATGGTCGACACTGGTCCGGCGCGATCACCGGCGGGCATTTGAGCATCAGGCTCGACAAAGATGTCGTCCCAGTTCAACATCCTGGTCTGGGTGGAAGAGTGGACGCCCTCGCCCACGGTGGTTATGTGATGCACGCTGCCATCCTCGGATATGACCGGGACCCCCTGCCCGTCTGTAGTCCATGAGTACGGCTTCATCTGCACCGTTTTACAGGGCAGCAGTCGGTATAAGTTGTTGTCGGCGTCGTCTTTCTCCTTCCTCCCGCTGGGGTCCTGGTTGTGGACTTGCTTGCAGTGGGTGGACAGTAACTGGTAGTTCATGAACATTTCATTGCACACCAAGCACTGGTACCTCCTCTCTCCCGTGTGGTGGATTTCATGTTTAGTTCTGTACTCGGCCAGAGCAAACACCTTGTTACAGTAGCGACACGGGTACTTCTTTTCCCACGAGTGGGTGTTGAAGTGGCGGCGGAGACTCGTCAGGCACACGTAGGGGCGCTTGCAGACGATGCACACGTAGAAGGTCTTCCCGTCCATGATCAGCTCGTAGTGGTCCTCAAGCTCCGTTTTGGTCCTCTTCTTGTTGGGGCTGGTCTTCGGAGACATGGGCGCTTTATTCAAGGATTTCAAAGGTGTTGCCATTAACGACCTCTTCCCTTTATTGGCTTTAGAGCCTCCTTCACCTGGATCTTCCTTCACTGGGACAATGTCATAAGTATTTTCTCCAATATTAGCGTACACTTTACAGCCTGATGAAATTGAATCAATCTCTGTGGCTGTATTGAGTGTCACTGTCTTTTTTGCGGCTACGGCTGTTTTGGGAATGTTAGTTTGATTTGCGGAGCTGTCAGACACATCTAAGAGCATTATTTTGAAATCCCCTTTCTGAGTTGAAGTAGAGACTTGCTTCTTGTGGACTCCCATTATATCGCTGCTTTCAGAGGACTGAGAGGCACTTGAGGGTTCAGGTGTGAAACTGCTTGACCTGGCTGGAGTTGTGGGAGCACTTCCTGAGGAAACTCTGGCGGGGGAAGACGAGTTATTGGAGCTGCTGTCGGGGCTTCGCAGGGGGCTGCTGTTGAGCAAACTTGGGTTTGGACAGCTGATGCTGGGGGGCTTTGGGGCGTTTGTTTTCACGGGGGCTTGGACTTTCTCTGCTTGTTTTGCAACTGCATTATTTGATTCTTCAGTTTTCTTTGATGCTTCATTTTGTGAATTAGCTGAATCCAAAACAATGACCTCGCCAGGGCCGGTTTTCTGTTTGGTTGCTCTGGTTTGAGCATCAGTTTGTGACACGAACATAACATCACTGTCTGAGTCCTCATCGTTACCCGCGGGTTTGCTCGTCTGATTGAATTCCTCAGCAGATATCGAGAAAGACTCTGTGATGATCGGCATCATCTCCGTGGGTGTGTCACTTTTGCTTTCCGTCTCCTTAGACAAACCAGGCAGACCCTTAACTTGTGACAACGGAGACCCCAAGTTTGCAATGAACTTGACTCCCAGTATCTGTCCCGCGTTTATGAGCTCTTCAAGCATGTCGGAGCGGACACGGATGATCTTGGCGCTGTAAATATAATTGAGAATCTCCTCAAAGATTTCTGCTCTGATGAAATTTAACTCGATCACTTGTCCAGCGACACTGAAGAGCTGGTGGAAGTATGTGCTCGAGGCCGACAGGATTGTCTTGTGAGCTCTGAATTTCTTGTCCTGTATGATAATGGTGACATCACAAAATAATCCATGGTTTCGCTGCTCGTTCATGGACTTCAGCACAGCCGCTGAATACTGCGTGTCGGTAGCAGATATCAGCTTTAGACTCGGCATGTCTGCAGAGAGGAAAATCGAGAGAAAGTGAATCAGAGTCACACATAAAAGGATCAGTTAGTTACATTGTGGTGACATGCAGAATACCACTAGGTGCTTCAACAAAACTCGAAGTTAAGGAGTTTCCATATCCTGCTTTTCCAGACCTGACAGTCGATTATCACTGACACCACAGCAGTCAATAGGTGGTTCCAGTCCAGGAAGTTATTTAAGGAAACTTTACCTTGATTTATTTTTTGTTTGTTATTATTATTGTTATGATATTACACATATTCAGTTTCCAGAGACTATAATGTCTGTCTAGTACTGTAATAAGTCCGACATCCACGAGGGTTCAAGTGTCTGCTTGTTGATTAAAGTTCATTTTGGCTGTAGATTGAGCTGCATCATACCAAGAGGTCTTTCTAATATAACCTGACCAATAAAAGATTGTTGAAGTATAGATTAGAGAGTATAAAATGTTCTCTGGTGGACAAACACTGTTATCTCAAATGTGTATTTGGCTATATTTATACTTATCAGTCAGCATATATACGGACTCCAATAAATATGCACTAATAAATGGTCCAGCTCTTGTTCCTAATACTTGATCGACCCCCACAGATATCGATAAGGTGGCACACTGCATCACAAACTACAGTCTTTAACCTGACCAGGAAGTTGAATCCAAACAGCTGTGATCATTCAAACCTTCATGCAGGCATTATTTACGGCCTGGCTGTCCTTGGCTGCATTAGTTTAACTTCAAGATGACTGTGTCTAATAAACTAACTACAGTTTATGTGGTAAATTCATTATTTGCAGACAAATAATTGCAGGTTCTCTTTAAAAAATAAATAAAAATAAAGCTGTGTTTTAGTATTTGATGCAAAGAGGAACAGCAAGAGTGTGAACATCGGTGTTTGTGCTCATGCAAACAAATGTTATTTATGTTAGTCGAGCTACAAACAACAATAACGTCAACCTTAGCTGACGTTAGCCACACGTTTTACATTAGTTTACCAAAAGTTGTAGCAACCAGCCGAAATAATACTCTCACATGACATTTCACAAATGCATAACTACATTTATTTAACTTTAAATGTGTCGCCAGCTCTTCCACGACTTTAATATCAGTGCTATCGGTGTGTTTCAGGTAATATTCAGACGCTAACAAAAGGTGACGCTAGCTGCGTTTCCTTCCCTCTTCCTCTTTAATGAGAGCGGACAGCGCGGCCTTGTTAGCATGTTAGCTTTACACACACACACACACACACACACACACACACACACACACACACACTCTCTCTCTCTCTCTCTCTCTCTCTCTCTCTCCTGTGACCCCCTCGCCGCATTGAATGGTTACACGGTAATTAAAGTCTGATTACCTGTAACCCCGTTGTTTTCTGCCGAGACTTAAGCAGGACCGCTACCACTTAACGTAGTAACTGAGCTACAGACAATGGCTAACAACAGACAGCCTCCCTCCCTCCTCGCTAACAGCCTCTCTCTCTCCTCTCCCCTCCCTCCGCGCTAACAGCCTCTCTCTCTCTCTCCCCCCCTCCCTCCCTCCCTCCCGCTAACAGCCTCTCTCTCTCCCTCCCTCCCTCCCTCTCTCTCTCTCCCTCCCTCTCTCTCTCTCTCTCTCTCTCCCTCCCTCCGCGCTAACAGCCTCTCTCTCTCCCCCCTCCCTCCTCGCTAACAGCCTCTCTCTCTCCCTCCCTCTCTCTCTCTCTCCCTCCCTCCCTCCCTCCCTCCGCGCTAACAGCCTCTCTCTCTCTCTCTCTCTCCTCCCTCCTCGCTAACAGCCTCTCTCTCTCTCTCTCTCCCTCTCTCTCTCCCTCCCTCCCGCTAACAGCCTCTCTCTCTCCCTCCCTCCGCGCTAACAGCCTCTCTCTCTCCCTCCCTCCGCGCTAACAGCCTCTCTCTCTCCCTCCCTCCGCGCTAACAGCCTCATTGATCGAGCAGCCACAAGGAGTCGCCGTCGTGTCGCTTCTAAAACAACACAGTTAAAACCACATGAGACTTAAAGACGGATATAAAATAGAAAATAACTGATTTAATTACACGCATTAAAAACAACAGTTAAATAAGCGCCTGGACGATATTTGAGTTGATTTTTGTTTACTTTTTCCACGGCGGGTTTGTCCTCGAGACGACTACCGGGTTACTAGTGTCGCCTTCAAAATAAAAGTACATACCGCTACGATCATTAAACGCTATAAATTATATATAAATATATAAAACCTGGGGGTCTCTGGTCGGGTTGCGAGTCTCTTCTCACATCGGGGTCTGCTGGAGGCTCTTTGGATCGGTTGAAGTCTGCAAGGAGCTGATCGGACACTGCCGTCCTCTCCTCTCCAGAGTATTTATTATACTGCTTTGCGTGTTTAGCAGTGTAATGTCGCTTCATATTAAACTCCCTATATAATACTATCTGTCTGCAGATGAGACACGTAGCGGTCGTATTCAGCTCCGTGAAAAACAACTTCATGGCCAGTATTTCCTCAACTTTCTTGGTCACTGGGTACAATTTAGTTTTCTGTTTATCGGTAGAAAAAGACATGTTTCCAGCTGCTGCGCGTCTCTGTTGCTACGAAACCACACGGATTATTTAAAAGAGAGTATTGCTGCAGTATAACATCCCAAACTACTTCATTTCGTCTCGTAGATCGGTTAAAAGTCCACACCCGACATGGTTCAGAACTTCCGGTGAGCGATGAAGTTAAACCGGAAGTTGGGTTGAGTACTCGACAATGTACACACACTTTACACACTTTACACACTTTACACAACTTTACACAACTTTACACACTTTACACAACTTTACACAACTTCACACACTCTACACACTTTACACACTTTACACAACTTTACACACTTTACACACTTTACACAACTTTACACACTACACACTTTACACACTTTACACACTACACACACTTTACACAACTTTACACACCTTACACAACTTACACACGTTACACAACTTTACACACTTTACACAACTTTACACACTTTACACAACTTTACACAACTTTACACAACTTTACACACTCTACACACTCTACACACTTTACACAACTTTACACAACTTCACACACTCTACACACTTTACACACTTTACACAACTTTACACACTTTACACAACTTTACACACTTACACAACTTTACACAACTTTACACACACTTTACACACTTTACACAACTTTACACACTTTACACACCTTACACAACTTTACACACTAACACAACTTTACACACTTACACAACTTTACACACCTTACACACTTAAACTTTACACAACTTCACACAACTTTACACAACTTCACACACTTTACACAACTTTACACAACTTTACACACCTTACACAACTTTACACACTTTACACAACTTTACACACTTTACACACTTTACACACTTTACACACTTCACACAACTTTACACACTTTACACACTTTACACACTTTACACAACTTTACACACTTCACACAACTTTACACAACTTTACACACTTCACACAACTTTACACAACTTTACACAACTTTACACACCTTACACAACTTTACACAACTTTACACACTTTACACACACTTTACACAACTTTACACACTTTACACACTTACACAACTTTACACAACTTTACACACTTTACACAACTTTACACACTTTACACACTTTACACACTTTACACACACACTTTACACACTTTACACACTTTACAACTTTACACACAACTTTACACACTTTACACACAACTTTACACACTTTACACACTTACACACTTTACACACTTTTTACACACTTTACACAACTTTACACACTTTACACACTTTACACACTTACTTTACACACACACTTTACACACTTTTTACACAACTTTACACACTTTACACAACTTTACACACTTTACACACTTTACACAACTTTACACACTTTACACACTTTACACAACTTTACACACCTTACACAACTTTACACACTTTACACACTTTACACAACTTTACACACTTTACACAACTTTACACAACTTTACACACTTTACACAACTTTACACACCTTACACAACTTTACACAACTTTACACACCTTTACACACTTTACACAACTTTACACACTTTACACAACTTTACACACTTTACACAACTTTACACACACTTTACACACACAACTTTACACAACTTTACACACTTTACACACTTTACACACTTTACACACTTTACACACTTTACACAACTTTACACACTTTACACACTTTACACAACTTTACACACTTTACACACTACACACACTTTACACAACTTTACACACACTTTACACACTTTACACAACCTTACACACCTTACACAACTTTACACACTTTACACACCTTACACAACTTTACACACTTTACACACCTTACACAACTTTACACAACTTTACAACTTTACACACCTTACACAACTTTACACACTTCACACAACTTTACACAACTTTACACACCTTACACAACTTTACACACTTTACACACACACTTTACACAACAATTTACACACTTTACACAACACACTTTACACACACATACTTTACACACCTTACTTTACACTTTACACAACTTTACACACTTTACACACCTTACACACCTTTACACACCTTACACACAACTTTACACACTTTACACAACTTTACACACCTTACACACTTTACACACTTACACACACAACTTTACACACTTTACACACTTTACACAACTTTACACACAACTTTACACAACACAACTTTACACATTACTACACTTTACACAACTTTACACACCTTACACACTTTACACCACTTTACACACTTTACACAACTTTACACACCTTACACACTTTACACAACTTTACACACTTTACACAACTTTACACACTTTACACAACTTTACACACTTTACACACTTTACACACTTTACACACACTTTACACACTTTACACACTTTACACAACTTTACACACTTTACACACTTTACACAACAACTTCACACACTTTACACCACTTTACACACTTTACACACTTTACACACTTTACACACTTTACACACTTTTACACACCTTACACAACTTTACACACTTTACACACCTTACACAACTTTACACACCTTACACAACTTTACACACCTTTTACACAACTTTACACACAACTTTACACACTTTACACAACTTTACACAACTTTACACACATTTTACATTTCACACTTAACAAATTTTACACATCTTACACAACTTTACACACTTTACACACACACTTTACACAACTTTACACACTACACACACTTTACACACTTTACACAACTTTACACACTTTACACAACTTTACACACCTTACACAACTTTACACAACTTTACACAACTTTACACACTTTACACACTTTACACAACTTTACACACTTTACACAACTTTACACAACTTTACACACTTTACACAACTTTACACACTTTACACAACCTTACACACTTTACACAACTTTACACAACTTTACACAACTTTACACACTTTACACAACTTTACACAACTTTACACACTTTACACAACTTTACACAACTTTACACAACTTTACACACTTTACACACTTTACACAACTTTACACACTACACACACTTTACACAACTTTACACACCTTACACAACTTTACACACTTTACACACTTTACACAACTTTACACAACTTTACACACTACACACACTTTACACAACTTTACACACCTTACACAACTTTACACACGTTACACACTTTACACAACTTTACACACTACACACACTTTACACACTTTACACACACTTTACACACTTTACACAACTTTACACACTTTACACACTTTACACAACTTTACACAACTTTACACACCTTACACACTTCACACACTTTACAACACTGTACAATTATATGCATCATTATGCCCATATGTTTACATTTTCCGACGATAATAAGATTTTACAGCTTGATATTTGCATTGCATTAAGTGCAAGTAAATTATTGATAAAGTATAAATTCTTGTATCTACTGTACTATAAACTGTATGTGATTGAAGACAAAAACAACAGCAAAACAAATAAACATCTATTCATCTCTTTTTATTACATGTCAGATAAACTTGCACCCAACTTTTCGTTTTACTCTTTATATATATATATATATATGTGTGTATATATATATATACACACATATATATATATATATATATATATATACACATATATATATATGTATATATATACACATATATATATAGTGTGTATATATATATGTGTATATGTGTATGTATACATATATAGCCCACCTCATCTGTAACGTTATGATATTGACAAGTGAATGGTATTATCCTAAATGTCTTCAGTAAAACTAAATTAGTCGGAATCAGAAATACTTTATTTAATGTGTTTGTTACAGTTGCTCACACAGTGTTAAAGAATAAAAATAATAATTATATTACAAAATCTAACTAGAAATAGAAATAGAAATATAATAAGATATAAGAAGTATCTGCTTGTTCAAATATTTCTTCTGTATTTATTTATTTAGTAATTATATTTGACAAACTACACCGTCTCCAGGCGGAACTATGTTCATTACACGGTGAGGAAGACCGGGTCCTGTTTGCGGACGGACACATCACGACTTCCTGTGGTGGGACGCTGTAGTTGCGTATTAAAGAACAGAAACATGACGGTGAGCGCGTGTTAAAGTACCGTCTCTCCGTCACTAAGCCCTCCCCGTGTGTCCTCGCTGTGTGCCGTAGGTCCAGTGTGAGTCCGGATTCAGACAATGTCGGACCGCTCCAGCTCGGACGGCGGCGGGGCGCCTCGGAGCCCTCGGGCCCGGAGACCCCGCACTCGATCCCGCAGCCGCAACCGCAACGACAGCCGCGAACGGAGCCTGTCTCCGGACAGTTTTGGGCCCAAACTCCCGAAGCCGCGCAACAAGGAGCGGGAGCGCGAGGAGCGAGAGCACCGATTCCGAGAGGCTCGAAACCTCCGACGGATCCGGATAGGAAGCCCCCGACACAGCCGGTCCCGGTCCCGGTCCCGGGAGCGTCACAACAATAACAACAACAGTCACAACATTCACAACAACTGGTCCGAGCAGCGGGACGCTGCTGGAAAACACGGGAGCTTCAAAGATGAATACTACTACGAGCAGCAGAGGGACGATGCTCAGAGACAGAGACAGGAGGCGTTTATTGCCAGGTAACTAATACAACTATCGATCAATCCTGCAACTGTACTGATTCCTTCCACTTGATGACGTGATTAATCAATAAAGAGTGACTTTAGTGTCTCACTGATGTTCTGATGGTGAAGTTAGAGAACTCACTCACAAGAGATATTAGTTAGTTAAAGAGTGTTTACAGTGGCACAGCCAGAGACATTTATTAATAATATTATATTATGAATATATAACCATAGATTAGTCCTAGTTTACTGTCCTTTAGACAGGAAAATACATTAAAACATCCTCTTAACGTATATATATATATATATATATTATTTTTTTATTTTTTTTTTTTTTTTTTTTTATCCCTTTTATGTAGGAATAAAACAATCAATATTCAACACTACTGTATGCTGTCTCAAACATGGTGGTATTAAAGAAGTATCAGAGTATTGGTGAGTTTAACAACCTTAACTGAGAAATACGAAACAAGTCTAAAAGATTTATTGAGTCACAAAAAAAAAGATCCATTCCTGATTTGATCCCTTGAACAGTCTGCAGTCACTGAATCATTGAAAGCTTCTTCTGCAGGTTGTGATGATGAAATTAAGGCTCATTTAGTTAAGGATGTAAAGTTAGTTCCTCCGTATCATCAAGTATGTGGATTGTGTTAACTATTCCATTATGGAAATCAGAGGATCCCTCTATCTTTTCTAATTACCACCCAGTCCCCCAGTTCTTCCTGGTTTGTATATCTGCATAAGAATAATATAATTTATAATTGTTAATATGATGATATTATATCTCACTGATCCAATATTAACTGCCCTTAATGAAAATGAATGTGCTCTAACACCTAACCATGATATTTTACTTGTTAAATGATCCATACAAGGGAACTGGTTGAGAGTGTCTACTAAGTGATATACAAGGACATCACTTTATCAGACAGATGGATAAAAAGTTTATAATAATATAAAACTGTGTGTAACTCGTGTGACAGCTGAAATTGACTGTTTGAACTTCCTACTTACGTGTTATTAGCCAGTTATTTGTTATTTGACTCCTGCATCTGTCTGTGTTTCTGTTAGACGTCTGCAGGAGAGGGAGAGGATCGGTGAGTTAGGTTGTCCTGAAGTCTGGGGATATTCACCAAGAGTCAAAGAGCCAGAGTAAGTTCAGAATCTCTCCTCCAGACCAACATGTTTATTGTTTGATATTAGTTTTTATTCTCCAGTACTGAAATCTGCATGAACGTCTTTGTTCTGTCTCCACCAGCTCCGATGAATTCACACCAGTCGAAGAAGACGAGAAGAACAGCAGCTCAGAGTCGAGCTCAGAAGGTAAAACTCACGCCGTGTTTGAACATGAATGTACTAGAGCGTTATTTTATGAGTTTAAAAACCTACGAGGAATTCTGTCTGTTGTTCACAGAAGAGAAGAAGAAGAAGAAAAAGAAGAAGAAGAAATCCAAGAAGAAAAAGAACAAAAAGCACTCGGAGGACAGCGAACTGGAATCAGATTCAGATGGTAAAACAATCATAGTTCCATTAAAGAGGCTCAACAAAGTGTTTCCCTTGAGTTGTTTTGGCTGAATTATCGTGTTTTTATCTTTCAGAAGAGGAAATAAAGAAGAAGAAAAAGAAGAAGAAGAGCAAAAAGTAAGAGCTAAAGTGCAGTTCTGCCGGCTTCATTCACACAGGAAGGGGACATTTTGATTAACTGAACAACACATCGTCTCCTAACAGGTCCAAGAAGTCCAAGAAGAAGAAGGCGAAGAAGAGCCGTAAGGAGTCCAGCAACTCCAGCAGTGAAGAGTCAGAGGAGGAGGAAGAGGAGGAGGATCCCAACGGGGTAATGTGGGTGGAGAAAACCTGCATGGACGAACACGTGGTCGGCCCCGAAGCTCCGCTCACCCACATGTCCCAGGACGACAGACCTCTGGAGTGAGTGTATTGTCACTGTTGTCACATTATAGCAAGACATTTTCTATATAGTATACAGATAGTAAAAATAATATTTATGGGTTTAGACTGCTTGTTGGACAAAAATGTCCTTTTTGGACCATTTTTTACGTCAACAAACAACAACAAAATAATATGCAGCATATTGGATAATTAAAATAATCATTAGTAGCAGCCGTGGTATGAACAGGTCTTTACTCTGCTAAGAAGTCGTCTCAGAGGGTGTATATATATATATATATATATATATATATATATATATGATCTTTTCAGAGTCTGTGTTTACAGCACATATAATCTTTTATATTACAGTGATGTTTACTATTTATTTAATAAATGTTTTTTTCTCCTCTCCCAGTTTCGGCCACGCGCTGTTGCCAGGTGAAGGTGCTGCGATGGCTGAGTACGTGAAAGCAGGCAAACGTATTCCGAGAAGAGGTGAGATCGGACTCACCAGCGACGAGATCGCAAACTTTGAGAAGTCCGGCTACGTGATGAGCGGCAGCAGGTGCGTGATGTTTACAACTATGAACTCCATGATACGATTTGTGTTGCATCTAATTAATAATGGTTCAGATGTCAGTATGATGTAGTGGACACTGCGTAATGTGTGACCAATATATATTATATTCCTCTGTAGTATACAGTTACTTAAAGTGGTCCAACACTGACCAATTTCAAATGTAACTCTGCAGACATCGTCGTATGGAGGCTGTGCGTCTGAGAAAGGAAAACCAGATCTACAGTGCCGATGAAAAGAGAGCTCTGGCCTCCTTCAACCAGGAGGAGAGGAGGAAGAGGGAGAGCAAGATCCTGTCGAGCTTCAGGGAGATGGTGTACAGGAAAACCAAAGGCAAGGAGGAGAAGTGAATGTCTCGTTTGTACAGGATTTACCCTTTTTACTGGACCCTGTGACCTCCAGTCTTGAGACTAGAGGTGTTTATGTTTTATGTTTAACAGCATTCAGTTTTAAAGAGACGTACGATGTGGAGGGAGGATTTTAATTGTAAAGAAATGTGTGCAAATGAGTCTGAAAAGTACTCAGTTGTATTATATTCTCCATCCTATTTACCCGTTGGATTTTGTCTTTCCTTTCAGTTGTTAAACTTTATTTTCTTCTGTACATTTTAGAATGGTAAATAAACTTTCATTATTAAGTCATCTTGTGGTTTTTCTTATTTTGGGTTGCCTTTAGAGATAAAACACAAGTGAAAAGATTATAGAAACATTTTTTTGTGAAGCATTAGTTTTTTTTCCCTCACTTCCTATATTGTGTGTTATTTTGTCACATTTGAGAACCCAGTTTCAGAACCACTGAATTGGAGCAATCTGTTAATTATACCAATCCATATGAGTGTGCATGTTCACCAACGCTGCTACTGTAAATCTATATTTTCAGTCAGTTAACTAGAGCTGTTGGATATCGGTAAAATAAAGTACACTTCCTGCTCTAACTACTGATAGTGTAATATTTTGGATATAATTGTGGATGTGATTGGCAACACGGCTGCAACGATTAATTTCATTATCCATTAATCTGTTGGCTATAAAATGTCCACGGTGACATTTTCAGATGTCTTTTGTTGTCAGTCCAAAACCCACAAATATTAAACTGACAATGATATAAAACATGTAAATTCTTACATTTCAGATCATAAATTAAAGCATTAACAAAATAGCCGTCAATAAGTTGTCTGTATATCGTCTATTTGATTAATCGTTCGAGCTCTAATAGCAATTAAATCAGTTTTAAGAATTGTGTGTGATGCAGCCTTTACACCAGGAGACATTTAAGATACATCACAACTATATGATAACATCTGGCCTCACTACAGATCTTGATATATTCCTCAGGATAACACTGGGTTATCATTTGTACAAGCAACACAACATCTAAAGTAGAAGCTCAACCACATAAAGACAGGTGTAAAGCATTTATCTGATTAGAGCACCAATATCTCGTCTGAAAATCAACATATGAGCCACGAAGCCTCCAAAGGTTTCCAGTAAGGAGCAGTTTAATGAACAAGAGAGAGACAGCTGTCTTACAAGACTGGAAAAACAAACAGCTGAATGTTGAATAAAATATTTTGATGAACAGTAAAGAACTTTCTTCTCATCAGGGTCCTCATACTCCCCGTCATCAGTGGATGTTCTCGAGTCCCTGTTGGGGAAGAAGGAAACATTGTCATGACTCAGATCTTTAATTTAACTTTAATTTAAATTACTAAGCTTCACATATTAACTGAGCAGGCAATAGTTGCATTTCTGCCTTCCAGATGGTGTTTGACCTGTGTATGTAAGTTTTACCATAACTATTGGGATTAATTAGCCCAATATTAAAAACACCTGTGTGGGTGTGCAGGCACTTTAATTACAGCAGAGTTATGAATCAGCTTTGACGCAAGAAAATACTAAACTCTCTAAATGAATTTGGTACCTGTAGGCTTGTAGCAGTGTCTTTACTGCTAATGATGGGTTGTAACTGGATTGTTGAATGAGGGATAGTCCAATTATTAGAAATCATTCTCCTTTCACTGATCTTATATTTGCATTGTTTGTGTCAACAAAAAAAGAGCCTAAAATCATACAATTACCCCACTGCTGCCATTTTACAAAACATTTGCTGTTTATTTTACAGATATTACTTTAATTTGACTTTAAATGAACGTTTTTAACCAGTAATGATGGAGGACCTGCCTCATGGTTTTTGTTTTTTTATGCTCATGAATACGATGTTCAGCAGTTGATACAAAATGATGTATTTATGTGGAGTTTACCAGCTAACATCGTGAGTAGAAATAACTTTCTTTTGCACACATCTTGTATGTCTTTAATGAAACTGTGCACAACAATAAGGTTAATCTGTTCTGTACATAAAGACACTAACAGTCCATTGATAGCTGAGTTACAGCTCCACCTAGTGGGAAGGGAGGAAAATGTATGTTTTCTTTAAAAAAAAACATGCACAACTCAATCACAACAAGTTTTATTCCAACACGTTGTCTTCCTATTGAGATATGGACACTCACCTTGGCGTCAAAGTGCTTCCCCGTCCCGGACACTCGGATGTCTCTCTGGATCAGAGACCACTGCCACGGAGACCGAGCGCTCCTCTTTTCCTGCAGGGGAAACAAACAAAGAGGCTTTAATCAAGTAGTTTAGAGCACAACACAAACAACAAACAAAGCACGTTTCACCCTTCAGCTACATTAAACCCGTTAGCAGCCGGCTCCCTCCTCACCTTCCCCCCGTTGGTGAACCTGTGGATGTGCGTGGTGGCGATGCCGGGAATCATCAGACACACGGCCATAACGCCGAAACTGGGCAGGATTTCATACCACATGACTGCAGCCTGTACCTGTCAGGCGACAAACACCTACTCTGATGACAACCAAGTTGCCCCAAGACTGCCCTCGATAGTTTATTTTGCTAAAAGCTAACAAAATGTCTACCCTTCTGACGACCTGTGATCCGCTAGCGGAACAAGAATAATACTTCCGGTCTATTTCTTTTGTTTTTTTTCAAAAGAAAAGCGTAAGCTCTACAGTGAAGGTGAAGTCTCGTACAAAATCCTCATTATTGTACAAACAACTCGACCAGTGTGCTGTCAAACGATAGTATACATTCTGTGTATATTCTGCTATGTTTGTAATGACTTTGTTGAACGATTGCCTACACATGTAAATAACATTTTGGACTACATATTTATTATTAAGAGATTTGTTTTTACTCAGCAGCATTTATATGTAATTGCTATTGTAGATGAAATTATTATTATTATAAAGTATTTGTTTTTACTCAGCAGCATTTATATGTAATTGCTATTGTAGATGAAATTATTATTATTATAACATCAGTTACTAACTGCACAGTCGCTCAGTTGGAGAGACAACCAGTGTTATATGACAAATAAACTGCTTAAAAAGATTAACTTAAACTTGCATGCTTTTATTTTGAATGGCATTCGAAAACCAGGAAGTTCTAGTCCGCTGATTCAGAGGTCATTCTTTTTTAATAGAATAAAATAAAAACAAAATTAGTATTTCAGTCAAATTTCCAAACCCGAAGACAAAAACAATTGGACACAGTAAAAAATATAATTTTAAATTCACGTTACACTCTTTGTTTTCACCAGTGGTTTCCGCCGCAGCGCCCCCCTCCGGCGGTAACGAGGTACTGCAGGCCCAGGCGACACACAGGAAGTTAGCGTTACTTCGAGCTAACAGCTAACTTGCTAAAAAAAGTAAACAAGTCTGCGGGGTGAGATGAGATTCAACCGAGACCCAAAGTAGCGTTTCAGTTATGAAGGAAGACAAGGAAAACACTCGTCCGAAGGATAAAAAAGTGGAAATAAAGTGTGAAGATGCAGAAAAGATGGAGAAGCCCAAAGAAAAGAAAGAGGCCATGACAAAGGTAAAACTTGCTAGCTACGTTAGCTAATGTGGCTAAAAGTCGTCAGTTATACTCATAGTTCAATGAGTAAACAGCGTGTGTTCAACTAGCCCTGTTTATTACATGCATACTCTACTTTGTATATAACGTTAGTAAGTTGAAACCAAACTGTGACTATTAACCCAACTTTAAGTTATTATTAGACTATTGTCCTCTTCTCCCAAATCGGATTGCAGCTAAATATCATAAAGTGTCTGTAATCTTTATTAGATTGTGATCAGACGATTACCACCAAGTCTGACCAAGGAAGAGCTAGAGGAGCAGTTACAACCTCTCCCGGATATGGACTACCTGGAGTTTTTCTCCAACGACACCAGGTGAATATATAATGAAGACGTTTCATAATTTAAACTATGCCATCAGTGACTCTAATAGTTGAACCTGACATGTGTTTTCTGTCCATTCAGCCTCTACCCTCACCTCTTCGCAAGGGCTTACATAAACTTCAAAAAGCAAGAGGATATAGTTCTCTTCAGAGATCGATTTGATGGATATGTGTTCATCGACAGCAGAGGTATGAAAGGCATACATTTACAGCTAAACACACAAACTCAAGGATTTCCTGATACATGAATTAAGGCTTTACATCCACATTTTGATGACTCTAAACAGGTCAGGAGTATCCTGCGGTTGTGGAGTTTGCACCTTTTCAAAAGACTGCCAAGAAAAGAAGTAAGAAAAAGGACGCAAAATGTGGAACAATTGTTGAAGGTAAAGGTATTTACTGGTATACGTTATGTGTGTCTTATGTCCCAAACTACCAACATTTGATGTGTAAGTTTGTGAACATATTTGCCATTTGCTTCTATAAATAGTAACCTAAAATAGCCTGGATTAATGCAACAGTTTTTAAGCCAATGGTAAAACTGCCCTAAGTGTTATAATACTTAGTCAATACATAATGTCATGTAACGCTACAAACAAGCAGCCTTACCATATATATATGTATGTTGTATGTTTTCTTTCAGATCCTGAATACAAAAAGTTCCTTGAAAATTACAACGGAGATGAAGAAAAGTTGGCATCAACACCTGAGACCTTGTTGGAAGAGCTCGAGGCAAAATCAAAGGAACTTGTAGGTAGGTGAACAGTCCCTTTTTAAAATAAACAACCTGAAACATCACTGTGTGTATTTTAAAACAGAAACAGTGCTGCAGTTATAAATTCAAACATGCTTTTTTTTCTCCCTTCAAGCTAAAAAAACAACTCCTCTGCTGGACTTCCTGAAGAATAAACAGGTAAATAAGTACTGCGGTGTGGTGTTGTTGTTGCAGATGTTAAGCTGCATGATGATGGCTGGTCTCATGTCCTGTTTTAATGCCATTCAGAGAATCAGGGAGGAAAAGAAGGAAGAGAGAAGGAGGAGGGAGCTTGAACGCAAGCGTGTGCGTGATGAGGAGCGTCGTAAATGGAGAGAGGAGGAGAAAAGGAAGCGCAAAGAGGCCGAGAAGATGAAGAGACTTGAGAAACCGCTGGAGAAAGATAAGGACCAAGTTAAAGAAGAACCAAAAATTAAGGTGTGTGCCCCAGATGGTTGAAGCCGTTTAAAATCGTGTGCAATTTCCAGGATCTTATTATGATGTTGTTTTTATTTTTAACTGTAGCTCCTGAAGAAGCCTGACAGGAGTGAAGATGCTGATTCTGAGAAGCCCAAGGAAAAGGCCAAGAAACCAGAAAAGCCAAATAAAGAGGACAGATCCATGGGGAGTGCCGATCATAAGAGGCGTCAGAACATTGACAATAAGGAGGATCGAGGAAGGAAGTTAGTTATTTGAGGGTTTTTTGTTTGTTAGTTTTTAAACACATTGCTCACTTTGAACAGAATACTTCAATAGGATTTGTGCTTAACACACAGAGCGGATGAACACGGGCGGAAGGAGTTCAGGGAGCGTGACACAGATCGAGACAGAGACCGCGAGCGGGAGAAGGAGCGGCGGCAGAAAGAGAAGGAGCGCATCAGGCGACAGGACGAAGATCGGAGGAGAAGGAGAGACCGGCAGGATGGAGAGAACTCGTGCCGGAAACGGGACGAGGAGGGTAAAAAAGACAGAGAGCGTGCCTTGGAGAAGAAGAAGGGGGAAAACGTTGGAGAATCCTCTCACTGCGAGAGACCGGAGAAGCCTGCCAAAGACAACAAGAAGGACGAGATTGGTAAAAGGGAGCGCCTACGGAATAAGGTAACGACTCCAGTGTTTCAAATGATCAAATCACCTCTTGCAAGCATTCTTCAGTATCTCTAAGAGCATTGTTTATCCGCATCAGGACCGGCCTGCTATTCAGCTGTACCAGCCAGGGGCCAGAAGCCGCAATCGAACTACAGGAGGAGGACCCGAATCCAACTCCGCCGACAGGAAGACGGATACAGAGACGGAGAAAGTGGCTGACAAAGGAGACGATTGAGCAGATTTCTACTTCCGGCATTTTAAGTTTGGCGAGGAGAGGGGAGACAGGCCTGTGAAGCTCAGAGCAGCGATGTGGTGCCTCGGGGCAACGTGCACTGCAGTTCAAGCGGGGCTGCATCCAGCTCTCCCAGTCTCAGAGGCAGAGATGTGATTGTGGAGCCTCTTAGTGCCTAAATGTGACCCTCTTTAGTTTCATTTGTTAGGAAAGGTAACAGTAACCTTTGGAAAGAGTTTGGCTGTAGGGCACATTAGGTGAAGCCAAAGCTTTCTCGGACCACACGAACTCAAAGTGACCTTATTTCAGTATTGTTTCTCTGATGATATGTGGTGTATGCACTGCAGACATTGGCTTTAAACATGTTCATCCATAATGCACTCTTGAGGTAAAAAAATAACTTCACAGGTGTTCAACTTCCCAATTACTCAACATGTCAACATTTCCAAGCTTATCCGTATTGTTTTTACACTGTCTTGAATGAGATTTGTGTTGTAAGGTTGAAATTTTCAGTTTGAGGTGTGCAGGTGGAAATTACATCGTCCTCTGCCTGGAGAACTAGACAATCCAAAAGTTTCCATCGTCTGTAATTCTAAAACAGTTGTCGTCTTACGGGCACAATGTTATGCTGAAGGACTTAGTCTCTACTTACCTGGTGTGAGATCACGTGTTTTGTTCTTACATTCATACAGCGACTAAGGAGAAATAGCCATTTCTGACTAGACTGCCATGTGACAGCCATGCCTGCATGCAGCCGTCACTCAGAGTGATCAACATGTGGCCTTCCCCCCCCCCTTTTTCTAATCTGAAACTCTTCTTACATATTAATGTGTGATGTACTAAACTGAAAACAGCATGAGGACACATCACTGCTGGTGATGCAAACATACAGTAGCCACTTTTGACTGGAAATAAAAAGTCTTTGCTTAAGTGTCTTTCTTTCTTTGTGGTGAAACGCTGATCAGTCCTAATATACAAGAACTCATTGATGGTTGTTGATTTAAGTGTTAAAGTCAGTTAGGGGCTTTTGAGCCATTTCATAACACTGTGGTGGTTCTGTTTTTGTCGACCTCTGCTGGGTATGACGAATTAAGTTACTAGACTGAGAATGAATTCTTCCCTTCCTGATTTTATTAACTTTATTAGGAGTATTTATCATTTGGGTACTATATGCGGTCCCTCAACAAGATATATTCACATAATTACTTTGTAATACAGACCCTGCTATAGTATATATTGTACTTAATTGGAGCATATTCCTTAATAAATTTGCATTAAATTAAATTAAATTAAAACTAACTGGGATTCTGGGCCCCCTTAAGACATTTTGGGACAGTTTTTAATGTCCAATATCTCTGGGAAATAGGACAGTCAGATAGAGTCAGTCACTACAGACAGTGCTGGAAGCAATACTCAGGTCCGTATGAATAAGTAATAATAACATGATGTAAAATACCTCGTTGCCAGTAAATGTCCTGCATTCATAACTACTGAGGCATCATTAATGTGTCATAAGTAAAAGCATCAGTGTTGGGCAGTTACTCATTACTAGAAATAATATTACTTTCCCCAGAAACTGGTAGTGTAACTAATTACTAATACATTTAAGCAATAATATTACAGTTACCACCCCCAAAAAGTAATTAGTTACAATATTACTTTTATTGTCACCTTCCTACTGATCTGAAATCCAACCACCCAATCACATCCATGGATTCATTTTTGTAATATGTATATTTTAGTGTATTTTAATATATAGTAGTATATTTTAGTATATAGTAGTATGTGTTAGTATGTAGTGGTATATTTTAATATATTTTATTACATTTTAATATATTTTAACATATTTTAGTATATAGTAGTATATGTTAGTATATAGTAGTATTTAGTGATATATTTTAATATATCTTAATATATTTTAATATATTTTATTACATTTTAATATATTTTAGTATATAGTAGTATATAGTAGTATATGTTAGTATGTAGTAGTATATAGTGGTATATTTTAATATAGTTTAATATATTTTATTACATTTTATTACATTTTAATATATTTTAGTATATAGTAGTATATAGTGGTATATCTTAATATATTTTATTATATTTTAATATATTTTAATATATTTTATTATATTTTAATATATTTTATTATATTTGTATATATTTTATTAAATTTTATCATATTTTTATATATTTTATTAAATTTTATCATATTTTTATATATTTTATTATATAGTAGTGTTAGTATATAGTGGTATATTTTAATATATTTTATTATATTTTAATATATTTTATTACATTTTATTACATTTTAATATATTTTAGTATATAGTAGTATATAGTGGTATATCTTAATATATTTTATTATATTTTAATATATTTTAATATATTGTATTATATTTTAATATATTTTATTATATTTTTATATATTTTATTAAATTTTATCATATTTTTATATATTTTATTAAATTTTATCATATTTTTATATATTTTATTATATAGTAGTGTTAGTATATAGTGGTATATTTTAATATATTTTATTATAATTTAATATATTTTATTATATTTTCCTTACAAAGGCCTCAGAAAGCACATACGTCATGCCTCCACGTGGCGTCGCTGTTTGCTGGACGCTTATTGGATAAAGCAGCGACGTCACTTCCTTCTCTCTCTTCGACCACCGCCATAGTCGGGAAAGGACTGTGGACAAAATGGTAAATACAAAATCTTTAAACATCCACGTTAGTAGCGCCCGTAAACCAACTTTAATACATGAAGTGATTAATAAATATGTCAGTGGTGCTTCACAAATCAGTATGTGGTTTAAATGTGTTGAATATGAGCATTTAAAGGCTTTACCCGGTACCCGCTCTCTGATGCTACGCATGTTAACTTCCTTCACAGGCGTTAGCTGATAGCTTACTCACCATTACTTTGTAAAAGCTGCAAACTAGACACACATTTAAAGTTTTGTTGACAGGTTATTAATTGTGGGTTTGTTGTTGTTGCTCATAGTCGTCCCACAAGACTTTCAGGATCAAGCGCTTCCTCGCCAAGAAGCAGAAACAGAACAGGCCCATTCCTCAGTGGATCAGAATGAAGACTGGAAACAAGATCAGGTGAGTTCATTCTGTGTTTATTGTGTTTGTCTGTTTGTGTCTGTGTGCTGGAAGCAGTCTGCACATCTGGACTCCTGTTTACTCACATTTGCCAGTTTGTTAGGGACACGTAGCTTGAACCATCTCCTCTTAATAATGAGTAAAGTGCTTATATAGGACATAGAGACATGACAGCAACACACTGTATTATGCATCAGCAATTTAAAAATAACTAAATGCACAATACTTTTGCAGGATTTGTCATACACAATAATGTTTGTGCATTTTACATTTACAACTCCATTAACTTTTGCTTGCAGTCACCCATGTGTACTGTTTCCAGTTCATGAAGTACACTTAAATAAAACTAATACAGTGCAATACATCCTAGACCATTAATGAAGGTTAATGTGCTCTGTTTCTATTGGGGCTATATTTAGGGAGATATTGACTCAATTTTATGGTCCTGTGTACAGGCATGTATTACAAACACATTTAATATAATGTAATATAATTCAACAGCACCACAAACTACAGCATCCAAAATGACCATTTATTACTATAAAATGGGGAAACTGTACAGTTTAACCTTCATAAGGGTAGAATTTACTACAGGGTAGGTTTTAAATATACAATCTACTATGTGATGGTCTGTTGTATTTACTTTATTTCACTTAATAACCTCACCAGTGAAACTGAATAAACATTTAAAAAGAGAAATGTCCTGAAAGTTGTAGAGGATGGTTCAATCGTCTACTCTAGAGTTTTTAATGGGTTTTTAAACTGCACTTCAGTCCTGTGTTTGTTAGGCTGTCTCTCAACTTTCTACGGCATTAAGTGCAGAGATGTAAGACTGGCTGACTAATGCAGGAAAGAAGCAGGAACTACATGTCATGTAAAGCAGGTCTGCAATTGCAGCACTTCATTGCAGTAGAGTGCTGTCATTAATCCTGCTGAGAGCATCTTTCTGCTACAGAGCACATACTCCTGCTCACCATGCTGGTGATGCAGAAAGCTCTGTAGCTGTACACTGTTTGTCTAAAGAGCTGATGAACTCACTGAAGTGCTTTCCTGAAGGAGTTCCCTGGTATTTGCTGTTTATGAAATTACTGTCCCTGAATGATTCCCGTAATTGCCACAACGATGGAAAGGGATGTTGCCTCTTAATTGTCTCTTAAGAGGGGGAGTTCAAAGTAATTAAACATTTTACACTCATCAAATAATCTAACTAGTGCAGTGACCTTAGTGATTGACTGTGTGTCACACAGGAGGTGCTAGTTTGTGGTTTCTGAAATTGGGAGTAGGATCAACAGAATTTGCATAGTTCCAACTGAACCCGCCCTTAATTTGTTTATTTGAATTAGAAGACTGGGATAGTTAGATAGTAAGAGGATTCCTCAGTGGCCTCAGGACCAGGAGAAAACAAAGTCTCTAAAGCTTGGGCTTGAAAATACATTTAGACCTCACTAAGAGGTGGATTCCTTAATGGCTCCATTACATTTTTATCTTAGTACTCGCCACTGAGTTGAGACTTAATTGCACAATTAACAGACTACAGGGTCTGCTTTGGTGTTTTATCATCAACATGGAAACCACTGCTTGTAAATAGCACTGCTCATATAAAATGACAAGCTTTACTATTTAACCCTGATTTCAGTTCAACATCTGTATGTAGGAGCCACATACAGAATAAATGACATTATGTCACTAAATTACTGAGGGGAAACTGCCTGCAGTAATTTACCTGCATAATAAAAACTTTTATTTCACTGGGACGAGGCAACATTGAAACTTTCTTCTCCACTTCAGTTTGTTGTTGTATATTTTTTTTTTTTGTCATGAAAAATGTCTTCTGACACATCTGTGTTCAATTTAAGGTACAACTCCAAGAGGAGACACTGGAGGAGGACCAAGCTTGGCCTGTAAACACGAGGGTCCGTGGATCCCAACATCCCTCCATCCCAACATCTGCCAGGACCTCCAGCTGCTGGGCCTGACCGCAGGGAGGGAGCCATGTTATCTGGAGCAGCCGTCGTTTTGTACAGATACTCTGGTTATGCTCATGTTTGACAATAAAAGATCTGTGATCAAACTTGAAATGATCCTGTGTTGCCTTTTTTCCCCTCCAGAGTAATATAATTTACAGGGAGTGTTTTTCTGAGGCAAACCAAATATCACACAGTAATGCTGACACAGCTCTGCAGAAAGAGAAGCACTCTGAAGGGGTTTCAATCTCCTGACCACACAGCAAACACTCCTGAATCACTGTTTCATGGAAGATTGTGCTTACTGTTAGTTTGGCTTGAATTTGAGTCCTAGCTTTGTTCTGTCTGCCAAAGACAGCACTGCTATTCAAGAAGCCTCATGTAGTAGTAAGACAAACTGAAATATTTACTTACAGTTGATGCCAAAACTCAAAAGGTTTTTATTTTTAATTGTTGACACAAGCAGGAACTGGGTCAGCAGCAAGAAATGTTTAGAAGAAACTCTTTGTATGCAGTGAGTGTTTTTATTGAAGGTTCAGTGAAAGTTTAATTCAACAAGATGACTTTCTAGGACTCCCTGAAGTACAGCACTGATAATGGATTACCCTGGTGAAATAGTGCAGTGGTTCACAACTTTTCCAGTTTGAGACCCTTTAAAGTGTAGCAATGTCTACTTCCCTCATTACAAGTTATGGCTGAGTTATTGATTATAAAGGGCTTGAAGAGGTGAAGGTATTTCTTATCCCTTTTGATCATCACTGTTAATCTCCATTTTTTTAAACTTATTTTTGTCTAATTAAATCCTTAAAACAAGTAGATCTGTATGTACAGTGGGACATTTAATGTTTCCAATAAAAAAAACTTATTCTAAAGTATTTACTAGGAGTTAGTGAAAGTTTTGACAGTTAGGTGGGTTGCTGCTCTAAAATGAATAAAAATGAAACTTGATGGAAAAATAAATAAATGAAACATTGATTTTACACTGGAAAATGAATATCCTCACTGCACTGTCAGAAGAAGTTGGTAATAAGATGTTTGCAGTGAGCCCTCAGTGTGAAATAACGCACATAATCTGAAAGGTCGTGTCTTAATAACAACTCAGCTTTTCTTTCCCAGAAATGAAAACGAGGATAGCAGCTTCCTTAAAGACCCCAACCTCCAGCTGCCGGCCCTCTTTGTCCGCTCAAAGGAGTTAACCTCATCTACAGTCTCTGCGCCATCGACCTCATCATGTGCGGTCAGCTTCATTGCGCCAGCGCTGTTGTTGTTGACGTTTCTGTTGACATTTTGCACACACCCACGGCTGTGCTCATCATCCCAGGTCCCCAGCAGCTCCTTCATCTCCAGCGGGGCGTCTCCCTTCAGATACTGCCAGGCTCGCTTCCCGTTGTAGTCCATGGCATCGACGTTGGCACCGAAAGCTCCGACCAGCAGCTTGATGACCATGTACTGCCGGTGCATGCTGGCGACGTGCAGCGGGGTGAGCCCGCCGCTGCCCCGCACGTTCACATTCACGGGGATCCGTGCACTTTCTGCGTACCGCAAAACTTTGAGCAGAGTCTCGTCTTGTCCCCTCTTGGCCAGCCAGTGCAGGACCGAGTACCCGCTGATGAAATCCTTCCTAGTTAACAAATAGGGGTCCACGGAGATGAACTCCAGTATGGTTTCGTAGTTTCCCTCCACTGCAGACAGCATCCACGCGTGCTCCATGGGGTACAGAGCCCAGCCTGCGTCCTGCTCGGAGGACAAGCTCTGACTGTGCGAGGACAGCACGCTGCTAAAGCCGCTATGCGATGGGTTGCTCAACAGCAAGTCTTTCAGGTATTTTTTACGCATAGCGGGTGTGAGCGACCCTCTCTCCGGAGCCTCTCTCTGCAGTCCTCCCGGCGCGGAGCTGTCAGTGACCTCCTGCTGCCTCTGCAGCCTCGTCCTACGCTGGAAGGCGCTGGGAATGACCTGCATGCCATACCTCGAGAGTCGCTCCACAACGGTGCCCTGTCTGGACGCACTGCCGTCGTGGGCGTCGGTATTGCTGACAGCTGGTTCGGATCCAGTTGAGTCACATCCAGCATCATCCGATCTGCTCCCGTACATGCTGCTCCCTGCGCGCCGAGGGTTCAAGGATACTTCCCTTTATTTAGACAACACCCCAGAGATGTATGTCAGTGTCAAATTATAAACTGGGAACGGGTTCCCCCCCCACTCACTGGACTCATTCCCTGTGTCATGGGAGGGAAAATATTATTTGTAATATACACACACACACAAAACCATTTGAGAAATGCGTAAACATCCCGGTTTTAGTGCAAATAGACAAAGTTCCTGTTTTCTCAAGCATGTGAAGGCGTTGAATTTAGTTCCTCATCTCAGAACACCAGAAATACTGCAACGATTGTTTGTTTTACTCCGACTGCTGCCAAGCCACTTTAACTCACCTGTGTCCAAAGCGCGCACGGCGACTCAAACTGTATTAAATCATCAACCGTCCGTTAAACCTTACAGGATAGAGGTTGTTTCCGCGATGAATCCCGAGCACTGAGATCCAGATTGAAGTCGAGGATCCGCAGTTTCTTCACAAGAGGAAATGAGACAAAGTTCATTCTTATCTCAAACAAAACCAACAGCGAGAATCCTTCACATGTGACCACTGATGGACTTCAAAGCAGGAAGTAATACTTCCTTGATACTTTTATTACTGTATCTGCTGTAGTTCAATGTCCTGGAGTAAGTGTAGAAAAGTATGAACACAATATCCTTAATTGCCACAATCACTTTTAAAAATATATTACAGAATAATGTACATTATATTGAATTTAAAATATTGATGCATTAATGCTTATTTGACCTACTTTATCTACTGGGCAGCCTGTGACAGTCCTACCTTAACCTATAATACATAAATCATTGGTTGAATGCTTTTTGTATTATATGTAAATTAAATAAATGTAGAGTAAAAAGTTCAATTTTTGACTGTTAAATGTAGTAGAGTAGAAGTATAAAGTCACAGAAAGTGGAAATACAAACTTGTACTTCTGTACAGTACTTGTTTACTTGAGTGAATATTTAATCTCAACCACTGGGCTACAAAATGCTACAGAGTAAATAAGATAGCATGGACAGATAAAGATAAAAACAACTTTATTTCAATAAAAATGTAGTTACAACAACAAGCATTAACATTTAGTCAGTAACAGATTCTGGAGGAAGTTCAATGGTTAGCTCATCGAGTGTTTGAAGAAAGGAATCCAGCTCTGAACAATAATCTGGAGAGAGGAGATACAGTAAAGTTAATGATACAGTAGGTTAATGACACCTGTAGTTAATGATACTTAGTTTGTAGCCTGTGCCCCATATTTAGGGACTACAGTCACTGTAATTGTCTTATGGAGAGCTGCAGGTCTGGCCACCATTTACATCAGATAAACATTTTACTCATGAGAACTGCTCACCCACACAATAGTTCTGAGCTTTTTAGAGTTCTAAGATACAATGTGGTTCATAGGATTTCTGTGGTTGCGATCACAGCATTGAAAATGTTACATTGCTAAATACTAGAGGGAAATACTACAAGTCTACTTCAATAGGTTTAGGCAATATGAGAATACCTTTTAATATCTGGTGGCATTTGATAATTGTAGTCAAATGTTGCAAATCAATGAGAATATTTTATAATACAGGATTTTTATCATTTCTTCAAATGTGATTGATGAATATAAATGTCAAATATTAAATTAGAAAAACTGCCAAAACAGACCACCTGGTCATTTTAGCCACACATTTTTTAGATGTTCTAGAAATCTCCAATAGATGTCCTGATAGTAAATTACATATACTGTGATGTGAGGGGTCATCTGTACCAGCCACATCTGGGCTTCCCTGTATTGAACAGACTGATGCTTTAAGTGTGGTGTCAAAACCGGTTTTCATTTCAAACCACAGGCGTGAATGTGGCCATAATTGGAACTTTATACCTGAACGTTTTGGCATCTTTACAGGGGACAGATTTGGGAGTGGAGCAAACTTTTCCAGGTCTTCCTCACAGAGATGTGGAGCTTGTGGCAAACAGGCCAGTCCAGGCAGAGCAAAGCCACTGAGATGAATCAAATCTTCAGGTACACTGTACTTCTCAAACTCTGAAAAAATACAAACCTCATGTTTTAAAAATATATTTCAAACATTGTGGGTGAAAGCCACATCATGGGTGAGTGAGGTTTATTCTCGAGTCATTAACATATTTTATGTGCACGTTCTCTTATGTAGCAAACAGATGAGCCTCAAGGGGCTCCTGAGGGAATAAACTATTAATAGAGTCAAGGCAGTAAAGCTAATGTGACGCTGCAGTGGGATTTACAGATACAATCTAATCTCTGATTTGAGCTGCAGTAAACAAAACCTGTGCAAACCTATGCAAAACTATCAACCTCTCACTCTGCTAAGACCCTCCCACAAGTTCAAATGGCAGCAGAGTTGGTTCATCCCTTGTAGGGCATTATACACCATTGGAGGCAGGTGTTGGAAATGTATGACAAGTTGCAGGATTTTCTGCCTTTGAATTAGACCTTCACCATCTGAAGGTCTGTTTGGAGAACCAACAATTGGAAGTGTGAAATGATCTGTGATGGGCCAAAGTCTCCCCTCACAGGCTAGAGTTTCTACAGCCTGAAAACAGAGCAACAGATGTCTAGTTCTCACAAACAAAAAAGCTTTAGGCAACATTGTACCTCCAAATCCCAGGCCTAAAATGGGATCAGACAGCTGATTTCATAGTTACCTAGTGGGTCATAAGGGATGAACTTTTCAATTTCTGGATATTCCTCCACTTTGGAGTGAGGAGCATGTTTGACTTTAATTTCCTGTGGGGAACAAAATATACTGCATTAGTACATGTATTGTTTGAAGTATAGAGCAAATGATGATAGCCTGAGAGTACTTTTTAGAGTGTAGCCATTGTGATTTATTCCAACCTGTGGCTTTAGGAGTTTCTTCTCCTGTGCGTTGACAGCAGGGGTTGTGGTTATTTTGTTGACAGAAGCAAAAGCCTTACGACCAGATGGAAGGGGAGTAGTAAAGGTCTTCGCAATCATTGGAGATTTCAAGAGTTTCTCTGGTGGAAAAACAAAAAGGTCAATGCATATGTCCACAGACCAATATTACTGCTTGAAGCACAATGTAGGAATTTCCATACCTGGAGCAGACTGAAGCCGCTGTCGCATCTTCAGATTAGATGGATGAAGACATGCATTTTCTCTCTCTGCAAACTCTATGTTGGCCATTGTATCTGCAAGCACAATCTGATATATTAGCTACTGCATGGTAGCAAAGCAAGCAAACACCACAAAGAGACCTTTCTGTGGCTGACATTTTGACATATTATAGCAAGAAGAGCACAGGTGTAATGCCGGTTATTACATTTAGATCAGTCAGTCACAGGGCTCTGGTATTGTGCAGGCTTATAGACACAAGGGAACCAAATTATCATTCATGTTTTTGGAGCTGAAACAGTCAAGTAATTTATTAACAGAAAATGGGCAACTATTTTGATAGTTGCTTAAAAATTTTAGGCATTTAAAAATTTGAAATATTCTCTGAATACAGCTTTTTTTGGTCTTATGATAGTAGACTGAATAACTTTGGTTTTATACTGTTGGTGACAAGTAACTGTCTTCCAGGCTCAGGGACCTCTTGACTTTGGAAATAGATTTAAAGCTAAGTGGATCTTGAGTTAAGATTGTCATTCACACCAGACTTGAAGTGATGGTTATAAAGCAGACTCCTTCCACTTGCGAGACTAGAAGATGTGAATGAAGCTCTGGAAAAAGCCACTATGGACCTTATTTTTCTAGTCATTAGGATATATTATTAGAAGCAACAAACAAAATACAGTTCTGGCAATTGCTCTGTAAAACTGTATTTTCCAGTGGATCAGGTCATGTGAAATCAAAACAAGCTCTAAATGGCCAGTATGGCCGGTTGCCAGCCTGTGTCTACTCAGCATCTGACAGTCCTTAAAGCGAACAGTTAAATGTACTGCAACTAATAGCAAGTCTGGCAGTGTTACAGCACAACTGTTACAGCTACCATTAACGTACGACACTGGTCCCAAACTGATGGTCTTTGGTTTAACATTCACACGCTGCTGCTGCTTTCTTCCATGTTCTGTCCGTAGCACAATTTAATTAACTGAACGTTACATTAGATTTTTTGTTGTTAGTCATTGGAACGTTAAACACAACCTGAGAGAGTGTTGCAAGCGTTCTAGAATGATCCAGCTAGCATCACACTGCTAACACCTTAGCAGAGTTTTAGCATCAAAACAACAGCGTTACATTAACAGCTGGTCGAGCAGCTGGCCCGATAAAAGTTAGCTAGCTAGCTTACGTCCGTCGCGTCACGTCTTCGTTAGTTTTAAAACGCACTGATGTTAATAGAGTGCTGAGAATTGTAATCGGATACACCGATGTTTACGTTACCTCTATCAGTTGGTCGCTCTCGAGCTCTCAGTCCACAGTTGTTATGGTATAAAAACTGTTGACAGAGACCGCGGCTCCTTTTTAAATTCACTGCCTTCGTCCCATTGGTCGCTCTGGCACATGTGACTTGAATGGGCGTTTCCCCAAAAATATAGTACAATCATATATTTAATAACTCACGTTACATAATTATTAGCTCAAACATAATTACATGTATATTATAATACCTAAATTAAGTATTTAGAAATCCCCTTATGATCTACAATGAAAAGCATCTGTATTCATATATGTAACTGTTGGCTATCTTAATCAGCCCTACTTCCTCGTCGGTTCAAAAATGCGTTTATGACTACATTTAATGAATTAATAAATCATATCAAGACATATTTTCCTTTATAAACAGTTTAATTCCGTTTCTAACGTCCATTGACTGCGGTCGTCTTCTATTCTCACTGGACGAAACCATGACGGCATCCTGTCGGGGGGGGGTCTCAATGGGTAGCGCTAATTTCTAATCATAATTATTTGGAAGACATGTTGTTTTTATTTAGTTTTTCCAAAACACGAGTCAGAGTGCACGCGTCGTTTATAACCGTCTTAACTAAATAACGCTCAGCGTGAGCACAGTTATCACAGTATCTCATACCTAAACTAGCCTGTTGAACAGTGGTACAGTCCCACTAGGCCCTCTTTCGGCGGAACTCCACGGTGCAGATCCCTTCGCTAAACACAGACGGCAGCAGAGGTTTCGTCCTCCGGCTAACGGCTACTACTATGGCGTCAACCGAGATAGCGAGGCAAGCGGTGAGTAGCGTGTTTTACTCAGGATGCCATTGTCACTGTCAACATTACACCTCGGCTAGCTGGGTTATATCAGAAATATAATTTCAGCGTTGCGTAAGAAAAAGTAATTTGGAATAGATGTGACGTTAGGTTGGCTAGTTAGTCCCCAACAGTTTCCCGTGTTCGTGGTTGTATTGCATCCAAAATTCAGTGTAACGTCGCCAAACAAAAGGACGTATAGTTACTGCTAGCTGTTATAAATCTCATTATGCATTTCTAAATCTGTTATTATTACCGATTATAAATGAAGGCCCGCGGTTGCTCAGTCGTAGCTGTCTGTTAAAATATTTTAAGTGTTTATTTTCGAAAGCTAACGTCTGCACATTTCCTGTGCCGTTAAAAACCGTTAAATTTTTTAACGTCGTGGTGCTTTAAAATATTTTAAATAGTGTTTATTAGTCCACATTAAGACGATAACCCATTACAGAGCCATCGGTAGGCCATTCATTCTGTACGCCCCCATTTCAGCTCAGCTACGGTGCTCATTTCCGTTATGTTGTTTCATGTATGTCCCGTTAACTTTGAGTCGGGCGTTGTCTGATCCTACAAAATATGGACAAAATAGGTTGTATATAGACATTCAGGCATACAATTTGAAAAGCGGGTGTAAAGTTTGCCTGGTTTTTGTTTTGGGGGTGGTGGTGGGGGGGAGGAAGCCACTACACCCAGAGAGAGAGAGAGAGAGAGAGAGAGAGAGAGAGAGAAATAGCAAGGTTTTTTGCAGTTTGATATCCCTTTGCGGCTCAATGAATGAAAAACCCACTGTGTGTGTAACTTGGCTGAGACTGTCTTGAAAAGCAGGAATGGGTTCAGGAATGTTGCACTTGCAGCTGAAGAGGAAAGGCTGTTTGTCCAGTCACATTACCCCCCAGTTTTACAAACACCACCTCAGCTGTTTAAACCCAATTTCAACTATTCAAATAATCCCCAACTGTCCACCATCATCAGCTTGTCCAGTTATTTTAAATTGACCCTCAAGCGGAATGTTTTCCTGTCAAAGCCTACGCCACATTGGAAAGCAACATTGTGTTATGTTAAGCCACATAATGGCTGGTTAGCTGAGGTTTAGCTGGTTTAGAGCTCTTGCTTTGCCATATAATCTAAATTCTTTGCTTTCCTGCACCTCATAATGTGGACGTAGGCTGCAGAAATGAGATTCACAGAGATGGAGATGCTCAGCGGCAGCCACCCGCCCCCACACACATTTAACAACAGTGCTTTTGCACCTTGGTGTTTTATGTCACTCTGATCCTGAGATAGATTGTGTACAAACAGTTTAAAAGGAGAGTGAATGGAAGTGCAGCCAGCCTCAAATAGGTAGTTTAAGTGAAACCACAGAAACACACTGTGCTGGGCGATATTAAATTGACCCTTTGGCTCCTATTTAGTCATTTGTGTAATGTTATAACAATGAGCTTTTAGATTATACATTTATTGTCAAAGCTCTTTGTTGTTTTAACAGTTATCTTGACATGAACAACCTTTCCATATATGTACATTGTGGTTTGAAACTGTCTCGACTGTGGGAACAAAGTTACAGCTCAGGAAACAGGAAGTGAGCTACTTTGCACCTGAAGTCAGTCTCAACGACAAACTTGATCAAATATGGAGGATAGTGTGGTAATTTGAGTGTTATTTTGTTAAATAATGTTATTTCTCCACAGGCCATTCATTACTGAGATGTAAATTGATGCACAGATGTAATTATAGTATCTTAGAGGGATAACATGGTCAGCGATTGATAGGTATGTGGCTGATGTTTTACGTCGATTTCCTTTATTTTTAGGGTGAAGGTGCTCGGGCTGTCCCTCTGGCAGGCCATGTCGGCTTTGACAGCATGCCTGACCAGCTGGTCAACAAGTCTGTCAACCACGGATTCTGCTTTAACATCCTCTGTGTTGGTGAGTCTGTCATGTGTGAAAATGCCCTTTCTCTCTCTCCTTAGGCTAAAAGATTACTTATTTGCTTCATTGAAAGTCAGGCTTTTCCACAAGATGCAAAGCATATTGCCCAGTATTTGACCTGCTCAGATTTGTTTAAGTAAGTCATTATTGGTTATCATGATGAGTAAGATGCTCTGGGTTTAGGGAGGAAATTCGGAAATGCCTGCAGATCGTAAATATGACATTATTCAGCAGCACTACTGTTAAAAACGTACAGAACAGAAGCCGTTTGCATGGGGACAGTGAGAAATGTTTGCCTGTACATTCGATTTTATATTGACAAAACAAGTCTCTTCAGCTTCATTAAGTGCTGGGCTCACTCGCATGCACTCAGTTGCCAGTTTATTAGGTGCACCCAGCTAAAACTAATGAAATCTAATACAACAGTCATGCAATAAACCTGGGCTTTATGAAGAAGAGGAAGTTCAGTTTGGGTTGAAGCTGTTTTAGAGAGGTGTTGATTCAACTTTATGGTCATTTTGAGGCCTAAAGTTTGTGGTGCTCTTTCATTGTATTGTGTTATACTTAGAGGCTGTTTCTAATATTTTTTCCTCTCTATTTGTCCAAAGGCGTGCTGGCTAGAACTTAAGATATTTGGCTTTTTGCTACATTGCATTACTGCCTGCTGTACAGAGTCAAACAATTCTTGCTATTGGGAATCATTTTGGGGACACAGTGGAAACATGTAACCAATTTGTTGGCAATTTTTTCTCTTTTTCTGCCTTTTGTCGGTTTTCTCCATCACATTTGCTAATTTTAGTATACACAGAGTGGACGGCTATGCCACACACACACACACACACACACACAAATGGGTTGTGCACACTGTTATGCAAACACTTTCAAGATCTGATATTTTGAACGTCAAATTTCTGATTGTGAAGAATTTTGTGTCTATATTTTTATAGATTTTCATTATATATGTTGTCCATTTTTAGTGGCATGGTTTAGACTTGCCTCCCAGCTGAAAACGTCTCTGCAATTTTGTGGAGTCCATTTGTATTTGTGTAGGAGTGAAAAGTGGAAAAGGCCAACAATTATGTGTTTTTCATAATTTGATTAATAATTTAAGTAATTTCATTGTTACTTTACACTGGTGCTATTACAACCAGAATTTCTCGAAACACTCTAGTCTATCATGAGTACAATCCATTGAAGAATAATAAAGCAAAGATGATACAGCAGACTTTAAGAGTAGACTGTAAGTGCTGTTGTGTGACTCACAAATACAGCATTTCACAGTAGTACAAGCATTACTTGAGGCAAAGACATGTGATCTTTGTTTTATGATCATTTGGTTTTGGTCTGAAATTCCAAAGAGGGAATCCAAAGTGTGGAGATAAATGGTTCCATTGGGCTAGAAGATGACTGGCATTTCTGCACAGGGTTTTTATTATTATGATTTCAGAGGGTTTGATTGCAGTCCTCTCCAGTTTGGCCCCCAGTTTCTTTAAACAATATGTCAAATTACCTTCAGCATGAGAGACTTCTCTATAGTGACTCTAATAGGGCTCTGAGACAGGAAATAGGACCCTTGATGCATCAGTTACTTTGGATTCTGAGGGAAAGATTGCAAATTTGGAACCTACATAGTGAGATATCCTACAAAAATAGGCTAGTATGCTTAGACTGTAGGTCAGGCTGTAATGAATAAAAATAGAATTTCTTACAGAGGGAGCTCTGTATCTGAGTCATCTGACAGCCTCTAACAGTACATGGATGTCAGAATATATCGGTGAACAAGCAGCTACTTCTGCTGTTTTGAAAATTACATATTTTCTTAGCATTTTCAAAACATCTGCACATACTCTTGATTTTCTTGTTCAGAGGTATAAAGCTTCAAATAATCGAATGTCTATTACTAGTTTGGAAGTATGCAGGGTAATTTAATAGGAAGTGAAGACAGTTTCGTGTAAAGGAAACCGCTTCATTGATTTAAACATTGTAATCAAAGAAGTACCCGCTGACTTAGGCAGAAGATCAAAGTTTTAAAAAACCCAATAACTTGAAGCATTTTTTCTGTGTTGTCAGGTGAGACGGGTCTGGGGAAGTCCACCCTTATGGACACATTGTTCAACACCAAGTTTGAGGGTGAGCCCACTCAGCACAACCAGCCGGGAGTCACACTCAAGTCCAACACCTATGAACTCCAGGAGAGTAACGTGCGCCTCAAACTCACTGTTGTCAACACCGTTGGCTTCGGGGACCAGATCAACAAAGAAGACAGGTAAAGCAGTCTGAATAACATCTTTGAGGGAGTGAAAGGGCTGATCTTTTTTTTTTCTCACTGATAGCGTCTGTCTTTGTGTCTTTGTGAACAATAGCTGAAATCCACACTTAGTTGTAAACACAAAATTTCTGACATATAATGAGTCTGTGAGAGCTCTGAGCCTTCTCAGAGGTCAGGTTTCATTCAGCCCCGATCCAACAAGGGTTAGGTTGTGGGATCAAGTCTCCTTCTCAAATAGTTTCCTCAGCAGTTTTAAAGGATCAACCATCGTAGAGAGAAATCAGATCTAGATGCTTTCCTTTCTGGCACAGCATTATGCTATAGACTACTGTCTGATTGTGTTTAATCAAACATAAGTGATTGTTACCAAGCTTGCCATCCACAATGTAATAGCTAACTCTGCTCCTGAGGTAATTCCAGGGCTGAGTAAGCTCTCTGTAATGAGAAGGATGTGGTTATTTCCAGGTTTTACACTTTATTCAGTATCAAATCGCCAATCATAGAGATAATAATATGGTCATACTGCATTTTACACAACCACATAATCAAAGTCATGTGAACCGCCACAGGCAGAATATTCTACAGTGTGTACAAAGCTGTGTCTCTCTTTGTGTCTGTTATTGTGTGTGCTGGAAACGGTGGATGCCTTTGAAACTTCCTGTAGTCCTCAACGCATGGTATCAAACATCTATGTTGTATGTCCATTTTCTATAGCATGCATCATTCTCAGGTTTGCGTGTTGTTTTGAAATAATTATACTAATAAATTTGATAGTTAGACCATCTCAAACGGTTGCAACCCTTAAAAGTGGATCCTCCTGAAGACTGAGATGGCACCTTCTCTGCCAATGAGACAGTTTATCATCACAGAGACCGAAACTGATGATTGATGCCATCAACTTAAGTCTAAATGTAACTGTTAACCAGGAAAACAACAACAACAAAGTGTAAATACCACGAGGAAGTTCCATGATATGTGATAGTGAATTTACAGTATGTACAGTCCAGTACATTTTACTGCAACATAGCAGAATAGCATGTTTATGGTGAAAATTATTAGTAACAGCATATCTGGGCTGCTATTAAAGAAATTACTTATGCCTCACTCATTTTTTACACCCTGCAGTGCGTTTTTTAGAAGTTTAGATCAAGCCATATTTTACTGATGAGAATGACCAATTGAACACACATACCCAGGAAAAACAATGTAACTTTATAATATTTCCCCAAATTCAGTAGATGAAGTGCACAATAGATTATGGGATACCTTGAATATGGAGTCTTTTTCCTGCAAATTCAAATTTGGTCTTTCAAGCCAGCATTTCTTGGCTACATGAGGAGGGACCTTTAAAGGACACAGTGTATCTGTATCCAATTGGTGTTGCTATAGTTTTCATATACTTCTATACTTAATATAGTCATTCTTTGCACAGATGACTCTAAAAACCCTGTGTATTGTTTTAGTAGCAGAACATGACATGTTCTAATAAACAGTTTATTAGGGAAAAAATGCTCAAATTTCTTGCATGTTTCTCCCTTTTTCTGACAGCTACAAGTCTATTGTGGAGTTCATTGATGCCCAGTTTGAAGCATATCTACAGGAGGAGCTTAAAATCAAACGCACGCTACACAGCTACCACGACACTCGCATCCATGCATGTCTGTACTTCATCGCTCCCACAGGACACTCACTCAAATCCCTGGACTTGGTGACCATGAAGAAACTTGACAGCAAGGTGAGCTTAATTTATCAAACTGTTATTGTCAGCCAGAAGCCATTTTATCTCATTTTATCTGTTTTTGTTTTGTTGACCTCGGGGATCATTTATTCAATTCTGGGTCTTTCCTATTAATTCCAGATCAATTCCAGACAGTTTTAGGGTTTAGCAATGGCTCTTATAATATAAAAACATCATACAGTTTATTTGCAGTTATGTAAGATTCACAAATTGAATAGCCATGGTGTCTGTATATTTATTTTTTAGTGAAACATGCAGTTGTACTGCAGGGGAATAAAGAATAACTGTTATTTAATCCCTATGAACATGGGATTTACTTACTTACTTGCAGCATTTGATCTATCTACTCTAGCCATGGGTCACAAACCTTTTCCAGGCCATCTGCATGCCTGCAAATTGTCTCTGGTCTGGTTACTGCGTCTGTGTAGGTCAGCTGTGAAATGCAGTCGGCTCAGTGACCGTTGCCTCGTTTTTGTGAGGTCCTCTCCACAGTAGCTTATTTGCATGGACCTCCTGGCTTTTGTACAAAGAGTTGGCTCAGTGTTTGCCAGAGCAGCTGAGCCCTCTGGCAAGCGCTCACAGCGGTGTCATCCAGACCAGAGCATGTTTACACATTCACCAAATTCAAACAGTGCTCTGCTGTAGTGTCCTTGAGCAAGATGTTGAATCTTCACCAGACTCAAGGGTGCAGTAGTAAGCAGTAAGTATTTCTTTTTTCACATGACCCTGAACATGCCTTCCTTTTACTTAAAGGGGCCTCCAGATGGAGAGCAAATAATTGGGATTGTGTAGGCGTCAGGGCACGGAGAAAATAGTTGTGTGGGAGTGAAAGACTCATATCCATCAGCCAGTTGTAACTGCATATATGAGAATGACCCGGACTGTTTCCCCCCTCCTTCATCTCTCTCCGTATTTCTTTTTTTTTTGTTTGGATAACATGAATAGCATAAATGTTGTAATGAATTGAGTCTGACTGTTAACACCATGTTTGGAGAGCTTTTAAGTGATCTAGAGCAAGAGAATGAAGCCTCCTGCTCCCTTTTTGCTGCATTTACTATTTATATCTCCGTGCCTAAGAATGTGTAATTGTCTGCAATACACAAAGGCCTGTTTTGAAGAGGTCTTGGACTGTGATGTGTTGAAATGATGAAGACGGAGCAGGTTTCTCCTTCCCTTTTCTTTTAACAAATTGCATTTTAAATTACTACAAGGTTGGCCACCAGTGATTGGAAGGGGTAAAAAAAAACAACCTATAAGTGTATTTTATTCTGTCACTAAACCTGATTAGTGTGTAGTGTGTGCATTTAGTTGGCACCACTACTTCTAAAAGACCAGAATTATTTGATTTATAACGTGTTTAACCTTTTGGTTCTTATTAAAAATACATCAACTCTTTTTCCAAATTCGGAATACACAAATGGCAGTGGGGAAAAGTTGCCACTGACAGACAAGCTAGAAGCTGCTTTATATTTAGCTCCATATCTAAATGCGTTATCTGCACCTTGTCATTGTGTCAGCCCACATTAACTCTCCTCGTTTCTCAACTGCAGGTCAATATTATTCCAATCATTGCCAAGTCAGACGCCATCTCCAAGAGCGAGCTGGCCAAGTTCAAAATCAAAATCACGAGTGAGCTGGTGAGCAACGGAGTGCAGATCTACCAGTTCCCCACTGATGATGAGTCTGTGGCAGAGATCAACTCCACCATGAATGTAAGGCTCACAACTGGCTCTCTATCTACATCACATGCTTGTGCACAGAATGCATTACTTAGTTCATATTAGAGTTGAAGTGTAAGGTTATTTTGGTCTGACTGAATCCTAAGAAAATACGATAGTTTATGTACTCCATGTCTCGTCTCTAAGTTTCGATAACGCTGTTATGCGTTACCGGCATAAACAACATGTGATGTAGAATCAGGACAGGCATCATCTGTCTGCTCAGGCTGTCAGGAAGCCGCCCCATGCAGGGAGGAGGAGCGTGTTCAGAGCAGCACAATCAGCTAGCTCACTCTGCAGGAAGCCTGCAGTGTGGGAAAGGGCCCGCGTTCACTGACAGATGAACCGTGCTCACTTAGCTGTTTACTCGATCTGATCTGTGAAAATTCTTTAACTCTCCCTAGCTGATTGTGTTAGATCGTTGCATCTCGGCTGTCGTTGTACAGTCTGACCACAACTCTGTTCTGAAAAAAGGTCATACATCCTCCTGTCGGAGCTGTCTCTTGATGTCTGTGTGCGGTTAATACTGCTTAGGAATGTTTGCTAAACTGTGTGTGGGTTTGGTCCAGATACCTCCTGTATGAATTAAACGGTTACATTCATTTTTGAGTAATAAATTGTGATACATGGTGGTTTGTTGCAAGAATTTGAGGAGAATCTGCAGAGCTCTCGGTTGTATTCGGTGTGTGGCAGTATACCAACATTGCCTTTCCCTCTGCTCCACAGAGCCATTTGCCATTCGCTGTGGTGGGGAGCACAGAGGAAGTAAAGATCGGGAACAAGATGGTGAAGGCCCGGCAGTACCCCTGGGGAACGGTGCAGGGTAAGCCTAGGTCACATCCTGCACAGGAAATGAGAGTGTGCTCCCTCTCGTCAGAGCTGCTACACCTACTCCCTCCCCTCATATTGCTCCTCGGCTCTTAACAGCTGCTCCAAACTAGTTGATAACCAGTTATATAACCTCATTTAGCTGCAGCACCCTCTCTGCCATTATATGGTTGTGAGAGCTGCCGCAGGTCTTAGCTCTTACAGGTTTGGACATTTGATGTCACTGATGATGTTGATTTGTTATTGACCGACTCGACCAATCCATAATGGAGTGTGTGTAATTATTGCAAAAAGATAGCAGTCACAATACGTCTATTAGCTCATATAACATCATCATCCTACTGTACAGCTTTAAACTGTATTATTGTGAAGTGTGTGTGTGGGTGTAAGGGTGGTTTGCCAGGACTAGGCCTGTTCAGCACTCAGTTTAGATGCAGTGCTGTCCATAAGGATGTGGACAGTTTTGAGTTGGTTTTGTATAGGGCTGCAACCTTCAATTATGACATCTTCATATATCTTTGTTTTGTCTGACCAGAAATCCAAAACTCCAAGATATTCAGTTCATATGATGATATAAAACACAAAAAAACAGAAAGTCCTCTGTGCAAAAGCTACAGCCACAGAATGGTTTGCATTTTTGTTTGATAAACTGTAATGATACAGTCATTATCAGAATAGTTGCTGATTAAATTGGTAATTTGCATTCATTGTAGGCTTTACATCGACATCCACATCCAACGAACCATGTAGAAATTGGACCCCTTTTTATACATAACCCCTGAGGAAAAATAGTCCTACAGTTTCTGCACTGTTTACCCAACATGGATATGAACACCCTCAAACATCCCTAAAGCTAAAGTTAAAGTCAGCACTTTAACCTCACAGTCCTGGTTTCATTTGAAATTCAATGTGCTGGATTAAGGCCAAAACAATGAAAAACATATCACTGCCCTAATGCTTCCGGACTGCGCTGTATAATGTTTCTGGCTCGAAGCTTTACCCAACATCGGGTCTGTTTACCACACACAGCATGTGTACTCACATGATGTCACATGGTCTGTTGGAGTGTGATGCTTAGTTCAATCCAGTAACAAAATCAATTGTCAAGCCACAGGACATGAACACTATTCTGTTTTGAACTTGCACTGTTGGTAGGACTGAGTCTGTGAAATACTCTCGCTAGTTATAAAATGTGTTTATTTGCTGGATTTTATGTAAACATTAAATGATTCAGATGTTATCTGTTCCTGCTACTGTACACTTACTGCAGATTACATAATCCATTATGAATAGTGTGCCATCTGATGTGTTGGGTAAAACATTCATGTGTCACTATGATGTGTCTCTCACAGTGGAAAATGAGAATCACTGTGACTTTGTCAAACTGCGAGAAATGCTGATCAGAGTGAACATGGAGGACCTGCGAGAGCAGACTCACACACGTCATTATGAGCTCTACCGCCGCTGCAAACTGGAGGAGATGGGCTTTAAGGACACAGACCCTGACAGCAAGCCCTTCAGGTAGTGGACTCGAGGCTGCTCTCATACAGCTGGACTTTTTATCTTTTAGCTCTTGCTTTCTAGTCTGCTCTCAATTTCATGTAGCATTTTTCCATTTATCACTGGAATGTTTTATTAGACCAGTTCGTGTCTGCATCTGGTGTGTTCTCCATTGCAGTGGCCAGTGTAATGTTTCTACTAGTAATTTTTATCCCCTTGCATTTTTGCTCGGCCAGTCTTCAGGAGACATATGAAGCTAAGAGGAATGAGTTCATGGGTGAGCTGCAGAAGAAAGAAGAAGAAATGAGGCAAATGTTCGTCCAAAGAGTCAAAGAGAAGGAGGCTGAGCTCAAAGAGGCAGAGAAAGAGGTATCAGCATTAAACTGAGACCCTACACCATCCTGAAATATCATGTGCCTCAATAATCTTTGTTTAAAGTTTCCACTCTTGTCTTAAATAACACAAAGCATTGTTTTGCTTTGTCCACCACATAGTTGCACGAGAAGTTTGACCGTTTGAAGAAGCTTCACCAGGATGAGAAAAAGAAAGTGGAGGAGAAGAAGAAGTCTCTGGACGACGAGCTCAACATGTTCAAACAGAAAAAGACTGCTGCAGAGCTCTTGCAGAACCAAGCCCAGCAGGCAGGGGGCTCCACCACACTCAAGAGGGACAAAGAGAGGAAAAAGTAAGTATTGTTCTCTTCCTCCAGTGCCTTCCTTATATCTATCCTTACATCTTAGGTGCAGGAGACCACCACCAGTTGTATAAGACTTGGAAAAGTCTGGATGCTATGAACCTGGGATGAACAAGGCCACATATTATGACACTGCCAATCCAGGATGTTGATCATTTGCCAAATTAATTTCTAGGCTCTGTTCAGAGAATTGCCTTCAAGATGTCTGTGTTACATCAGTATATGAATACAATTGCCAATATATGAAATTTTTTGTGTCCTTTTGTTATGCATTTGAGAAACATGTATATAACAATAATATATCGCTGTGTCCCGACAACAATTCTACTGCACATTATCTTAACATTCATTCTACTTAGTGCACATGTGCTGCAGACAGAACTTAATTATGGTCTGTCCTATTAATATTATCAAAAGCTTAGCAGTTTCTCTGTCACCACTCATTAATAATCCACCTGATATTGGTATAATTGAATGCTAAGCCTAAGAACTCTCTCAGACTCTCACTCAGCTCTTTATTTCTGAGAGACGGATGAATCCGATGAATGTTTACCCTCCATATAATGACAGAATATGTTGAGAGCTGACCAGAATTCATAATTTATCACTAATGTGGAAAAATAAGAGGAGAAGAGAGGGGGAGAGACTGCAAATGACTAGCTGTCCTCATTGAAATAGTTGAAAAGTTGCCAACTGTCAGCATAGTCTGATGAGTGAATTACAGTCAGAAATAATCACACTGCATGTCTCAAGCAAAACAGATCGGGAAATTATATACAGATTTGTGCAAATAACTTTATTGCAACTCGGTTAACAATTCATGGACAGTTCCATTAACTTGAAAGTTTTATAGTATTCACATAAAACTCATCTGGTTTTAATGAATCTACAGGATTAGTTTCATGCTGTGCTTTTCTTTTTCTTGACATATCTGAAATTAATTCTGTTGTCCCCTCCGACAGTTTATATCAATAGTTTCATTAAATCATGCGCGTATGAGACTGTTCTCCACAACGTGTTTCGGGCTTCGAGGCAGTGTTTGAAGCCAGATGTGTTCAAGTATGGTTGTAGTGTGCTATTGATAATGTTGGTCCTTTCATGTTGGTAATCAACTCCTGGTTTTGTGTTGAAGCTGATGTGACGCCGTGCCTGTTAGAAAAGGAAGAAGACACTTGCACTGAGAAGGTTCTCGTTGCTTTTTTCCCCTCCCCATTAATTTCTTTTCTTCACAGCCACTTCTTCTCTTTATGAGCTCTGCCTGGAAAATGTCTCTTCCAGCTGTGTCACTTTAGCTTTGTCTGTGGGTCACTGATTAAAACTGACTAGAGAGGTCTTGCACTTAAAGCGTTAACAAGGATAATAATCATGTTTTATCTGTATTTAACCTTCAGGATTAAGTCAGTGTTTTCTTCAGTTCCCAGAAGACACAGTTATTGATTAATGCTTGTTGTGTTGATGTGAATCTGTCCTGTGAGTGCATGTGTCACCTATGTTGCATCCATAATGTTTTCCAGTTAACTCCTCCCACACTTGCTGCATGCTGCATGAGGCTCCTTTTCTGGTAAGACTCCCCTCTTGAGTTACACCAACAATAATCTAAAAATATGAAATATATGAAGGGGGCTTCATTGATTGTCTTGACCAGCTTTTAATTTATTTATTGTACACAAATTAAATGCAAATTAGGAATAAATTATCACCCAAATTAGAATTTAGGAAAATATTATGAGAAAGAAGAAACTGGATTAATGGTCCTAAAACTTTACTGGACTGAAAATGGGCAACGTTTCTACACTGCCGAGTGTTTGAAGATTTAATCCATTCTGCGGATACTCTTCATTTTTTCCTTCATTGAATCTGACATCCTGCACCTGCCCTAAATATAGAACTGGCTGCGTACACAACTCTCTTTCTGCATCTCCACATTAGACTTTAAACATAATCAAATTAACTTTTGAAAGCTGTTGTCAATTTCCTCTTTAAAGTAATTTGAATGGATACAGTAACTCAGATATGTGAGCGTTGCGGGCCTGCAGTATGACATTGGTAGCATCTGTGTCGATCATATCCTTGAGCTGGCAGTGTTTACCGTTCTTGTGCCAGCTACTAAATCAACCAGTTTATTAGATCCCCACACGCCCATTTGATGTACTGCCCCATCTGCCTCCCTGAATCCACAACAGTCTCCTTTATTGTGGCTCTCCCAAGTCTTTCCCCCACATGGCCCTGCAATAGCACAAAGAGCCATTCAAGGCTGAACTGAGACTAACAGGTCACGCCAGAGCAGCAAACAGCCTCAGGGTCCATCTCTGTTTACAGTGATGACATGTTTTGTTGATCTCGCAGCCATATGACGACCCCCACTGCAACCCCTCCCTCTTGAGTGGATACAAAAGCCAAATCCACAGAGAAAGATGCTGTTGAGACTCAACTGCTGGGGAGGGTAGAAGTGAACGAAGACATCTGTCTCGCAATCTGTAAACTCCTCAAGCAGCTCAGGACTGCTAATGGGGATGAAAATAAGCTGCTGTTTGATGAGCAACGAGGATGACAATCAGTCGCATTGTTTTAGGTTAGGGGTGGGGCGAAACCTCTAAAAAGAATTTAAAGTGAACGACTGCACTTGCACCCCAACCTCTGTACACTCAAACCTTCTGAGTTGCCTTAAGAGCATGATCTCCTCTAAATGCCACATGGTCACTAATGTTGATGTGATGTCACTGATGTGTCGTGATGATGTTTTAACTCAAAAGAAAGCAATAACAGCCCTTCTCTCTCATTTCCAGCTTAGGATTCCTGTAGAAAAAGTGCTCCCTTGTGGCCATCCTGCTGTGAATGAGTTTCCACCCCATCATCCTTTACAGTACCCCTTCCCCACCCTCACCCTCACCCCATAATTCAACCCTCCACATGCCCTCCCCGCTCTCTGGAAGACGCTGGGTATTGCTAGCAGTTTGACATGACTTTTTCTTTTTGCTGAATGATGCTTGTCCTTTATGTGGTTTGTACAAGCAATTATTCAGCTTGTCTTTTTATACACATTTACCAAAAAAAAATGCATTCCATATTTGTTTTGTATTCTGTGGTTCTTTGCATGATGAAGTGAGCTTTTTAAATATTAACATACATGACTACTGTTGTGATGGGCAGAAATGTATTGAAGCTCAAGTGAAACATGCATCAGACTTTGGGCCCTGAGTATGTTTGTGTGGTCAGTTGTATCAAACTGATCCATTTTCAGATTAAAGCAGTTTCTAAGAATTCCTACTTACCTTGAGATTGTCAACAACAACAACAACAACCAACATACTTGTTATTAATTAGTCATTGGCTTTCGGGAAGAGCTACTTTGTTGTTAGTGTAAAGTTATAATCATTAATATTTCAGTCCTGGTTGATTTGGCAACGCCAGTGGCTGCCATGGTAACAGCCAGTGCAGTTTAATACTACAGCAAACACTCCTTGACTACTTTGTCAGAAACAACAAAAGAGTAACTGGTGTGTCTGTTTACAGCCAAGCTAAACAACCTCAGATTAGCCTTTTTCCATCATCCCATAGTCAAACACAGTCTGAATTCATGCTGCCCCTGGCAATATTTTAAACTAAACAATCATTTTTAGCACTATACGTGGTGAATACATTGCGTTTCCTGTGACTTCTTTACAATAAAAGTCACCCCGTGTTCACAGTTGAATGCTTTTAATTTAAAGCGGCAGCAGTGGTCAAATAGAAGTAGCAGTAACTTCATATAGCTGTGATACAGGCTGTAGGAGTGTGAACACTGAGGCTACAAGTGGATTACAAGCATCATTTGTTCATAAATAGGTGTAATGAACCCACCTCAGGAATGGCAGACTCTGCCACTAACAATGAAAACAATATTATATACAGGGATAAATACAGAATGTAAATACATTGAATGTCTATTACAGAAGAATGTAGAACATCAATATAACCAAAAAGAGGATCTGATTTAAATAAAATCTTGAGGAATATAACTTTAAAGCTTCCACTCATTAGTACCTCAGCCATAAATACTAGATTTAATGTGTTTTGCTGTTTATGTCCCTTTGCTGATGCTGTTTCACTTTAACCTGATGCATGAGTAGTTGTGAGCCTAATCTCTTTACCACTTCTCCCATACCTCATTCATTGTCATGTGTTAGTGCATACTTGTCTTAGCTTTCACATTTGCACTTTTTTTGTACACAAATGTGATTTTTCTTTTTTTAAATATATGTTGTCAGTGCAATTGTAACTTTCTTTTTTATTTCACTTCCTATGAAGGCACATTTTAAAGTCAATCATTATGTCCTGTGTCCTGCAGGGACCAGTGTTGTTTGTATCAGTGTTACACATAAAAGACACATTATATCAAAAGAAAATAAAGGCCAATTTTTCACCAAATATTACAACTGTGGCCATAATCATTGTGTATCACAAGTATTACTGTAAATTGGGATTTTAATCACCTCAAATGGGGAAAGTGTGGATACTTGATTTACATGAAGTGCGTTAGATTTAAATAGTTGTTAATTATTATTGTTAATTACTTTCAAAATCGGTTTAAAACCTTTGTGCTCAGAATCACGAGGCATCTGTTGACCTCAGTTGTTCCTTGTTTTTTCACCACTTGGAGGTTCAAGGTTGCTTTTATTGTCTTATAAAAGATACATTTGTCCTGAGTTGAAGACATTGCTGCATAAAAATGCTCTGATTGCACGTGATGCCAGGCTCAAAATACATCAAGAGAAGAGTCATTCCCTCGTCCTAATCCTCCGCTCACTGGTCTGTGTGGTTTCACTTTCCTTTGCAGTAATCCCTGGCTCTGCACTGAGTAGGTCCTCAGCCCTCAAGCTTTGCTAAGGGACCAGCCTTTGTGGGTACAGAGTACCTCAAATGTGACCAGAGGCTTTGTGGACCCCATCCTTCAGGGTTTCTTAATCATTACCTGCTCTGCTATAATATTGATTAATGTGTATTTGTGTTTCACTGCAGCTCTAACCTCACCGTCTGCGATCTAATTCTTGCTTTATTGCCTCTGCTTATGTTTTTATGTGTACTGTTGTTTTTTTGCTGTGACTAACATTTTTTCCACGTCAGTTGTGATGTAGATTACATTCTCACTTGTTCGTTTGAATATTATTCACATTCACAAGACAATTAGGTGGAATTATAACTATATAATTTATAATTTATCAGTGGGCACAATATAATCATGATTTTTTTTGCTTGGACAACTCTGACCCCAGGGATTTCACCACCTAACTTTGTATTTATGATCTTCCTGATATCAGATGCACTTTTCAATCTCAAGCCTGACTCGTGTTTTTGTAATCGTTTCTGCTTTGCCACCTCTCTAACTGCCGGCTTTCTTTCTCTTTGTCTCTTTAGCTTCTTTTAATCTGTCTTGACCACCTGAAGAGGGGATTGCAGCTTCAGCAAGAACTAAGCACCCTTTACCTCTTCCTGTTTTTCTCGCTGTATGAACCTTTTTTATTCTCCCCATTGCATCTCCTTTTGTTGAATATGGCCTTATGTGGACTGGCATGGTATTTCTGACCACCTAATGAAGCTCTAAACCCAGTCAGGTTGGGGGGGGGGCCGGGTACAGTTTAAATCTGCTATTATGTCTTAATGTATATAAAGAGACTCTTGTCGTTAATAGAAGTCATCGGTTGGGGTTCATACCTTTACAGGACTCGTAGGTTAAATCATTATTTGATCTTTACTTGAAACAGAATAGCAATGACCTGCGCTATGCACTCATCCTTTCAATATGATTCTTAATACAAAGCTAAAAAGAATAAAACGCTTGCTGATTTAAAAACAAACTCATCAAGGACAGAAGCACTTAATGCACTATGTGTAATGTGTTATGAAGTATAATGAGTAGTCATGTTGTTTTCTTCAACCTAGTTCAGTTTAAAAATCTGCCGCTTCCAAATGAAATGGCAAAATTAAATTAGAGGTTATAATCATGCAAAAGCCAAAGCAATATTTTATATTTAGCACTTCATTTGATGGAGCCCATGTTTACATGTCACTGTTGAATACCATGGAGGTCACATGTAATGGCCTTTTATTATTACACACTGTGCTTTAATATTCACCGGCCTATTCTATATTTTGCATGCATCTTTTTATTTCATTACTGCTGTGATCTTTGACCTTTTGACCTGCTTGTTTTTATCCCCCAATAACTCAGTTTTACAGTCTATTTGAACTTCATTGCTGTTTTCTTCAAATGGTGCATATTATTAATGTATATTTGCTCTGTCCTATGATTTCAGCTCCCCTTTTGCCAAATATTAGTATAAAGTGGAGTTGAACTGAATCCCAAGATAGGAGTATTAAAAATACTCATGCATTTATATAATTTATAAGGATATATTTTGTGTATTGAAGTGGAGACTTGTTGTTTATTACCTATGATCTTTGGACGTGAATCTGAGTGTAAAGTAACATTTTGGTGTCAGAAAATGCCATACATTTTTCTAGTATCAGTCATCACCTCTTGTAGTCAAAAACTCTCCCACACCACAAATTATTCAGTATCTTACTTTAGTTTGATTCCATTGATGTACATTTTCAATAAAAAAATATGATCCAAACATATTAAGTCTTTGCCTTTTATTTACAGTGCAGGATGCTCATAGTTACCTTTAATAATTTTAATTATTGTAGTTTTATGGGCTGTGAAACTCAACATTGAGCTGACCTGTAATCAGCACTGTCTGTATAATGAGTATTAAATCTGTGAGACACCTTAATGTTCACAAGTCAGTAGTTCCTGTATTGTGAAGTATTTATTGTGTATGTGTTTGAACTTTATTCAATCAGGATGTCCCTTGAAATAAATTATTTCCTGTCCAAAATGGCAGCACAGAGTCAGAACACACAGTCACATAAAAACTCATAATTCATTTACAGCAATAACACAATAAAACAGGACCTGAGGGGCATAAAGAGTGAAACTTATCTTGTATATTATTAAGCCTGGGGTACATAGTACAAAATGTAATGCAATAAAAAAACAACTGTCTGATATAATATAGGACTTATTGTTCTACATGATGGAGACAGCACGGGACTAAACTTGTATTTGACAGTTTCAGTTACTATTACTTTGCTCGTCCACACAGATGTTGTCTGTCATACTGACTGATTAGACCTCTAATCAGGTTAACGTTGGGTGGAACGAGGCTAAAAATGACATGATTTCACCAAACTGCTATGACCTAATAAGAATGATAACATGGTAAGCTGTCCCGCCAACAGATACAACAACAGCGACAGAAGGATGAGGTCTCTGAAGAGCACACACCCACACTGTCTTTGGAAGAGGTCTAATTAGGCAGTGTAAGTTTTAAAAAAATCAGGGGCTTTAAGATTTCTACATGAAAAACGTATGATAACTTTATAAAATATTATGTGTTATTACTATTATGCATTACAGTTGATTCAGTTATTGATGAAACCACTAAGTTTTCAACAACATTAAAATGCTGCTACTAATATAATAAATCTGTGTGTGTGTGTGTAATACTTTTACTCAAGTAATATTGTAAACACACAACTTTTATTTGAAACAGACTACTTTTACACTGTGGTACCTATACATCACTATGTTTTAGGGGAACTCTGCAGTGAACCTGAGATTAACATGTTGTTAACATGTAACTGTATCTCAACACTCAGGGGATAACAGCTCCGATAGGGACCCCTGGCAGCTTGCCACTGCGGCGACCCCTGCCGAAGCGCTGTGCAGCCCCCAACAACATATTGAAAGTACAACTCAAAGTACCATCTGATGGCCCACCAACAAAGCCAGTCAACCCCTTCTGGGCAGCTCTCCAGCAGGGAATCTGCACTTATCTGGAACAGCCTCTGTGCTTTAGTGCTAGAGATTGCAGCTGGCAGCAGACATTTTCATGCTCTGTGGGCGTCATTCCCCACAGGTGAACCTGTACAAGTACAGTTTAATTCACACTGTCTATTATTATGAATGATCATATAAAGTTCACATGACATACAGCAATCCACACAATACAGCCTGTGTTACAATTTACTTTAGTGCAGTCTAAATAATATTCATAATTGTGGGGGTGATATTGGTAAGTGGTGAAACTCTAAAAAGACCCTGTTGAGCACACTGTGTAAAATCTGTGTGTTTAGTGTCAAAGATGTGACCAGAGCAGGTAAAAAAATAACTGTTTCTGCTTCCCTCTTTGAATGTGTGCTCTCAATTAATATGGGTGTCAGTGCAGCAGTTGGTTGGTTTGGCTCCTGTCCCACGGAGGCTACTTCAGCCAAAAGAGTAACAAACCAAACACTGGCCTTTTGTGGGGTTTTTTTGTGAGTTTCGCCGCCATCGTAGTTTCTCCTACACACTTCACAGCACGTTCTCATTCCCAGGTTGTCAAATATGAAGTTCAGTTAATTGCAATCTGAAACTTTACCACTAGAGGCCACTAAATCCTGCACACTGGTCCTTAAATCTCAATTACACATATAAATAATTGGTTGGAATAAGCCCCAAATAAAGGCTCACTAGTGAAGTACTGAACAGAAATATCTAAAGGTGGCAATAGAATTTAATAGTTATATATTTCCCAATCTTCAGACATTTTTCCAAACATCTCTTGTAACTGAACTAAAGCCTATCACAAAGTGTAACATTTGGCCATACCAGATTATTAAATTAATTTCAGTTTTTTTTTAACATTTAATCCAAATTAATATAATAAAATTGACTTCAAACTGGGGTGGCAGCTGGCGTGGACAGGTATTTTGCCCCTCTAGATCCGCCCCTGGTCTGAATGGAGTTTCTGTGTGAATGTATGAATGAGTGGGAAGAGGCTGAAAATAATAATAATTGACTTTCATTTTAACTAAACTTCAAATAAAGTTGAATATAACCCAAAATGTGTAAAAAAAAAAAAAAAAAAAAAGGGTTGACACATAAAAGTTTCTAGCTGAAAGTATGAATGAGAAGTTACAAACAGACGTTCATTATTTTAAATGAAAACTTGAGATGTTTTGGTAAAAGTTGTGAATGAGAAACTCAGCATTGCTAACTGACCTGAACATGTTGATGTGTGAATGAAGTTTCTGTGTTTAAATAGTAACTTAAGTGATGAAAATAATAATAAATGTTTTAGAACATATTTCTTGTGAATGACCTGAACTGTGCACCGGCGGCAAAGCATTGTGGGTCAGTGCGGTGTCAGACGCCATGATTTTACTGTAGCTGGAGCAGAAAATGGATGCTTCCTGCTAGTTAGTTCAATGGGTGTCTGTAGCCCGTACCAGGTTTTTGCGCAACGTTTTCAACCAGCGGTCTCGGAAACATCACTCAAGGGATAAAAACAACCTACATGTCGGTTTCCTCTGAGTCTGATATAAAACTATATGAGCAGGCTGCTGTGGGGGAGCTGGGGGAGCTAGCTGGCTAATGTTAGCAGTCACCACCGGGTTGCCAGCGTTAGTTAGCTGGCTGGCTAGCTAAAAAGAAGCTAGCACGATAATAATAACCGACTGGTCAAAAATAAATGCTCCCTCTCTCGCTCAGCTGAAGGACGTAAGTCGGACCAAAGGCTACACCTTAAGGTGAGGATGTGAGACAACTATCCGTGCACTTAAATGTTGATAAATGTAATGTTTAGCTTCTTAAACATGTTTGCTTGTGAGAGATGAACCCTGTCGGCCTACTGCGTCACTCTGTGAAAGGCCTGGTGCTGGGTGCTACATGCAGCTGATGTATCCCCTCTGTCACAGCCATTATGTGTGTAATAGTGTAATACAATGTTTTGTCCTGGCACATGGTTTGTATTTCAGTCGCTGCATGCTGCTAGCAGGTGCTGTTTGTATTTGTGGAGCCTCTAATAAAGGCAGCATGGAGTATTAACTCATGTCGGGATGTTGTGTTTGTATATTTAATCCTTTTTTTTTTTTTTATTTACATCCTTTGGCCTTGATAACAGGTATGGCCTGGATTTGATTTGGACGGTGCTGGTGATGGCAGAAGGGACTTGCATTGGCGAAATGCCCTCCTTTGACCCAAGTCCTAGTTCTGAAGCAAAAAAGAGACCTACTTCTTCTGATGGCAGTGAGTCTTGATCTGGGTTGTGTTTAAAACTTTCTTGAGATATAAAACACCAAAAGAACATCTCCATGTTGTTATGTACTGTTTGTGTTTCACCGTTACATATATATGTGTCATATATCCAAATATAACATATTTTTTATCATATTTGTAGAACTTCTCTTAGACACTGCAAAGTCGAGTGATTGAGCAAAACCCCAAAATGTTGACGCAATCCAGACATATTAAATGTGAAGGTTAGAAGCAGCATCAACAAGAGTCAGATGTCGGTTTGAGGGTGTCACGTTGCAGCAATATTGCAGCTCTCTCCAATGTCAAAGAATAATGCTGGCACTATTCTTTATTTTTATTATTGACGTCAAATCTCATCAAAAGACCAAAATACAGTGTGATTTTCTGTCTTTTAATTCTTTCCAACTTCTCCAGCTTACTCTGGGATTATAGTGAAGTACTGTAGTGCAGCAGAGAGTCCCTGACTTACAAATCTTGTTCTCCAGATGTCTGAAAACAACACAACAAATGTGATAGCATGATGATTTTAATAGTTTTTAAGATTGTGATGCAAGAATGATCATTCTCACTAATTCAGGAATCATATTGCATATTTGGTGGACCACTGAGCAGGAGAGTGTATGTGGGATTGACTCAGAATAAACTACAGATGGAGATGGGTGTTTATTGTCATGAAGGACAATTACCCAGTGCAGCCATGTGGCCCTTACCCATTTATGTGTTGTGTTATTATTTCTAGCTATTTTTGGACAGCAATGTATCTCTGTGGCGCAGAGCAATAAGTGATATCAGCCTTTTGCTTCACAGACAATACTTTTTAATGGGATTTCTTGACAGTAAGAAAAATACAAACTATCATTAGACTTATAACTCTGTAAATGTATCTACTTCAGACACTGGATCATTAAGTCATAACAAGACATCCTGTTTTAAAAAATGAATGAAATCACACTTTTAGACCAGTTTCAAGGGACCTTTATCACATTAACCCTGTTTTGCCTTCTGAGTTGATAATTGATTAATCTGTAAGTGTCCACATTTAAATCCTGTTGGGTTTTCTAACTGTTTGCCTGTGTCATGTTATTGCAGGAGACGAGCCAATGAGGAAAATGCCTGTGTCAAAATTTGGTTCCAGACCTCGATTTGAGCCTGTACACTTTGTGAGCGGTGGAAGCAGCGGAGGAAGCGGGGCTGATGAGAAGGAGAACGATAAGGAGCGACGGAGGAGCGAGTCGTATGGTACGAGACAGTGGGACTCTGAACACTTCTCTCACAGCAGCAGCAGCAGCAGAGCGCAGGGCTCCTCCTCCCTGAGGCCTGCTTTTGACAGAGTGCCATCGTACAGTTCTGACTCTTGGGGTTCCCATAGAGATAGAGAGCGAGATAGAGATCGGGAGATTTTTTCAGGTAGTACGAGTGGTTTGGGTTATGGAGGACGCGGGTCCACTTCAAACTTCATGGCAAAAACACAGCAGGACTACATAAACAAGTACGAAGCCCACGGCTCTCGAAATTCAGATTCCTATTCTCAGCCCCACAGATACAATGGACACTGGGGAGGGAGCAGATCAGGAGGCTGGGATTCTGGACGTCAGGGTTTGGGGTTCAGTCATCAGGATCGGCCATCATCAAGTAGGCCTTTCTGCAGAGTCTACAACAGTCCAGGCAGGAGCAGTCCCACCACTTCTCTGTCGGGCTCCTCAGCGCAGCCTCTAGCTGTGTCTCAGTCAACATTAGACGAGAAGCAACGGTTGATCGCCAATGTAGAGTCTGCGTTGGCTGTTGCCTTTAGGGACCCTATGTTCATGACTGGAAGTGATTCGCCAAACTATAATTTCATGTTGAGCCGCAGCATTCAGGCCTGCAAGACTAATCCTGAGTATATTTATGTCAACCTGAAGGATATTCCTCAGGCTGACCTACCAAAGAACAGGAAAGTACCAACAGACGGTTATGCCTGTGAACTGAGATGTCAGGGTGTCTATCTTGCTACTGGATACTCTGGGAGTAAAAACGGAGCGAGGGACCGGGCATCTGAGCAGGCTGTGAAACTCTTCCTGAAACCAGTTGAGGTTCGCGTGGTGCAGCGCAAATACAGACACTCAATAGTCAATGACATAGTTGTGTGCCAGATGCACAGCCCGACCCCGGCCTTTTTACCTGCACTCCGCAACCCAGAGGATAAACCGACACCCAGCTCTAAGGGCCAATATGAGCCTGACACACGGAAGCACTGGACAGAATTTGTGGTGATGGACAATGCTCACGACGCCATCTGCATACTCAACAATTCTGCGGCTTTTAATCGTATGAAGATAGACTATAAGTTCGACCTGCTCCCCAACAGCAGCGCTTGGCTGTGCAGCGTTTTCCTGCAGGACGAGCTGGTGGCGCAGGCAACGGGCACTAAAAAGAGCTCAAAGCACGCAGCGGCCGAAGAGGCAGTGAGAAAACTTCGCATGAACCAGGCACAGCGACAACAACAGCAGCAGCAGCAGCAGCAGCAACAGCAACTGCAGCAGCAGCATCAGCAGCAGCAGCAGCAGCAACAGTCACAATACTCCCGAGGAAACAATCAGTCGGATTGTGGTGGACGCTTTGGGCAACAGGTCGGCAAAAAGAAGCATCTGAGTGAGCTGGTTATCCTGGAAAACTCTGACAACGCAATCTGTATCATCAATGACACAGCTCAGTTTAATAAAGTGACTGCTGACTACAAGTTCACAGTTCTACCTGATCACCGCTGGAGGTGTGAAGTTTACTTGGAAGGACAGTTCGTGGCAGCAGGAATTGGGCCCAAGAAAATAGTGAAGCACATTGCAGCAAAGGAGGCCTTAGCCACCTTGAGACAAACGCAGGCCGTGGTTAAATCCAACCTAAGGAAGGAGGGTCACAGCGACGCCATATCCCGATCCCAGATCCTGGCCCGCTCTGGTGAAGAGGCCACAAGGCAGGAGATCAAGGAAGACAACATCGGAAACCAGCTGCTCCGCAAGATGGGCTGGAAGGGGGGTGGCCTGGGCCGAGATGGGGAAGGCATCGCAGAACCAATCAGAGTGAAGGAGCAGTTCTCCAGAGAGGGTTTGGGTATGGACACGGACAAAACTGGAAACCAGCTCAGCAAGCGTGACATCGAGGACATCATTCGCAACTATGCCAGTTCAGACCGCCAGGACGATCTCCGGTTCTCCACTGACCTCACCAACGACGAGCGCAAGCAGATCCATCAGATATCTCAGAAATACGGCCTACGAAGCAAGTCGTACGGACAGGGACGGCAACGGTTTCTAGTTGTCAGTCGCAAAGTACACAAAGACCAGCTCATTGGTCAGCTCTTACAGGAAGGACAGGTGGGACGATATGAGCTTGTGAAACCTCAGCCATCTCACTAATTTGCATGCAGAGCAAAGCGGGGAAACAAACAGACAAACCGTCATCGGCTTGAACAAATCCCACTCAAGTGTAACTGCTGTTTATACTTGTGTGATACATTTACAACACACGTTAATAAATGGGAATCCTTCAGATATCACCTGTGGTTTCTGCATTCCTTGCCATGAAATGTACTTTAGCTTTAGGATGAGTAATTGAATTTGTATTTTCTTTGTCTCCTGCCATTCCACATATCCTCTATTTGTTTCACTTTTGCACAAGCTTGTGTTCAGTGCTTTATGGGATCATGTCCTGACGATGCTCCAGTTATTTCATTATTTAATAAAATGGCTTTACAAGGTTTTTGTCACCAAAATTCAGTTTTTGTTATGTGGCTCCATAAGGAACCTGGCAGAATATGCAGCTTTTCACTGCTTTTTCTGTGAACATTGTAGAAAGTTGACTGTCAGAGGACTAGAGAGGCATTAACATCAAAACTGTAGCTAGGTGTACCTGTCTCACTGTAGTGACACATCTCTATTCAGCAATACTGTTGTTTGCCCTTCTAACACCCAGAGACCATTCTACAAGTACAAACTGCATCATGATCAGAAAATCAAAGCTGTGATCTTTGTTAAATGTCAGTTGTGTTGGTTTGTGAGTACAGTTAACTTGTCTGCTTGTTTTCACAGCTGTAATAACTGAATAAATTAAAACTGATAACCATCAACAGGCTGAGCTTGATTGCGATGGATATTTTTGATACCGTGAGTTAAAAAGCAACAAAGATGACTGATGTATATTTATTTTATTTACAAGAAAATGTACAGTTTGTTACATGGGTTACCAGTGCAAAGGTTTATAATCTGAAAACAGACACCATCCTGTTCAAACCGTGTAATCAGCCTATTATAATAGCTGATTTGTAAGATTGTAAAATAGCATAGAAATGTTCTCACACAGCCTTTGAATGTCAGCATTATGAAACTCTGTATGAAGCAAAGTGAAGTGCCCGAAAAGGGTACTAAATGTCTTGTTTCTGTGTTGACGAGGGACATATATATATATTCACCAATATCTAGAACATTTTTAAAATCAAAAGGCATGGCTTTGTAAGTACATTTGAGAGAAAAATGACCCCCAAAGGCATCTGTTAGAGGGATGGATGTCCATGCCAAGGTTAATTTTCTATCCCTCTGAAAGGCTTTCAAAAGGCAGAAAGAAAGAAACCCAAAAGGAAGTGAGGCCACTAAAACAAGGAGATACACCCATACACAGGTTTGTTTTTTTGTTGTGGATATGAACTTTTGGTATCTACACAGCAAACCACACAGCAAGCACATCTAATAAACTGTCACCATCATCCAACCAGTTAATAAATAAACAGGTAGAAAAGTGACAACTGAGAGACTGGCTATTGCCTTTTTTTTAAAAAAAGAAAAAGAGTTGGGGCACGTAGCAAGTAACCCAGATATAACAAGGTACATTAACTTTTAACAAACATACGCTATTGCCCAACAATAGCATTCGGCAGGAGTGAATGCCACAACACAACAGCATACAAACCTAGCAACAGTTATGGAACAAATATACTGAGAAGGATTTTAAGATGTGTCATTTTATTTCTGTGAGATCAGTTGTTTGCTTGATCGGTGGTTTCTTGATTCGGGGCTGGACACTGTTCATACTCGAACAATAACTGGGGTCAACAGTCACGCCAACTCTGTTCAACAATAGCAGAAACCCTCTTCTCGTACTCCCGCTTGTTTTCCTGGTACAGCTGGGCTGCTTGGCTGTTGGCTGGACTGTTTGGGTTTGGCTCATCCAGTAAAGACTTTAAATATACAAGAAGGAATGTCAGCGGGTTAGGTTTCGAATAAAGCTTTATGACATCACGTGTATAAATTACTGGACTGTTTATGAAATGTTAGGGTATTATTTTTCTTTGTCGTCACAACAAATTTTCTCTGTATTTTTAAAATGAATTTGCACTGACACGTGATGTGTTTATCAGCAAGAAGGAGTGTTAGATTACCTGTATTGAAGTTAAGATTGAGGAGACATCATAGGTTGGACTCCAACGATTCTGAAGTATATCTAAGCATATGCTGCCATCTGCATACACTGCAAAAGAACATACAGGATATTTTTTTAGATCAAACAAAAAAACAAGTCAGGTGTGCTAGAATTAATAAAAGATAAATATAACAACTTTTAAAAGCTGCAGTTTGCATTGTTCCACCCCTGGCAGTGACGTACGTACCATTTGGATGAAACATTTTGGAGACAAATCGCACTGTTGGAGGTTTATTTGGATATTCCTCTGTGAATTCGATGGTAAGCTTGAAGGTTCCTGGAAGTACGAAGTAATAGCACGGTATTAACTGAAACGTATTACAGCATTACGGTAGACAACTACAAAATGTCAGCGTCTGGCTGGTTGTTCTGGTGATGTTGATATAACACTCCAACGTCAGCTGCTCACTTAGTGATAAGAAACTGATTTGTGTCATTTTAAATTTTCCTAATGATTTTTTATTGCACAGCCCAAAAAAAAGAAAGATTCATCAAACTGGTTAATTCATTTTAAGAATGGCTAGAATCCGTTTTTGCAAATTATTACTTTTCTTGGTTCACATAAGCTGCAGAAGTCAGTGAGGGAGTTAACTCCAAGTCAAAGGTTTGCCTTCTTGGACAACTAAACTTATTAAAAACACAGACTGATCCATGATCAGAAATTAAACAAAAACAAACTCAACGGATACTCGAATCTACTAATAATCATACAGATTTATATAATCTAACTTCCACAATACAATGCTTAAAGTCATCATGGAGATGTGCTGGGTTCATGTCATGGCAGGGTTGGAGAGATAAATTATTTGGATATAAAGAGCTTCAGAGAAGACTTACCATCTTCAAAAGGTGTTCCCTCCGGTCTAAAAGAGAAGTAATACACAACTTACAAAAAGCTCATGTAAACTTTTCATACTGTAATTTAAAATACTCGTGAAAGCTTCTAACATAAACTACAGATTTAATTATCATTTTATGTGAAAAACAAAAACAAAAAAACAAGCAGTGAATACTTAGACAGAATAATTAAATACTAAAATATCTAAAACTCCTGTCGTAATCTTTAACATCTCAAGCAAACTGACTTACCCAAAAATGACAGCGTTCCATACCATGATATTGTTTTCTGACGGGGCCCCACTAACCCCAGCTGGAGGATCCTCTTGCAGCCTGGCAGATAAGAGCACGGTGGTATCACATAAACATATGATAACAGACAGAGCTAAACACATACAAGTTAAAGTCATTACTGCAAGACAAACTGCATTTTTACCATGAGGGTCAATAGGGCAAGAAATTAATGATAATTCCTAATATTAAAAATTGGTGTAGTGAAGCTTCTAATATATACATCTGCAAACAGCAAGCGTATAATAAATATAAGCAGGAAGTTGTGTCTGTAAGCCTGGAGTAAGCAAGTGTATGCTGAAGGAGGGCTGACAGTTTGCAGCAAACACTCCACCAGGATGTACAGCTGGGTGTTATAACAACATAATACAAACATTACTATAATACTAATTATTCATTTGGATTGTTTTGGTAATATAAGAACAACAATCACGCTATAATTGTGTTGTATTGTGGTAAAATACGCCCATAGTGTGCTGTTCTGTCTGAACAATGAAAATGAACAATGGCTTTACCTGCTTGATAATTACAACCACATTCTTAATGTTTGTGTTTATTGTTTACTAAAGTTTGCATGGTCAAACAAATACTGCCATGAATGATTTTAGACAGTGGGCCAACCCAGATTAGCTCGGTCTTGGACTCAGTGAATATCAGTACTGTTTAGTTGGAACATACTGTAGATCAGGGATAAGAAACCATGTGCCATATCCGACTGTGCTGAGAGTTCACAGGTTTTCAGTGACTGCATGGCAGATGGTTGCTTATCCTCAGGCTTATATGGTGATCTACGAAGGCCCAGGGATAGGAGCTCCCTTTATCAGTCAACAAGCGGTTCATCTGGCTGTAAAGGGCCATCTGGTCACTGACTTTAACTGTATCCCCAATAACCTGTTACACACACAGCCCACACAAATCATATATGAACAGAGACACTGACAGTTTCGGGGAAGGCTCACGGATGAGTGATTCTGTTACACTGGACAATAAAACGCAGTAGTGGTACACCTACATCTACTAAGGTGAGCAGTAAGTTACACAACATCAACGTTACTACTCCCGGCTGCCCTCCACCGACGAGTAACGCTAACAAATATCGTTACCTGTCGATACCTCACCAGACAGTAGTTCATTTTAATACCACCCAACGGCAGCACACCTCACCAAAGACAGAAACTACGACTATACGACTCATTGATGATGATGATGGTGTTGTAGTTTAGAATGCCGTTTGGGCTAACGCTAACAAGCTAGCCGGAGGTTGCTAACGTTAGCTGTAGCTACTTCTCTGTTGTTTTCTTTTCGCTTACCGTTTAAAATCTCTCATTAAACGTCGTCTTGCTGGAGTTGACATCCTGTTAACACGGAAACCTAAATCCTTGACATAAACGTAAGCAGTTCAAGTGTAAGGAAATGTATTTTTTTTCCTTTTTGTCGGTGTGTTAGTTCAACTCTTAGCTGGCTAGCCAACGATTGCTAGTTTGTGAAATATTTGGGTGCCTCTGCTAGTCTAAGGGCGATACCACTTAGACTGGAAAGAGGACATTTATATCGACTGGCTCTAAATTAGTGAGCTCTATAGCCTCATAAACACAAATTAACAGTATCACGTAACACAGCGCTGTCGAGTATACTAGTTTATTTGTGTGAATTAGTTTCAGCTCGTTGTACATATAGCTAGAGTATTTTTTATAAAGCCGAGAGGACCCCGTCCCTACACTTGTAACATTCCAGCGAAAATTACGTCATATGTTTAGCACCCATATTTAGTGTGTTCGGAACACGATAAAGATTAATATGTTTTTAAGGTTTTATCCTTCCCTTCTTCCACGTATTCGTTATTTTTTAAATCAATGTATCGATTAATTCAATCCATGTTCAATTAATTGCTTTAGGTATAACCAGTGGCTGTTGCTAATACAGGGTATTTGTGGCTGACATCTTGTGTGGAATTTACAGTAACATTGAAAGGCCACTAGATGGTACTTAGCTCACAAGTGTTGTAAATCATACACACCACAACAACCCGAAACACGAGTAATAACACGGCTGCCTTAGATTGAACTTATAACGACGGCTTAATTGGTCGTACGTTATAGAAACCGGTGTAAAAACATTATCAGTGATCAGAAACACAATCTGATATGAGTTCACCCAGTAGAAAGGCGCTGTCTTTGGCCGAAGTGATGCCAGTCCCATATGGTCTAGCGGTTAGGATTCCTGGTTTTCACCCAGGCGGCCCGGGTTCGACTCCCGGTATGGGAACTGCTCTTTTTCTTTCTTTCTTTCTATCTAAATCTATAGACAACAACACATAAAGGCTAATGTGTCTATGACTCCGACAATATACTCATATTTCATGTCACTGGGAGCACATGATTATCGATAAATGGCTTAGCTGGAGGTTATTTGATACAGCTTTCACAACATAAGCTCATCATTTCCAGTGAACCTATTGCAGACCCCGCCCGTAGAGGAGTTCACGTTATCCTCGATTGCTCTCATCTCACAAGGGCTTGGACATTCCCGGAAGATGCGCTTTTCCACTTACATCTCCCTTATCGTTGTCTAACGCAGTAAAGAAGAGCCAACTGGACTCAAACCAAACTCTTAGCTCGTACAACCGACTGTTTATTTTTTTACGTCCGCAGTTTAATTTGACTAAATCGTATTGAGCTGTTGTCAAAATTGCTTGTAAAGCCACACCTGTGACCGCCTTCGGTTTACTAAACATTACCCGAAAGCTAACTTGCAGTGCAAAACAATCCATATCTATTCCCCGGTGGTAGATGACACTACCCACCTAAATCATACTAATATCGATTAAGAATAAAACATTCCTTTATCAGCGCGGACTCTTAACAACTTTTTTCATAAAGTCTTTTAGTCCACCATCGTCCCTCGGTGCTCATTGCTGAACTGTAAAAAAAAAAAAAAAAAACTCTCCGGTTTTGCTTACTACAACCAGGCTGCAGCCAAACTTTGGTGTCGGGCCAATCATTTCCCAGGAAAATGTGACTGCTAGGAATTCCCCACGCATCAGCCCCTCTCGGAGAAAACTGCAACCTTGTGTCAGGAAACACACGAAAGCAGCGGGAGGGTAAACTGACCGGTGACTATGAGATGATGTAGCTACAGTACCGTGTGTCTCCAGCTCTCACCAGGGATAATAATGTTTTTCTAACGTCGCCGTGTTTCATGAGGACATCCACTAACCTAGCCTGTATAAAGCCAGGGGAATGTATACAGTGCTGATGACAGCCTGAACCAGGGTAAGTCCACTGAGGATCTTTTTTTAAAAAGCATGTTTTATAGCTATTGCTTGCTTTTCTTGTAACTAATAATATGCAACAATGTGTGTAGCTATAATGTGAGTTTCCCTGTGGAGTTATGTCTATATTATTCCTCTTATTGGGGCTTTTAATGTGAAATAATCAGGATTTGTAGCAGATGGTGGCTATAGTAGAGGCCTTTTCATTGCTCTATGCCCACACTCAAAAAGTTACAACTAAGAAAGCATGATTTAACTCATATGATGTTAGGAGTAGCCCGCTGGGGCTCATGCAGCTCTGCTTTGCCTACTGGATCTCTGTGACTCCCCTTTGTGTCAGTCAGCCGGCATGTGACTGCACTGATGGTGAGTGTGTGTGTGTGTGTGTGTGTGTGTGTGAAGATGTTGGTGCTTCAGAGACAGTGCTACACCTAAAATGGCCAATTTGTATTAGATGACAGTCACAGTCATAAAGGGATTGCCAGGGTAGTTATTTTTTTAGTGTTACTACATTGATTAGAGCTCTAATACTGAAAGTTAAAATGAGCAGAGAGCACTCATTGTGTCCTCCATAGTCAGAATTAACTCTTGACCCTGTGATCCCAGGTGTGGCCCTGTCAAGGAAACATGGAAAATGCCAACCTACTGTATTCACAACTGACCTCTCACCTCATTGGTATTATAGCTGGAATCATTAGTCAGTTAATCCATGAGTCAGTCCACAGGCAATATGGCAATATCGGATATTTTATTTTTTTTTTACGCTTTTTTGTTTTGGACTGTTGGTTACACAGAATCAGCATTTTAAATATGTCAGCTTGGTCATTTTTCACTATTTCCTGAAATTGTACCAACCTCACTGCAACCCTATTTGACCCTAAAAGAAAACAATGAAAAAGTGATGAAAACTACAGCAGCTATTGATGCATTACCAAACGTCTGTGTCTGCAGAGCGTGGATAGTGGATCAACCCTATTCTGTGGCAATTCTAAATGTTTGCCAGATGTTTACATTTTTGGCCTAAGATGCTTGTGTCATGGGGCAGACAAAACACGATCTCATTGGTCGGCTGCCGTTGCTCCCTTCAGAGGAGGCGGCTGTGACGCAGAGGGAAGGGGAGAGTTACGAGCGATTAGCTTGTCAGTCCCACTAGAGACAGGACCAGCTGGGCCCACCAACCCTTCACCCACCCTGTGTCCCCCCTCCTCCCCTCCCCTCCCTATGGTGGGAACACTGGCAGAGGCTTGTGGATAATTGGAAACTTCAATCCACTGAAAGCAATTATCTAGAACAAGACTTTCCAAATATACTCCAGTGTGGAGTCATGTTGTTTGTTTCAAGCATGTGCCCTTGTTTTTAGAAACATCCTGCCATGCTTCTGCCCACACATTCAGCCTCTATTTTGCCTCTTTTCCGCTTTGAGTGATACGGTGTGTGTGTGTGTGTGTGTGTGTGTGTGTGTGTGTGTGTGTGTGTGTGTGTGTGTGTGCGCGCGCACTGCAAATAGTGTGGTTGTGGCTGAAGCAGTTCCCGGTAGCTTTCTTATCCTGTGACAGTGATGTCACCGTCAGCAGTCTGAGCAGTAAGGAGGAGTGCGAGGATGACCAAGGTCAACAATAGAGAGCTGTCCTGTGCTGCACTCCCTTTAGTGATGAGGAGCTCCACAGACATCAGACACTTCTTCTTCTTGCCCAAGATGTGCCCGCCTGCCTTAATGGGCTGCTGGATATTGATTTGGCTACACAAAAAGAAGATCTGAGCTTTTATCCTATTTAGAAAGCAGCACTCCAGTTTCACAAAAGCTTTCAGAGTAGCCTTGGAAGAGACGGGAATCCAGACGCTTTTTTTTTTTTTTTCTTTTGCAATTTGGCATGTGTGGTCATCTGTAAAAACAGGTTTACCTCCCTGTAACAGAGATGTCTGAGTGCCCATTCATGTACCTACAAATAAAGTTTACTTGGTCACTAACTCCTGCAAGTTTAAACAGTGTGATAGCTGAACAACACGCTTGAGGACACAGAGTTTACATAATGACACTCTTAGGTGTAAATTAATTGGGTGCCTTAAAAATAACCACAAGATGGCAATGTTCATATGCTTTGACTAAACAAACAATCATATGAGATGGCTGAAACCTTAAATGACTTGCAGAAATGCAGGAACCGACTCGTGAAAAGAGAAATAAAACTGTTGAACTTCCCTTTTTTTTACATGTCGAAAAAATACCCCCATGTTGGCCTGTTTTCTGTACAGGGCTTGCAGGGGAACTGCTGTTTGCAAAGTTCCTTAATTGTACGCTGCTGTTTCGGCACCGCCACGCTTTTTGACACCTGAATATCACCTTGTCAGACATGTTGGATTGCTAGGCAGCGGCAGCAGTAAACCGCTGCCACTGGACATGACGTCAGAGAGAAATTAGAGACAAGGGAAATTCCACCTGTAACCTCATTCTGCTCTCATGCTGCCTGTCTCACGAGCATGTGACTTGGACAAGTCATCATGCCTTAGTTTCTTCATGAATCTGTGCATTGTCGTGATGTAATAGAGGATTACAGCCAAGCTATTTTTAGCATGTAAAAGGAGGACAAGTGGACTTTGTGTTTGAAGTTTGTAGTTGTGAATAAATGTGGTAGTAAAGTTTAGTTTATTTTAAATCAGTCAGATTTGAGCCTTCAGAATATCCAGGAGGTGAACAGTAAACGGTTAATGAAGAATAGCTGTTCTGATGCATCGTTATAATATGGTCTTCAGTATTGAAGATGTTTTTATTCAGTAATCATGAATTAATAAATTAAGGTGATAATCAAGTGAGAATAATAAAACCAACATTTGAAAAGAAGCATTACAGTTTTACCTTAATGAATAGTTTGACATTTTGGGAAATACGCTGATTAGCTTTCTTGCTGAGAGTTTGATAAGAATATTGATAGCACTGTCATGTCTGTACAGTAAATATAAAGCTACTACCAGCTGCTAGTGAGTTCAGCTTAGCATCAAAACTGGAAACAGGGGAAACAGCTAGCCAGCCTAAAGGTAACAAAACCTGCCTGTAAACCCGTAGTTGTTATATGGAATAAACAACAAGATACACCATGGTAATGTGTGAACTTTATAGGTACTAAACAGATTTTTTTTTTTACCTTAGGACAGAAGCCAAGTTAGCTGTTTGCCCTGTTTCCAGCCTTCATGCTATGCTAAGCTAACCGGCTGCTGGCTGTAACTTAAAGGATCAGGGTGTATTGTTATTGGCATTTAATGGTGCACATCGTAACTCCCTCTCAACACCCAAAATGCAAACACCCCTATCTAGAGCCAGTGTTTGCTTTGTCCCTTCTTGCATGGCGGACTCCATGGACAACGATCCGTGGCGTCTGTAGATATAAACGTCTCATTCTAAGATAACAAAAACACAATTATTCTTATTTTCAGGTGATTATACACTAATGAAAACATACCTATTAATAATATAATATTCCATTTCTGCCAATAGATCCTCCTAAGTGTTACACACCGGACCCTTTAATATGTATATATATATATATATAGACAGAGAAGAGTGGTATAAATCATTTATTTCTTGGTTAAAAAGGGAATAATTGTATTTCCCAAAATGTCAAACTATTACATTTAAATGAAAAATTAAAAGACACCGCATTAGTTTAGATTTATCATGCAAAAGCTGCATGTATCACACAACCTTAGCCTTAATATATGACTTTGTCTGCAGGGAGAACCATGGTACGATGAATCAGAGTATATAGTGTCCACTCTGGCAGCATGTTGACCTCATGAGATTAGTTAACCACATTAGTCCACGTAAGCACACTATGTAATAAGCTGTATCTGTAGCTGATGTATGTGTGATTATATTAAGCAGTGATGGCTGCGTTTGTAATGTCCTAGCTCACTGAAGTTCGACAACACAAGATAAGTAGTTCATCACAAAAATAGAAACCGGCTTTCCCCAACTTTTGGCGCATTATGACATTTCACAATATTTTATTTTTCATGTCTCTCAGAGCTAATGAGGTAGTAGTGAGCGGCTCACGGAGGCCTTCCATGACTCAGCTCAGCTCAGTGGTGTTTGGATTCAAACCCTGAGCTTTGCCCGAAGAAGCCAAACGATCTCTCCTCATTCAACTTTCAACAAGTGTGACTAATATAAGCGATGACAGAGTCGACAGAATTTTCAGTGAGCTGTGGCAGCTCATCACATTTGCTGAGGGGCAGTTGTCTGTCTTCACCATCAGTAAATTTTGTTTGTTTTTTCTTTTGGGTTAATTTCAGAGTGACAGGCAGCCCACAGGCCTGCTGAATTATTTAACTGCCTGCAGCCAATGGGTATTATAATCTAGGCCCTCAGTGACAGAGCAATATGCTCCTAGGGCCTCGTGGCATTTTATTAATAATGAGCTTGAGATAAACTAGAGCTCTCGGGTTAGAAACGGCTGACACATGCTGGAGCGGGCTCGCTCTCAGCGCTGAATTTGCTGGTGTGACACAGACAGACTTTTCAAAACCTCAGTGATTATTTATAAAAAAGATGTCTGTGTGGGAAACAACAGTTCGGTGGTAAGTGACGTGATGTAGCAATGAACGCTTCGTGCTTGCAGGTAGCAGGTACAGCCCGTAGAGGTGTGATGTGGATGATCTGGACTGTCGGACTGCTCTCTGTAGTTGATAATTAATGATCTGCAGTTTGTATGTGTGCATGTGGATTCGGCAGCAGTAGTTCTAATGCTACTAAAACAGCTAGCGCCCCCTTTATCTGTTCAACAGCTACTCTATGCGTTATAAACCAGAATATTTGTGCCACCTGTTTGGTTTATTGGCCAACCCACACAGAAGATAAGTTGAATACTATGGGAACTTCCACTGGCCTCGAGACCAGGTTTAGTGCCGTGAGCTATTTAAAAAGGCCCCAATATGTTTCGATTTTATTGTTAAAGCTGCTATAATCAATGTTTTTATACTAACAATGGATCAAATGACCATGTGTTTGTGAAATGAATAGCGCATAGTGACAAACCACTCTCATCTTTCAGCTCATAGATAGATTTACTGTTTTGGTCCAGATTCAGTGCTCTCATCAGTGCCATTTCCAAACAAAACAGGTAGCTGTATTAAGCAAGAAGCTCTAAAAACCCATTACATATTTCCTGGCCAGCACCAAACCACAGACAGACGCAGTTAGCAAGTAGCTGGTAAAGATAGTGGAGCATTTAGCAGCTTAAGAGCCAGATATTTCCCTCAGGAGGTGGTGAAGAGCAAAACAAAGCTAAAATGAAAGTGAATGTCGACTTAAATTCATCAAACGGCCACAAAACACAACTCCTAATGAATGAAAATGTTGCCTCAAATCTTTTGTATTTCTTCCCAGTTAGATTTTTCCATCTTTAATTTTTGAGTAATCATGTAATAATTTGGCAAGAGCTGCAAAATCAGGCCATAAAAATTAGCAAATTGTCAACATAAACTCATTAGCTACAATCACCAACACTCAAACAGCACTGATTTTACAAGAGCGCTGGACATTATTACTGAGGAGTTTTGCAGCCAAGGAGTCTTATCTGTAGGGAGGAAGTTCCCATTTTCAAGGAATACAATCTGAAGCTGCATTATTGTGGTAAACATGCAGAGCAGTATGCTAGATATGAGGGAGAGGAGAGGTGAGAATGGGTCGCTCAGCTTCAGTATTATTATATATACTATATATAGTCAATTCTTCCATTGAGTGCTCAATCAGTACTCCAAGGAGACCAGGTCTGGGACCCCTAGTCAATAGTATCTCTCCAAGAAGCCTTTTGGAAGTGTGCACACGGTTCATGTTACATATTAGTCTGAGTACAGTCGGGTAAACTGAATACCACATTGAACATCATCTGCTAAAGGCTTGTGGTCTGTGCATCAGACTCTTCTCAGAGGTGTTAATGAATCACTCACATACATTTGTTCACGCTCTTGCACACTGAATGCGTTGTCCTTATAGCTGTACACCTACACAGCTCTTTGTTAGGTCTGTATGTCTATGGTAATACTCAGTCAGCAGCACGGTGAATCATCTTCCCGGCCCAGCTCAGGACGGTCGCTGTCCGAGAATCAGAAGGTTTTGGTAGCTCTATGAGCTGTCAGCTTATTGAACAAACTAGATTGTTGCAACAACAGAGTCTGACCTCCACCAGCTGGTACGCTTTTACACCAAAATAATAAACAATATTTACATCACCTTGGTCGCCTTCAGTCTGTCACTACAATCCAGACCTGATATATGTTTTTTGGGGTGTTCTCTCCTACAATAATTATTTGTCCATCTCAGTGGAGTTAATTATAATGCCTTGCTCTACACTTGTTTACCTCATTCTGAGTCTCTTGTGTGGTGCCCTTGTGTCCTGTTAGCTGGCCTTTGACAGCCTCAGCTGAAAGCTTCCCTGTTCTGTATTAAAGCAGCCATGAGATGACCTCCAGAGCTACACAAATAATTCTGTGTGTCCTCCAAAAGCTCCCATATCTCATCCTGTCAAGGATTGTTTCAAAATGTTTGTTAGGCTTTATGAGTCAACAGTCCCACGGCGTAACTGTTTACTGAGCGATCAGAATTTTCAAGAGTGCAAGTTTGTCTGGTACAAATTTGTTGGGCATGCTTAGATAATGTGTGTCATATAAATAAAGTTCAAGTGGGAGCGATATATGCACTAGTCTTATTTGAGGGCTCCATTTACTGAACTTTGACCCAAAGAATAAGCATTCAGGCTTAGATAACATTTATTGTCATACAGATGTAATAACCTGAATGACTAACTGAAAGTTTCTTGTGTATGGATTATTATGACAGCATTATATTATGACAGACATTTGGACAAACAAGCAAGAAGATTAACAT